>NC_133982.1:14535000-15235000 GCF_047716275.1 Strix uralensis | reverse complement strand
TGTGACCCATAAAATGTGAGGGTGACTATTCTGGCTTTGGTATGTAATTATGCAAAACACTTTCTATAAAGGCTTGCCATCTGATCTAATGACAGTCCCTGCGGTCTATTTCAAAAAGGGAGGGTCTCTATATACAGCTCCTGAGAGAAAGAAAAGTAACATTTTGTTTTAATACAAGTTTTATGGGGAAAAAATGGATAAATACAGAAACATCTGAACACGCAGACAAGCGTTTTGGGGGCAAATTAAACTAATGACGAGATATTTTCATAAGTTAATCATAGCAACACCACGGGTCTATAGCATAGGGGTAGGGACAAATGATGTGAAATCCCTAGACAAAAAAAAAAAAAAAAAATTATCTTCAACTCCTAAGCACCTTGGCGGAGATGGGAGGTCGCCGCCGAGGCGGTGGACGCCGGGGGTCCCGCACCAGCCTCCCACCGCTGCGGGCTGTCGCCATCCCACCACGGTCCTTGATTTCCCCCTTTCCAAGCTGCAGAGCAAGCCGGGATCCTACCTTAGCCAGCCTGTGCAAATGAGCTGGGCACTTGGGATGACACCTATCATGCTATCAAATGGACGGCTACTTCACCTGAGGGATTAACGCCAACAAAACAAAATAAAATAACCAGGATCGGCGTAACCAGCTCCATCGCTCCCCAAGGAGTCTGGGGCAAGAGAGGGTTTCTTTTAAACAGGTGAACAGGAGGGCAGGAAGGAGACATATACGTTCCCCTTAATAAAAGGGGAAAAGTTAGAGATGTTTGGGTTTTTAAAAAATTATTTGTATTTTTTCCCTTTCCTCCCCTTATGCTTTCTTGAAAGGAGGGACGCTAAAGGGCTTCGGCTGCTTTGGTTGCTACCAAATGACATTACTGCTACGTCACGGGACAAAACATAAACACTGCTGCCAATTTAAATTGATGTATAAAGATTAATGGGAGATGAAGCATACTAACAACCTGGATTATAATGGCAGGAATAGTTATTATTTCTCCAGAGCACATACATGTATACAGAGAGCCACAGGGAGCACGCACTCGTCGCTAGAATTTTATCTCTCCACATAGGCATGATGTGTGTCCACCGTGACATGTTTAATTCCCCCGTGGACTAAACTAATACGATTAAAAAAAGAAAGAAAGCAAGAAAGCCTGATTAAAAGGGAGAATCAACAAAATATCAACATGCCACAGAGAGGAAGGAGGAATAGATAATTAGAAGCAAAAGAGGAGCAGGTAATTATGATCTGAAATTAAATATGATGTTTAAGACGTCTCCTTTGTACTGCAGTGAAGATTTCAGATTCATACCCATAATAAACACTCAGGTTGTCATCTGGAGGTGCAAATCTGAAAGATATTCCAACAAATGAAGTGCTGGCAGAGAGAGGTATAAAGAGATCTCCGCCTGTCAGGGGTCAGACAGCCTGAGATTGCTTCTAGAGATCTTTTGAAAATTTCACACGATTGAAGGCTTAGGGGCTTTGCTGCGTTCTCATTTCAAACTCAGATCAGCGGGATCACAATCAAAAATAGAGGTCTGGAAAATTTTGATGCAAAGATGGCCACAGGCTCCACTGATTTTTTTTTTTTTCTTCTTCTTCTCCCAGACAGACACTCTGACATGACTATGATCCCTGGGATGACAGAGTTGTCAGAAAAGAAAGAGAAAATAGCATCTTGCCTTGTAACTTCCTATCAGTCAAAAGGAATTTAGGATCCTCTTTCCAATAAAAGAGAGGGAGAGGGAGCAAGAGGGGGAGCAGGGGAAGACGAGGCTTTCTTATCAAGCAAAGAAAAGTGAAGAGCGTTCTGTGTTTTATAATTAATATTCCACACCTAAACGTTTCTGATCTCTTCCCTTTACAGTCCTCCCACCCCATCACCTTCTTCTCCTCTACAATTTCAATTTTAGATCAATTCATGTCCTCCGAAACAGTGTGCATAAGTGATATAATATTGGCTACATGTATATTCATGTCTCATACTGTATCATTCATCGTATATGCTTACATGAAATATATTGCATTTTTTACTCGAACTTAATGTAAAGAGATTATTTTCGCTGGAAATATCTCACCTCGCTATTGTTTTATTTTAAATTTAATTAAATAGTTCTACGAAATTTTGTTTAAAGTCTAAAAAAATCAGTCGGAAAACCGGAAAGAAATAGAAAATTAAAAAGTGTCCTAAGAGCCGAGGAACAGCAAAAGACGGATTAAACCAACGGGAATTGTGTTAAAATATATATTCAGTATATTCTATTTACAACTCTTTTGGAAAGGTCAGGTGCAATAGGAAGTGTTTTATCATCTCAGCTATTTCAAATTAATTGCTATTGATTTGTTGACCAGGAGGAAGAGTAGTTAACTCAGCTCAGATCTAATTATTGTGGTTTCTAAAAGAAACGATGCGGGTAACTTTTCCGAAATGAACGAGCTGGGTTTGGAAAGAGGAGTTTGCTGGGCTGCTCTTTCCTAATTAGCTCCGAGCAGAGCGTTTGGGGACCTCGAATCACGGGAAAGTTTCCTCCTCTGCATTTTTCTCCCAGGTGCTCTGCCAGCCAAATCCTAAGAAATAGTAAAAATTCCCCCTTCTATTTCACATCCTGGATGGGTTTTTGTTTGATTGATTTATTTAATTTTTTTTGGCTCACTTCTTTGGCGCCGGGTGCTCTTCCTCAGGTAAAGACAGGACAGGGAAGCAGCGAAAATGTGCTTTTGATAATTGACCTTATATATATTTTTTCTTTATGAAAGAAAAAAAATTATCAAGAAAGATGAATATTTTTTCCCCTGGAAGGAATGAAAAAGGATTCGGACTCTGCTGAGTAACCGGAGTTCCAGAATATCTCTCGAAATAAAAAATAACCGTCCTGCCTCGCTGGGAAGCAGAAAATAACCTCTTCAGAATGCCTAAAATTATGAGATTTGCATTGTTAAAGTTATGATCAGAAAGCCTGTATTTAAAACCGCCAAACTTTCCCGTTCCCCCCCCGCCCCCTCCCCGAGTCTGACAGTGGTAACTCTGGCAAATGACATCTCAATAATGAACAAAACATTTTTTTTTTCTTGCCATCTGAAGCAATCAGTTAATTAAAAAATACACACCCCCCGCCCCCCATTTTGCGTGGACCCCACATTTTCTAAATGAAGGATGAGAAAATTATTGACGAACTTGAGGGTGTGAAGAAAAAAACTTCTGAGAGATGCGTTTGTGGTGTATTTTCCTCTGCTGGGAATATTTCTGGGCTATGTAACAAAAATGAACCTACGCGGTAGTGGAAGCAATTTCCTGAAGATAATAAACAAGACTAAATAATTTAAAATAAAGTAATTCGAACATGCAGTGATGGGTTGGTTTAAAAGATGAGCAGAAACATCTTTTGGGGGGAGAATTCCCCCCCCCCCCCCCCCCCCGAAAAGATAAACCAGAATTAGGAGGATTCGGGCTTTTGTGCTGTTCTGCCTGTATCTGGATGGTGGTGTGTTCGCAATCTATGTTTTCGGGTGTAACTTTAGGAATAGGGAATTAAAGACAGAAAATCTGAGAAACAGAGTTAGAAGGACGCAAGATTAAAGGCATTAGACGGGCAGCGGGGAGGAACAGAAATAAGTCTATTTATAAAAACTATTTTCCTCCTTGGGGGGAAAAAAACGAGTATTTTTGCATATGTACAACAAAAATTTCAGCTTCTGACGAATTTCCCGCTTTGAGCTGAACGAACTGCATTCGGGGGAAAAAAAGTAGAAAAATTGATGCAAGTCCCAACTAAGCCTTTGCCATCGAACTGCCCTGGAAACCAGCACGTTTGTGCTCGTATCGCGTTGATATTTTTTAATCTCTGAAAAGGTCCCGTCCCGCTGCGGGGAGTTGGTACCTGGTCAGAGGGGAGGGAGGGGAGAAGCAGCAAACGACCTTGGCAGGAGGGAATCGATGCCATCCCGGGCAAGGACGCGGGACAGGAGTTTAACTCTCAAACTTTTACTTGGGAAGAGACAAAAAAATGAAATATGAAAGAGCTGGCTTCCGAGGAGGGCGGTGGGCGCTGGGTTGAGGTGGTGATTCCCTCTCCTGCGGGTTTTCGCTGAGGCTGAGGGAGAGGAGGTAGGGAATTTGTAGTCCTTTCACCCTGGAGATGGACAAGATCGTCCTGACAACTGCAAAACGTGGGGGCTTGGACCTTTGTTCTGGGGCTGGCGATTGCAATTTGGAGGTGGCGACTAGTGTTTTCTTCCTTTTTAAAGAAAAGCGGGACGGTCCGTGGCTGGAGATTTTTTTGTTCAATAAAGTTTTCACAGATCGAGGGTGGGTGGCTTTTTTTTTCCCCTTCTTCTTTATTTTGTTTTGAAGCGTGGCCAACAGCTCGCTAACAAACGTGGAAATTAATGGAAACGCTTCTGGTGACTCCAGCCCGCTTGGCGACAGCGTCGCTAACCCGGGGCAGGAGCAGTCGAAAGGGCCCGATCCTGTCTCCTTTTCTCGGGGAAATCCACTTGGCTAGCACCTTGGTCTCTATATTTATTTTTGGGGGGGAGTGGGGGGGACGTATGTTATCTTTAATTCCCCAAATCGGAATGCCCCATCACATCTTCCCCTTCTCCACAGCACCCAGCCTCCCCCCTCGCGTTGCCCCACGACCACGCAGGACGAGCTCAGTGACAGCAGCGGGACCAAGTCCCCGCTGGCTTTGGGAGCTGGATGTGACTCCCTGGGCTCGATCCTGCTCCCCTCCGCAGGGCACACCCCCCCCCCCCCCCTATGCGTGTCCCCCCCCGGCGGGGTCGGGCAGCGGGCAAGGGCGGGCGGGCGGGGGCAGGGGCACCGCGCTCGGCTCCGTGGAAACAGCACCGGTCCCGTGGGTCGAATGAAAACACCTCCTGCGGTGCATAACGCCTTTTCATATACCCCCAGGTAAAGGAAATCCTCCTTAAATCTCAATTGCAACTGGAGAAGGCAGGTAATATTACCATTAATTGAAACGAGAGCCGCACTTGACTTACGGGGAGTTTCACTCGGGTTTTTTACACGGGTGATTTAGGGCGTCTCTCGGACCCTGCCAGCTTTCTGCGCCCACCTTGGAGCCCTGCCGTGAAACACCCTTTACCTCCGCGCACACAGTTAATACCGGGCTGGAAGGGGGGGCTTGGCAAAAGTCTATACGTACGGCCTGCAATGTATATATTGCTTCGCGCACATTTGTCACGGGATGCGTGGTTTGCTGAAAATCTCGGTGCGTGGCACGTACATCCCCGGCCGCGGGGATCTGCGCTCCCCGGCGCGCACCCACGGGGGATGCCCGCCCCCCGCGTGGGCACCTGGACGCCAGTGTGTGCCCTGGGGGGTTGCAGAGAACTCGGTGCCTCCGCTTGGTTTGGGGGACCGGGGATCGGGGAGGGGGGGCGGGGGAGGGGGGTCTGGCCGAGGGAGACCGCCGGAATTATTCCCAGGCACCGAATACTGCTGTGGAGATTTCACATGATCTTCCTAATTCCACGTTTTATATTTTATGATTTCTTGCCAGCATCTCAGTGTGTTTCTGTTTAGATATACTAAGCTCCTTGAAATTAATTAACCTGTGGTCAGCAACAAAAAAAAGTAATACTGGTTAAGCTATATTCCTTTACAACGTTTGGTCACAGTTAGTTACAGAATTTTCCAGCTGTGAAGATGATGTACACTATTTACTGTAATTGAATTGCTGTTATAACACCTTTCAAGAGGAAAAGTGATACATGACAAAAGTTGAGCTGACGCAGAGCCCCCCCCCTCCACTTATCTGGAATAAAAACTTCACTGCCAGAGAGCCCCCACTCGTGTCTGCCCCGGGGGTGGTGAGGACCCAGCCCCCGCGCAGCGATGCGGAAACCCCTCCGCACCCGCCCTCCGTTGCAAACCCGCAGCAACCGGCTCATCGGCCTCTCCGCGCCCCGAGCAAACTCCGCGCATCCCGCCGGCAATCCCGGGCTGAAGCGGGCGCTGGGCTCAGCCCCGGGGCTGCGCGGTCGCGTCGCAGCATCAGCCAGAAACCGCCACGGCGGAGGCTGCGGCGGGGAGGGGGAGAGGGTGTTCATTTATAGCTTAAAGCGCTGAAAACAACCGTTCTCATGTTTGGGGAGGCAATTGGATTTATTTCCTTCCAACGCGTAATAGATTCTCTAGAGCATCAGAGAGATTATTTTATAAAGTAAATTCAAAGCAGGCTGTTCATTAGATCCCATTATTATTAAAAGGGGACGATCAGTTGGAAAAAATCTATCTAATTTGGAGGAAAAAAACCACACATTTTGAATAATTTCTGTAACTTTTGCTACCTTTGGCGTTTTTGGCAAGAGAACAAATAAAAACCCGGAGGAGTTAGAAGTGTTTTTTTCCCCTCTCTCTCTCTCTTTTTTTTTTTTTTTCCCTTCTCAGTGCCACATAACAGCCTTTCCTCCTTCAACTTCAAAGAGGACTGAAAGGACAAACATTCTGATACAGCTAATAATACACGGTGAGAAAGAATTTGCATTCCTTAGCAAATATAAGTGCTCATTAATAGAATCATGTATTTGGCTACGAACATCTTGCCGGTACCGCTGGGAGATAGAAAGTGTTTATGTGGGGAGGGTTTGAGGAAGAGTTTTGATTGACGTTGTAGGAACCACATCTTCCCCTTTTCCTCCAGTCGTGTATATTAGGTCAACGATTACTATTTAAAAAAAAAAAAAAAAAGTGAAGTAATAATCATAAAGGAACAGATGGGGACAGAGTGCCCTGCGACTTCTGAAAGGCACAGCAAGGACTCGCTGCCTATAAATTCATCAAGATAATGCTAATTGCACTCTTAGGCCGTGTCGTAGCTCCCAGACGGCCGCCCTGCCAGGGGTCCCGCACCGCACCGCATCCGCGCCCCCATCCGCGCCCCCATCCGCGCCCGCCACCCTCCCACCCCCACCCCCATTTCCCTCCCCCTCTGAGTCCGGAGGGTTTACGCGGAAAGCGCTCGCCCTCAGGACGCGGCTCCGGCTGCGCGGAGGGGCGCGGAGGGGCGCGGAGGGGGCTCTTTCCTCCGCGCACTCTCCGTCGTGGTTTGACTGCCGGGCTCGGGGGTTTCTCGGCCCCTCGCTGCGCTGTGCTGTAGGTAGCATTAATCTGATTTACACCCCACCCTCCCATACGTGCCCAGTGCGTTCTGACACACAGCCCGGCCCCGCGGACGCGTTAACAGGGTACCAGTTTTCTGGCCACTGGTCTGGGGTGCCGCGTACCCTCACACCATCTCTCGGGGACTGTCACTAGGAGCTCTCTCTTGCCAGCTAGCACTTGCTTAGGCTCTAAACTGAGGCGATTCTACCTAAGAGGCGTGGTGGGAAATGGTAAACAAAATTAAAGTCACTTTCTGACTAAAACTTTGCGCTTTTGACTGAGCTGAAGACAATTCCAGTGATTATCCAAAGCTCATTTTGCCCACGTGAGAAATCTAATGTTGTTTTCATTTCCCCTACTGTAAATCTGGACATACTCTTCCCTGTAAAAAAGCTTCTCCAAGAGGGAATAAATAAGCTTGACGTGGACCCCAGGAAAGTTTACTGACACCCAGGTGGGCAAATCTTTCCCGTTTTCAGCACAATAAATTATATAAAAAAAGATAAAATCTTAGAGAAATTAAAAAGCAACTTTGCCTTTTAAGGTGATTATCTGGGAATCTCTCCTGCTTTCCTGAGTTATGCCTACAGTTACTGATTCACATCTTGCTACAAAGAAATAATATAAAAATATCTGGCCAGCGCAGACTGAGTAGGTGTGTCTGCGAGGCGACTCGCAGCGAGGAGATGCTGGATCAGAATTACAGTTAGACATAGGGACTCTAATTTGACCTCCTGGGTTTCTAGCATCTAGCTTTAAAAGTGTCATAATTAATAGCATTTTAAAGGTGAAAAACATATCTTGAACTGTCATTTTGAAGGACCTGATAAGTTTATTATTACTTCAGCCTTCAACATCAAGTCTGGATATCTTTCTCAAAGCTAACCCTTAATTCAGCTGCAAGGTTCAGAGCTTGGTGTAAACATCGAGCAAGAATATGCCTCTCCACTGAGAGTTTCAGAACATCAAACTTTGTCACTAAGAGTTCCTTTCTGGCTTTCACTCTTTCAGGCTTATTTAAAGAAGTTATCTTCGCCTGGGAGTTTCTTTAGTTTTCATTAGCTTTGGAAGCAGCTTTTTATACATATATGTGAGCGTATTTGTGTTACTCAAACACAGCTGAACATAGTTTGCCTGTGACTTTAGCGGGACCATATTTCATCAGAGATGCACATGAAAGCCACAGGAATGGCACTAAGAAAGCATCACATGTGGTTCTCCGGGATGGTTTGTGTATGGCAAGAGCAGAAACATGCTTCGGCTTCAAAGAAGTCCTGTATTTTATTAGCATAATCTGTAGAAATTGTCAGTCAGGGGCTTGCTGTTGGTTTAGGCCCAGCAGTCATTGGTTTAATAACCTTCTGACTGAGTTTGGGATTAAAAAGTCAAAAGTTTTTGGTTCATTCATCAAGCAGGACCCTCTGTCTGAGCACACTGACGTCTGCGTTGACTCTTTGTTCTGCTCCAGTGGTCCCCAGCCCACGCTGGCCTTGGGATAATAATATCAAGCAAGGAATGAACTGTCTTTTTTTTTTTTTTCTCCCCTCTCCCCGTTCTTTTTAACTCCTATGGCTGTGAGCAGCCTCGGAGGGTCCATAAGGTTAACAAATTGGGAATTTCAACCCCCTTTGTTTCATCCTCCCCTGAAACACGCCTGTCGGCTTTGCTCTAGGGCCGTGAACCGGGGAATCCTTCCCGCCCGACGGCCCCAAGGCCCCTGAGCTCGCAGGGCCCTGAGCTGCGGGGCCAGCCTCAGCAGGGGACTGCCCCAGGGTGAGGAGCGTGGATCTTCGGGGATGAAACAAAATGTTTCAGATGTGATGAATTGGACATCTGTTTCATCAGAGAAAAAAAGAAAAAAATTCATCAGCTCTAATGAGAGATGCTAAGATATTTTGGTATGTTGATAGGCTGCCTCCTGCTCCTCACAGCTGGAACAAACACGCTACCTAATCTATTGGCCCCTAGGAACAATTTTTTTTTTCCCCTGGGTAATACCTTTTCCTCACATCAGAGCACCGGAGTATCAGTAGCACGCACTCGATGCTTTTCAGTGCAGTCTTTAGTGGTTTTGGGTCATTGCCAGCCTTCAATTTACCTGCAAGTTCCCTTATCTCTAGGCTGCGGATCCATTCTACTCTGGATTTCTTAAACACGATGATGTCCTCCTGTGCAAGCTATTGTTTTTCAGCTCAGCAGCTCTACCGGTGCTAGAAGTCTGTCTTGTTTCTCTGCTAACATGGTCAGGGGATCTGTTTTTACCCTGAGCTTGTCCTGTAGGATTCACCTCCTCCAAATGCTTCCCTACACTTTAAATGTGCTGGACCAGCCACGCAGGACTTGTTCTTTCTTCCACTGAGAACATCTCAGTATTGCCCATCACCTGCGGTAGTCTGTTGCTCAGTGCTGGGTGGCACTTCCACGTGCTGGTTGCTTTATCAAGAGATATCATCCCTTGGTTCATGGAATTTTTATTAGTAGCTTTGTGTGAACTCTGAATGGTTTTACAGTATATTCCTGGACCTGACCACATTTTCCCTTGGATTAGATTGTTTTGCACACAGATTCTGTTCTTTCAAACTGAACTCCTCAGATCTTTGTGCAAACTTATTATTCCTGTAAAAAAAATATTAATTCTGCAGTCTTCTCTAGGAAGGAATTCCTCTCCAGATCCTATTTACTCCATTCCCAGTTACTGTGTTTTTCTAGGTGCAGCTCTCTTTTGCTTTTACCCAACCCATCTTACATACTGTGGGCTGAACAATGCCGCGAAAGACCTTTCTGCTTCTAACACAAAGTATGTGCTTTTCATTTGAAAAGCAGTGACCAGACATGGTGCAAGTACAGTTGGGATTTTAGCCAGGCACTTGCAGCCCAACTTGCTAGTATAGCTTGTGAGAGGACCATTGCCTCCGAGTAGACGAATGACTTGTCTTGGACAGTCCCTGCAAGCTCCTTGCAGCTGCCCCAGCAGTGGCCTGTTTCCGAAGTGCTGTCACCCACATTTATTCACAACTTGTCCTAGTACAGCTGCTTTTGGAAGCAGGATCCTGTCTGAAGCTACTGATAAACAGCTTGTTGTGCTGTTGACACAGTTGCAGATCCTGTGACTCCCCATATTTCTTTTTTTGGAAGTAGTATTCCAGCTGTCTATTTTTTTTAAGGCTTCCTTTCATTAAATTGTGCTGATGCCACAGAAAATTGTCAGCTATCCATTCCTTCAGTAGACAGGGAACATATCTATATGTATATATATGTATATATATGTATATATGTATGTATAATCACCGGAAGGGGAGGAAAGGGTCAGGTGTTGCTATGGAAAGTGACTATTAATCTGTGACAGAACTGGTACTACAGGAGGCAAGAGCCTTCCCCTGCACAAAATAAACCTTTAAGAGGAAGCTTACAGAGAGCCCAGCCCCCCGCAAGGGGACACCTGCCCCAAGTTTGGTAATTCAGTAATTTGTTCTTTGCATTACATGACTTTGCTGATGGCTCTTCAGCCAGATGTTCATTCATCTAGATGTATCCTAGTCTAAACTAGTCTGGATTAAATTAGAATATTTGTGTGATGTAATGGTTTGAATGCTTTACAAAGAGCTTGACAGCTAGGTTCTGAAGATTATAAAAATTTCTCAAAAATCCTGTGATGGTTTATGTCAGCCAAGCATCTACATATATGCATAAAACATCTTTTACTTTTAACAGGTGTATCCAAAAGGAAAGGAGGGAAAGTTGGAGGCAAGGGATTATCCCCTTTCTCATCTATTCTGTTAAAATTATGTCCCTTGCAGACCCCAGCTGCATATCACTCTCCGGTCCATCGTGGTCATGGGTTTCATCAAGGACTATCATGTCAACAAGCCTGCAGCAAATGAAACCAGCTCTGCTCTTATTCATTAACTCCATCATTGATCAGCAGGAGGGAGTGGAGGGGAATCATCTGATGCCTTTGCAGAACTGGTTTCTCTTCACTTCATGCGTGGCCGTCCAGATGCACACAAGTGGTTTCAGCTTCCCAAGGCTCCCAGTGAGGATGGGATTGAAGCAGCCGCTCCTGACCCACCAACTGGTCTTTGTCGGTGTGCCCCACAAAACACAGGAGACACATTATAAGCTGTGGCATCCTGATTGCATTTAAAAATAATGAGATAAAAGGTAGATTTGCCAGCTGAATTTCTTATCTATAAAACTCTGGATGTTTTTACATCATTAGAAGAATTATCTCTCTGGGTGTATTTTTTAGCAGCCTGTCTGATAGCTTCATCCTGGTCTGGCTTAGCGATGGAGTTAGAAATAAAGAGTTAAATTAATTTCTTCCCATAAGGCAGGATTTTTCAATCCATTTCACTTTTCCAGCCCTTGCCATTTTTCTTGCTGACCGCAGACCTGCCAGTTGGTGTTACCTCTCCCGGTCACTTGGAGGTTGTTTCATGGACCACAAGGTCTCTCCTGGCCAAAGGCTGAAAACTGCTGCTTGGAGGAATGTGAACGGACAGAATGAGCCTTTCTCGGGGTCGCTGGCCTGGCACAACGCTCACACACACCGAGTAATGTGCCACAAGCAGCATTTTATTTTTGCTCTGCCTGCCAGTCTCAATTTCAACTTTTTTTTACCCTTTCCTTTGCCACAGAAAACATCAGAAGACTGTGGATTGGGGACTACCAGCCCATATAGAATAAGAGTGGACTTAGGTATTAAAGTATTAACATTTGGGGTTTCTTTATCTCTAGCATTTTCAGATTTTCTTCAGAAATAGTTTGATTGATTCTGATATTTCTGTGTTGCTCTGGACCCTTAAATTCTAATAAGAAATCATTGTGTCTGGCTCTTGCCTCTTTTAAATATTTGCCATCTGAAGGCATCTCCTTGCAGGCACGTGTTTGTGTGTATCCACACAGAGACATGTGTTGATATACAGAAAAACAGAAAAAGGGGTTTATGTGCCTCTCTGAAAAATCACACCTGGGAAAAGGGGGGTGGCTCTGGCCTCTAGAGCATTTAGAAATATTCCATGACCCCTCTCTGCATTTTGCAGAGCAGATTTTGCTTCAGAACCAGCACTCAGAGAAGGGCTGTGGCCCTGGCCACTGTGTTAGGATGATTTCTCCTTCCCACTGCAAGATCAGTGATGTTTTCAGCCAAGAACGATGAAAGCAGAGAGGCAAATGGCAGAATACTTGCAAATATTTGAACAGTTTTTGCTGATCAGGGTTCAGAGCCCCAGTTAGTCATTATTTCATAGCGCAGAAGAAATACAGCCTTGGTCTTCTCTAAGTGATAGACACAGGGTAAAATCATAGGAGCTCCGGTGAACTTCCTGATATTAAGACAGCTAAAGTGCTGTTCAGATGTAATCCAATCAACAAGACACTACTCCAAGCAAGCTGGGCAGCAAGGTAAACTGAGCTGATGATCAGCCGGTGCATGGTATCGCCAACCTACAATGATGAGAGTAAAAAATAAAAAAAAGAACTGGCCTATTTGAAACTTCAGCATAAGGGTCAAGATGTTGCCTGACATGTGATTATCACTGGTCACTGGTGACAAGAAGGAGACTGGTGAGAAGGTGAGGGAGATGATAAGCAAGAGCTTGTGGTGTGCCTGGGGCAGACAAAAGAAGAGTCAGGAAGAAACACTTATATTTTCCGGAGCAAAGAGATTAATTAGTGAGAAGGGCTGGTTTTGCAGCACAGAGCAGGTTTTCTTCACAAATGGACCTGAATAGTACCATTATAGAGATGGGGTCGTATTTCTTCTCTTGGGAATCCATGGTTTGTTTGCTAGTAAGGGAAGAGGGATGCAATCTCCTTAGTTCTACCTGTAAATCTGTCCCTGGTAAAAACAAATCTTAGTAAATAGGTAAATGGGGTTTTTTTGTTTGCTTGGGTGGGTTTTTTTTGCGTGATAACCTGTGCCTTGTTAAATGGTGTCCACACACGTCACTGCAAGTGCTCCTTGAAACCAAAAGTGTTTACAGGATAAATTTCAAGTGGTGAAAGAAAGCGTGCACCACCATCACCTCACACAGTTGTTACATACTTTGCATCCAGTGTCCATTTTAAATTAAATGGCAATTTATGAGACAGATTGTCTGCTAAATCTGACCTATTTGTTATGATCTGGACAATTTTTTTAAAGTTCCCACCTCATGAACATTTCTTAAGTGATAGGAAAGAGGGACTATTGGCCACTCTTATGCTGAAGAAGTACCATGAAGGGAGGATAGGGGGAATAGAGGAAAAAAGGCAGTTGTATAAAATGTGGCTAACAGATGATCCAAGCGGGCATCATTGGTGAAAAAGAAACTGAGATACAGTAAGAAAGAATGATATAAAAAAAAAAAGAAAGCATATGGGCATCTAGGAAGTAAGGTTAAGAAGTATGACCTTGCTGTAGGATGGAAAAAAGGAGTGTAAAAGAAGTCTGGAAGATAGGCACAGGATGCTGAGAAAAATGATTTGTCACTTGGTTTTTGGGATGGGTGACAGATGGGAGGCTGCGGTGAGGAAGGAGACACAGAAAGGAGGAGAAGGGGGCACACCGCAGACCAGGCTGGACCTCAGAAGTGCAGTGGAGGGAAGGTGACAGGCGGTGCAGGTTGGGGGGAGCCGGGGATGGCTGCCAGCCCGCGTGGTGATGGGGTGGCATTGTCAGTGATGATATTGTCAGGGATGGCAGACGACAGGAGTAGGATATGGGGAATAAGGGAGAAGAAAGCGCTCTCAGCCCCCACCGCTGAGGGGTGAGTTCAGTTTTGATCTCTCAGTGCAGTTCCTCAAAATCTGGGGCCATCTGGACACAGTCCTGTCCCTCATACAAGCTGTCAGCAGCACCAAGGGATTGCTCTGGCAGCCAGGACTTGCTGGCGCGTCCAAGAGCCTCCGTGCTCACGGCCAGGAGGGCAGATGGCACCGGATCCACTACAGTGGCTTTGCAGCACCTGGTGCCCCCGGTCCAGGGGAGTCCTCAGAGCCAGGTGAGCCTGGCTTTGGGCATCGTGCTGTCACTCAGCCGGGTGGTGTAAAGCCACCCTGTTACATTGCAATGAGTAGGCACCTAAACACCTTTGAGGATATGAGCTGTAGTACAAACATTCAGGATGGCCACGTTTGTTTTCAGCTGGTTTTGTTATGTCAGGCATCACCAAAGCAACAGCCTGAGGTGGGTGACAAAGCAGGAAAGTGAGAACTCGACTGACAAAGGAACAGATATTTGCAGTGATCACTTTCTTCAACCACATCTTCTCAGCACTTCCTTTGCTCAGCTCAGACCCGATGCATAAATAAAAATTTGGGCTGGTGTTGAGTTGCTCCAGCAATGGATATGAATAGGAGTCTCTGAAAACATTGGTCATTCTTGCTCATGCACACGTGTATATCCAGGATTATTTTATCCAAGAAATATTTCATTGGCCCTCAACAATCCCAATAACAACACTGGTTTATTATAGCATATTTGATAAGGGGGATCTGAAAAGTAAATGCTTTGGGGTAAGAAAGTGATGGTATGTGTTTATTACTGATCTTAGAGCTGTGGAAAATAATGCCAATGATGCAGCTCTTCTATGAAAAAAAAAAAAAAAAATCAAGGTTCCAATAAGAACGGTATAAAATTTTGTGTTAGAGGAGATGACATGGGAAGAAAATGGTGACTGTGAATTCGTTAAAGGGTCAGTTCACCCTGGCTGAGGAGCGCTGGCCGTTTCTCCTCCCACCTCAGTCACTGCCTCCTTGCAGATGCTGTTCCTTGGGAGAGGGAAGAGGTTGTAGTCGGCTCGTCTGATCCACAGCCCTAACAAACTCTTCTGGCAGAGGACACCCTGAGACTTTATAGCTTGAATCCCATATGTGCATGTATTTCTTCCACTGGAAAAATATATAAGTTTTAAAATAAATTATGTCCATTTCAGTTAAACTTTAAGACTTCTCAAATCTAGGTATGACTTTCTGGTCAAAACCTTTGAGGCAGAGATCGCCATGTAAGAATAACAAATTGACCCACAGTGAAGATATTCACAGAGTGAAATAGAAAGATAAACAGAAGGTTTGAACACAAGTTTTCTCTGCATCATAAATGGGTTCTCTAAGCATTAATTTATTAGTCATTCAGTAAAGGGAAGACAGGAGGGGAAAAAAGAGGAGAAGAAAAAAGTTTCTGGATTGATAAATTTACAACAAATTTTGTTGTATTTTATCACATAACATGAAAATACATGTAAAGAATTCATATGCAAGCAAACAATGAAATATCTATAACACAAAAATAACTGTGTACCCATATTGGACTAGTAGAAAGCAGAGACCAGTCTCAAAAATTTACCTTGAACTATTGTAGACTGCACATCTATGTCACTTTAACACAGAAGAGCATCTCACCCAGCATACAGTTCATGATTATACACTCTGCTTTGGGACTGCACTAATGTGACAACTTAGGAAGTACACTTAAATGAATGATCTGAAGTGTATGGCCCAAGTATCTGTATGGACCATTCCAAACTCCTCTTTTAGATAGGGAGAAAAGATGAAAACCACTGACACAGTAGCCTGGACATGGGTACTTGAAAGAACGCTGTATGGTGAATGTAGTTCAGGTGAGCTGCAAATATTATTAAAGGAGCTACCAATTTAAAAATGCACAAACTGTAGAAGAAAGGGAGCCATGGCAAAACCTGATAGTGATAAAATTGGAAAGAGAAATATTGCTTACCCAGCTGGTTAAATCATGATGGAGAGGAAAATCAAGCAAAAAATAAACAGGTTTAGAAGCCCACTCAATATATCTGGCAGCCTGCAAAAGCTGGTGCCACTAAGGAAGATCAGTCTATAACCACATCAAAACTCTCCAATTCTGTTTGGTCCTGCACAGATCTGCACAATGCAGTCTCTCAGCCACCTCCACTCATGCAGCCAGCAAGCAGTGACCCAGCTCTACCTCTGCTCACCCTGCTGACAGAAAGGACTGGACTGAGACTCTCAGAACTGTTTCATCTTCATAGAATCCTAGAATGCTTTGGGTTGGACAGAACCTTAAAGGTCAACTAGTCCCAACCCCCTTGCCACGGGCAGGGACACCTTCCACTAGCCCAGGTTGCCCAAAGCCCCGTCCAACCTGGCCTTGAACCCTTCCAGGGAGGGGGCAGTCACAGCTTCTCTGGACAACCTGTGCCAGTGTCTCATCACCCTCACAGGGAAGAATTTCTTCCTTATATCTAATCTAAATCTACTCTCTTTCAGTTTAAAACTGTTACCCCTCATCCTATAACTACACTCCCTGATATCTTGGACATCTCTATCTCCTCTAAGGATCTAGAGACATCTTTACAATCGCTAACAGAATAAATTTCAGGAGTATGACATTAGTACCCATTGGGTGACTTCAGTGCTCAACATCCACTGATTTCAAAGCAGGACAAGTTTTTAAAACTTTTTGTTTTTCTGATTAGCTCCTATAAACAGAGCTTCTGAATGTCCGAGCTCTCACGAAAAATCAAAGGAAGCTTGCATGCAAAGCAAAAGTACAGTTGTCACTTTAGTTTACTCATGCTTGTCCCAGAAAATGAAAAGAGGCTTTTCTCACTTTATTTTTTTCATGCACTCGTGCAACGCGTTTGTGTTTGGAGCTAAACTTCCTATTGATATGTTGGAAACCCAAACCGTGAATGTAAATCCCCTGATGGCTTAGTACCGGATTTCTGAGTCTCATTGCAGAGACATCTTTAAAAATTTGGCCCCATTCTGTAGTGATAACATGACAGATTACTCTTGTACTGAAATTCTGGTGAGCAGTGTGCCTGGAGGTTTGACAAGTTTGCTAGGATTAAAGTCTGGGTTTTAAAGATGGTAGCTTATTTTTCCCCAAAACAGCCATCAAAATAGAGATATCTGCTTTTAGAGAAAACCAAATCCACAAAGACACAAAATTACAGAGTTATCCCATCTGACTGGTATTTGCACGCTCCCAGCTAAGCCTGTGCTCCCTTTGTTAAATTCCTCTCCTAGAACCTGGGCCTGTTTTTTCTGTTCTTCCATTGCTTTGAGCAGACAGGATTTCTAGAGATGCTCACTTTCACCCTGCTTACTTCAGAAATTAAACTCAGGTTTCTTTCTCTCACTTATCCTGAGCATATACCTTATATGTCTTCTCATCTTGGGCTCCCGTTAAAGGACCCAGAGTGTCACGTGTGGTGCCTCTCCTTCCCCCAGCTTGCATTGTTCTGTCACACCAAAGGGCGTTCTTGTGCCAGGATCAAGTCCACTAGCTCCTTCACTTGTTCAAAGATATCTTTTTATGATAGAAATTTTTCTCAAGCCCTTGCCAATTAAATTCAGTTTAATAACTCTGACCATTTATGTGACACATTTCATCTTGGAAGAGCTAATAAAAACACTAATTACTGTTCAGGGTGTTCCCAAGAGGCAGATTATCATTATCACATCCTCATCCTGTTGATAGGGAAACTGAGGCAACATGATTTGTGTAGGATAACAGGCCCGAGTCCTTGCCAAACCACCCAGGTGAGTTCAGTGCTGTGTGGTTTCCCACGTGGGGCAAAATCTACTTCTGTTGGGTATAAGTGGAGGAATACCTTGGTATCTCTGGTTTCTCTTCCAGAGTTCAGCAAAAGAAACAGATGAGAGCTGTCAAGTCTTTGAGTCTCTGCTTCCTCTTCACATTTTGATTAAACTGCCTGCTGTTGCCTCAACACCTTGGCAAAAGTGGAGGTTGCTCTCAAAGGCAGCAAAGTCTTTTGGGTACAGAAGTGATGCAGCAGTCTCCCAGTGACTTCCAGGGGCTTTTTGAGTTGGGGCTGAGTGAGTTCATCCAAGGACATATGCCGAGATGAGCTATCCTTGCAATTGTGGCCATGCTGCTACACCAGACCTGTGCGACTGTCACCAGCACCTGGGGTATTTGAAGGAAGATGAGAAGGTGAATGGAGGGAGCCAGACCATGAAGATGTCTGTGCATCTTCCAGTTCTCTGATGGACATCAAACTTATAATGCCAGCAACTATTTTCTCCCTTGTTCTCAAGAGGAAAGCTATATTTGGAGTAGGGCAACATGCCTTAATTTGAGAAAGTTAATGCCTTCGAAGCACCACCAAAGCACAATTAGCAAATAGAAAAAAAAACCCCAGAAGTCAAAGCAGGAGATCTATGTATGTAGTTCCAACATCAAAGGAATATTACCTGTGCTTTCAACTCCCTTTCCTCTAGTGAGTCAAAGGTACAACATATTACTGCATATTTTAAGCATTTGCTATTTTGAAAGCTTAAATGTCAGTGAAATTCCCCCAGTGGTAATTTCTGTTGTGCCGTTCCAGGCTGGTACTTCAACAGAAAGTCTCCCAGTTTTCACATGATTATTTCCATCTCCGCCTTTGGTAGGTTTGTGTCCAATTGCTTCAGGTATTCACTCTGGATTTGAACTGGTTCATATTCCTTGACAATTTGCTTTGAATGCTGTCAAATGGGGTACAGTACTGCCTTTTGTGTGGCATTTTTGATGTCCTACTTTCCCCTGGTTCCCCCATGCTCTTCTCTCCCACATGCAGGATCGTCTGGTTGCATCTAGATTCACTTGTTCAGAGCAATCTATAATATAACCACCTGGAAAAGAACATATTTT
Source organism: Strix uralensis (assembly GCF_047716275.1). Classification (NCBI taxonomy): domain Eukaryota; kingdom Metazoa; phylum Chordata; class Aves; order Strigiformes; family Strigidae; genus Strix; species Strix uralensis. The sequence continues at coordinate 15,216,229 of NC_133982.1, read as the reverse complement.
TTTCTTTTTCCATGTTTCTTTCTTTAGAATGAACTTTGCATTTGAGGATTATTGACAAATCTGTTTGAAAAAGATGCGTGAAGAAAAACCTTTATGGTCCATCTTGTGGTAAAAAGCGGGTATTTCTTTGCTCATTTGAATGTCAGTGGATTATTTATGCTGGTGCAATGTTTTGAAGAGATAAAATACTCCCCACTGTGCTACATGCAAATCTCTGCAATGTAAACATAAATAGTTGTTGCACATGCATAATCAAAGACATTTTTTATAATTATTGTTGGATAGTTCAGTCCTCTAATAGCATCATCTGGTGTAAATCAGTGTAGCTCTACTGAAGCCTGCAAAGCCCCTACCGATATGTACCAGATGGGACTCAAACTCTTCACTCTAAGTTTAGTCCTGCTGAAAAAAAAAAAAAAAAAAAAAAAGGCAAAAGCCTGATAGTCCTTGAAAATGAAGTTCTTTGTTAATTCATGGAAAACTAGTAGAGCAAGAGTGGCAGGGACTTTTCTTGATCCATATGTATGCCTCAGCCCTTATCTAGGGAGAACATTTCTGTGATGAGGGAAAGCATGGGTTTCTGTGCCAAGTTAGTTCTCGGCCCCTTTGCTCAGACTATCGCAAAGATTTGCCAGATAATGTCATTTATAATGTGAACTCCTTTCTGCTGAGATTTGGACTAAGACCGCCAGCTCTTTAGCATAGGCCAGCAGACCGCTGCCAGATGCTAAGAATTTTCAGTCGTTCACAACCTGTGCTGCATTTTTAGATACCTAAAGGTGAAGGGCTCGAAATCTGGTTTTCTGTCCCCAGAGTGATCTTGTTTCACTGTCATTCTGCATTATCTTTACTCCAACATTGTACACAGCACAAAGAACTTTCTAAAGCTTTGACACCTGATTCTACTCCAGCTGAAGACAACAACCTCAATCTCATCCTTTTGCTGTTCTGTAGACAATAATCAGTAGCATTTATTTTCACAAATTAATTTAGACTACATCATCCAAATAGCTGCTAGTGGAGAATGCCCATGCAGATTTTAATGCTATAAATATAAATTTATTTCCAAATCATCAATGCTATTAACTGTCATACACAGCATTTTATTCAACAGACATGAAGCTAACTTTGCATAAAAAGAGGTGGACGGTTAGAGGATTGTTCCCCCTCTTTTGAATGCTGGTAACAAAAATACCCACTAAATACTGAATTGTTACTTATTATAAGATAATAGAATGTTCACCTAAACTTCACGGAGGAGCATGCTTTTACCGAAGTGAAGAGTACATGCATACACATACACTATAAATGTATCCAGCCTTCAAACAACTAAAAGTTGGCATTACTATGATCAGCTCTTTCAGGTTTGCCTGTGAGATTTTTTTCCTGTTTTCTGCATTTTTGTCAAGGTTCTCCAAAAGAGTTGTTATTCTTATACAAGGTTGATGTGGACACAAACTTTTTTGCAAGAAGTCTGAGCTACTGTTAGCAGCTACTGAAGAGTTCTAAGTCTGATGTGGGTTTAATTTGTGATGAGTGCCATGGCAGAACAGTCTAACAATATAAGTCTGTTGGACATGTCGTCTGGGCTGTCACGTTCAATTTGCACATGACCTCCTGGCCAAAAAATGGGAAAGAAGTGGTAGAATGTGGGACTGAAAGCTTATATTATTGCTTTGACAGCTTCACTCATCTAGAAGTAATGCAAAATGCAATTTATATTTATACTCTCTGACCTTCTGTACAGAGAGGGAAACTATCTAATGATGGGCCATGGTAGCAGAGAAAGAAACAGATCTCAATACAGCTGGAATTTGTCTACATTTTTTGCTTTTCAACCATTCAATTACAGTCAAAAGATAAATGAAACATGAAGAGCGCCTTGGTTAGGTAGTGACACAATTATTTTATAGTGAGTAGGTTCTGGCTTTGAGCCTTGGCAAAGGTTGCCATGCACGCCTTGTTTCACTAGATACAGATAATCTGCCTGCTCCCACCGGACAAATCCCCTCTGCTTGGAGGTGTGTCATTATGCCCATCACAGGAGGAGAAGAAAGACACCAGCCACTCGGTACCACTCTTCCTGTGAATTTGAATATTCTTGAGAGAGTCTGATGCTCTAATCCTATTAACTACGATAAATCAAGTCAGGCCTAATTGTAAATGGGACGTTATTCATTTTTGGGGAAAATAGACAGATAGGAAGAATGCACCACGTTCTTCTCATCCAAGGAGCAGCGCACGGGTTTATATCTTCTCAGGGAAAATAAATAAATAAATCAGCCTTTGATTCTGACAGAACTGCTGAAGTAAATACCAGGTAACACCTGAAGATCCTTAACAACACGTCTCAGAGCAGATATCATACTGCCATAGCTCAGCATCCTTCAGAGGGCTTCACTGCCATCATGACTGTTTACAACAACACAATTTGGCTCAAAAATTCAGCTTCTAGCTGCAACTGTTTCTCCCTTTTCTTTCAAGAGAGACACAGCATTTGAAGAAAAAGTTATTTGCAGGAATAAGCATTAGGAGAAGACAACAGACACAGAAAACAGAAAGCACAAGTTTTATGCATCTCAGTGTGTTTGGACAATTATATCAGTTTGATTTCATCTCTTCATCCCATTGATCCATTCCGCCTTAAATAGGAGGTGATCCAGAGTCCATTGACCTCAACAGTGAGACTTTAATAAATGGTTCTGGGCTGTGAAACAAGCCTAGAGTTTAGGTGTTCATATAAACCAGACAGTTGCTTGTTTTCTTTTCTGTCTTAATTGTTTTATTCTGGACTGCCACATTTCAGTGGGTGTTTTTTGCTTTTGTAGATCAAATGATTGAAAACTGCATTATTGGACAAAAATTTCAACTGATATCCAACATTCTTCATAGAATTTGTTTTTTAAAAGATATGTGATGACAATAATAAACAATGAAACTGATGGACGCTATGCAGTTAATATGTCAGAAAATAATAAAAATGCAGAAACAAAGGCTATGGGAAGGTTATGTTTCATAAATAAATGCAATAAGATGAGACAACTAAGACAAAATACTGCAATGATGAGAGGCTGAGTGAAGATTAATATGTTATTTATCTTTCTTCTGGTTTATTTCCCAATGAGAAAGAGTACTTTGTCCAAACTGTTAGTTATCCTACAGGTTAAAAACTTCTTACCCCTGCACCTTTTGGAGCAGAATGTAATTATATTTTTTAAATTATAAGGAAACTTGGAATCTAGTTGATTTATGTAGCTTCTTCCTCTGGTCCCTGAAGACTGGTGCAAACTCATGGCTTTCCAGCGTGTAATGTTTCAGGACATGAGTTTAAGCGATGGGCCACACATGAGGACTGAGATCTCTGGGGTGACACTTCGGAGGCAGGGGCAGGTCTGAGTGCGAGCATGGTTGTGTGAGGGGCACTTTGCAACGTGAACCTCGCAGTTGGTGCACATGGTTAAATCAATACCCACCTCCCCTGGGGCTCCGCCAGTCAAGGAGCACCGCAGCTTGACCAGGGAGTGATCTAAACGGGTGGTCTGTTTCCTTTTCTTTTTTCTTTTTTTCCAAGTGGACAGCTAGAATAGAAAGGATAAGTTAAAACAACCAAAAAAACCTCCACAACATACCTGTCTAGGTACAAAAACTTGTCTAGGTCTGACTCCTGCTGGTGTCACCACAAGCTTTGCCCTTGGTGGCAGGAGGAAAGGGATGAGGCCTTTGATTTGGGTGGGAGGGAAAGGAATGCCCCCGGGTAATTGCAAGGTTGCTTTTGCAGCCTCTTGCCCAGCAGCTGGTACAGTAAGTGGTGCCTCCTCTCACACGCTTTGCAGGTCTTTTCCAGCTGAGTCACTAAACCTGGGAAAAAATGGAGCAGTTGAGCTGGCATTTTGGAGGATTGATTTGGACGGGGAGGAGGGAGAAATCCCCCTCCTTTGTCTGCACCTTTTTTTTTTTTTTTTCACCAAGCTGCTGGAGCGAAGCAGTTAATAGTGATTTTTTTTTTTCCATCGTTTTTAATCCACAACCCTGCCCTGTACCTGCCCTTATAATCCCCTAGCATGTGCTGGTGACATCACATGGCCATCAGCTCCCAGCTCCATCCCTGTGACTGTCATTAACTGTTGCAAGCAAATGAAAAATGACTGGGAGACTCGGTGGCTCCCACCAGTGACCTTGGGTATTATTAGAATGACCTCGCTTTGGCTTGACCATAAAAAAAAAGAAAAACCTTTCTTGATATCATCACAGGGGCTGGGGCTGAACTGAGGCTGTTTGCAGTGAGGAGCAGGGAAAGGAGTGGAGGAAACCATTAAAGAAAGCAAAGTAAATGTTATGCAAAGATGCAGTGGCCATAAATACTTGATCAGAGGCACAGTCCTGCCACCATCCCCCTCAGCCTGACCCCTTTCCAGGACATGTCGGGCAGTGCCAGGGTTACAGTGCACCTTGCCGGGTGTGATTTTACCCACCTCCTGTTTGTTATTTGTTTGCTTGGTCTTTAAAAAATCACATGTAACCACTTAAAGGCTCATTGGCCTCTCACACCTTATATTCTGGCATATTTTTCTGGTCCTACACATGCCTCTCTAAACAGAGGAGGCAACAGACTGTGCAGGATGCACAATTTCTCGTTTAGTATAATGCACGGAAAACCCATCTTTATGTATCTATGTGCAAACACCTACTTTATGTGTGAACATACACGCGCACACATATATAGAGAGTATATGTTTATAAATTTGCATATGTACACAAGCATACGTATATATACAGCACATATTTATGGATGTTTGTATTTATGGTTGTGCGTTATTCTCAATGTATATGAATATGGACATAAAGAAAGCACATGCTCATCACACGTGTCTGATGTTGCCTTCTATAGAATATATAACAGTATATATAGCATATAGTGGTCGAGTTTCTTCCTGTGTACTCTAATGATATTAGTGATAGCAATAGTAATAAAGAATAAGAGTAATAATAATAATTATTATTATTATTAATGATGATGATATTAACAAGAAGAAGCAGAAGAAGAAGAAGAAGCAGAAGAAGAAGAAGAAGAAGAAGGAGGAGAAGGAGAAGAAGAAGAGGAAGAAGAAGAGGAAGAAGAAGGATTCGCATCGCTGGGCTGGTTCACGGGGACATGAGGATGCTCTGCTCTTTAATGCCCTTCCTGGCACGGACCTGCGGGCTCGTTGGGGCAGAGGTTGCCCAGGACCCCCAGCCCTGGTCCCAGTGTGGTGCTGGGGGACCACGACAGGCTGCAATGCACTACCCGAGGGGGCTGAGGGGGGACCCAGCCCTGACACCGGGGTCCGGCTGCCCTCGGGGTGCCTCGCTGTGAAATGGTTAAAGTCCTGGAGGCAGACAAAAGCGATCCTCCCGCCGCTATCCTGCCTCGCTTCTCTGCTGTCAGCTGGAAATGGATCTGATGCCCTCTGGACTTTAACTCCCGACGAAAAGGGCATTTTATTACAGGTTATGACAAGTTGCAGAGAGACATGGAGAACTCAATAAAAAGAAACAGCAAGTGGAATCAAGGAGGGGGGAGGGCGAATGCTCCAGATGTTTGGAAGACAGAGGGAAGATGACCTCAAATGATAGGTGTGAGCAGAAACCCTGATGCGATCGGCGGCCGCCGGCGCAGTGCATCCTCCGCAGCGGCGGGGGCTGCGCGGAGCGGGGCGGCTCCTGCCCCGACAGAGCCCCAGCACACCCCGCTAACAGTGCCATCTCCTCCTCGGAAGACAAGGACCAGACAGCACCAGACCTTTTCTCTCTCTCTCTTTTTTTTTTTTTTTTTTTAAATTTCTCCTATTAAATCGGGGCTGTCTGAACGTGTGGAGATCTTTCCTCCCCCTTTGCGCCGCGCAGGGCAGGCTGTGTGTGACTGTGGCAAGAGGAACCAGCCGCAAACGGGTTTCTCCCCCCAAGTCCTTCATCTCTTTCGTATTTGGGGCCAGGAGAGCATCTGCTGCCGGTCTGCAGAGATGCGCTAAGACCCGGCCGGTGCCCGGCGGGGCGGGCAGGGGAGCTGCTCCCCGCGTGGTCGAGCTCACAGCCTGGCCCCGGCTCTTAGTCCTTGGACCTGTCACGTAGTTAGAAGGATGCCAAGGACTTTATGGAGTCTGTCAAGCACTCAGTACTTCTGTCTTTAGTGGCATCCTCATAGACAAACTTCGCAGGTGTTAAAAAAAAAAAAAAGCCGGAAAAGAATAATAATAATAATAATAAAAACCCACCAAGCTTAACAGCTGCTCAGGGACATTTTAAACCATCTGATTTTGCAGGATAGGGCTACCATCCTAATTCTCCCTGGCAGCTTTTCAAGCGCGTTTCATTGCTGATTGCCAATGGAGGACGGCTCAGTCTCTCCCTTCGAGCCCCGCTCGGCGCCTGCCGGGTGTCTCCGGGAGCGGTCTGGCACCGGGAAAATAAACTCACATCTCGGGAGCCGGGGAAAAAAAAAAAGTGTTCGAGTCTGGAAAAATAAATAAATAAAAAAAAGTTTCAAAGTGTCAGAGTGTAAATTTAAGAGTTTCAGCCGGGGTAACTTTATGCCTTGTGGCAGGTGAGCACAGCCCGGGGACCCCCTCATCCTCCTCAGGGCAGGGAAAACCGCGACACCCGCAAAGACAATATGAGGACACGCGTGTCTTTATGAGCCCACGGGTGACCTCTATGCCAGCCCGCCATCCCTCTGCGAGCCATGGCCCACACAGTGTGGCATCGGAAGGACCGCAGGCAGGAGCACTCGGCTCAAATCACAACGCACAGCATCTGCACCCCTTTGCCCCCCCAGATGATGCTCCCCCCGGCCCCTTCCAGCCTGCCGGCCAGGTGACTGTCAGCGTCTGACGCTTGTTATTTCTCTTTGGCTCACGGGTCTTATTCCGAGTTCATATTTATTTTTGAAGTGTCGAACCCCCAGTAACACGAGAGGTTTTCTCTGAAGGAAGAACAAACCCCAACGAAATCCCAGAGCAATCTGCACCGCGAACCGGAGCTGCCTGTTGCTGGAGATGATGCTTGCGGAAAGGGTGAAAGTCATGAGCCTCTAACCAAAAATGTAACAAACCCTGGCCAGTATCGCAAGGGCAAACTTCCCATGGGCCTCAGGGTTTGCTCTTATCCTTACTTACACTGATAAGTCCTTTTGCTAAATCCCCCAAAGTTGCTTGCTCTTCCTTTTCATGTATAAAGTTACCGAAATCTGGCAGATAAAGGCATATGCCTTTATTGTTTCGGGATAAGGCTTATAGCCACACATAAGAGACTACACTGCAAAAGATCAGTTAAAATATGTTGCTGCTTCAATTGAAAGACTGTTGAAAAAAAGTGTTTTACTTTAAACCATAGCATGAGAAAAATCATAATATAGTAAGAGGAGAAAAGAGGCAGCTCCCAGAAGAATAAAGACATTCTCCGCTCTGCTGTCACTCGCGTTTTCACCTGTATCTGCGCTTTCGAGAGCAGGCGGCGTGGCTCAGGAAGACGCTTCTCTTCTCTTTTTCTTATATTTTATTTCAAAATGCAGCCGACACGTTCACAGGTACATGACATTATTCCGCACTGACATTAGAAGATAGGCTTGGGAGAATGCGGTGGAAATACGCATTAAGGATGGGGCAAGAAAGTGGAAAATGTAGAAAATCCTGGAAGTTTTTTCTAAAAGAGAACAGAATAGACACATTAGCGGGGACTACTGGGATTATAATGTATCCATTTTGTACCCTTTTCAGGGCATAATACAAGGAAGGGTGACAAATTTCGGAAAAGTCCCTGTTTGCCTCCTGCACTTAAGCGACAAATTTTTTGCCTACATTTGCAGACGCTGGTATTTTATTGCACTGCCCAGCCCCAAGCTTCCTCACCTTACCAATAAACCCCAGATTCCCTTTGACTATCCCAAGCTGTTTGTATTTGATCTAGCAAGTCCCGAAACTTTTACAAACATGCTCAGAGAAATATCCCACGCGAAAGAGTATTATAACTCAGGGAGACATATCACACTGCATTGGCTAAAATAAAAAAACAGGGTGGGCTCTCGCTCAGGTTTATTTGTAAGGTTTGTTGGGGTTTTTTTTGTTTTTTGTTTTGTTTTGTTTTGGTTTTTTAATGGTGGTAAAAGAAGTGAAGGGACGATTAACAGCTTTAAAGGTTAATAGGAGAGGAGAATGGGGGACCCTAGGAAGAGGAAAGCCAGGCAGGAGTGTATCTGACGGAAAACAAGCGTTTCTTTGCGAAGTGGCTGGGAGATGGGCGAGCAGATGGCAACCCGGGAGTCGGGCAGCAGGATTTGCCCCTCTTCGAGAGACAGAGAGGGCATCGCCCTTCCCTGGGTCCTCCCAGCCCTCGGATAATAAACTCAAGTGTCTGCCTGTCTCAGCCCTGCCCATCTTCTTTAGCCAACTTGACAAAGTGGAAAAAATATGACATGTGAATTATTAAAGAGGAGGCAGTTGACTCCTAACCTCTGTTGCTTTTTCTCAGAACCCATTACCTGAGAATTTATCTTGCAGGAATTACAGTGTCTGAAAGCTTCGGGAGGAGCAGCGAGGAGGGAGGGGGGCGTTTGAATAAGAGTTTTGAAGAAATACCGCTGAAAAGCACCAGGTTTCACCTCAGCATTTGCACCACTCAAGAGATGGATAACGTGTTAGAGAAAACAAGCCATTCCTCCTTAGAAGTGGATCAGTTCGCCACAGGGAGCCGGGGAATAAAATCCGGACTGAATTTAAAACGGCTATCACCACTTAAATACCTTTAAAAGTAGGAAGGGGGAAATGGAGAGCTTTTCCGTGGTTAAAGTTTGTCCTTTAGCCCCGTCCTCAAAGTTAATGAGGGCACTTTCTGGGCACTTGATAACTAATCTTCCAAGCCGCCCAGGGTGAAGCAGGGCTCTGCAGTGGGTGGTGCTCAGCTCTCGACACCCAGAGATAGGATTTACCACCCTGCCAGGGATGCGGAGCCCGAAGTCCTGGGGGGAAAGGCACTCTTTTCAAAGTTTAGAGGATCCGCAATAATCTTCTATAGCGGTTTCACAGTGCCGATAGAACTGCCGGGTAACTCTCAGGCCGAGCAATGCAGCGGCTGATTTTTTTCAGGAACTCCTAGCAGAGGGGCATATTGAATGGCACGGACATTTATTTTTCTTTTTTCTTTTATTTATTTATTTTTTTAAAAAAATTTAGAAAGGGGAAAAACCCACTCTAGTAGGGGGTGTGTGTGTGATTTTTCTGGTCCTTTGGGCATAGATTTGTATCTACCGCTGCCAAGCTGAATGTAATAATTGAATCTCTCCCAAATCTTGGTGATAGAGCAGTCAGAAATGACTCCATCTGACAGCAGAGCCATGAGGCAAGTGATGGATACTATTGTCCAAGCCTGACCCTCCATTAACACCACCTATCAGCATCTGTATTCTGTCACCAATTCCCATGCCGGAGCCAAGAGGGGTGACTCTAATATTCTGAGCACATTGAAGGCTTCCATGCTGAGTTCAACCCTGCATCAACTAAATGGGTGGAGAGGATGACCTAAACCTTGCTCTCTCTATCTCCATTCGCCTTATTACCCCTCTCCAATCCCATTGTTTTGCAGGTGCCTGCAATTTGCTCCTTATCTCCTCACTGGTTATGAGGGCTCCTTTTTATTAATACAAAAGGAGAAATGTTATTAATATTAATTAACAAAATAAAAAATGAAGCAGTTTTGGGAATCCACCAAATGAATAATCTCATCCCCTAATTGGAGATGAAGGGGGGGGGGGGGGGGGGGGGGGGGGAAGGAGGTGTAAGAGAAACAGATGACCTACTGGGTGACAGGCACAGGTTGGAAGGGTGACATTTTATTGTAAGCCTCCCTATGAAAGGAAGAAAAGGAAAGGACCAGTCAATTTAATGCAGGGACCAAGAGTGCAAGAGTGTTGCTAAGAGACAGAGATGCTGCTAAAGTTCTGTGAGAAGCTGTACCCTGACCTTATGCAAATGGAGGCTTCCAACTCTTTGTGGAAAGGCTGCAAATTCCACCCACTGTGTCACCAATACCTGGCATCGAGCCTTTTATTCAAATGTTCTCTAAAAACACACACGCAGAGGATGTGACAAAGCATGACACATTTAGGGCTGGAAGGGGGGGATGCGGAGGGGGGGAGCGGGGAGGGGGGAAGGACGGATCTCATGGTGGAAATGTCACCCATCCATACCTCCTAGAGCCTGTCATCTTCCCGAGCTGAGAGACGAACCTAAGGGTTCCTAAATTACCTTAATCCAGACCTATTAAGAGTCATAAATAGCGTCTATTCCTTGTGCGTGGGGGAAGCTTTGGGAAAACAGAGGAGCCACCACGATCTGCTCGCTAACAGATGTATCTATACCCACATCTGCAGCACCTATAGCTGGCCAGGGACTCCCTTCTGGCTTTGATTATACTCCCCATGGTCAAAATACGGCAGGAAAAAATCAGTCCTTAGGCACAGCTTAGCCAGGGCCCAGACCTATAGGAAACCGTTAAATCTGGCAGAGCAGGGAGGTGAAACACTCCCAGCGAAGTTCAAACACAACCTTCACCAGAGATTCAAAGTGAAGAGAGTGACTCTACAGAGGCTTTTACTTAGTGCAATCAGCAGAGAGCAAATACCCGCGTAGATCAATACAGCCCAGCTCCTGACGGAAAACAACTTTGTTTGTTTCTTTTTTTTTTTTTTTTTCCCCCTTAAGGAATTTGAGTTGCAGACCGGCATCAGTGTAATTAAAGAGTTATCTCGGGGGAAAAAAAATGCTACAAAAATCTCAGGTGATGCCAACTTTCTTCCTAACATTTTAAACAACTGCAGATGCTCAGTGTGGGGCTCTCTGAAGCGCTCAGACTCGGGTGGAGAGCCCACGGCCACCCGAGCCAGCGCCGCAGCTCCCAAACTCGCTCGTTTCTCTCCCCGCACCTTGCTCACACGCAAGTGGCAAAATTCATATTTTCCCACGAACGTGCAGATTTGCCATGCATCGAAACGAAGGGCTGTTTGTGCTCTCAATAAATAAACAAAAAGAGCAGAATAATCCTGGGGAGCTCCTCTCGAGAATGAAAGCAGGGTGAAGTGCTCCGAGAGAGGGTCGTCCTGCCCGTCTAAGTTTGCACCGGTTCAATCCAATACCGCTGTTTTCCACGCGATCTGGAAATTATCGGTTTACTTTCATTTCAGTTGATCCTCGGGGCACTTTTGGGACTCTGGCGGCCAATTTTCCTTTCACAGGAGATAGGATTTCTCTGGCCGCCCTGAGCAGCAACTGAGAAGTGACTCAGCTGCGGTCCGCAAAGTAAGTTGGTGCCCGATTAACTCATCTTTTAGAAGCACAGGGTTTGCTCGTTCTTCACACCGGCTCGAAAAGTCGACTTGGGGGAAGCGGTCAAAAAACCTCCAACCCCTCTGTCTCCATCGAATCCACCTGGCTCCCGCTCCCTCCCGGCCCCATCCCTTTGCGGGGAAAAGCCGCTTTGGGCATCTCCTGCCTTCAGGATGCCCCAGGCCAGATGGAAAACGTGACCCTTCAAAAAGCAAACGACTCAGCTCTGTGGATGAAGGTGGCACCGCGGGGGACACGCTGCTTCCTGCGGTGCCACCCGGGCTGCTCCCAGCGCGGCCCCGCTCCGCCCCCGCGGTTCGCCGTGCAACCCCCGCGCAACCCCCGCGCAGCCCCGCGCTGCCGGTCCCCTGGTCTAGGTGAACGCAGTAAATGAATTTACCCGCGCAAATTGCCCAGTAGATACATATTTTTTTTTAATAGTAAGACTTTTCATAATGTGCACAATACTATTAATATTTCATATTAGCAGTGTGTGTATGGTGAACTTTGTAATGGGAAATTCAATCGCCGCTGTAAATATTAATGGAATATGAAATGAAGCCACAGCTTCCATGTAGCACTGACAGTAAAACGGAGTGAACATGTGGTGGCCCTGGGGCAAGATAGGCCTTTCCTCTTGTCTCTCTCGCTTTATTACATTAGCCCGAGCCTCTCCTTACAGTTCTGGGCTCAGAAGCTGAAGTTCACAGGTCAGCCATGACAAATGTCCCTACGTCTAGCCAAACAAGACCCCCTGGCCTTGCCATTACATCTGCCCAACAAGCCCCTGGAGAGTGCTTAAGGGTGTCTGTTGCAGGTAAAGAGCTCTTTAGCGCAACTTTCCAAACAAATTGGAGGAGCCGAGGCGCCCGCAGCTCCTTCAGGGCTGGCTGCGGGGACCCCCCCTGCCTCCACCCCCCCCCCCCTCCCAATCGCGTGCTCCGCGTCCACGCGTGAGTCGATCCCGTCCCGAGCCACCCTTTCCCGACGGTTCCCCCACGCCCCGCGGGGCCCCGACGGCACCCCCAGGGCTCAGGACATCCCCGCGACACCCACTCGCGACGGGGAGGACCCACGGCCCGCGGAGCCGCGTCTCGGAAAGGACCGGGCGTCAAACGCCTTTTTGGCTCATCAAGCCACGGATTTCAACACTTGGGGGGACATCAGTCCGGGACTGCCACCCTCACGGGCTTTTCCCCCCCCCACCCTCCCCTTTCCCCCATTTCCAGGATTTCTCTTGTATAAACATCACTTCTAACCGCTTCCTTTTTACAGTGGGCATTAATCTTCATTTGTTAGGGGAAGCCTTGTCAGAATTGCCTCCTGCCCTTCCCCTTGGAGGTTTTGGCTGCCCAGTGATTTATGCCTTATCTCCCCGAGGCTTGGTCCTGACTTTTCCCGTGCCCTGAGGAGTTCAGGTAGGCGGGAGAGGGGCTGTATCACCGGGGGACGGTGTTTAACCCCGCACTGCTGCCTCCATCCCTGCGAACAGCCCGGGGGCTCTGCAGCCCGCAGGGAAGAGCCGGGCAGGATCGGGGCCTCTCACGGGGTGAAAGTGGCACAAGGTACTGTGGTGGTCATTAAGAAAAGGAGCACTTAAGTGAGTGGAAAAGGGCAAGTTAACGAATGGGCGGGAATCTCAAAGCGTACTTGGGCGACAGCCCTTTTTATCTCACCAGGCAAAACTTCTTCCACTCTCCCTTACCTGAGACTGAGAAAACTCATCGCACCCGGCAGCCCCACTCCTTCTTGCCTGCCGCGAAAAAAAAAAATCCAACCAAAACAACCCCGCGACCAGCCACTACCAACAACTTTTTGTTTCAACAATACTCCGGAGAACTGATTTATTTTCGTAAATTCTACCGTTTTATTATTTCTCTGACAAACTTTATTTAAAAAAATCCCCCGTGTCTGTCCTGTCCAGCAGCTCCGATAAATGCTGAACTGGGAGGGCAGAGCCCCCGGTCGCTTCTTCCTTGGAGGTGCTCGTCTCTAATTGCATGCCAAGACGAAACAGTTCTCGGGAGCCTTTCAGCCACCCGGGTTGTGAAATCATGAATGAAAAGGAAATAAACCCTAATGCGCAGCCTGGAATCGACTCCGGCCACTTCTACACTGATTTGTTCTTTTAACAGCTTCTGTATTTTTCCAGCATCGTGGCTCACGTACTTTGTACAGTGACTGTGGCTTCATTAAAAGCTTTCTATTATATCCCCCAGGAAAATGCAACTGTCACCTCTCCTTGCCTTTTAAGAAGAGTTGCACTTTCAAAGAATATTTTTCTCCCCTTTTACTAAAAGAAACAGCACTGGATTCAGGTTTTGTAAGTGTTAAATAACTTTCCCAGCGTGTCTTAAAGGAAGATTGTATTTTATCAACAGCTGATTGATGCGGCCATGTGATCCTCTCGGTTTGTCTATAGTATCATATTTATTTAACCTGCTGGGGGACTGTGTTCAGGGGCCGCTTGCTCCCGCTGGCAGGAGCACACACATTACACACTACCCCAGGTATTCTGATTGATTGTTCCCACCCCACAGCCTTTGGATCATAATTTAACACAGCAGGTCCTACAGCACAGACGAGGTTTTCGGGAAATACAGTGAGGGGTTTCTATGAACTAGTACCACACAGCTACCAGGCTTTTCTGAACTAAAAATCTGATGTACAGAGAGAGGTGGAGGAGTGCTTACACAATCACGATGCGAACCGTCGCACAAACAAATGCCTTTAGCCTCTTAATTTAATCCAAGCCCTTTATTTTTAACAAGTTCTTCCTGCAAATGAGCATTTTCTGGGACTTTCAAAGCACCTGAGTACAGCACCATCAGCCACGTCAAATGGTTAATAGCGGTGGTCGGTCAATTATATTCAAGCGTGTTTAAAATTCGGAAGGAGTCAGACGTCAGTTTTCTCCTCACTTTCCCCAGATGAAACAGTTCAGAAAGTCTTTTGGCTGCCAGCTGCTGTTTGCCCCCAGAGAGGAGTTCAAAACAAAACACCCCTACCCCCCACCCCCCCAAAAAAAGCAAACCACCCCCCCCCCCTGAAACCACAGCCCACAACATTCCCGCCCTGCAAATTGTTTAACAAGCTCTGTGATGAATTAATTTGCACAAGGAGGTTTGGTTCCCGGCGGCTGTTACTGGTAGCGGGGCTGCTGGTCCCTTCCCTGGCAGCCCGGGAGCGGCGGTACCGGACGGGGGTGTCCCCGGGCGGGCCCGGGTCGGGGCTGCTGCCCCCCTGCCGTGCAGCTGGGCAGGTTTAATTAAGGTACTCTTTTTTTTGTGTGGGTGTAGGTGTTTCTCCTGCGTACGGCCACGCCTTGCTACGGGAAACAAAAGTTTTTCAACTGCTCTTAAAAATTAGTATTATTTTATTTTCTTTTTCTCCTTCCTCCTGCTTTGGAGCAAGTCCTCGCCCCCCGCATCCTGCGAGTGATTTTTGGTTTTATTCTTTTTTTTTCCCTTCTGCCCTGTCTGTGCGCCTCGGAGACGTGGGGAGCTGACTCATGTACTATCTGAAGGCTGCACTCCTGTCTCGCAGGAGACCCCCCGATCCAGCCTAAACCCGCGCTCACCGCGAGGCCGAGCCTGGGAGGTGGCCGCGGGGCGCGGTGACTAGCCTGGCTCTGGGGCAGGTAGCCCGGGCGCAGCCTGGCACCCGGCGGTGTTTACCCGTGACTCAGGGCCGGGCGAGGGATGCGGAGGCTTGGCGAGGTGAGGGAGATGGCAGAGGAGGTGCCGGGTGATAGATCGGCTCCAGGCCCGCGGGGCAAAGGCGTATTGACAGATCACGTTAATCAGTAATTTTTTTTTTTTTTTTTTTTTCCTGGTGGGTGCCGGTGACAAATAGCTCCAGTCGCCGGGCTCGTAACTCCTTCGTGGCCGAGGCCCCCCTCCCTGCCCACCCTCCCGGCACTCGTGTGAGGCTCGCCCCGCTCACCCCTTGGGAAGCCCCCCCGAGCGAGGCCGGCTTAATTGCCCGGGCATTTCCCAGGGCATTTCTCCTTTCCAGCCTATTTTTGCTTGGGGCGAAATCCTGTCACTTAGGACCACCTGTGCTGGGACCTCTTCAGCTGGCCAGGAAAGGTGGTTTTACGGTCCAAACGTCTCTTTTTGGAGGAGGGGACGGTGAGCGCTTTTACTCTACAGCAGGACTTCCCACATTACCTGGTCTGTTGACAAAGTAAATCCCACTTAAAAACATGATTCCTAGGCTCTCTGAGAATGAAGCATATATGTTTTTAGGGCTTGTTAGTGCCAGGTCATATTGACTGATTCCTGAATAGTTGCCATTGTGCCGCGCTTGCAAAAGAAACCCGAGCAAACATCGCCCGGGAAAGGTTTGTGGTTTTCCTACACATGCCGGCTGCCGCCTCGCACCCCACCCTGCCGCTCGCCGCCAGCCTCTCCCTCCCCTTCCTAATCTCTTCCTTCTAATTTGTTTAGAAAAGGAAAGAAAAAAACCCCCCAGCACCCAAAACCATAATTCCTAGGAAGGTGGAGAGGGCGAGCGGATCAAACAACAAGTGGGGGGTCACACACCTCCCCGGCAGTCGCGGTGCGAGCGCGTCCCCGTCCAGAAACCGGAGAGATGGGCACGATCGGCTTTTCCCAGCGCTTTTCTCAGCGAGGGCTTGCTTCTACCTGCCCGGGGTGGGGGGGCGGGATAAGGCACCCAGCTGGCGGGCTGCGGGGCTGGCCGTGGCGTTTGCCCCCTGGCAAGGGGCCGGGCGGGCTGCCGGCTCCCGCCCTGTCCGCCCCTGCGCAGCGGGAGCGCTGGGGGCCGCGCAGGGCCGGACCCGGACCCGGACCCGCCGGGCGCCCGGCCGTTCCCCCTCCCCGCGGAGCTTCGGGGGTGAAAACAACAACGTTTGTTCATGCCAAGCCTCGGCAAACAGCTAAACTAGTTTACACAGTTGGTTTTGACGAACGAATAAATTGTTTTCTTTAAGTACACCGTCCTAAGCAAGCACACACTTTAACTAGTTTTCCTATGAGAGAGCTTTTTACTAGATTGCTTTTTCATTGCGTGGCTATCGAAATGAGATAATGACCAAAGAGGTGGAACCTAATCAGCCTTTTAGTTGAGTTTAAAGAGTCTAGAGGTAGTTTAAAGGTAGCTTTGGTCATATTTGCTGGCCAGCTGCGATGTTTGCACTACCACGTTATGATGGGGAGAGTAATGTGTTTGATAGATAAGGGAAAGAGGCTAGCCAAAAAGCAAGGTCAGGTGTGATAAGACTTGACACTTTTACTCATTTTTCACACACATAAAAGGAAACTTTAAAATATGAAGCAAAAGGAAGAAGGAAAGTCTCGACATGCTAACATCTATCATAAAAACCGTACATTAACAAATCTTACTTCTTATTTAATTAGCCCAAAACCTTATCATAGTTTGGAACATGTCACGCCATTTAAAAAAAAAAAAAAAGTTCCTCTATTTTGTTAGCAACTAGGTATGTTCTAAAAATAAAGCCTCACTGTTCATGGGATATTCATACAATTTCCTTTTTCCTTTTTCATATTTTATCTTCACTTTTTAAGTAGTGAATAAAACAAGTTATAAGCTGAAGATAAGAGTCTGTGCATGTAATCAATAGTGAAGGGAGTGCATAGGGTTTGAATAGAGTACAGAAATCCTGGAGAAAAAGAAAAAAATTGTCATTCTGGAGTTAAAATTTGTGCAAAATAAAACCACCAGGTACCAATGAAGAAATATAAAGTGAAATGTAACCACACAATCAATGGCAAAACTCTCATTAACTTAAATAAGACCTGCCGTGACTTGAATGGTATTTTAGAAATATTGGTGTCCAGGAGCACAGATACATATTATTGATCCTCATTTCTATAAAAATGAATTGATTTTTGCTATATACGCAAGAATTCTAAACCAGAACTTATTACATTTTTCTTTCAGGAAACATTTCTGCCATCTTCAGTTGAAATCTAAGCTACACATTGAAGATCAATCTCTCGTCAACACACACCTTCCACAAGCAAATGATTTTGGTCTCCATTCAACAAAGTAATAGTAAGATAATATTTGCAGAACCATCTAAAACCAATTTTCAAAGGCAACTTAGGCTAGGTGTACAAAGGCACTTACACATCTATGTCCAAAATGTGGCTTCTCAAAATGCCTGTGCAGCTGCTGGTCAAAATAAACCCAGAGTTTGTAGGCATCGCAGCTTTTCTCCTTGAAGCCTGGCAAGCGCCTAGAATTTGCTTCTGGGCAGGTCTAGGGTTTTCTGTCCCCTGGCAGTGCTTTAACAGCTTGGTGTTTTCTGCTTTTTCTCTGAGCCCTTCAGAAATGAGGCCTCTGTGCTTGCCCAGGGGGTCTCATCGAGAGGGAGTTCTCAGGGCTTTAAAAGAGAAAATGAACCGGGTGAAGAAAGAGGACTGACCTGCTGTCTTTTCCCTCCTGGAAGGTGTGCTTTCCCTGCCCTTCCACCAGCCCTCAGGGGGTTAGATTAGCCCCAGAGAGATGGTGATCTATGCTTAAGGTCCTTCTCCATCTGAGAGGACATAAGCCCCTGCCCCATCTCTGCTGGGAGATGAAGGAGAGAAACAGGCCACGTTTTCATCAGTTCCTCCTGAAATGGTTCCGCTTCGCAGAAAAATTGGGCCAGACAGAACAGGCAAGTATGAGCATGGCTCTGTATCTTGGTGGTTAGAGCAGGCACCAGGGAAGTGGAGGAGGAAATGTAGCTCTTGGGTGCATCTGCTAAGTCTGGGATTCCCTGTGGTGTCAGGCACCTAAAGCATTGCTGCTGCAAATCCCAGCCCTGATACTCCCCAATTCCTGTTGTTGTTCCAGCTCTGAAGGGAAGGAGACTGGATGTTGAATGTCGCTTGATTCCCGCTCCACGTTGGGCACCATGACAGATCCCTGAGGACAGACTGGAAATTCACTTGGAGGAGCCTGATCTTGGCATAGCTTTCCTGCAGAGCTCAGTGCAGTGCTGGGCTTCGAGGTCTGTGAGCAAACAAGAACTTGCATCCCATGGCTGGTACCGTCACGCTACCATGGCCCTGTGCCAGCAAACAGCTCCTAATCAGATGGGGCTCAAATACCTGCATTGTTCCCAGAGCAAGTGCATTTGATGTGCACTCACACATACAAGCGTAGGACATGCTTGAACGCATATATAAGGCTTATGAGATTTAGGTGCATAAACACCTACAATACTTTGGAAAATAAGTCTGACACACCTGAGTCACTCAGGTATTTTTTATAATATTACTCTTAAGCACCTGCCTTACTGATGCCACATGAGGATCTCATAGACTTCATTGAGACATCTTGGGTCTAAAATAAAATGTGAGATTGAGGGCTTTGCCGAACAGGGATGAGATCACTCACCCACTTTGAGATCATGTGATGTCTTAATATGCTGCTGAATCATGGCCAAGGCAACAAACGTACAAAAAGCACGCATGGGATAAAGAAGGTGAAAAGCAGTTTCTCAGGCTTAGCCGTAGTTCTGAAAATAATACAGCCCAGTATCCTGTGCAAAGCCCACCACTTCACTTCCAGCTAGGTCTAGTGTTAAGAATGACTAGGGCTTTTCCACATCACCATTGCATGGGACAGATTTTCATCTCCAGTGTGCCTTTCTGCTCCTAAGTCCCACAGGCAAATGACAGGTGGGTGCAAACTTCCCTTAGAGAAATGGGCAGGCAACTGTGGCTCCAGCTGGATTACATTTTCCATAAAAAAAAAGGAAACCTAGGTCTTCAGTAATGATTTTCTTCCTATAGGGGCCACCTTGTATGCTTCTTTTGGTCTCATTTTAATAATCTATATCAGTGTTGTTTTTTAGCTGATTTTAATGTCAACTAGGGATTAATGTGCATTAATTAAATTGACTGTATTTTCTTTAATGAGCACAAAAGGATTTGATGTTAATACTGATGATCCTAATAAGGATTCTGTCTACTTATCTGTATTTTCTCAACATCCTGAAATATTTTATTAGGAAACAAATTAATTTTGTTACTATCACAGGGTAAAACCAAAAGATATCAGGTGACTGCTAACTGGTTCTGGCATTAGCAAGCTATATGATGATTAAGCTGTAAGAACTGCATTTGGTTGCAGAACCGTTCATTGCAATGCATTATTTTAAACTTAATTTATGCCTTTTTTATTTCTTGTTTGGCATTGACTGACCCGTTTCTGAACTGAAAGCCACTATTAGATGAGTATCTGAGTAGCCTTAAAAGAGATGCTGAAAGTGAAATTTGGGTTAGGGCCCATACTCCTTTCCTTGGAGCAAGTTCCTAACAAGTAGGAAACAGAGGGTTAGCTGGGACCAGATGCTACAGAGGGATTACAAACAGATAGACAGGTATTAATGTACAACCCCCTTTCAGCTGTTCAGGTTGATAATGCAAATTAGTTTCTAACTTGTTAAAAATCTATAATATAATAACAATCATTCACAACAAATGAAAGAAATACATTTATTTGCATGCATGAATATATCTGTGTCAATATATTTTTATTCATTCACAGCTGTTCTGAGCTTGAAAGACACTTGACTTGCTGAGCAAGCATTTAATAAAAAGCCCATGGAAATGTTAATTAATGGTATTTGGTACTAAATGCTCACTTTGATGCTAAAATGTTACGCTGCACAGATTTAAAATTCATTCGGCATTTTTTGCCCTTGTTACCATCTGCAAATTTCTACCCCACACCCCATTCTCACATCAGGTTGCTGAAATAATTTGATAGTATTATAGCATATGCCAGTAATGAACACTAGGGATGGCTTCTGATCCCACTACACCTGTTTAACATCGTGGCTTTCAATTGCGTGATTTTTGTCAGTTGTTTGCCTCATTCGCCATGGTTTAGATGACTACCCCAACTCAAAATGCCCTTGGTTCTGCACAAGCACGTAGGAAGAGGCAACATGCCTCAAAGAACTCCCAAGAACTTCAGCAGCTGTCAGCTCTTAAATAAATAAGAGCAATTCCAGTGAATTCAGAAAAAAATATTCTCCTGAACAAAGTTACTCAGGCATAAAATAGTCTGTGAGATCCAGTAGCAAGTAGAGATGTAAGAAACCTGACAGTGGCTCTAAGGTACCCAGGTAGAATGGGGATCTGAAGGCTTTCAGGCGCTAAAAGCCCTCTTTGCCCACCCCAAGCATGGAAAGGGCCTCTGTGAGTGATCTGTGAATCCTACTGAAGGTAATTCTTGTTTCCTGAGCACTGTGGTACTGGGAAATTCAGCCAAGAAAGTGGTAAATATGCTTTTTAGAGCTGATAATAAAGCAAATTGCAAATTATTTGAAAATATATATGATTTAAAGAAAAAATTGCTTACTTTTCAAAGACTTTAGTTTTAAACTGTGTTTACAGAAATGTTACTGACATGATTACAGAACTACTTACCTTTTCATTTACATTTGTCCTCTATAAGAACAATTTTCTATGTAAATGAAATCACAATAATAATTTAAACATAATTAAAAAGAATTACTTTAGTTAAAATATTGCAAAAATTAATGATTTCCTCCAAAAGACCAGAAAATTAGTTTTTTTAGATTAAAATTCCTACTGAAACAAAAATAAAAATTGCAGCTGTCTCATTTGTAAGGAGAGAAAAAAAACTACAAGAAATCCAACTATTTTATGAACTTGCAATAGATATATGGGTGTGTACAGATAGATGTTTAGGAATTTATTTCTTTATACTGTTTCTTTATGTTCAGTTCAAGTTTTGAATTGAATGTTTATGTGGGGTTTTAATAACATTTCTGTTTAACTTGTGTCTTTCTTGACAAATTAACCTTTTTCAACAGTAAGTATAAATTACATAATCATATTACAGCATTAATTAATTAAAGATATAAGCAGATGACCTATAATTAATATAAAATTATTACATAAATTATTGTTATAGTTTCGACAATCTGGAGCTGAAACTCTATTTGTAACATCTCATGCCAGTATTCCTTATTGTGAGTACAGTATATGTTACAGTAAAATATCTCACTATCATTTTAACAGTGTGTACAGGAGAATGAATTTTTATGCCAGATATTCCCAGCACATTCAGGCATTGGCTTCTACAAAATGGACTGGGGACCTAATTGTGAGGAACACGTTCTGCATAGGCCACCAAAGAGCTCCAAAGCATAAAAATATAATCGACATCTTCCACCACGTGGCAGATCCCCACTCAATCCAGCTGAAGAACAGGGCCATGGCTCATCTCATAGCACCTTCGTGATTACAGCATTCACAAGTGGTAAGTGAGGCTGTGAGATAGCTGCATTTATACGCTCTTTTCATTTGAGTACACACAGCAATCTTGCATGTTTGAACTAAAGCCATGTAAAATACAATGTCAGGCAAAAATCATCTGCCATGTGTTGTTATGAAAAATGGTGTTTGGAAAATGAAAATTTCATTGTCTGTTAGGATACTTTAAAAATCCTGAACGTGCTGAAATTTAATAATTAAACAGTACTATTTTCCTTCTTTAATCCGAAGTAATTTTGAAATTAAACCCCATTAAAACCAACGAATGCAAAAAAATGTTATAAGAAACTCCCCCAAAATAAATCCATCAGTTTCAATTTACACCACTGGTGGACATTTTGAAAGGGAATAATTAATAAACATCTATTCAATCTACTATTTATGACATTACAATTTGATGAATGAAAGAAAACATTTTACTTTCTAGATGAAAAAACACCTTTCTTAGCTCTTATTTCATGCTAAGCATGGTACAGCACTTTCCATGTAGTTATATAGATGTGTTATTTTTACAGTAAAAATGTCTTCCAGGGAAATATTTCTGGAGCAGATACTCCAGTCCTATGGTGACAATTAGGGGGACTGAGGAGCATACACTTATAACTCTTAGGACAGCTGAAGTAGTGGGTGAAATGGTGAGGCTGCACTGCAGCTAGTGTGGCACTGTTCAAAGGTTAGGATGGCTCCTGAGGTCCACACCAGCTGTTTACCACAACCGAGGGAAAATAATCCATTTTTAGAACATTCCTCCAGTCCAAAGCATTTTTTTTTTTTTTATTGCTGTTGTCCATGCAGGCCGCTACTCTTTGAATACTATGTGATTTGTGCTGGCATCTGATTGCTGTCCTCTAAGTCCACTCCACTCTTTTCTCTTCTACCTGGCAGCTTCTGCCACATCCATCTCGGGCCTTTTGGAGCATCTCAAATGCAGTAGAACTAAATGTCTAACTTTGCCTAAGGAAATTCAACTGTAACTTGACAAATTGGCCAAAAAATTGTCCAAGGGGTTAATTCTGATTTTAAAAAGTGTTTTGTGAGGCAGTTAATGACCTATCCTAGCCTATCTAACAACTGGACATGGAAGGTAAGAACACACCAGATGTAGACTTGAGTGACTCTATTTTTAGGTCTCTACTCTGGACACTTTCTATATGTGACAACTAGACCATAAACTGGTCAAAGTCCATCTTCCTTGAACTATTCTTCTAATGGTTTTCTATATCTCCCTTTCCTATATATTCTTCCCCATTTAATAAAATACATAACTCAATGCATTGAATTGGAACATCTGTCTCCAGAGACTGACTGAATTCTGACTCCTAGAAACAAGGTGAAACTTTCCTAACAAAAAGAGAAAAGCAGTCTTCCAAATCCAAACTGTGGTTCCTCTCCTTCCTTAATGAATTGGGAGATTCATTCACCCCACAGTTTGAAGGTAAAACTTTCCATGTTAGACTTTCACAAGAAGTAGACTCATTTGCAAGTATTTAGCAGGGCTCTGTAGCTCTCCCCAGGGGCACCTTGGGCAGAAATGTCAGCCTGAGAACTGTAGGACTTTCAAGAGAGTAAAACCACAAAGCTCTGATCTGACTATAAATGTTACATTGCATTTCATTATTGGTTTGGCACACGTTATAACAGATGAATATAGACGGCTTCATCTGTATGTTTGAATCTCTGTGCACATATCTGTCATGAGTGATATTTTTAAGGTTGCTGTCTTGGTTAGATGAAGACGGTAACATTTATTTGTGCAGGGATTGCACTAAATATTGGCATGTGCATAAATGGAGGCTGTAGTCAGAAAATACAATCCATAAAGATTATGGGGATGTTGTTCAAAGCACACAAATCTATGCCTTGTTCACATGCATATATAAATACCCGTGTAAGAAAATTGAGGCATCAGTGTCCAGTCTAGATCATGGCCTTATAAAGCAGCTCCTGTGCAAGAGTCCACTTTACAGTTTCCTCTGCTCTAACCACCTCCTTTCATTGCAAACTTAATGAGTGCTTTCAAGTGCATGACAAAAATGAGATGAGAGAATTTGGAGAAACCTCCTTGTCAAGGAAAACCAACACCTTGAATTAAAGACGTCAAATATTTGAGCCTCTGCAGTCAAAACTGTGTTTTCAGAATATAAAACTAATAACGTGCATTGAACTACTGAAATACTATAAAATAAAGAAGTCCAGTAAACACAGCCCCTAAAACTGCAAAGAGATGCTTGCTTTTGATCTGCAGGAGTCTCTGGTTCTCTTTATTGTGTAGGAAGAACCACTCAGCTTAACCTGCGGGTGATGCCTACAGCAATATTTTAGCAATTTGATATTTTTAAAAACCCCCTGCCATTTCTTGGGACTCTTATCATTCACCTTTCTCAGTATTATTTCTTCGTGTGTTATTAAACTGAAGAACAATGGGATTTTTTCCTCTTCTTGTTTTGTCCATAAATTGATTTATGTTACAGTGGGTAGTTGCATTACACACCCTTGTGTAAAACATGCTGAACACTAAAGCATAACTGGCTATCTACCACTTGAAGATTAATCTTCTCTCTGTTTGAGTATCTGAGACTATAGGGCACTCACAGCTGGAAAAGAGCATTCCAGCTACAGGTTTGTGTTTTTAATAGCATATGAAAGCTGTTGTCATTTTTTTTCAGTAGTATTTATTTATCATCATCACCAGAATAATTCATTATAATTCTACTGTACATTTCATCCAAAAACCTCAGAGTGCTTTACAAGCATTAATTATCCCAACCAACTCATGCAACATGTAAATGATGTATAGGAATAATTTAACAACTACTAAAAGGAGCTAACTGTGAGGTAGCTCTATAGATGTTGTAAATTAGTTGTACAGGCTATCTGAATGAGTTAGCTGTAGCCTGGGAGAGCTGAAAGGTACACCACCCAACCAAAATAGCAACGTGGCATTAGCAGGCAGAGTGTAGTTACTGTTTGGCCAAGTCATAGGATCAAATAATCACACTGTGGTGAGATTCACATTGAGATCTGTAAGAGTAGTTCTTCAGGGCCATGTGTGCTGGCATCTTTCTGTTCTCAGTTCATTAGGGGTGATGTGCGTGGATGCAGTCTACAGAAGAAACATAATTTTTATCTAGGCAGGCCAAACTTGTGACTTTTGGCCCAAAAATTCAAGGAATAGAGAGGAAGGGTTTTTGTTTTGTTTTGTTTTGTTTTGTTTTGTTTTTTGTTTGGTTTTTTTTGTTTGCTTTCTTTTGTAAAGAAAATGAAACCATTCCTCATAAATTGCATTTACAAGGCTGTTAGTTCTCAGTCATATCCCAAAGACATCTCCAACAGCAGAGGGAATGCCACTGCTCTGCTGGAATATGGGTCACTTTAACTCAGACTAGGAATGACAGTACTGAACTATTATCTGGTGAAATGTGACAGGATCACACAACGAGACAGTAAAGCTGAATGAATATATAGATGCAAATGTTTCTATTATACCAATACAGGAGCCAGAGGAGATGTTTTCTGCATTACTAGGCTCTTGGTGTGCTCCTCACCTCCAAGTGGAAGGAACTTAAAATGTGTATTTCTAATGCTTTATGGAAACTTTAATTAAGAAACAAGAGATCATCTTAGTCTTGAAGGGAATGCTGCTATTTTAAAATTTTACTGAAGCTACGGTTTATGGAATATTCATGGCTTAAAAACACATTTGCAATAACAATGTTGATTTTCCTCATTTCCCCAGGATTTATTTAAAGGTAATTGGCCGTCAGTTGCTCACCTCAAAACAGTTGCTGTCTCTGATATCAGTCAGCTGTTGCCATGGGAAAGATTAAGTTGTCTTAACTGCACATGTTGCCAGTTAAAAAACATCAGAGAAACACCCCCCGCAACCAAAACCTATGACCAGAGAACATCTAGATGTGCTTGTAACAAAGGCTAAAATAAATACACAAGCAATGGAAACTATTGCTTGTCTTAAGATCAGCAAACTCAGTTTCCAAACTGTGCTGAAGGTGAAGTTTAGGGATGCATCTCATCTCATCTCAACTCATCTCATCTACAGCAACTCATGCCTGCTTATTTCAGGGGAAAGACACAGGCTTTCACCAGCTGAGGATGTGGCTCCGGCATCTCATTCAGATGCCACGTGAGTGCCTCTGTCCCCTGGGCTTTGAAGAGATGTAGAGTGGTAACGTGTACAACACGTGGGTGTCCTAGCAAAAGGTTTGTCAACAGGATTCAAGGTCAATATACATCAAAAAATAAGGCCTGGCTAATTTTCTTTCATTCATGCACTTGGAGTTAAGCAGCAAAGAAGGGGTTAATCATAAAGTATTTCACCTTGAACCTTGCACTCTCTTTATCTAGCACACCATAATAAAAGATCAAGAGTTCCTGCTTATTATCTTATTTTTTCTCCTTGTTCCAGTAGGCTAGGGCCCAGACTAGTTATGGATTAACACTGTGATCAATAGTAAGCTTGCTGTCTCACTCTCGGCAGGGGAAAATGAACTCAAAATGCAGTCAAACTCTTATTGATCAAGGATATAGGTCTCACTTTCATTACCTCTGTCTCCTGATAACCCACATATAATGTGATGAGTTGCTAATCTCTCTGATTTTCAATGGACCCTTCACCCCTCCTGTCTGCACAGTAGAGCTTTTATTTTTGCCTCTTCTGTGTAATGCTTGTAGCATTAACTCCCACTCTATTACCATCAGACCTGGTCAATCAGGACTCATAAAAGGACTTCTAAATAGAATTGGGCCAACAGTGTTAAGATTATATTTGGGTATCTCCAAGCAAGGGAGTTACCCTCCAGTTACAAACAGATTGGATAGGTAGAGGAGAAGACTGCTTCACCTACAGCCCTGACAAAGATCAGGTAGTTTGGACTACTCAAACCCGTCTCAGAAGAAGATTATGTGGATGTTTGCATTAAAAACATATGCTGTGCCACAGTGCATTTATAGCTTTTAACTTAATTCTTCTGTCCACTGTGGATAAAGACCTACTTCCTGTCCATCTATCTTATCTGTAGTTTTGGATAATCGCCATAATACTTATTAGTTCCTTAGAATAAACTTCGTTGGGTGTACACAGGTGAGTGCATTTTATATGCAAAGATAACATTTCTTCATACCCCCTGAAACAAATAGCTAAGCACCAAAAGAAAGCAGTTTATTGACAGCGGTACTGATAGCTAGAGAAATACTGAGTATTTTGTAATCTTCTGCAAAATTTTAGGAAGCTCAGAAAACACCTTCCATTTACAATTTTCACATGAAGACATTTCCTTCTGGAATACAATGATTTGCTCAACTGAAAAAAGGTTTGTATTGATTTCTTCACCAAATTTTTAACCCCAAATTATAAAAATGTTTCCTTTTGATGAAATCTAAATTTTATCTGTTCACTTTCATTGATAGTAACTGTTGTAATGATAAAACTGAATCGAAGTTAAATTCTAGTGACAAGCTTGAAAGAAAAAGTAAAAAAAAAAAGTTCCTAAAACAATGAAATTTGAAGGGCTTTTTGTCCGATTTGGAGAAAACCAAGTTTTGTAATACTGGAATTCTCCGCAAGATGAGATTCCCAATGTAACCCCACTATCTTGAAAACAGATAATTTGCTGGTGAGCCCACTTACTGGATTAAAGTAATCAGAACTGTGTTAGAATGTATTAATCAGTGTCCCCAAGCAGTGCTTTTTCCAGTTTGTCTCAAACAAATAGTCAGTGTACTTCTATCAGGTAATTGAACCAGGTCCCCTCGCATACAGTGTCACAGGAATTCAAACGACAGTTCTTGTAGATCCAGTCCTTGTAGATCCTACAAAGTGAGTCATTATTAGTGTAATTATTTGTGTGATCTTCAATCAAGGATGTCATCACATTTTCTTAAACATAATATAGATTAAAAATAAGATGTTATTGATTGGTTCTGAAAGAGAAAGATCTCAAGTTTCATGTGTAGTGTTTGCCTTCAGTGGTAGTTTTCTTTATACATTAGATAACACTCATAACCTTGTAGCCATTGTGAATGCTGAGCTTTCTTTTGAAGCTTACATCAATCATATAATTAAGACATCTTAGTACCACTTTCTCAATCTAGCCAGATTGCGATCTGTGCTCCCTGGGCCTGTTTCTGAAACTTCAATTCATGTTCTTTCTTTTTTGTATGTGTGCATGTGTCACGTAATTACTGCTCTTCTTTCTTTATGCTTCTTCCAGGTACTCTTTGCGGTTGGTCCAAATTTCTTTAGATTAGCCTTCCTGTTAGCTCTAAGTCTTTCCATTTTATTACAAAGAAAAATTAATTGGGTTCTAATAATGAGGTAGGCATGCAGGGCACTTACCAATGAAATACAATTGTTTGTGCATAATAGAATCTCTATGGTGGCATCTGCTTGAACAGCTAAATCAAAGACCAACCAAAATCACTGGTTAGAGATAATTATCTTTGCTGTAAAACATGTTCAGATCTATATGGTAAGATAAAAGCTCACCCATGGTATCACTAACCAATACCTTTTTTTTTTTTGGGGGGGGGAAGCACTAATGCATTAGTAAAAAAAGCAAAACCATAGACATCATCTCAGATCAAAATATTCACATGCTCTAACATTAAGCAGCTGATCTTTCATTTTATAATCTTAATAAAAAGGGGTCTGAGCTTCAAAGGGGTTGTTAGCACTTCATACTACCCTTACTGCTATGTCTCTTTTTTGTTTCTTCTCAGACATGTCTTTTGATACCCAACATTCTCTGCTAAATGTGACATATCATCAATTTGTGTATTAGAGTTGAAGTTTCTTAAAAATTGCTCATTTAAAGGCATTGGACCTCCCCATATGATTTTCTTCACTACTTCAGTTCTGCGTTGAATAGTCATGAATAGAGAATAAAAAAGGCAGATGTGAGGAAGAAAAGATATTTTATAATGGAAAATATTTTTATAGAAATGATGAAGGCCTTCATCATAAGGAAGAAAAGTGAGTTGTTGAATTTTTGATGTATAAATCTGAGATACAGTCCTGCATGTGTCAAATGGATATGTCAGAAAAAGTGACAGTGGTATTTTTTCACTTTATGACCCAATCTGATTCTTATCAAAGTCAGATCTGGCCCATAAAGATCACGGACATCAGCTACTTGATAGACCTAATAAGACAGGTTTAGTCTTACAGTCTCAAATGTATTTTATCATTGAAGACCTAAAGCACACTTAAAATTTTGCATATAAAGCAATGTAAACCCAGAGTATAATTTGATAAGACATACTAATGCTGGCAAGATCCCCAATATGCAGACAATTTATCTCTAGCAGATTCATTCACAATGCATAGGTTTAGTGGAATAGCTGTAGTGCTAAAACAAAACCATTTAACCTTTAAATACAGAGAAGGCTTGAGTTTGGAACCATATTTGTGCTACTTTCTCACTCAACTCTAGGCCCAAGTTTTACATTTAGTTATTATTCCCTCTTTCTCCAGAGAGACAAACAGGGACAGGCCATCACCATGTGAATTAATGAACTGCTAGCAATAATTACAATTATAGTTGACAGTCACACTGCAGTGCTCTACCTACTAGTCATGACACTATGAACAATACCTGAGAGGAAGAATTAAATTCTTCAGAAAGAAAAGAATGGGTTAAAAAGCATATGGAAATTTACACCAGGGATAATTTAAAGCAACTGCAAAGATTAAAAAAAAAAAGTATAATCACAAAATGTCCACCAATTAAGCCTCAAGAAAATATCCTTTTTTTTTTTTTTACTTTCGTGTTTCGAGATACAGAGTTCACCCTAGAGCGCTGAATTTCCATTCATGAGCATAGTACATACATAATTAATGCAATCTGCTGTCTGTTATGACTAGAGATGACAGAAATTTATGTGACAGCTACCAAATATGTATATATTTGGTTGTTGTGTATATGGCTGTTAATAGGTTTGACTGTATCTGGCATTGATAATATGCCACCAGTGTGGTGAAGTTAAACCTATCCCACGTCTTTCAGGCCTGGTGTGTGGTAGGGCTATCCAATTTGAATAGCTCCTTTATGTTCTTTTTCAAACCAAACGTTTTTATTTTTGTCAATAAACTGTGTCATTTATTATAGTTAAGAAAACTCATGTTGTTTGAGGTCTTTATCAGAGTTCCTACAAATCAGGTTAATTGGTGATCAACAGAGCTTTTCTGCCTTTAATGAGGCCTGGTAGCCCAAGGCAAGGCCCAGCTCTTGATAAGGGACTTTCCCTTTCCTTATTCAGGACTCTTTGATCACTTTTTTGTTACTGGGAGAACAACCGCCGGGAATGTCATTGTTTTTTAATTGCCTGATTACCAAATGTTGGAGATAAAAGATAGATGTTCTCAATTAATAACATTTACATAGATTAGCATCACTAACAAGCCTCATTAGTAGCTGCTGACTTTTGTTTAGACTGCGTCCCATGTCAGTTGTGCTCTGATAGCACACTGGTAAGTATGCTCTCCATATTAAAATATATTTCTTTCTAATCTATTTCTATTAATCAAGCTATATATATGACATTTTAAAGCACAAACAGGCTTTCATTAAAGTTAATTCTTAGTTCTCAGAGCATTCAGTGCAAAGTTGGGTATATTAGGAGTCTTTGCATCAAAAAAGCCTTGCCTTCAGGAACATTTGTCAGTCCTGAGGTACGATAACGTATTCAGCATGATAAACAAGCCACTGCAGCCAGTTACTTAGAGTTCCTCTGCAACTTTTGTTGCTGATTTAGTTATTAATTTTGAACCACCAGATCATTTGTTTTTGCTGTGCCTCAGTCTACGCATCTATGAACTGCATATAGTGATATGAGTTTTCCTTAAAAGTGCTTTGAATGCAAGTGCAGAAAATATACCGGTGGCACTTACAATATATTTAATAAATACCTGGTTTGAGAAAATAAATCTCTTTTACACCATTCTGTTGGTGCAAGTGTTATCCTTGAAATCTGACCTTCTGCTGAGGCCGTTCCTCAGCAAAGCCCCTTGTTCTAATGATTAAATCATAGGAGATGTCAGATGTTTGCACTCTGGGGAGAGGAAAGGGGCGTTAGAGTTTCCGTGGTCCTCACACTGAGATTGACTTTTCCATTGGCCAATGTACTTGCAAGTGATGTTGGGGTAGCAGGAGAAATGTCCCCCTCCCCGTCAAGCAAATCCCCATCAAGTTGGCTGTACTTTAAACACACTTGATTTTTGGCAATAAAAATCTATTTGAGAACTTGTGCTTTTCTGCTTCAAGAACAAAACAAAACAAAACATGTATCAAGCAAAAGAAAGAAAACAGCACAAGAGCACTGTTAAGAAAAAGGCTTAACATGTATAGCTTGCCACAAGGGAAGGGAAAATGGTATTCTGACTGAACTGTCAATGAAATCAAGCTAAAAGCTGAGAGATATATAGAATGCCAAATACTTCAGGAGATAGAGATACACTTCTGCGTGTCTTTGTATGTGTGTGTACAATTGGAGATACAAACATGTATGGACTTGTGCAGATTAAAAAATGCTTCTATCTATTATTTTGATCAATGGTCCTCTTTTTTATATTTTCAACACCTACTGCACTGATACACACAAACCCAATATTTTTTACTCCATCTGCTTGAAAATCTCTAGTGTCATGGCCTTTGCTTCAATGTTGAAGCTGATTTCAGGGTTGCATAAAAAAAGTAAGCTCTATAGTTCAGTCAAGCATCAATAGTAAAGTGCTAAGGCAGAAGCTTTCGTGCTATCAGTGGATGGATTAAATAAATAAATCAATCAATAGTGGATGTAAACTTTTTTTTAATCTCTATTTTCAGTAAAAAAACTAAGATATAGATTCTTCTACCCTTAGTCTTTA
Source organism: Strix uralensis (assembly GCF_047716275.1). Lineage (NCBI taxonomy): Eukaryota > Metazoa > Chordata > Aves > Strigiformes > Strigidae > Strix > Strix uralensis. Next base: position 15,184,709 of record NC_133982.1, on the reverse strand, counting down.
AGACAGAAAATAGCTTTGTTGACTTCCACTAGAATCTGTGGTGTAAGATATTTCTCCCTTGTCAGCAAGGGATATCAGAATGTAAAATCAAACAGAACTCAGGAGGGAAAACACATTTTTATTTGTCACATTTTTCAGCCTTTTGGTCATGTATGTTTCATTTTTGTTTTTTAAAAAGGGAGAAAATCACCCCTGATCTTCATTTTATTGATGCATGTGTTTCACAGGGCAATGCAAAGCATGGAGCAGAAAACAAAGGCAAGAAAGATGGGAACTGGATATTCCATTTGTGGCTTTGCAGCATAAGATGACAGAACTGTGATTACAGGTATGTGCATGTATTTATTTTTTAATTAATTATCTGGTTTAGAGAAGAAAAGGTAGTACTGAAATTGTTAACGTGCACAGTACCAAGACTGCTAAGCACAATCATGCATGGTGTCAGAGCCCTAACATGACAGATGTGTTCAGAGAGTGAAATTCATCTTTGTTTATAGGGCCAATGCGGAGCCTGTGAACCACTTCAACACCGTTATGAGGGAGGGACACGGACCACAAACCCACCACACTTGGGCCCTTGAACAGCCTATGGATGGCCACTGCTTCAGACTCCAGCTGGGTTCAAGCCATTTTCCCAAAGGAAATGCTTCTGTGCTGTTACCTGTCTCCCAGACTATCTACTCCATGAATACAAGTTGCTATTATTTGTATTTTAGTTCTCTGCTTTTCCTTTTTAAACTTTCACCCTTTGTTTTTGACCAACACAAAAGAAAAATAAGTAGAGAGAAAGATGAGTCTAAATAAGCAAGCTGGGTCCTTTTCTATACTTACTTCCTGAGTCCAGGTAATTCCAGCATTCTGGTCCTCCAAATTCTTTGATTCATGTGCAGCCAACCAGAATATTTTCTCTCTTGACAAGGTATAATTTCAATGGCGCTGTGTTTTGTCTCTGTATGATGCATTTCATATTTTTCATGATTTTGCATCCCTCATACAACACTCTGTCAATTAAAATGATAGCTACTTATGTGGGACAATAAGTGACTATGAGGGAAGGGATTTGTGGAGGCAATTTACAACCTCTAATTCAGCTCCAGGGATGTGCTCCAGCACAGCTACCCTGCAACGGCTGTGCCAGGTAATTTGCTGGAACACTCCACTGAGGCAGCAGCCTGTTGATTGCCTGATGTGTAAGAGGCCTCAGACTGGGTCATATTCAACAATTAGTTTTAGTAAAAAAATCGGGAATATTTCTTTCAACATTTGTTTCAAAATATATTACACGATTCCATATTGCAAGGGTTAAAACATGCAGAAAGAGGGAAGCTTAAATAAAATATTAAAGAAATTAAATCACTGTTTTGGTTGAAACAAAACATTGCAGATTAACCTAAGATCATTTTGTTTGTCACATTGCAATAAACCTTTACATCTGTACTTAAGTACTGACGCAAATACTATTTAGATCTTTATGTTCAGCCGCAGAATAAAAAACCTCAAACAACTATTTATCACCTAGATCTAATCTTGACCACATTTTCTTCTTAGCTAGTAGAATATTCTAAAAAGAAACAGATGGTTTTAACCATCTTTCCAGTACCAAAATATAAAACTGGTTTAATTAGTGTGTAAGCAGTCACGGCCACGCACTACATGTGCAGCTCCCCGCAGCAGAGCTTCTCTCCTCCGACAGCGAAGCACTGCTGAAATTTTCCCATTCCCATTACTCCTATAAACCTTTAGGCCAGATCTTCGATTGATATAAATCAAAGAAGCTCCACTGAGTTGGATGGAGTTGTGCCAATTTGTGGAAGTTGAGGTTCCGTGTTCGTGTCCTATTTTTTTGTTTATTTCTTTCCCCTGCCAAATGTATTAATAGGGTAATATAGAGGAAATTCCAAATGCTGTTGTAGCATTCATTCATGCTTTGTCCCTTTTAACAAATGCAAATACACCAGAATGCTTTTTTTTTTTCTGAACACTGTTCTCGTTTACATATACACTTTTAAATAAAACAGGAGATTTGATAATGAAATGATGCAATTAGAAGCATATTCTTACAGAATCTACCCGAAGGAGAACATCAAAGAAGACAAATTTAAATAAAATAGCTTTTCCACTTCATAGAAAACAATTTTTGCAGTTGTATTTTCTTTCCCCAGTATTTTATACCATTTTGATTCCTAGGGAAATTATGATTTTTGACAAAAACAACCTGTTCCTAGTTAAACCACATACCGATTCAGGGCAGCTTAGTGGATAATGCAGCCAGAGGTCACCTACAGGACCTCTGTTTGAACCAACTTCAGGTTATAACCTAATTGGCTTCTTCGTCTCAGCTCAGTGTCTCCAGGTCAGGCTATGGATCACTGCCAAGGCATTAGGGAAACTTGCAGCAGAGTTGCATGGCCCAAAGATAGACAACTTCAGTTACAAGCTCTGCCTGTCCTGACCCTGATCCTTCACTCGCACGAATATCCTCTGCCTGCTTAAAAGAAGAAAGAAAATCTACGGTCTCTCCAGATCAAAGCCGTTATTTGTCTTTGTCTTGCAAGGCATCCGGAAAAGGAAAAGGAATAAAAAGATGGTTTTGTTTGTTTGTTTGCTTTTAATTTGAATAAGGATCAGAACTCTAGGAAAAAGTCATAGAAGCTAATGAAATCAGTGGAAAATAATGTTTATGATGCAGTGGCTTTGAAGCAACTGGACCCACGTGATCAAAGATTTATGATTTCTAGAAAAAAAATAAAAGCATAGGTCTAAGAAGTGGGACAGATCCAGAGCCATCTCATTATCACAGCTGGAGGAGATTATTCTTACTATTCAATTAAAACAAATAAACAAAAAAGAAGTTAATTCTTCAGTTTAAATTTCACTATGGTTGGACCAGATCCATGATGGAACTGGTTTCAGTGGAGTATAAAATCCCTACCTTAACATCAGAGTGTTGAAATTAAACAGCAAAAAGGTGTTGGTAGAGCAGGACCTACACTAGATAGTGTTTTTTTTAAGAAAACAGAATTTTTTAATTAAGTCCCCTGAAAACTGTCTCTTATTTTATTCAATTTTTTCTCTTAACTGAATGATATCTGATGAGATCTTTCCATGTTTCTTCATGGAAGGGCTCTCTTTTAATAACCCTTCATTGTTTTTGACTGTTGTATATTAAATAAGTATTTCTTCAGCAAATCTACCCATAGATAATTTAAGACTGATTATATTTTGGATTTATTAGACCAGTTTGATTTTTTTTCCTCAAAATGTTGGGCAAGAAATATTTTTAATAAAAAATAAGTACTTATGAGTGAATAGGTTGGCAGTCATGAAATAATTTATTTTCTGTAGGAGTGTAAAATATAACCACAAAACAATCACTTGAAGTTGAAATTTTAAAATTCTATTCTCAGAGTGATTTTTAAGAAGATTTTTGAATTTTATATTTGAGTGGGGAAAAAAGTGCAAAAGAATGTTAGTGATTTCTTTTTCCTTCCTTTTTACATTTTTTTCAAATTTCCTTTTGTTGCTTAAGAATTTTTAAGTATTTTCTGGCTTTTGGAAAGTGGCCAGAGAAAAGAGGAGACTGTCATTTAGTCAGAATCTAATTTTTCCAAACTGGAGGAAGATATTAAAGTTTACAGAGCAGACAAATAGAGAGCAATAAGAAAGTAATTAAGTGGATCCACCTCAGTCCCTGCAAATAAACAAACCCAAACCCACCAAATAAAAACAAAACAAAAAGCCAAACCACAAGTCATGTTGTTTCAAATGCTTTAAAAAGCAATCAAGTGCCAAAAAGGGGAGGAGACATTTTGGGGGTATTTTTTCAGTAATAAAATGTGGGACTTCCAAGTGAATTATGGTGCCAAGTATTTTGGAAAAAAAATTAAAAATAAATTATGAACAGTGTTCCCATTTCACACTTTTCATAAATATTTTTTTCCTCCTCTCCAGCATTCTTTCCTTGCACCTCTTTTTCTTTGTACTGCTTCTAATGATAGTGATGTTTAGATTTACAGGATCAGATGTACCACAATTCAGCCAGTTTATACTGGGACACCAAGCAGGACTCTAGCGTTTCCAAAATTGCCATGGCTGGAAATGAAGGCCAGTAATAATTTTTGGCAGCCTCAGCATCATGTGGAAATCATATTTGCTAGATCTCAGCACCGATCTCTGCACCAGCTGAGAGGTGAGTTAGGCCACATAAATTCCCTGTGTTTTCTAGAAACCTAAAATGGAGAAAATTCTTGGATTGGTGACTGTGAGTGAGGAATCACTGCTGTGACTGTTTCATAAGAATCCTCATGGAAGCCACCAACAGGACCGTTCAAGTCGAAACTTGACTAACAGGTAGCAGATGCCTCTCACAGTCCTTAATCCCATTATCTGCCAGGTTTGGGACAAAAGGAGAAGTCGCCATCTCAGCCCTGTGCCCTCGACACAGGCACACCGAGAGAGCACTGCCAGCTGCACGTGCCACAGGCGGAGATTCATCTGCTACTGATTCCCCTGGAATCAGACTCAAATTATCTTTTGTTACATTTTGAATATGCCATTTATTAAAGTCAGTCACGCTTCTGGGCTGGGAATTTCCTGAGTTCTTGTTAGGAATATTTTTTTTTTTGAGTCATTTTGCATCATTTGCTATTTCTGATGCATTCAAATACTACATTAGGTCCCCAGAGCAAAACCTCCCTGTCAATAGACCTCATCTGACAGCAATCTTGGGAGGGAGCTTTAAAACTCAAGTGCTAGTTTTGAATGCTGGAAAAGCTGCCCAAGAGATAAGAAAAGCAGAGATAACTGGTAGTTCTCTTAAAAGTGTTTCATGTCACCCTGAGAATCTCTTGAATATCTTATAAAAGAAAAAAAGAAAAACATGGCAGGCATAAATTCAAATTAAATACCATAGAAAACATTTTCTAGATAAATCAGAATGCCTCTTATACAAATTTGAGCTGCACACCTCAGATGAATTTTTCTATTGCATGTTTTTCACTACATGAGTGGGTATAAAATGCTCCATAGATACTCCTGTCATCTTTCCCTATCACATTGCAAATATGTTTATGCTTGAGACTTACTGCCTTTTCCTACAGTGAAAATAAATAGTGAATGTTCTTTTCTACTCACCATGTTATGTGTTTTAGAAACTTCCAGAAATAAGTCAGAACAGCAATATTTATATAGTTAGGCCTGGCATATTTGTGTATATTAGGTAAACATGGTTATTTGGAACCAAGCTGTGCCTGTATGGTTTCTTCATGCTGTTTTGTTGTCTAGAGGCACAACGAGGCCAATTTTTTAGAAGAAAAATGTGCCATATAATTGCCACTTTGTGATGCATTCAGCTAAAATTATGGAAAAAAAGAATCTCGGTTCCCCCTTTGATGCATTGTGCTGTTGTTCCACTCTAGCTTTTACGAGCTTTCCACGCAACCGTCCTGCTCGGTAAGAGAAAATACCTGAATTACATACACAAGTGCACACGCATACACACACACGCATACTGATAAGGTTTGTCTAACCCCTGACTTGAGCACACATTTCAAAAATTGCCATAGAGAAAAGGATATATTTGCTTGAAGGGGAAGAAAAGCAACACTGTTAAGAAAGGTGCGAGCTGACATGGTAAATAAAAGCAACACAAGTGAAGGCACAATTGGAGGAGGAAATAGTTGGGAGATGTGATTCAGCACTTAGGCTGGGAGATTATGTTTAACATGAAGAATGGAAAATGTAAGGCAGCTTCTCCTGCTGTATATTCATTCTAATATGTCAAATGGAAAAATGAGGGACCTAGCTCATTTGAGACCAGTGCCACAAAGGGAAATACCACATAGCTCCAAGTTTTCACGTATTGCCATTAAAACCGTGTGAAAACTAAAGGACAGTATTATTGGTGCAGTAAATCACTCAATAGAACCACACAATGTTCTGTGGCACCAGGATGATATTTTAAAAGGATGCAATTATGTTTTCTGTAGGGATGTTCATCAGGACAAAGATGGCCCTTTGGAAAACACCTAGCATGGGGTTTTTCTGACATTGTCACAACAGAAGTGCAATAACAAGTACCTCTTTCCACTGCCTGTAGACAGCTTATTTATACAAGAAGAAAATAGGAGTAACACTAGGGTATTTATGTTTAACATAAAAGAAAAGCCTAGTTCAGGCCAGCACACAGGAAAAAATGCTGAAAATCTGTTCATCACAGAGAGGTTATCTCTGTAATGCTGCCAAAAGCAGTAAAACACCGTGTTACCTGTGATGTGATTGCCATCTGAGTGAAGGGATGGAGTTACCTTGTTCACGACAGTATTTCTGTAAAAACAGTTTATGCATTTGTGGCGGTTTTGCCTTCTCACTTTTTCTGGCTTCTTTACCATTCTCCCTTGCAGATCAGATACTGGGAAATGCATTCAATGTACCTATAGTCTTCCCCAAAATAGCACTGGAGTTCCAGTACATGCATTTTGTTCCTTCAGGATGTTCACAGTTGGAAGATAACCCATACCTGTGGACTAAAAATTAAAGAACTGTGTGTAAATCTGGAATTTAAATTTCATTCAGTTTTTGACATTTTGTTTCTTCCTGTTTTGGGGTGAAAATGCAGAATTTCAAATCTTTTGAAAAAATTGATGCCTTGAAAATATTAAGCTTGGAAGGCATCAGCATAACCATTTTACAACAAATGCTGAAACAAAACTTTATGAAAGCATAATTTAAATGTTTTGTGTTTGAGAACAGAATATTATTTTTATGTAATATATTTGAAAATTCCTTGTTGAAAATGTAACATTTTTATTTCATGATTTTTGAAAATTTTCATACAGATATATTGATGCAGCACCATCTCATTACACTGCTAAAGGAAAAGAAATCTCTGCATGTGGCAAAACGTGCCTGAGGATATGTAATTTAAACTCAAAATCTTAACGTTTAGTCAGAACAGTGAAGTCAAAGTGAAAGAGGAAAATCTGATGGATGATACATAAATGAGAATAAAATGAAGTAAGATTTCATTTTATAACCAGTCATCAGCACCATAGTCAGAGCTGGTAAAACTTACAAGCTGTTTCAGCTGAAATGAAATTACATTCTTCACATGATTTTTTTTCTGAAATTTTGCAGTAAGTTATATTATTTTAATTTCGTATAAAAATGAAATTCCCCTGAATCTAGAATCCAGCTCAAAGCACATACTCATCTCTGGTCACAAGACATCCAATTTACAAATCACGTAGATATGAAAGACCACTAGGGTAGTTTCAAGACCTGGAAATTTCTCCTGATGGACGGACTCTGACCATGAAGAAATATATCAGTATAACTTTCTAATGAAAGAATCAATCTTTAATAAACAGAGACTTTTTTCCTTCTCTAATAACCTTCAGTTTTCCAAATGTGAGAACTGAGACCACCTTCTACTCCTTGCCATTGGACAGAAGTGGTAGGCATGTTTTAATTTTGTAGGGAGGATGGCTTGAGCTGTCTGCCAGTAGTTTCACAACCCACTTTAGATCAGCCACATCAAGGAAAAGTTATGTTCAAATTATTTTTCATATTTCAAGAGACAAGGTTTATGATACCTCTTGTTCACAGGTGGTCAGTTCAAGGACTCATTAAAAGTTATACAAGTTTTCTATTGATAAATATGTGGAAATTATAGTCAAACTGTCTTAAGAAGTCAGAACCATTAAAGAACATGTGCAGCATTAAAGGGAAATAACAAATTATTATTTAATGAGATGACTAGTCTTGCTATTGTTGCTTTATTTTCAAGTAACGCTGAAATGGGCTCCCTGGTGTTTGTAGTTTCTGGCTATCTTTTTTTTCTCCTCATTATTAATTCTTTTTTTCTCCATGCTAATCAGCCAAAGTGCTATGTGTTTGGAAGACTGATTTTTATACTTCATTCCCTTTGGATTTAAGGGTTACTTGTAGGCCTAGCCAAAGACTTAGGCCGTAGGTAAAGTCAAGGGCACACCTCACAACTGCCACAACACACACGCACATGCAGAGTTTATGTGACTGCTACACCTCCAGGTTAAAGTTCATCGAGGATTTCCATAAATCCAATGGGTAATGTGCCAAATAAGATTAGAGAAGACTTCACATTATTGCACAATCCAATGAAAATATCATCCGCTAAGCTCCTTCTGGTGGTGACTGGAAGTAGGTAGCTAACATTAGCAGGTGTTTGTCTCAGAGGCAAGGAGAAGACAGGAACACCTGCTTACGCCTGTGCAGAAAGTGGGAGCAGCTATCGTAACTTCACCTGTGGCAACGCCTTCAGTAAAAATGCAATTTTTAAGAGCTGAAACTCTGATCATTGCCCTGTTGTGTCATATTCTTTTCTCTACCTTTGATTACATTATGTTTAATCTCACCCTGTTTTATATTCCTAAATGTATCTTTATTCAAAATTCTGTTTAAATTTATCTAGCTGTACTTTCATATGCTACCTAATTCCTGACATTATATTTTCACATGCAGAATCGCATTAATAAATGGAGCAGGTGGATTTTTACATCTGATCCCTGCCTGTTTTATTTATACACATATTTTTCTTTCAAACCTTGACCTGCAAGAAAACAAGAAGGAAGAATGAATTTTCATGCCTACATCCTGGCACTTACACAATAATCATTCAATATGTTTGTATTTGAGAATAAAGCAAAATGATTTTTTTTTGCTCCATGAGGCAATAGTAGAGGAAGCCTTAAAGAGGCAGGTGCATTTGCATTCTGTATTTGTCTTCTTCATAAATGTGGTTAACTAATTGCCTCTCCTTTCATCAGTTCTCAATCCTTTGTCCCCAAACACAAGCAGAATCAGATTCTGATACCATCGCTGAACTTGATGAGCACCTGACTTCATTAGTCATCCTCTTGAACTCAACGGTCCAGATTCTCAAATGGTATAAATCAGCATAGCCCATTCCCTTAATCAAAAAAGTTAACCTAAAGAGATGATTTGTGAAATAAAAGTCCTACATGGTGAGAGTAAGGAAATCTGAATCATAATGCTCTAAAATTTTATGAAACATCCTTATCAATAAAGCCTTAAAAAAGTAAAGTGGGTGTGGCATACTTTTGGAACAATTAGCTGCCTTATTCTTAGATAACATGGTTTTAATGCAACATGATCTGTAGTTCTGCTCAGGAGTAGAAATTAATATATATATAATATGCAGAAGTTTATGCAATTACTTTAAGGCATTTAATCCATTTAAAAATTGTCCACTTTTTTCAAAGTGGTCATTATTCACAATTGTCGGATAACAGATATACTCCTTGCTGTTACTTGGGAATAACTCTAAATGTTACTTGGGATGCGTAAATTGTGAATATTGCATACTGACACTCCTGCCTTGATGGACCTTTATGAACTGTCATGTTTGCATAAAAAAAGGTTTTGCTTCATTGCAGAACAAACCTGACTTCTCGCTGCCCACTGGCTGATAACTTGTGACAGTCCCAGAAATACAGCTGCAGTAATGTTTACAAAAAGTTGAAGAGAACAGGCTGAATACAAGACCCTGTCTAGGAGTGACCAAAAGCAAAATGTTGGAGTCACAATAAAGGAACAGTGCCCAAGTCTTAATCCTCTGATGTCGACATGGAGGAATGATTAATTTCCACAGTTGGTGTGCAAAAGTGATGTCCCCAACCACGGCCTTGGCAATCAGTCAGACCTCAGAGTAAATTAATGCAGTCTACAGCTGTTCTAAATTTTGCCAAAACAAAAAACATTAAAAAAAAAAGCATGTATCCCATTTCTGGCGTGATTTTCATGTGCTTGTTCTCCTCCTGGCTCACAGCCATTTGCCTTCCAGTGACTCTGTTATAACAAGGAGGCATGGAAAACATCTCTCATCTCTACTTCCCCCAGATCTTTAATAGCACAGTGGTTGGGGAACGTGTGCAGAAAGTGAGAGATTGGATTTTGGTCTCTGCAGGCTGAGGAAGAAGCAGACTTCAGCTCTTCCTTATGAAGCATCCATAATATGGCTGCTGCCACTGGGACCATGGCTAGCAGTCTTCAGCTCATGCGTAGGGTATGGACCTTCTGAGCAAGCAGCAAAGACACGATAGTGCTCACTCAAGTTGCAGTCACGTGTCCATTCCCTAGTGTTTATAGCTTACATAGTATACTATGCAATACAACTTTGTTGACTTCTCTGAAAACACAGTTAATCCAGTACTGAGTGTTTGTAAAAGACCAACCTGATGCATGGTGAGGAAATGCTATAAAAATAGAGTTCTGCTCTTTACAACTACTTCCAAAAGTACCATCCTATCAGTGAAAGTGGGAAAGGTCTGCTAAGGTAATACATCCCACACCGGCCAGAGATGTAGGTTCATGAGGGATAGGATGAACTTTATAAAACACTTTTAATCTTTGGCCTTTAAGCAGCATACCCAACAACAGGTTCACATCAGGATAGTGGCATTAGCCAAGACAAGTTTACAAATCCCTGAGTGTGCTTCCATCATCCTGAGCTTGAGATATCTGTCAGTCCATAGCAGATGCTTCTGTTGCTGTGCATGTGTCATGTTACTGAAACCCCTAGATAATGATTACGACCGATTATACAAGATGCCATGTTCCTTAATCATATCACTTACATTTCTGCTGAACGGCAGTGACAAGGTTTTGAAAGGAGAAGATCACAGCTGTCCAATAAAAAAAAATCAGATAAAACAGACAGTGTTTGCAGACAGAAGATTATGCTAACCTGAAAAGTAGCTTTAGTGCTGTTGATTTTTGCACTCTTCCTAACTGAGCTGAGCCCTCATTCATCCTCTCTGTTTGGCATCGCATCTGAAATGGGGGTGATTGATGTGCAAGCAAGTATATTTCTGATTTTTTTTTTTTACATGTCTTATTTACAATTTTCTGTTCTCCAAGTGAGTATTGTGAGTGCTTGGTGTTTTGTTTTTTTTTTTTTTTCCCCCTCACAAAGATTACAGGTCTCAGAGTACCAGGAACTGAATACCAGTTCTGATGCAGACAGCTGGAGTGAGAAAATCCCCTCCTTGCCCTAGTGGTAACCCCAGCTCTAAGCTGAAGACATTCCCCTCCTTTATATGCTGGCTCATTTCGGAGTCTCTCTTGTGCAGAGACTGCCAACTGTCCTGAATTAAATGCAATGCATTTCGATATGAGTTACTGCCTACTAATGACTGAGCAAAACCAGTGTATTCATTTAAGTAAAGAGTTCAAGTGGGGTTCCAGGAACGAAGAGCTGTGTGCCCTACTAACAAAGCTATCTAGTTCAGTGCACAATCTGAACTATGCAAAAGAAAGAACCTTATACTTTTAAGCAGTTATAATGCAGTACTACACCACTTAGAGTTTTTGGTGGAAAAGTCAGATGTAATTACTGTTTGACACAAAGGGATTTTTTTTCCTAGCTCTGCCGACGTTCTATTTTAAATAATTAAAAGTATAATTTAAAACTTAAATTGATCGTTTCAATAGACCTGATCCTGTCCTCAGAGGGAGCCACTTGTGTCATTGTTAAACTGTTGATCAGCCCAGTGTCACTGTTTCTCCTTCATCAGAACATGTACCATCAGATCTATAATTCTTTTTTGCTTATGATGGCAGAGCTCCAACATGGGTGTAGTTTGACCCAGGTTAAGCAGATTTAGCTAAATGCATAAATTGTTCACATTGTCATGTGAAAGATACAGGCCTTGAGCCAATGTTGGGAATACAACTGATAGTCCACCCAACAAAGAAAGTAATGTATATATGCAAATTTTCACAGATCTGTGTGTCTGGACACTACTGTCTTTGACTTCTAATTGTCCAAAGGAGGTACATGGGTTAAAATGATATCTTTGACTTTGATGGAAGTTTAGATGATTGTGCGTTCTGGCATTAACATTCATAGAAAGCAAATTTGAAGCCTATACAACTCACTGAAAGCATGCTTTCAATTTCCCTTCGTTTTTTCTGGCCCATTTCCACCAATAAAATCACATGAAGAGTAAGCCCATAAGCCAACTAATAAGTCAAATGGTTTTCATGGTATAAACCACAGACCTAACAGGATGCCAATGACCCCTGGAGGCACGGTCCGTTCCCCTGGATTTCTTGAGCTGTTAACATGGAGTCTGGTTTCCAATGCGTTCATGTCCATTGGCAGCTTTGGTGAAGCTGTGCTGTCAGAGATGTCCTCCAATATCTGTACTATCTTCTCAGACTAATTTTCATCAGTGTACAAGGGAATGATATTTATCCACATGGCAGAACTTTAAGAAAACAGAACTGAGCCTTGAAAGTATCATTAATTTGTGCCTTAAACTATCATTTTATAGTATTAGTTGTTAAACTAATAATTCAATGAGTTTCAGTCTCCAGGATTTTTTGTTCTATACAAGTTATTAAAGAAACTTCTTCAGGACACATCCAAGTGATAAAGTAAACATCTAATTAAAATAATAAACCTATGTTTAACCTGTGATAATCATTAAAACAATCCCTCTCATAATCAGTGTTCCACATGATGGAGATTTGCTCCTTTTCCCTTTAGAATACCCTCAACTCTGGATACTGGACTTCGCTAAAAATCAAGAATATGTATGTAAATTAAGATATATAGCCCTATAATTGCTGCTAAGGTAAGTTATACCCTCCTAAATAAAGTAAGATGGTTGCCTAGGGTTTGCCTAAGCCCCCTAAGGTGACACTATGGCCCATATGTGATCACATGTGGTATAAATAAAATGGAAGTAAAAAAGAGAAAGAGATAAACATATAATTAAAAACAGCATAACAAACACTTGTGCTCATTCATTTTAATGACTGTATGCTCCAGTTTATAGAGCAGTTGCAGATCCATGCCATAATAGCTGTGTTGACCACATGCCATAAAATACATCAATGTAGGCTGGGTCCAAATTATTCAATACTTGTAATAAATCCATCCCATTAACTGGATAAATATGCACAAGCAACAACTCTGGAACATGTTGCTATTTAGCAGCAATGTTAGCTAGCGGGACCTGATAAATAGTGATACTACCGTCTTTTATTAAGAAACAAACAAACAAAAAAAGATTAGTTTAGCTTTTAAGATCTCATAACTATGTCTTTCCTTCCGTTATCTGTAATTTGAACTGAAAAAGAGATTCTGGCCTTGAAAGCTTCAATTCTGATTACTTTTTTGTAAGCCTAATAAAAGGCATCAGTCATACCATTTATTTGTGAAAATGAAATCTTCATATATTGAAGGTCAATTTTAGTTGAACTAATATAATCAGTAAAAGTCAAGGTTCCTTTACCATTAAAATTGTCCATGCTCTGAGTCTTTTGATATTCTATGCTTAACCTTGAATCATGCTGTGTATGTTGTATGAAGGTAGGATACTGAATTCACGTTACAGTATAATGACTGAGTCATCTTGGCCTTGATTTTCAGCTGGGTAAAGCAGATATCCAACAAATATAAGACTTCTTTAAAATTATTTGAAATTAATACACTCTTGAAGTACTTCCTCTCACCTCGGGATAAGCAGCAGGTCACCTAAAGTCTACAAACAGCTTTTAGTTACAGTTTTATGAAATATTTATTATCACTCCTGAATATATTTCTTAAAGTTGAAAGATGGTTACATATAACTAGAGCAAGTATTGATATTGAGAAAGGCTTTGAGGTTTGCACAGAAGAAATCACACGATAATTAAATATTTACTGCAGTCTGCGATCAAAATGCTCCCAGCACTGCAGGCTGGCTGGCTCTTCCAGGCGTACAGCCCTGCGTTACCATGCCGAAAGCTGTCACACTGGGCAGGCCGTGAGGAGGATTTGTGTAAGCAGCTTGCTACTCGCTGTTTGAGTACGAGAAGTGGCACTCAGACTGCCCTGCTTCTGCCATCTCAGCTGAGAGGAGGGCGAACCGAGGGTAGTGGGCTGCTTTGCGAGGACTAGCAGGGCAAAGCTTGTCAGTTGATACACTGGCTAAGGAGCTTACAGATTATGCCTTCAGAAGGGGCATTCCCCTCGGGAAAAGGGAGCAGAATAGCATTAGGCAGAAAATTGTATTATTTTGTAAAGATGCAAGATATTTGGCTGAAATTTGGGTGATGTGGTTGCAAGCTGGAGTTCCCTTTGGCTAGAGCATGCCTAAACTTGAGCTTAATTTTATTTAATGACCGAACTCACTGAATGCACACATGTCTTCAAGCACAAACTTCATGACCTCTGCAGTACTGTGAAAAAGAATGAGGTTGTCCCACTGTTTGTGATCCTTACTTCCAGTGCAGTAAACTCAGGCATGACTCTCTGTCCCATCTAGCCCATGATGCCTTGAGGGAAACATGGTGCAGAAAAGATGGTGAGAAGCTGCTCCCTGAAAGGTGATGTTGCATGCAGCAAGTGGCTTCATCCAGCTGTGACCTGAAGATGATCCACAACCTAAAAACATGCTGGGTTCAATTATAAAAGAGCCTTGGACCTGTGCCTCTCTTAGTAAACTAACCACAATACCAACATAGTTACTTATGGAAAAACACGTATTTGAGAAATGTTTTCTGATATGTTTAATATTCAGATGAATCAGTAATAAAATAATTTCTCTAGCTAGCTGCTGTGGTACTTGAAAGATAGTCAATGCATTTTACATTCATAAAGTGCTCTGCTAAGTAGATAGCTGAGGACATGTATACAGACACAGGACTTTCTAGACCCAATTCTGGCAATGAAGACAGCAGAGCAGCTTTATTATCATTCTGCAGCTCCAGAAGATGTAAATCTGAGTCTTCCCCTTGATGTGTTCCAAAAGCTTCCCCTCTCTCTACCTCTTTCCTTTTCACTACAACTGAAAAATAGCAGTTTGATCATTTGTACTAAGAAATGAGAAGTCAAATCAGTGTGATACTGCCAACCCCAGATCAGGGCAAGGTCAAGCTGGGTGGAGGATGTGCGTGAAGGACATTGACCTGAAAGCCCTGGCAGGGCAGAGCTCTTCAAAAGTGTGAGTACCGCCTCATTTTTAAAACAGAGGTTTAATTAAAGAATACATTCAAATCAGTTGGCTCGGAGATGTGTTAAAAGCATCACATGCAAAACTGCCAAAAGTAAGAAGCAGTGCAGGTTTACAGCAGTGTCACACTGCTTACTCCAGTGGAATGAGTTCTGATTTTGATCTGTGTAAATGAGATTAGACTGAGGCCTGCACCTTATCTCTCTGGAACTGGATATCTGGAGATGACTTAAAAATATCTATTTTGTGTTTCTAAAGCAGTCCTGCACCAAGATAGTGTTTGAGGGATTTACTTGCTGAAAGACCTAGAGAAAAGATGTACAATGGGAAGTGAAAACCAGATATAAAAATAATCAAGGATGTACAGGCTGGAAGGGTCTTTCTATTCATGATCATTCTGTTCCAGCAAAAGTAATTTTTAACCTGTGGATTCCTTAAATTTTTGTTTTTTTCAAAGGCCATTTCTCCTGAGAAAATTATTAACTAGAAGCAAAGGATATGTTGATTTTAGTATTGATTATCCAGTTCTGAATTTTAACTTTCTTTTCAAAGTTTCAAGCTTAATGGCAGGTCAGAAAAATTCTTAATTGCAAACCGCACGCTGGCAAACAAAAGTTTCTGAAGAAGGACTAAGAGTTGGTCCTGGCTGCATAAAACAAACTTTAAAATCTTGTTTCAGAATGTTTCAAACTGATTCTTTATTTTTTTTTTTTCCAGAATATGTGCACTAAAGAAGAGGCAGTGTCAGGCAGTCTATAAATAGAACAGTACAGTATGAACTTTTGAACTGTGAAATCTGGGGGATGTAATCTTCCTGCTAAACAGTGGCTTACAGCAGATATTAAATGCTCTGATAGGACCTTCACCAGTGTTTGAACTGTCTATTAGAGGAAGGGAAATTGTGAAGTGTTGTTAGCACTGTGTGCCGACGTGGTAGTGTTAAGGTTGTTTCAGAATCGCTTGTCCTAGCTGAATAAGTTGGTTTGGCTATTTTTCTGTGTGCATGTTTGTGCATAAACATACTGCGGCCAAAGGGCTTACCAGCATTAAATGTCTAAAATAAAGGTCTTTGGATCCAGAATAATTAATTAAGCAGACTTTTAGATATTATGACACACTCCTTAAGCAAGGATTTGTTGGAAGAGTAAGTCTATATTACTGTTTGCATCACTTTTAGTGGAGCAATGCTGATTTTCATCAGCTGAGAGTCTGTCCCATGGGAAGTACCACCCATAAGAATTTACAGCCATTTCCCTAGTGCTGTCGAATTCCTGGCCATCACACTTTGAGCACACAGAGGGCAGTGCCCCCTTCTACACAAGAAGTATCTCAAAAGCAACATCATTTCCCAATATAACTGTTACACTATAAATTAACATTCATGTCATGGCTAGATCCTCGTCACAGTTGTGCCCTACGAAGAAGCTGCTTTTCAGAGATGAGGGTGCATAGCCTGGGCAATTTGTGAGGAGGGGGAATGGAGACCCTTCAGCCTGTACCAGGCTCCAGGTGCTTATAAAATAGAGAGGCACTCATAACACTTTTTTTTTTTTCCTGGTAGCATCCATGCGTGTTTGGAGTGTTTTAGCCATCAATGTTTTCAAGCAACCATCATGGCCACAAATTGGACTAGAAATGCATAAACCCCCTGACTCCAGGAGCTGGGATTCTAAGACAAACTGCCAGGATCATGTGGATATTCAGGAAAATCACATCAGCAGGTGATTTTCCAAGGGCTGGAATGACTAGGGACACCATGACCAAACAGGAGAGGAGCACCCACAGCAAGGTGCCACAGCAGGGTAGAGGTCCCTCCAAATGGCACCAACCACCAAATGGGAACACCCCCTCCCTGCTTCCACAGCTGCCATTTGGGTGGGTGTGGGGGCTTTTAGCCATGGCCCCGCCCTGCCCTACCATAAAAGAGTGGGAATGAAGCTTCTAGGGTTTGGCTGCTGGGGGTGTGGATTGTTGTGATGCTCTGTCATGAGTGTAGTCAGCTGTGGGGCTTCACCAGAACCTCATTAGGACTAAGCTGCCCTCCCCTCCCATCAGTCTCCAACATGAGGATCTACAAGCATTTCAGAGGACACCTTCCCTCAAAGCCTGGTCCCATCTATAGAGAGAAGCTTATCTGAAGGCAGCAGACATGTGAGTAACTCAAAGGCTACCAAGACCTTTGGTCCCTCTTGGTTGTGTGAGAGGCTGAGTGTGACAGGGCTATTGCTGAGGGCTCTGGGGAGGGCAGACTGGGGGTGGTGAGGGCTTTCCCCAAAGCCAGCAGCAGCTCTGAGTGTTCCCTTCCTTGAGACACCCATTTTTGGTTGTGGAGATTGTTCTTAGTGTGTGGTAGGGAGGGTTTAAACCCTGGTGGTTGGAACCCAGCTGGCTGCAGATGAGGTTGTTGGTAGTCCTGGAGGACCCTGGCATGGCAGAGAAAATGCACATCTGTGGTTTCAAGCTGGTTGTGTCTTAATGGTGATTTCGTTGCTCTCTTGTGCAAGTGTTTGGGTTGTGTTTTCTGTTGGGCTCTTTGAGCCTGGTGCTGTGGGTCATGGTGGTGTTTGCAGCGGCCCTGTGTATGGAGGTGTGTGGCTTGTGCTGGCAGCCAGTGCATCTGCCACCCATGCAGGTTGTGGGTTATAATGTTCATGAGCACCTTGGAAAGAGGGGTTTGTTGGTCCAGTTTCTCAAGTTGTTCCTTGGCCTTTGTAAACTGAAGCTTCTTGATGAAGGCTAGAGTGAGTAAGGATCTTCACCTCATCGTGTAGGTGGACCAAGCAGGGATATCTGTCTGGTACAATGATGTCTTTTGGGTGCTGAGTTTGTTTGGTGGGCTATGAGTGGAAAACAAGCTAAAAGCGTGCCTAAATTTAAGCTTTGGAAATTAGTATGGGTTCCATAGACCTCTGAAATATGGCCCTGAGAACAAAACGCTGTTCTCCCCAGTGATTTTGCCATGTAAATTGCTAGAGACAGGGGTTTCACTTACTTTACTTCTGTAGATAGACTAATGTATTGATTTTCTGGCCATCTTTCTTTTTAAACCTGAAAGAAAAATTCAAATAAAACCTAATTATGTCTCTCTGTTTCTGAACAGTTTTGGAAATTGCAGAGCAATCAATATTAAGTACACTTTACACCAATTTAGAGACCTATTCTGTCCAGACATGTGCTTTATAGAGCTCTGATTTTTGTGTAATTTAGGCTGAAAAGTAGGGTAATGTGGATTTTCCAATTAGCTTATGTTAAGTCAGTGTTTTTCCACCTGAATATTTTTAATAGCTTGGTTTTTGAAAGCATGGGTGTATATGTCCAAAGGAGGCGAATAAAAAGGAAGATAATCTTTTCAGAAGGATGAAAGACAAGTGGATTAATGCAGAATTTGAGATTTTGTGAGAAATTCAGGCACACAGGCTAGTGCTGCAGGGAAAGCTTCTACTTGTGAAACTGTCACTTGTTAATTAAGTTAATGTCTACGGTGCTCTGAAAATGTAAAGCACTATGTAAGTGCTAAGTATTATTATTAATGATGCCAATTTTGACAGGTTTACTGGAATAGGCTTTGCAGTACAATATAAGCTAATGTTCTAATGCTTTACTCATTTACAGTGAAACTGTTAAAAATAAGAAAGTGGGAATAGAAGGCCAGCACAGGCCAACAGACTAGATGGAGTCCCTCATTTGGTGTTCTCTGCAAGCGTTGCCTGGGAATAAGGTTAAATCAAAGATAAGATAGAGCTGTTTTGCCGTCTTCTAGAACTCTTCAGGGAAAACCTCAGGTGCACAATGGGCTGCGCCAGCTTATTGTGACTTTCAGTTCTCCTGTTAGGAGGTCCGTTGGCCCTCAATAGCTGTTACACAAAGTGTTTTAGCCATGTGGGTGGTGTGTCCTGCCTGTCTCCTACAGACTCGTTCCTGTCACAGACTGCAAAAGGGGAATGGGGTTAAGATGTCACCTATGTACCCTAAGAGTGCTTTCTCCTCTAAGGGAAATCCCCTCTGGCCAATGAAATTGGTTTGTGGCCCTCACCTTTCTTGCCCTATAGGGTTGCAAAAGGAAAGAGATGTTTCCAGTGTGGGCTGTATTGGTATTAGTGCTTGAACAGGTGTGGAGAGATGGATATAAAAGCACATATTCAAAAAGTGAATAAATTATCTTTCACAGTTCATTGGGCCCTAGTAGTTTGCACGTCATTTGGAAACGGAAGCATAGCTGCATGCAGGTATCTGATGCAGCAAATGGAGTAGTTTCCTCAATGTCTTGAGCACATTTCCTTTAATAACTGTAGGCAATGCTTTTTCTCTGGGCAAAGCTATCAAATCTGACCTGTGAAGGGGACAGCTAATCTTCAGATGTTTTTCTTAGAAACTCCTTTAAATTATTTTTTCATTACCAGGCTTAATTCTCTTCTGTCTTGATGGCTTCTAACCAGTGTAAAACATTGCAAAGTACAGAACAAGGCCGATAGAATTCAGAACTTGGATGTCTTTATGCAGATGTCTCTTTCTACGGGTCCCCTTTCAAACTTAATTTCCTGAGAAGTCAAGTCCAGTTAGACGTCCTATTGGCATGGTCAGAGCAAGGGTCTGTTGAGCTTAATTGTTGCAAGAGAAATTTATGGGTTCATTTGCAGTTTAGCTTAGTTCCGTTAATGTGTTGAGAGTGCATGTGCACACACACCTACACTCAACGGTTCCAGCCATGTGAGACCAGCCACTCCACTGCTTAATTAAATTCATTTACTGGCTGGCAGACACGCCACCTTTCAGTGCCATGTGGATCCTGGTTGTGCTGGGACAACTTCAGGGCTGGTTGTTTTGTTGCGCGTTAGAGACTGAATTGTTGTATCCTCATTTAATATGAACTTTGGTATTGTGCTGCATTAGTCGAAGACTGCAAGCAGTATTGAAAGAGGGATGATACTTTGGGGGCCTGGGAAATTATCTCTTTCAAAAATAACAGCAGCAAGGGAGGTGGACTCTAATAAAATTATTTCATTGCCTTTCACTATGTCTTCAGTGGGTTGCCTTAGAGCTAGACTTAATCAAAGGCTGCTGGGAACCAGCCAGGATTCAGTCCTCCTTATGCATCCTGAAAAGTGAAAAGTAATACTTTTTCCTTTTTAATATTGGACAGTGATGTAGTGTTATGAGAATATTGCACTTTTTACAAGATGAATCAGTGATCTGGGTAGGAATGGCTGTCTAGAATCCATGCTTGCATCTGTCAAAGCATCTAGAAAAATTACTGCCCTCCTCTGCAGGCACAAGGAACGGTGCCTTGGGTGGAAAAGTCTATCAGTTCAGGCCATCTTCTTGCCCACCAGCCACCAGTCATGTGTTAGTGTAAGGTAGTCTTGAAGCATCTTAGGGGGCAGTTTTGAACCCCTGCTACTCAGGCTGCTAAGAGGGGTTTCTGCCTTGGTCTCCTCTGAGCTGGCTCATCTCTTGATATCCAGATGTTTCCTGAATCAGTTGGTTTCCTATTTATGGAGTAGCAGTGCTGGGATTTGTAAACAAAGTAGGTTCACATTATCAAGACTTTGCAGCCTATTCCCCATGCAGAAAAGAAAGCAAAACAAAAAAACAGAAATAAAAATAAGAATGTACTCCAGCAGTTGCTGGTGTTCTAATACAGGAAATTTAAAAATCTGGGGTTGATGACTGGATGTTGATACTGGAACTACATTAAATATAAGTTGTGTTGAGATCTGAGTCTTTTAAGACACAACCTTAAAGTTACAACCTTAAAAATAAAAAAAAGGCAAGCCTCTTGCCCTTTTCTAAAGTGCAGTAATAGGCTGTAATTCTAGAACAGGTATATGGACATATGCTTTGGGTGCTCTAGTTACTGAATACAATGCAGCTAGTACATTGACCCTGTCATGAAAGCACAAATAGTCAGAATAGAGTCCTAAGGCATTGCTGTCTATTATAAATCAGTTAGAATAATTCATGCTATAGATTTGCCAGTGCTGAAAAGCCTCTTATTCAGCAGAGTATAAACATATATCACATCTTATAGATTTTTTTTCCTTTTTGGTATGAGTCAGACTTAAAAAATTCTGCAAGAGAAGAACAATGCACTGTACAGACAATTCCCTAAAAACCATCATAAATAGGAGGTGGAATGGAAAGACATTATTTAGCTCCAGGATCGTTTTAACAGCTCTAGTCACACCTTCATTATTAAGTTTGGAGCATGTTGTGCAAGAGCCAACAGTAAGCCTGTATGTAGAGCATACAGGGGCTGTGTCTGGAATCAGGCTGAAAATGCAAATAGGACTTTCTTTTCTGGTTTGGTTTCTCAACACAAGTTAGAGCAGCTTGCACCAACTGGTAAAGGCTGCAAAGGGCCATTTTGCCAGCTGGGAGGTGCAAGGGTGTAATAATGCTGCTGGCTCCTTGCCTGTGCCAGCCATAGGGAGGAGAGTGGCAGAGAAGCCAATGTATGTCTCGGTGCCACTGAAGAGGAGAGATTTTTCCACAAACCAGGCTTAAAGACAGCTTGTTGTATCACTTGGGAGTGGGGCGTTGTGGATCTAAAGTAACCAAAGACCTGCCATGAAATATTTATGCTGTGACTCCCTGTATACTCCACATCAGTTTTAAATTTCTAAAATTTCCAAAAAAACCCTCATTAAATCCAACCAGTTTCAGTCATGAAGAACTGGCTAATGCGCAGTTCGCTAAGTTCTGATAAATGGCCTTGGGAGTGAATGAGTTAACTGACCATCATCAATTACAGCATCAGAGGGGGTGATTAGGACTGAAATTGCAGGGAGGTTTTTAATTTAGCGGAGTAGAGGAGACGCCCCCAGCTTAGCCAAGCTCATCAGATCATATACTTCTCACGGCTTCATCTGCTTACCATGCACTGCCACTCAGAGCTATTGTGCATGGAGAGGGCACCGAGCAGACACGGTGATATAATATTATTCTGTTGTCCAGAAATCCACCCGAGACTCACTGTCACTTTGCCTGCTGCACAAGTGCCTATTGTACAAAAGCCTCATAAAGGCCCCAAATCAGGAATCAATCGGCAAATTATGTAAAGGAAAAAATGGCACAGTTTTAAAGCTTAATGTGGACCAATTTATCTACCTGACTTTTTTTTTTTTCCCCTCCCTCAGCAGAGTTCTGTTGAAGTAGCTGGGATTACTCCTAGGAGTAAACTTGCATACAGGCTTATGTGTTAGGATCAGGGGTGAATCGGTTGGGTACTTGTCTTTTGCCTGGCTCTGTATGTGTTTAACAGAAATGAGGTGTACGGAGTGTAAGATATAGACAGCTTTTAACTTCTCCAGCGTGTTTTCCTGGTAAAATTGCCTCGCCAGATCCCTTTGGGCATTGCCTTTGGAAAAGGGCAGCAAACTTCAGCCTACGAAGAGCAGTTTGAGGGCGGGGAAAGGGCTCTTGGCCCTGGCATGAAGCTTTCGGGGGAGCTGCTGTCAGGGCCACCGAGGGAGGAAGAGTCCGGCCCGGCACTGTCGGAGGGAGGAGCCGGCTCTGCTCGGCCGAGCAAAGGGGCAGGCGCGGGCCCCATCCCGGGGCCGTTCCCCATCCCGGGGCCGTTCCCCATCCCGGGGCCGTTCCCCATCCCGGGGCCGTTCCCCATCCCGGGGCCGTTCCCCATCCCGGGGCCGTTCCCCATCCCGGGGCCGTTCCCCATCCCGGGGCCGTTCCCCATCCCGGGGCCGTTCCCCATCCCGGGACGGCGGGGACCGGCCGCTGCCGCCGGCTCGGGCCGTGCCGCTGGTCAAGGCTGTGAAATGCAGGAGGGGAGAGGAAGAGAGAGAAAAACATCCCCTCCGCACACAACCACCCTCCCCGCCCCGTTTTTCATCTGCTTTTATATTTCTAGTAGAATGCCTCGAGTGTGTTGCTTCTGGCTTTTAGAAATTCGTGGTGTTTGTAGGAGAAATTGCAGGCAGACCCTGTTTATAGAGTCAGCCTTCATGTTCTTTCTGGGGAAGGGAGAAAAGGGGAGAGGACAGCAGTAATCCTACCCGAAAATGTTTGGGATGGGTCTGATCCAAAATTCAGAGGTAGTTGGGCTTTGGTGATTTGAGGATACCTTTGTTTGCAGGCTCCTTTTGCATTCCTAGGTCTTGAAACAAACCCCTCTCTTCCACTGGAAACTTAACAAGAATGGAGATCAGGCTGGTATTGGTGCAGTGTTACGGTGGGAAGTTACAGCAGCCCGACATGCCCCTTCCCTTGGGTGTTGTTGCTTGTAATCTTGTAGAGCTCCTGCCACTGAGACTGAAGTTTTGTATATGATCATGTAATTAAAGATTGATTCATAGTGTGCAGGCATATGGAGGCTAAAACAGTTGCCCATGAGGTGTTCAGCAGCATTTTGTGTGGTGTTTGACAAACCATTTTTATTTTGATTTTTGTTAATCTGGCACTTTGTGCAATCATGGAGACACTTAGCATATAACATCAGTCACCTGTGTAATCCTAATGAACTCATGTAAATGGAAATAAGGAGCCTCTGAAGAGTATTAACAATGAGCTGCCATTTTTCAGTGTGCCGTGATGCTGGAGGAGACTTGGCAGCCCTCTCAGCCCACCCCTGATTTTGAAATGTGAGAGTAGCTTTTTCCCATTGCTGGGGAAGAATAATCAGAGCTAGTCCTTGAAATGGTCTGTAGTGAAGCAATAGATATTTTAACTTCAGGGTTATCACTGAGCAAACCCTACTCCTTACTCAAACAAATTCCCATTGATTTCAGAGGAGTTATGCCTGAACACAGAGAAGAGCAAGGCTTGAATAAGCCTTGGTGACCTAATGCTGATGTGTTTCTTCTCTAGCCCACAGTGATTTATTGTGAATTATTGTGTTACTAATATAAAAACTTGGATATATTGATTACTAAAGCCATTTTACAACTGTCAGTTCCTCCTCTGTGGAAAAATCTATATTATTCATATAAGACAAATTGGAAAGAAAAATCTACCTCCCAAACCTTGAGAGGAGCCTGTGGAGCTACAGTTGCTTTGCTTTCAGTGTGCTCTGAGCAGTGCCTCCATAGGTTGCTTCCCTCTGGAGTGCTCTTTGCAAAGGTGGAAAGGAGGTCCTTTCCTGAGCAGGTGGAATTCAGGGCTCTTCAAGCCCTTTTGCCCAGGTCTGAGTAACCCATTGTAGGATCTGCGTGGGAAATTTTATAGCTAAAGGATCTGAAAGTGTTTTTCATGTTAGAGATGAAGCCTGAATTTTCTGAGAATGGCTACAAAGCTGGGGCTTAGTGCAAAGAGCTTGCAAGTTGTTAAAGGATCTCAAGTGGAAATTAGAGATGTGCAGTGTTTCCTGGAGAGTTGGGCCATTTCTTCCCTCTTGTGTGTAAACATATTTTGTAAGAAAACATGACTGCTTTGTTCTAATGTGCTGTTGGAGATCTTGTTGAGGGTCCTCTGCACTACCTAATGCTTGCATGAGGTCTTGTAGACCCTAACGCAGAAGCTACAACGTTTGCTGGGACCTACCAAAGAGCCTCATCAAGTGGATCTTTGACAGGTCCACGCCAAAAGTTGCTACTGGCTGTTTTTCAGCTGTCTGCTTTTATTGTAGCCTGTCCTGCTGACCTGTGAGCTATTACATGTCACGGCTCCTGCGTGATGTGTGCAGCAGCTGCCTGTCCAGAGGGATCCTACTTTGTATTTTGGGCTGCAACTACTTCTGTGCTGCTCTTAGGTTAGTGGGATTTGCACCATGGGCCAAAGCCAGCAGGGAGATCTCTGTGTGGATTGTTACTTACTGTGCATTTTGGGGAAACTCCCTGGTCTAAGTAGGAACCAATCCTTCTGCAGAGGGACAGGAAAGAAAGAAGCCTCGGTGTGCTCAAAACTACTTTAAAGGGTGTTTTCTATAAGAGCAGTCTCCCAGAGGTTTCTTCCCACAGAACCTTAACATACAATGAAAAGTAGCACTCTAACCCTAGGAACAGACACACCTTCTCATGCTGTTTAATTTCAGTGTTGCTCAGGCAATAATATCAAGAGCTAACATTATTATTAATCCAAAAATAGGTTATAAAAGAAAAAAAGCTGTTCTCTGAACATTCAAGTGCAATGGCAGAAAGTCAAGCTGCAGTAGTTCTTTAATTTGATAATAGCTCAAATCAAGAGGAAAAAAATTCTGTGAGCCTGCTAAGGGTCCTGGTCCGAGCCCTGCTGAATTCAGGGAGACTGTTACAAAGATTTTGATCAGATTGCAGGATTGGGGCCTAATTAATATTTTTTTTTTTGTTTGGAAATGAAAAGATTTGTATTTTTGAGTCTGTTTGCTGAAATGATTAATATCTGCATTTTCTAGTGCCAGCTTATTAAATATCCTATACATTTTTCATCTTTTCTAAATTATCTTATTAGTAAAAATGGGCAAATAGCAAATATGTAAGTATATAATGTTATACTTTAAGCTGTATGCTGCATTCAATAATGAATGTTGTTGACTATAGTAATTAAGTATGATTCCAGCTTCAAACAGTTATTTACTTGTCAATATTAGTGAATCTAGTTAATCTAAAACTGCAGGCAGTTTTCTGTTTACTACATAAACAGTAATTGCCTGTTTAAGTATTTGCTAAAATATTGCTTAAGTTTAAAATCAAGATCACAAGTGGATTTCAATAACCTAGTTAATTTACTTTAATTTTGGAATTCTCTCTGCATGGGAAGAGAAATATGAAAAGTAATTTCATCTCCTTATAGTTGATTTAATTGTATGTAGTTTTGATGGATTAAGTTTCCAGATAATTGTGGAAAATGCAACAACAATATTATAAAAAGAGATTTAAAGTAAAACAATTGCTGACTGCTTTGCATACTATTTTTAAAAAATGTTTAACATTATTAATTTTACAATGGTAATTTATAAATATTAGTTACATCTTCCCACTTTCAACTCCCCCAAAATAGATGGTTTTAATCATACATATTGATATTATCTATGTAATTATTTTTCATTATGCAAATATGTCTCAATTGCTGTGTAATAATAATGTGATGGAAACATTTTTCAGTGCTTTAAAACGCATGCTTAACTAAATCCAGGTGACAACGGTAAACTGGTGTGAAAACCAGAAAAAAAACCAGGCAAAGCTTTTTGGAAAAGCAACAGTAGCTTTATATCTGTAACGTTTAATACTGAATGTCCAGGTGATTTCAAACTATACTATGACATAATGAATGAGCATTTTAATGTACATGGACATTTAAGTTTTTTAAACAGTGATCTTTGGTCATGTTACTTTTTATCCCTAGTTAAAACTGACACTAGGTTAAAATATAATTGATTTCTAGTAAACAGCGTGTTTTGTAAGTCTTTGCATTTATGTAAAAGATGTAAATAACCAGCTTCTAATTCACATGCGTTTCTTAAAACATTCTGAGGGTGCCTTCTTCCAGGCAGAAGCAATACACAATGTTAGAGGATTCTGAAAAGTTTAGTTGAAAGTGTAGTTAACAGAGCACACTCAAATAAAAACAGGCATTCAGGAGTGGAGAGGCTTCAAATTAAGGCTTATTTGCTATTTGGAATTTGAAGATTGAAGAGAGATACGATGATGGGGATTGCTCAGGACAGAATGACAGCATTAGATCTAAGTTTCCTGACTTGTTTTTAGCGTCACCATATGATTGCTAGCTTAAAATAATGTAGGCAATGCTCTCTTTTGTCAGAATAAAGTTGTATAATTTCTAGAAGTTGGTAACTTGCAATTTGTTCTTGTTTCTTTTGTGTAGATAGTTAAATAAGAAAATGAAGACAGCTTTGTGCGTTGTATAAGGATTCTAAAGAATCTAGTAGGGTTCTAGTTTTAAAGCAAAGTAAATGGTTATTACTTTTGGTAAAAAAATCAGGGTTATCTGAAATTATTGGATATGTTCTCTGTGGACTTTTCTTGTAAACAGTTGCACTAATGCTTTATTTTTTTCCTTAAAGAAATTTATACATATATGTAAAACCCCTCAAGTGAAAGTGTTGCTTCAGCCTTTATTGCAGCATCACTTGTCTGCAGCTACAATTTCAGCCCTAAGCTTAACTTTTTTGCAAAGTATGTGGTTTTCATTAAACCTGTAATTAGTGTAATTAATAATTATTCACTAATTGAAATGCAGGTTAACAAACTTCCATATGTAAAAGTAAAGGGGGAAAAATGTCATTCATTCACACTGGGCTTTATAAGCCTATAAAACTCTTCAAAGGACTTCAAGATATCAAGCAATCTTTTATTCAGCTAAACCTACCCCCCACCTTCACTCTTACACACACTTAAATACGCAGTATGCTCACAGCTTGGAAAAAAGCAAGAAAAGCCTTAATGGATCACTGATTTTAACCAAAGAGGTAGGTATGTATTCCATATAAATGGTTTCAAAACAATTTTTGTGTTAGTATTAATAATTTTCATCAAATGAAAACAAGCATCTTAACACTATAGAAAGTGAAGCTTTTAACTGTGCACTTATTAACATAGCTCTTATTTCAAGCTCAAAACATCTAAAACAATTACACTGGAGCAACTGTGTAATTTGCTTCTTTCTTTACTACACAGGTATAGTCTTCTAGGCAGAGGCTAATAAAGATTTGAGGGTGAAGTGGAGAGTTAAGGTCCAAATTTTGTTCATCTTTTACACCCATGAGTAATTAACCTGTTTGAATAGATTATAAGACAAATAACATGGGGAAAGGTATTCACATGTGCATAGGTTGCAATACCCAGTTCTAGTTAGATGTTTTACAAATGATGAATAAATCAAAGAATAGAATAATTATTTCTCAATTTACCATGACACAGATATCTTGTCATCACCCTGGTTATATGTACATTTAAGAAGTGGTGAATGTTAAAGATCTATTTAACCACATCAGTGAAACAGAGCTAACACAGTGGGAAATATTATTTTGTCTTTTTTTAAAAAAATAAAAAAAATCACTTGTCAAGTTATTTGCTCCTATTAGAAACCAAATATTTTCCACCTGGAACTGAAGATCAGAATTTTACCTAGGATGTGACTATTTGTTCTTAAATGGTTATATATTTAATAATTTAAAATATTTTGCTCTTGGGGATATTTTATTTTTTTAGGAGAAACACTAGAAAAGACCTGTATTTAGTTATGCGCTTCATGAGCTGTGCATTTATTTGAAATGTTTATTTGCAGTTAAAAATGGATTTTTTTTGTAAAATCTGCACAAAATGTTTGTTATTTAGAACAGATAAGTATGAAGTGAAGACAGACACCCTCAATATATGCTTTTTCTGCAACTCTTTGGAACTGATGGAGTTATTTATTCAGAAATATTTCTTCAATAAATTTTATCTGCGTTGAAGAGCATAACACTGAGCTAAAATTGAACATTATACTATGCTAAACACTAAAGTGCTACCTTAATATCAAACTTTATAATTAAGGTACTAACAAGTCACAGACACATTACTGCTGTGCAGTCCAACAGCGGGCAGTGAAATATTATAGGCTTCAATTTCATAATGCTGCCTTTCAAAATCTGTTATCTGTAGTTATCTTAAAATTTGAGTGCTTTCTAGAACACATGATTCAAAGTTTCTCAGGAGAATATACTATTTCAATCAGATAATTTTATAGAATACACATTAACAAAAATCCTTACAATTCCCAGTTATCTTTGTCCTTTTTAAATGGGAGAGAAAATGCAGAGGATAATGAGTTATGCTTGGATGCATTTCAATGTATTTTGTATGTATTACTGAAACATACACATCTACATACATAAACACATGCAGAGGTATGTGTTTATTTGTTGTTATGTTAAAGAAAAACTGTTAGAGTTCCCTTACAAAGATTTAGCAAGTTTGTCCTACTTGCACATTACTGAGAAATATCAAATCCAGCTTAAATAGTAATCAAATGTTCAGGATGACTGAGACAGCATCTTTTCCTGACTTAATCTGTCTAAACAGGTAAGGGTGTGGAAAAAAAAATAAAATCTGAAGACCTTGCTGTACCTTCAGCTTCCCTGCTGACACCTGTCAACTTTTAAAAACATTTTAAGCTGGGTTTGAGAAGGTGGGAGGGAGAGAATGAGAAAAGCTATTTTCAATTATGGATGATCGGTGAGAACTGTGGCATGATGGTCAAGCTTCTCTTAACTCTTAAGGGTGTCCTTCATAGTTCACAAATATGTTCAAACACTCAAATGTATTTGACATGCACACTGGCAGGAGGGAGTCACATCTCTGTTTGTTTTGAAGTTTTTCCAGAGTTGCTAACTGGTCATACCCACTGCTATAACTGAATCCATATGCTGCATTAAAAACTTGGGACCAGAATGTATATTTATTGCATATACAGGAACCTACTACAGTGTCTAAATAGACAGCAACGGTTGTTTCTAATTTTATTTCCTCATCTTACTGGAAAAGTTTATAGTCTGCACTTGTTATGAACTTAAAACTTGATTCACAGGATGGAAAATACCTAATAACTAGAGAATTGGTAATATGGTATATTCATGCCACTTAGAAATGTGTGCTCTCTAAAAATCAATACAATAAACTTGCTGCTTGTTCATTACCTGACTAGGAAAGTGTTCTGTCTCAGTAGGATTTCATCTACTCTGGGTAGATCACCCAGGAGAGCAAGAGACCTGTTATTTAACTGCTAGATTTTGCTTTGATTCTTAATTTGTAGGTAATAAGAAAATATCCTTAACTATTTGTTTTTTCATATGGAAATAGCCTGAATGCATTTGAATCTATCTCTTGCATAATTTTTTTCTCACCCAAACTGTAAAGATCTCATTTTTAATTTAAGGATATTTTGAGATAATACAGATTAATCTATTACTTATTATCTGTAGATACAATGAAACAGTGACAAAATCTCCGAATATCCATAATGCTGCATTTTTCTGTCCTTCTATTTCAAGCCTTCTGATTCAGTTTCCCTAATTTCTTTTATGAAGTAATTTTAATAGACTAGGTCAGCTGACAAAAGTATTCTACAGAGTAATTTAAGTACATTTATGTGGCAGAATGGAGATCTCATAAAAGGCTGAATCTTCAAGCATTTTTTCTTGTAAAGAAATTAAAGTCACATGTATGTGAATTTACTCTTGTGTCTGAGTTGGAATATGTAGGTAGTATGTATACATGTATTTCAGGTACTGGAAAATAAATCAATATGAAATAGCAATTATTTAAGGTAGATCATAGTCTTGGCATATATCTAGGCAGCATTTAGCATCTGTGGGCATTATCATAGCAAAATAGTAGTATTAGAAATTAACTTGGATTAATTTCTCTTGTAAAGCTGACTTTTGAGTATAAAATATGGCTTTGAGCCCTAAACCTGTATTTTTCAGTATGCAATGCCAAATCTTCACCTCGTATGTGCAGATGAAATGTATCTGCTTTAGTTGGCAAAACACTCATTTATACAAGATGGAGATGTAGCCTACATCAAAAACCTCATTCTGATTGCTCAACAGCTCTTAACGCTTAACACATCTCTAAACGTGTACTGGAAAACTGCTTGGGAGGAGATGTATGTACATACATCTTACCCCAAAACACCCTAGGAACTGATTAATCTGTTTTGTTAATCAAAGATTTCATCTTCACATTATAGTACAGCCAGATTAGTGAAGCTGTGATGGTGGGACACATGATCATTTGCTAAGTAAAGTCAAAATTAATGACAAATAAAATCAAGTTCCCTTTGTGGTTATTTCCAGCCAGCTGCATCCAAATATAAAAGAACTATCAAAGGGAGATACCCATTAATTATTAACTCAGAACAACTTCAGAAAGCACTTCTTAAACCTCCATTGACATCATCCTGACAGGCTCCTAATCTTGGAAAGTTGTTGGTAAGAGTTGCATTAGACTCAGCATGTCACCAATTCTGTCTTGAACAACTGCAACTCGAGATGCACTGCAGCATAGATATGAACACATGGGACAAACTACCATCTCTTAAGACATCTGTGAGTAACATTTACAGCATAACATGCTGTATAATTCCCTGTGTAGCTCTACCTCTGCTGTCAGCATAATAGAGTTGTCAACAGTCTAATTGCAAGATGCAATATGTAGGGGGGGTCATCCAAAAAAGAAATCTCAGTGGAAAGTTACCAGATCAGCTGTCATTATTATAAAGCTGGACCAACCTTTGGTTAAACCATTTAAACCTCCAGATTAATCCTTAGATTTATCTATATAGTTTGAATCAAACTCAAAGTTTGTCTGCAGACAAAGGAGAAACTTCAAAATGAAGTCTATCATTTATGCCCATCAGACAATGCATTCAGTTAATTATCTGCAATTTACATTAGCCTGGAAACAGTTTTTTAAAAACTTAACTGTTGCATCTTTTTTTTTTTCATGTTATACTTTGACCTTTATTTCCAGCTTTTGTTTCTTTAAACATTTTTGTCACAAGGTGAAAATATTCCTTTTTAACAGATTGTTCCAGTTTCTGCCTTTCCCTTTCTGCCACCTTACATGATTAAATATCTACTTTTGTCTAAAAGTTAACTTATAAAGAGCTTATCTGACTATGTGGCATCAGTAGAACCTAGATTTATTTACTATAAGGTCTCTTAATTGCAAAATGTATCTGCTAAATCAAACTGTTAAATTCCCTTGAATAATTTTGTAGAATTTTATGCCACTGATAAAAATAATTAAAAACAAGCGGTGTTGGAAAAACAGTAATACAATGAATTGGGTTGGGTTTTATAGCAATCGTCTGAAGTTACTAAATTTATTCTTATGTATATTAAAAACTTGAGAACATGAGACTATTTTAACTCTGCTGTTTTCTTTCTGTTTTAAAAAAGCCAAGCAAACTCAGACAAAGCTATCCAGCCCCCTCCTCCCCCCTGCCGAACAGGACAGGCTCTAGTAGTTTTTATTCTTTTTTAAAAAAAGATACTAGCCATTCTTTCATCTTATGGGGAGTCATTTAAATTTAGAATAATTACAAGACAACAATAAGCAGCACTGTGCATGAATGACAAAATGCAGCTCAACTTGATGTTTTAATGCAGTTTTTCCCCTCTCATCAGTGATATTAACCCTTCTGACTACTTCACTGAAGATTCTTCCCCTTATTTCTCAGACTATGATGTGAATGATAGATTATCAGAATATTAACAGTTTGTAAACATGGATGAATGAACAATGAATTAAAGTATATATTTTTTGTATGCTAACTCGAATTGCAAGACTTTCTTGTATATGATATAGGCCTTGCAAGGAGCTAGGCAACAGATCTATTAGAATAGCTACTATCTGTTGTAAAGAGAAAAGCAAGGTTACTGGCTTATCTCAATCAAAATAATTAGACTTTCAAGTAAACTAGAATCAATATAATTTCCTCTTTAAAAAAATTGTTTCCTACCTTTGCTGGCCTGTTTCATCTGTTTCATTAAGGATGCAACTTTTACTGATGCTTCTGCTCATCCTATGTTTTCATCAGTGTGAAACCTAAAATGCTCTTTGCCTAAAGTGTAGGTTAATATAATAGCTACTTGAAGCAGGAAACCTCTGCAATGTGTCTATAGTTGTCTTTATTTGGGCCTGTGCAGCATTTTGTTTGTCCTCTAGCCTTTTACGGCAGCTGGACCCTGACCTTCAAGTTCTTAAAAAGAGGGGGGGGGAAAAAGTATTCTTTTCAGATTCCAAGTTCCTCCCTTTTTACCCTCCCACTGACACCGTCCCATTCACTACTAGAGATAACTTTATTCATCTATACATCATTGTATCAAATTCAATAGGCAAACTGCTTCAACATGCTTCAGAACTGGACAGGGCAGTAATGTCTTCATTTTTTCTTAATGCAATGAGTTTCTTATCGCAGTCCTTTCAAGCACAAAACAAACACTGTAACAAAAAATGATCTCCAAGTTTTTCCCACCCTGTTATTTCACCATGGGCTTATTTCTTTGTTTGATCTTTTAGTGGACAGCTACAGATACAAAGCTTTAAAATTGATTACATACACCCCTACCTTACATGAGTTAAAAAAGGAAATTGGGGGCGGGGGGGCCGAATCTGTTATAATTGCATACTGTATTGAGAACATTTACTTTGGGCTCATACTAAGAGTGTGGAAGTAATTTGTTCCTGAATCACCATCATCCTTTGAACAGATACCAAAATTAAGTTGCATCTAGAAAAGCTAGTAGAAATGTCATGTCAACTGCAAATCTAGCTGATCTCTATCTGGAAAAGACAAATCTTTTCCCCAGCTATGTCAGTGTGAATTTGATACTCTTAATGTTACAAAACTCCCAATCTGTCATTAACTGCCAGCTTGACTTAAAGCTAATGACACCAACTCCATGGATGTTTATACAGCTCTAGCATCAAGGAGTCCAGTTTTCCTGACTTGGTCTATTCGGAGACCTGCTCACCTGCAGATGAGTTTAAGGGAAGGGAACTGAATGCTTGTCCCAAGTGTTCATGATGTAGTGTGGTTTAAGTTTGTTAGCTGAGCTCCAGAAAAATGTGCTACGAACATACTGATAATAAGGATAGATTGGTATTTTAATGAATCAGTTCAAAGGTTTTGTAGTGCCTTTTTATTGTAGCATGAAATATGTAATATTAGGATACCCAAGTAAGGCTCATGTCTCATTGACATCTTTGTCTTTTAAATCGAAAGTAAGGCTGGAGGGGAAAAAGTTGGTTAAAATACAGAACTTCTGAAGTGATTAAACCAGCTAATGGTACTAGATCATTTTAGATTCTGGGGATGAAAAAGAAAGAAATAAAAATCAGACTTACATCCCTGACTGGTTGTTTTCCACTCTAGGCCCTACATGTTTATGTAGAGGGTATTGCGAACGTTTGGAGGGATTTGGGAGTTTCAAAAGGAAGAAGTTTATACATTAGTGCTGCAAGTTGCAAAACACTGTTGATATTCAAATGTTTATTGTGTAAAATCTGGGATAAGCTTCAGCATGAGAGCTCCTTTAAGTGCCTACAACTATTGCTAATTCCCCTCAGCATTGAGGCTTGCACAAAGGCCTTAATCCAATTCCACTTTTTTTTTTCAGAAAGCCTATGCTATTTTCTCTCACATAAACTAACAACACTATCCCATCACACTGCAGAATGGGTCAAAGAAAAAGGGCTCTGTGTTTATACTTCACCAACACTTTGTGTTTCTTGGCCAAGTATGGCAAGAAACTTTAAGTGGGTCCCCCAGGCCCCACGCCATCTTTAGAAAGAAAAATAAGCCTTCAGAGATTGAAAACAGACTATTTTGGGCACTAAAAAACCTATGAAATGTCAACTATTCTTTCAGTCACTATCCCTGAAAAGAAATTGATCACTCAAGCCTCATTCTTCCAGTTCTGATTTAAATTATGAAACACAGGAATTGCTTTGATACAGTAGTGTATTCTACCTTGCGTATAACAACATCCTTGGAGATACTCTTTTAAAAGTGTCCTCAGATATTAATATTTGTGTGTGCATATTTTATTCTACTACTACATGAGTACCTACTCATCAAAACAGCTTAAAGCAGTAAGTTCCATCAGGGAAAATAAATTTTATAAGATCTCTGTTTACTTTTATGAAGTACAAAAGGAAGTCTCTTGCTTTGTGAAGCCTATTTGTAAGCTTCATCCCTAATCTGTCTTGTACAGAAGATCCCAGTCCAGTTCGAAGTGGTCAGGTATTCTCTGCATATAAATCTTCACTTATTTCTGACGATTCCAGCAGTGTTGTCAAGGTTTAAACAACAGTGAAGACTGAGCTGCTTTGAGGACTGACCTTCCATTAGCAGGAGAGGAGAAGCTGGTCTGGTTCCCATCTGAACATCTATGAAATGTAACAACAAAAATTCTGCTATAACTACTGGGGGTGCTAAAATGCCAGAGCATAAACCAGTCTTTAAAAAAAATATTTTTTAGTTCCCAACAATAATTAAAACTCCTTTTATAATCAGGGTTCCTTAATTTTTACCAGGAGAACCCAACTGACATCCTGTAGCACCGGTTGTGCTGATTTAGACAGGGTTGCTTCAAATCTCCAGAATCAGCTCATAGTTATATTGCCCCAGAAGGAGTCCGAGGAATTCAGCCTGGAAGAGAATCACTGAAGCCTTTGACAAGCTGGAAGTTATTTTCCCTTCACACTAACTTTGCTCTTGAATGTGTGTTAGTGACTGAGACAAAGCTTCATATGTGTTTTTGCTCCTCTCTGATTGCATTTTTATGGCAACTACAGGAGTGGCTGTGGTATACTCAAATGAGGTTAGAACACTTTGTCATGACTTATATGAAATAAGATAGATTTCCCAGCGGGTTTTGCTCCCCTGAAGAGTTTTACTATGTTCCAGGAACCTGTTTTTCCCTCACCTCTTGGGTTTGTCATCCATGTGGGACTTTCAGGAGGAAAGGGAAGGCACCTGCTGCCCCTCATGGCCTTGCACTGCCATCTAGAGCTGAGTGCTGCCAAGCCCTGAGCAGTGTCCCAGTTCTCGTTTCCCTCAGGGGTGTTAGAAGCAGAACAACAGTTTCCCACAGATGTGATGAGTCTGTAAAATTTCTGGAGGTCCATGTTCTGCATAGGAAGGAGGCTGAAACAGAGTGTTTCAGCATACTCACAGATTGCTCACTAACTCACGTGATCTTAATCCACTGTTTTATCAGAAATGCACGCTTTGGTAATGGAGAGTGATGATGGCTTCTTTGAGACACTCTTTCTTATCAAATACTGAAAACGCGTGTTTTCATGTTTTTGAGGATAGGTTATTTCCTAGAGCACTGTTTCTGAAGTTCATGTATTTGTATGGGCTCTTCTTCACTAACAGGCTTTTAGCCTTTTGGATCATGTTATACCTGTTACCACACATGGATTAGCTGAGTGCTGAAATCACATTTTGAGGGTTTGGCTTTTTCTGAATGGCTTGAAAGGCTATAGCTCAACACAAATAAGAGGTTTTTTTATGTGTTCTGGTTAAAATTATCCTGCATACATAGCTAACACAAGGCTGAAGTGTCACTTAGGTCCTGTTTGTTTTAGCTTGGCTTTTTAATTTTACCTTTATGGCAGAGCACTGCCAGATTTTGTCCACTGGAACTTGTCCCTGAAAGGCATCTTTTTGGAGCATCCTCTTTATTTTTTATGAAGGATAAACCAAAAGAAATATCTGTGCAAAAATACTAATGTGGTCTTGCAAAGCACATGCATTGAAATCCCAAATATGTTGGAATAAGCACCAAAATTCTTATTGAGATTTTAATTTTGCTATGCTACAGAAGTTAAATTAAATACATACATTTTATATTCATAAACAGATGAAGAAAAGTTCATCTTGCCCCAGGAAATAAAAAATCTGGGATTTTTTTTATAGGATCATCAAATGACTAAATCTTTCTAGTGAGAGATTAATTTCTTCTGCATTGTGCTGTGTGCAGTACTTATTGTGGAGAATTTATAAGAGTTGGTATTTTAGTTGACTGACAAGTCTCTCGATGTATTTAACAACTTTAATTATACTTGTCATTTTCAAAATGAGTGAAAAAACGTACAAAATGAACAGAAATATGTCAGTTGGTTATTAGTTACAACGAAGTCTCTCTTTTATCTCGCTTCTCTCGGGTGGAAACCATCCTTTCTATTAAGATAGGGAGCCAGTTCAAAAACTTGAGACCCATCACTGTCTTCAGGGTTTTTAATTACTCCTCTGCCTTTTTCTTTCTTTTGGATTGTCTCTGTGTTAGATGACTTCTGAGTTTTTAGATTTCCTCCTTGCCTTGCTGTCAGCATGTAGTGTCTTTCCTTTATCGTGTCATACAATTCAGATCTCTGAGTGTCTTGTTTTGGTGCCATACTCAGCAAACGCAGTCCTTCTTTGTGAGGGGAAATACACCTTGTCATCATGAGAAAAGGAGGGTGAAATGAGCAGTGGTACTGGGAGCAAGGAAGCAAACTGGAGAAAGCATGCTGGAATTGGTGGGTAGGTTATTTGCTATCTAAAAAATGAACCACAGGCCCTACTAGAACTTGTTAAAGTGAACATACTGTTATTTTATGAATTAACTTTCTTTAAACGCTGCATTTTCCTTTCCCCTCTATTTGTGTCCTGGTCTTTCTTGCATTTGCGGGTTCTTTCTATCTATCTTCACTCCTCTACTTCACTTAAAGGTTTCTGTGAAATGTAGATGTCTTAAAGGGTTTCCTTTTGGCTTGGCATGGTGCTTGGAGGTTCCTTCTGTGAGCACTGGAGGTTTGGATCTAATATCAAAGGGTTTAAAGCTAATGATTTTAAGTGTGGTTGAATTTTATTGCTCCTCTGGTGGGCTAAAACCTTCAGCAACTCTTTGACCTCTTCCAAGTCAATCCAATTCCATCTAATACTCTGTGACTAATATGGTGGATATTTAATCTACTTTGCTGCTGAAATTACTTTTAGAACCACTTTTTTCCTTAAATCTTCCTCTTTAGAGAAATTGCTGATCGTAAGCTCTAAATATGTTGCCCACTACAACATAGGTTTTTAAAGAAAAAGCTTTTCTTTTAGTAAAAGAAAATTAAAAGATGTAATTTCTTTTTATAACACATATGAAATGAGAGGTTATAATTATATTGTGAAAGTAAAAGCCAGGTTAAAATGAAAAATTGACAGAAACCTCTCTGATCGTGCTGTTAATGTAGATATCATGATGAATAGCCACACCTTAGCCAAATATTTCCTGTAATATAATTAAGCTTTGAAGAGAAAATTAAAGGAAGAACCTAAAGACAGTATTTCCACCATCTAGAGTGCTTACTGAGTTAAAATTTGAACATGGATCTTGTCCTATAAGTAGTACCAAGAAGCTGTACTGAGTTTTGTTTATACTATATATTTTTCTTAAAAAGTGACCAAACTGACCAGTTGGGGCCACGGTTACAAATTTGCCATAGTGCCTGAGATACTTGGCTGCTTTCTCCTGTTTTCATCTCTTAAGACATCCAGCTTGAAAGGATTCTGCACTCTGCAAACATGAGCAGAAGGGATTTGCTTATCTGATTTATGTGAGTACCCACCAAATTGTGTGATGGATAATGATCTCTACATCCACAATCCTGTGCCTTATAATTTAGTCATGGGCACAGAATTCAATGGGCTTGAGTAATTTGAATTTAATGGAATTATTTATATGCCTGAAATTAAGCATTTAGGCAAGTTTTTACAGGATTGTGGCTTTAATCTTTTCCATATGTAACCTCTTTAAGTGTACCATCTAGCATTGTATCAGGTGAAGAAATACAAAGTTTGGCTCAATTTTCTGCCTGAATCCAGAGCAGATTGATATAATAGCAAGGGTGATATGAAATGAGATTTCTGGTCATAGTCTAACTACCAAGATAGATGTACTTACTATACCTGTGAAAGTTGAAGCTTCCAGTGCAAAGAGTGAATGGAAAGAAGAATCTGAATTCTTTTGCCTGTCCATAACACCAAGAATATTATTGGTGCAATAACACGAGGCTAAATTAAGGGTGGAAGTGAGAACAAATCTTCTAACTATTTGAAGAGTGAGTCTCAAAGCAACCTGAGAATAGGAGCAATGGTGGAAACGGAGATGATGAACCCCCAAGCCATGCTGTTTTAGCTGCGGTTTGATTAAACTGTGAAAAGGAATGTGTGGTCTGCAGGAGCTGGGAACTAGACTTGGTGATCTAGCTCAGTTTTCCTGTCTTCCTAAAAAGTTATGTCAAGGGATGAGATGTATTAAAGTAACAGTAATGGAAAGGATTGTGCTCTACTACTCTTGCAAGTAAGTGAAGGGCTTCAGTCTTCAGAGCTGTCCATATGGCAAATTTCACATGCACTAAAATTAAGAGAGGGGTGATGTGACCCAACCCACGTGTAATAAACATCCATCCCAGTTTGGATGGAAGTGTGTGTTGAGGGAGTTGGCGGAGAACCTGGGGCATTCTGTGATACAGACTTTCTTAAATAGGGACCCTGGCTCACAGGAGCAGGAGGCAGGCTTGTGATGTCTTTAGAGCATATTCTGTATGAGGAATACCTGGGCTCTGTTCTGAGATCTGTGGATTTCTGTGAGAAAAATTCCCAGTAATAGCATTTAGCTGCTGACATGAATAATGGCTGCTGCTGGAGAGCATGCAGGTATAACACAATCTTACTGATCAGGCCAAGAGACAGTGGTTGATGTTGAGGCAAAGACCATGAGATTATTATGTGGATCTTACTAGAAGACCTACCCTGTAGGCCACTAAAGCCATAGCTCAGTTATTCTGTCTGTAAAATGAGACTAACCATACAAAACCATGACATCACTTTTTGATGCTTAATACATTGGTATTTTAAGGGACTTCAGCTCTTCAGAGATGTGGTAGAACTTCAGGGTTACTTTTTTGACTTTTTTTTATATACAGTTGATGCCCTGGGCATAAATGGCATATAAAAATGCAAAAATACGTAGGCATGTTTATACCCCTCCTCTTTGTCTGCTAAATAGAACTGTAATTGATGGAACACAAACGAAGTATTACATTTCTTGAACACATGGATAAAATAAGCCAATGTGAAAACCACCATGTGCAGTTAATTTATAGACAAATATATTTGGAGCAGGTACAAAGGTGTAAAGTACTATGTTTTAACAGATTTTTGTGCCATATGTATTTGCTTTTACTGCCTGAATTAAAAAAAAAGATTGAACTAGATATTTAGAAAAAAAAAACTTAAAATACCTTTTGAAAATGATATTTTTTTAATTACAGGAACAGTACTCTTCATGGGTTATTAGTATGTTTAACTGTTTTAACTATTTTTTAGATTATTTTAATAAATTAATGTTTTTGACACTTAATTTCACTTAAGAAAACAAATTCAGAACAAAAGAACCTGAACTTTGTCATTCTTTCTTGTATTTATTGCATATCTTTGGAAATGACCTAATTTTAGCAATTCACATGAAAACAGTGGTCAGATCTCGTCATTTCAAATTAAGTCTGACAGCTCAGAAGTTAAACCAGTTTAGCTTGTTTTAACAGCTACACTTCAGTGATTCTGGGTTATTAAACTCTTTGGGAAACCTTCCACACTTTATTAGGGAAAGGAAATTTATATAGTGGAAAGAAGAAAAACATATGTAATTGCCAACATATACACAGTGGCTCTGGTAATAACATCAGTTTATAGATTGTTAGTATCCAGTACAAAACTGTACATATATATGCTTTTGTGTGAAGGAAAGATATATTGGCACGACGAACAACTTCCCCTAAAACTATCATCTATACAGACATGAGTGACTGTTCAGTAACTCAGTTGGGAAGCTAAATTCAGTAAAGTGAACTTTATCCA
Organism: Strix uralensis; assembly: GCF_047716275.1. NCBI lineage: Eukaryota > Metazoa > Chordata > Aves > Strigiformes > Strigidae > Strix > Strix uralensis. Next base: position 15,144,366 of record NC_133982.1, on the reverse strand, counting down.
CAGCATTACTTCTTCAAACAGAACTCTATAGTCAAACATATGTATTAAATTTAGTCAAGTTTGCAACTACATTAGGTTTTTCCATCACTCAGATCCCATGGTAAGCCTGTGGGAGAAGATTCAGCATGAAAGTTCAGCCTATCTCCTGTCCCAGCTCCTGTCTCATGCTATCTCCTTTGAAGGCCATAGACATGTTCATTCAGTAGGATTCAATGTATCTGCCAGGCTTGTGACTATTCACAGAACAGAAAAGGATCTTGCTCACCAGATAAAAACTATCTGGTATTGCATCCACTTGGGCATGGCTACAAGCCAGCTCAAATCTCAGGCTGAAGCTCTTAAAGGCAGGGTACGGAAGGAGGAAACCTGCAGGCATCGTTGACTCGGATAATAATTGTTTCTGAAACTGAAAGCCTAGGAGGCTGGGATGAGGAGGACAGAACCTGAAATCAGATTTAATGTTTCATTAGGCTATAGAGACACTTATATGCCAACCCCTTAACGTGGTTGTAGAATTGGACAAGCAGTGGTGGTTCCACTGGCTCAATTTGCCACAGAGGGTCTAGACTTGGGGTGTGCAACAGCATGAAGTGGTTTGAAGTTTCTGCTGCAGCCTTCAGTTTGTGCTGGGTACAGTGAGACATGCCCTGTTGCCATCCCATAGCTGACTCTTCTCTTTAGATTCTCATAGCAACTCAATATGTCTTGAAGGCTATCAAGGTCAGGCTAACTCTTAAATTTTCTGGACAATCTATTTAGATTAAGGGATTTTCAGATCTCTTGCTACACAGCAGGTTTTCAAAACTTTGACTATTTATTTTAAATCTCTTTGGGAAACTCTCTTAATTTTCCATATCAAATATTTTGGTAATGACTAAATATCACTGCTACATATATTGCTAGTTCTCCCTCCTTGCCTTTCTTTGTATCCCTGTTTATAGATCCAAGAATTATGAGCAAGTTTTAGTCTCAGCTGATAATCTACCATGACTTCTATCTACTCTTGAAAATTTCAGAATTTCTATTCTATTTCCTTCAGTTTTGTTGATGCGTACGGTCTGCAGTTGTGGATCAAGACAGACTGTGTAAGGCACATCTTCACAGAAACGCTGTTTTTTGACTGATTTCCTATTAACAACATGTTGAGAGCCATCACCCAGTTTTTAATCCCGTTACCATATGCACAATTGGTTTTAATAAAAATATCATGTAGTACTGATTGTGCCTGTGCATTATCAACAAAATGTGCAGCCCAAAATATCTGTGTCAAAACTGTTTGCCAAGGCTTATTTTCAGTATGTTCACTGGCTAGCATAAGGCCAGTGTCCTTGCCCTGAAGGAGGTGTTTTAAGGGCTGGGAAAATATTTAAAAGTGACAATAGCTGATAATATTGGCTGGTAGAAGATAAATAAGAACATATTTTGCTGTGCTTCATAGTCTAGGTAAATACCAGGGTTTCAATAAGTATTCAAACAGATGCTTAGTGGTCTTTTCATTATCCCTCATGAGTTATTACTCTGTGTAAGACTCTAATGCAGAGCAGTGACTTAGGTGCTGATAAGTAGCTTCTGGTGAGGCTTGCTGCAATGGTGTAAGGAGGTGCTGTCCACCTGCTTCCTTTGCCAGCACTTACTGACTGTGTAGTAAAGTTGGAGGACTTCAGAGAATACCTGATAATTAACTGATTTAGCACAAAATCTCCCGCTTGCTTGGAAGCCGCCTTCATTGACAAATAGTGAAGATGGTAGACTCAGTGAAAAACAGCGCAGATGTGGATGTGTTTTCTCTTCTGCCTTTCTCTTGGGGCAGCTCTGGTAGAGGCAGTTGCTTCCAGAACCACCACAGCTGGATTCACTAGGGCTGTCAACACCTTTATACTATGAGCTGGAAACTAAACATGTTCATGGGCCAAGCATGTTCATAAAACCCAAGGTCATGCATGACCTCTGTTGCACTGCACCAAATGATGCTTGCTCTCCTCAATCAAGATAATCTATGAACTAAATGACAGTAATTTCCATTAAAAAGCCCCCTAGAAAAGCAGGGTGTGTGTATGAGCATGTGCTTTGAAAACTTTGCTTGATGATATATTTTCTTTCTTTCATTGATCTATCTGAAATAAACGGAATGTGTTAGTGCTATTTAACTTTGCCCCTAACTATCGAAAATGGAAAAAAGCTGACTGTAGTGTTTATTTTCAAAATCCTACTGCCAAGATTTTTTTCTTCAAGGGAGAAGAACGAAAGAAGAACAAATCTCTTTGTTGCTGCTGTGGTCATTATAGTTCATATTCAATAAAATAATAGTGTCTCGGTATTTGAAACTTTCTGTACAGGCGGGCAGTGTGAGCCTGATTGCAAGAGATCCTTGCAATTGGTTCATGTATAGGCTAATTATTAGGACAGGAGAGAAGAAAGGCAGTTTTAATGTACTTAAATATCAAGGACTACTGTTATTACAAAAGATGGCTGTATGATGATGATGATGAGTGTGGTTTTAATATTAAGGAAGATGTTGAGCATGTAATGTAATCAAAGGGTGAACGCAGATGATGACTTCTAGGCTGTTTTGGGATTTAAACTGGTGAGGATAACTGGAGTAACATTTTTAATCCCTAGTTAGCAAAGGGAGAGGCAGGAGGCTGTGTTAGCATATCTCCTGAAAATCTATGGAGAGGTACAAAGATACCAGTAAAGCACAACATCCATTGTGGAATGGTGCTTGCTATGCAGAGGGTAAAATTCTAAGATTATACTGAATTAATTTTGAGAAAAGAAAAAGATAAGCATTTGGAAAAGACTGTCCCATAATGTGGCCTACAAAAGAGATAAGTGAAGCAGTCAGAATGTTCATTGCATATATATGGAAATGAAACAAAATAATGAATCTGTGCTTTACCTTAGAAACATTATTACAAGTCCTGAATTTGGTTTAAAAAGTGAGGGACCAAATTTGTGAAAATGCAATCAATCATTTTTCCTGCTTGGCAGATGAGAAGATAATTTTCAAACTTAGGAAGATGACTCCTGGAGGTTTGCATTTATGGGAGTTTCTCTGCAGAGTAATTTAAAATGATTACCTGAGAAAAGTTAATGTAATTACGCTCACAGTATACTTCCAGGTTTACCATAGACCTTTTGCTTAGAAAAATAAGTTGGCACAGATTTCCTTTTCTCAGGCTGCAGATGTAGGAATCTTTTTATCACAGCTGATATCACTTAGTTCTCTTCTCCATTTGTGCATCCTGTAAAGATTTAGATGACATCTTTATTAAGGAAGCAGTGATTTTCTTGTGGATAATTCCTTCCTCTGACTAAGGGCAAAGCGGAAAAATCTTGTGAGGAAGTTGATCTGATATTTGTTTGTATATACATACTTTTCTCTGGGACTGACTAGCTGGCATCTGCTAGCCTCAGACACAAGTGTCTGATATGTTTCTGCCTATGGGTTTAGGTAGATATAGGTGTACGTCTGTAACAATACATGCATGGTCTCAGTGTATCACTGGATAAAAAGTATGTTTCAAAAGGATATTCACCTTATGGACCTATGCATCTGCACTTTGGCACAAGTGAATCTGAGCTGGGAAACTGAAACTTATTTTGCAAAGGTAAGTATACTTGAAATAGATATAAGAAAATATTTGAATTATCTGTCATTCAAACACAGGGACTGCTTGTTGTTTTCTTTTTTTTTTTTTTTTGAAATGAATGTACTGTTAGGCTTCATGGTGGTGGTGGGGAAAGACTTTAAAAGAAAGTCGTACCAGCAAGTCAGTGGGAAATACTATTCTCTTCCAACACAGGAGCCAGTCCACTAGAGAAAAACACAGGGATATAATCAAGGCACTATAACAGCATCATGATTATTGTCTTTGACAACACGATGGGTCTTTGCATGTAACGTAAGCCCAAAATTGGACTATGCTAGTGAGATCGAGATAATGGCAATTAGAAAAAAAGGAGGTAAAGTGGTTTTGAGTGTCAAATTATCCCCTCCTGAGCCTGATCAAATGCCCACTGTAACCAGTGCAGACATCCATTGACTTTGGTAGGTACTGGATCAGGCTCTGTAATTCAGGTTTTTCCTGTTGCTTTGTGCTGTTTATTTTATCAGACTGCTGCCAGAGTGACCTTGAGAATGACCTAAAGTAGAAGTCAGATTACACTTATGACTTTTCTGTTATTTTGTTTTTAGGTGAGATAAGAAAATCTTGAAGGCTTAACTCACAAATCAATCATAAGTGGGGGGAGAAGAAACCACACAAAATAGTCTCCCCCTCCCAGGACAGGAAAAGAAAGAACACTTTTAAGAATCAAAGGCACAGTAAAATAAGATGTTTCTCCAGGAGCCATAGTCTGTTCTCCCTTACACAAATGTAAATCAGAAATGGCATGTGAACCTTACAGGGTCATACCTGTAAGAATGATGTAATAGTGCTGACTTCACCTTTGCATGGCATGAAGGCCACATGATCCTTCATGAATTTTTTGAACATGTTTTGTGACAGAATTTTTCGGATGCAGACCTGATGGGTGCTAGTGAGACCTCATGTGAGAGCCCATGATAGGGTCCAAGTGGCTGATAGCCCACTGTCTGGCAATATTGAGATAAATACTGATCTTCAGTCCCTTCTTTCCTCAGACTCATACACATGGAGTGGAATCTGGTTTCTTGCCTTGTAGATCCATGAAGGACTAGAGCGAGTTTTGTGATAAGTAACGTGGAATATATAGGATTGCTATGTGGGAAACTCTGGACTACATAGTAGTCTATTTTGTAGTAATAGCTACATAGCAATTGTACATGTAGTAACTAAAACTGCAGCAGGGAGACTAAATTTCAAGTCTGCTGAAGGGCCTCCACAATCTGGGCAATCTGTTAAAGGACTGTACATAATGAATGTTGTCCCTTTTTGAAGCCGAATGCTTAAAACTCATTTTCACTCTCTGTTCTCTCAAACTGAGGTTGTCAAATTGGTGCCAAGTAAGACAAGTTTATAATACATATTATGTACCTTGGAAGTTGGTGGATGCTAGTTCCAGTCAATTTAACTGTGTTGCTTTTGAGGACAATTTGTTCTGACCTGGACTGTGGAGCCTGTATGTGAATCAGCTGTTTAAAATATGTCACCAAAGGAACTTATATGAATGATTTTCCTATTAATTCAAGCAACTCCAGGGGGGTGGGAGAATGTGGTTACACATAACCAGTTAATGAGAATATGGGTTCACCTACTGGTTGATTTCCCTTCCCCAACACAGCTGAATAAATATCTTATGTTTAAATTACTTGGCTTGGACCCAGGAGAGGTGGGATCCATTCTTGTGGTTGTTTTTCAGCCTTTCTGTAAGACTTTGGACAGATCAGCTTTCTTTTCTGTGTCTTTTTTCTGATGTGAAAATGGGGATAACTGTAATCAACTATCTATTAGTAAGTTACTTTTTGAAAGTATTTGAGCTTACAGGCTCAAGAAAGTGTGAAGTATTAACAAAGCAGAATCAGGTCATTGTGCTGAATAACACATTTGAGAAAACTATAGCTTTCTGTTTGAAAGATGCAGTTTAACTTGTTGTTCAGGTGTATCCAGCATGTGTATCCAGCACTTTTCATTCATAGGTAAAAATCACCTATGTAGATTTTATTGATAAGAGCTCTGAAACACATATGGCCATGCAAGTCATATGGCATTCTTGTCCCTGTCTGGATAAATTAACTCTTAAATTTAAAGGAAAGATGTTCTAATTTTCCTGGAAGAAGTAGAAGATTAAGAGAACTTTAAACAATTACAGTTCGTTCTGGGTGGATTTTCTAGGAAAATTACTCATAAGTTAATGAGTAAGGCTGTATTCATTTAATTTCTTTTGTACAAAGCAATTCTATATAATTTTATTTGACAGCTGTGAGGTTGGATATTACTTTGGTTTATCTGAAAGCTTTGGAGCTCTGGTAAGGTATTTAAATACTTAATTCAGAGTATGAAACAGAGAACTTTACTGGCAGGCAAGGGAGGCGAGCCCGTTTCCTATATTTTAATTTGGGTGTGGAGGGTGTTTTACAAATGAATAAAAGCTATGTTCACTAAGACACATCTTCATATGAATAACAATTAGATTAAAATGTGAAGCCTAACTTGTGTAAATTTTCTACGCAAGATCTACCTGTGAAGTGCTTGGTATATCCTGCTATTAGAGAGGAAACATCCAATCCATCCAAAAGTAAGAAAACAATTAAAAGCCATTAGTTGTGTTTTGTGACCTCTCAGGCATAATTAGACGTTGTCGGAGAGTCACCTGTGCAGTGTTATAAGGAAGTATGTTGTGGAGAATACAAATACAAAACTCTCAGGCTGGTCATGAATAGTTATGCCAATTCTGATTGTACTGCAGTTTTCTGTACATATCCTCTAAGGTACAACAAAAAGAAGTCTGCCATTTTAATGAATGTTTCTTGTGTGTAGAGAAAGATGATATAGTCAAGCACAGGTCATCTATAGCCCTTAGTATCAGCTGTAGCATACATGCCATTATATCATAATACCATTTTATCCCTCGTGATCTTTGATCAGTGCTAATGATCAAAGTTTGCGTAGCAGCCAAGAGAATCATGAGACAGTAGATATTTATAGCTTATGGCCAATTCTGATTACTCTATAGCAGCTTTCCCAGTGTTCTGTAGTTTGATTGATGTCATTGGCATGCTTCAGCATTCAGAATATATCAAATAAATTTGCTATGCTTTGAACATGAAAGGGAAGTAAAACACTGATAATTTAAGAAACCAGAAAACTGGGGGAGATAGGAGATACACATTGCTGCATGTCCTTTGGCAACTAACACCATACAATGCTTAGCAATACAGTGCATGCATGCAAATTGCTAAGCATCCTCTTTAATGCAAGGCTTTACTTCCACTGTAAGAGTGTTGCTATTCAAAGGGGCTGATAAATGAAATCTGAACTGCATATGCTGCAATGGAGAGGAGGACAGGAGCAAGAGACAGCTGTTTGGGGTGACTGCTTTACAAGCAGAAGCCTTTCAGTTCCATCAATCAGACAACGTGAAAGGCCCAAATCCAAAGACACCAGCATCCCACCCCCTTTGATCCCGATCCTAATAGTGTGCCAGTCACCGATGGAAATGCATTACAAAGTGAGAATGGTCCATTTTCTTCCTTCCTTTTCTGAGAGTCTGTATTTATCAGATTTAACTAGTTAATGATTCTGCCCTCTCTCTTCTGTGTGCCACGAGGAATCTCGCTGCAGAGGTGACAATTGTTTATAGTCAATGGGCAGTTAAAGCATAAGCAATCCATGGGATCTGTAGGAGCTGTTTTGCAGGGCTGAGAGTCCTGCAAAGAGTTAAGCACTGCCTCGCTTCAAAATCGATGGCAAAATTATACATATGTTTTCCTCATCGAGACAGTATTTAGCTGAGACCTGCAAGGCCATGCTGTGGATATGTGGACAGCATATTGAATCTAGCAAAAACAAACGTTGTGGTGGGCTCATGTTGAGGCTGTGGCTCTGGTTTTAGGAAGTGTGTGTTCTGTACCTATACCTACCACAGCCTCTGTGTCTCTAGCAGCACTTTCTGCCAATTACAAGGCCAAGGCTGCCCACCAAACAAGGTTTCCCTACCTGTGAGTCTGCAAGCACAGCCACAGCATGTCTTTGAGCTCACGTGGCACCTTGTCTGCCCAAATACATCGGTTATGTCACCACATATGAAATACCTGTGAAGATGCTTAGATGGACAGACTGAAGGGAGGGAAAGCATGTCATGCTCACAGGTACGCCAGAAGATGCTCTGAGCAGTATAAACTACATGGGCTTAGACCCCTTAGATTTTTGTGATGTAAGCTTCCCATCTGCAAAATGGGCATTACAAAATATTCCTTTGTCTGTCATGCCTATGTAAGCTTTTTTGGATACCTGTATATATATATAGCACCTAGCCTAAGGGCTCTGATTCCAAGCCCTGCAATAATGAAAATAATATTTATGTGTGGAGAAGTGCTCGTGAGACCTGTCCCTCTATCTGTAAAAGTCACTGTCTCATTTTTCTAGTCTGTAACGTCTTATTATCAGGCTTTCTTACTGATGTGCAAACACGAATGTTTGTAGGATAATAAAGAAATGGGCAGTACACTTGGGTGATCTCTTTTGCTTTTTACTGCTTTGAAAGCCATTTTCATGGCAGTGAGTACAATAACAATAGAGTTAAGCTATGTCATTAATTTCCATAGATGGTAGATGGAGAATGTTAAATTCTAGGCACCTGAGTGGATCATCAAACTCTTCTACCACATAATGACTCTAAATAATCATATTCATCATAATTAGTACCGCTAATAATGTTAAAAATAAACACTTGTACCTCAGACCATTAGTAATAGTAATCTTGTCATCGTCCATGAAAATGACTAGACCTGGTTATTTTTCACAGTGGGGTACAGATATGAGATATATAATTAAAATATTAATTACATATTTGATAGAGCTTTGACTATCATTATTATATTACCATTGGCCTCATTATTATGCTTTCAATATGTTACCTTGTATATACTGTGTTTAATAAAGTGTTAAAAAGTGACTTTGGGTTTCCAAGATCAATATATGTTGGAAAGAAAAATTTATATGAATCCAGAGGTAGGGAAGAAATGGGAATCAAACTGTGGTTAAATGAATTTCTGTCATTCAACCCTGTACTAAGAGGTGACACAAAGCTGACACAAAGCTAATCCTAGTCATAAATCCCCAAAATAGAATTTAAGTGATACTTAGGTGATATTTAATGATTATTTTTACCTGAGTAGATTAAATGAAAAGAATACTAGTTAGCTGAATGGGAGAGATGAGCCTGAGAGAAGAATAGTGTATTCTAAAGTTTTTTGCTCTTTTAAGTACAAGTTTTTTCTGTTAATGTAAACAGGAGCTCTTTTAATGTACATAGGGGCAAGTAGTGCTCTTGCATGCTGAACTGAATTAGTATAAGCAAGGGGCAGGTGTAATTTGAGGATAAATAATGGTGAAATAGCATATTTTCTTAAAAATGATGGTGCATTTAATATTGAAAAATCTTTTGCCAGGAGTTTATTTTCTTGTTTCCGTGGTGTTTAATTGTCCATTTATTCTTTACCTGTCTGTAATGGAGTTTTGCAGGATTAAGTTTGTTGTTATTTTTTGAAAATGGTGTCATAATTTTTCTGTTTTCAGATCAAGACATACTTACTCTAAAAATAAATGCTTTTGAAGGAGATGGACAGTATGATGTCTGTATCCTTAATCCTGAAGGATTTTGAGGAGTTCTCCAAGATGCTGGTCCTGTTCTCTGGTCTAATTCCTTGTTTATCAACATTCAGTGGATTTCTTGGTATCTTTCAGGAACGGAAAACCTCTGGAGGTGAGGATAGTCATTGCCTCCCTTTCACTATGGGAAAGGACAAAAATGCATTTTTCCTATTTTTGAAAGTATTTTTCAGTATTTTTTTACTGTTGCTTTAAAACAGTATCAAAAGATATAGTTTCCAGATTCAACAGCAGTAGATTGCAAAAGGCTTCTTTTCAGTATTTTAATATTTTCTTAAAGAAACTTTCATTTACATTTATCCCAAAATGCTTTCACACTTTCTAAAGCTTAAATGATAATTAAATAAGGAAGTTATTAAACTTTAGTTTAAACAAACAAACAAAAGCCCTAAACCTACCCAACCAGGTTATCTGCGAAGGATGAGGGAAGATGTTTTCTAAATATAAAGCTGGGTCAGATGGTCAGAGTTCTCTACAATTCCTACCAATGTTGAGAAGCTTGTTCCACCAATGTGGTATGAAAGGAGTGAAAGTATCATTTGCATGGGAGCAGTTGATGGTCGTACAAACCAAGACCTTTAATTTGGAATTATATACATTGGAATTAAGGGAAAACCAAAGATCCCAGGCTTGCCTTCAGCTCTGCATGCATGCATGCCACCCTAGCATAGATTGTAGGTTAAGCTTCTCATATCCTGGTGACTGAGCAAAATCTGGGGGGATGTAGTCCCATTCTTGCTGTGCTCCAGAGCACTGAGGCACCCACCTGTGAAAGTGCAGTGCCTGTTTTCCCATGAAGATGGCATTCAGGCAGCCAGCTTTCACCACCTACCCATTAACAGCTGTAAAGGTATAATATGGTGGAACTTCTCATTCAAACTCCTTCTCCTGAGTAGTCATGCTTTCTACTCAGGTTAAAACTCCTCTAATGTACAGTTTTACACACATGGAAAGTAATTTCTTTCAGAAGTAGGTATCGATAATGAAACCTTAATCTGCTTCACACCAGATATGAGTGTGGTTGTAAACAAAACCATATCACCTGTTTTAAACCTGATAGCATAAGCAGTGGTTGCACTAGGATTTCTTTTTGGTTCCACCCAATTTACTGCCTTTATTTAGTGAGACAGGCTATGGCTACTTTCCCCCTCAACACATCTGATATTTTATAAGGTTTTGGGAGAGGATGGTTTGAAATCTAAATGAATCTAGAGCACTCCTTTTAATAGTGTGGGATATCTCCTCTGGTAAACCATTAACTGAGTCATAGTCAACGTAGTCAATGTAGGGTAGTCAAATGAGGACAGTCAATATAAGTGCAAGTGCCTGACTGTCCAGAAAGTAATGAAACTCTTTCAACAGATTGGGAAAGCAGCTGATTCATAAACTTTGCCAAAATGCTATTTTGGATGCTTTCTCTGCTATAGATTACTCTTGCACTAAAAATGCCTCATGGATTTTTTTTTCAGTATTATTTTTGAGGCTTTTTATAATTTTTACATTTACCCAAAGCTACTCAAGTATGACATCCAGTGGAAGGGTTTCAAAGTTTAGGACACAAACAAGTTTTGTCATTAAATGGAATTTTCCTTGTAGAAATGAGATGTTTATTCTCAGTAAATCGAAGATAATCTCTTCCACATTTCAGAGCTGGCATGACTGAAGGCCTGGACTTTTGAGGAGGCTGATGAACCTAATAAAACCTCTATGAAAAATTCAACTCTTCATTAGGTCTTCCTTGTCACTAAGGCTTATTATAGCTGCTTACTTGGGATTAGCACAGACAGAATGTTTAATATGTTATTAAACTAGTTAGACTTACATTAATTTTGTCCCTATTTGTGTTAGTGTATCAGGGAAAAACCTGAGATGTTCTGTATGTACATGATTTTGTTTTGCTTAAATAAGTTTGGTAGCAGATTTTTGTTATGATGTCTAAGGCATAATTTGGGATTTTAAAATTTAATGTAAAGATTATTACATAATTCCCATCTTCCCTGAAAAAAAGGAAACTTCATTTTACTACATCCCTTGATACTCTGAGGTATAGCCACTTAATACAGGAGTTTACTTGGATCATTTATTGATTCCTCACAAATGGTATTGTGGTAATGTGTAAGAATAGCAACAGCATATATTAAAGCATCTTTATAATCAGAATAATAATGAAGAGCCTGTAGATATGAGAATCCCAAAGTTTTCCCAATGCTTTAATAAGTACTGAGCTACCATTACAATTCCTGAATTATTCAGAGCTATAATTTGGAGTCACAAGGCTTTAGTATGCTGCAGATGTAGCATTAAGGCTTCCAGGGTCATGATAGATATTAAAAATTGTTATGGAGAGATCTAGATTGCTAATCACACAATGGCAGAAATGTTGTTGCAGTGCCCTAGAATTACAAATAATTTAACAGAATCTGACCAGTACTAAGTCCCCTCTCTCCCATTCCCCAAAACACAGGATGTATGGCAATGCTTCTGTGAGAATAAATGGATGCAAAATGTCCTTAAGTGTATGTCTCAAGAATCCTGTAAGCAATGGAATAAGAGGAGCAGAGCATATACAGAAAAAAGCCTCCTCATGGACTTGTATGACAGTAACTAACCACTACACTGAAGTTGTAATTATAATTTTGTCATGAGAGTAGAGAAGTCAAGGTTTCACAAGGAAAAAAAATCTATTTACAGAAAAATATTATGCTTTTCATTTGATAGAAAAAGTAATTATTGCAAAGGGACCCATGGAAGATCTTGAAGACAGTCACCCTCCTTTTAATAAGTGCTTGTGGCAGCTAAGTGGGGATCAGGAGTATTCTTTATCAGGTTTGCATTCAAGTAGTACTAAATATATGCAGGTAGGAATTAAATAGTATCTGAGTTTAATTAAAATTATAAAAAAAAAAGGGGGGAGAAGAATGGTTGGTAGACTGCTCGACTGCATTTTAACCAGTAACCTCAGACCCTAATTAGAAATGCTTTTCATATCTCCTCCATGCAAGGGCTTAATCTGACGTGAGTCTGTGAGCGAGGGCTTGGGGGACCAGTGTTAATTCTGCATTCGATCTTGGTTTGTATGGAGACAGGCAATGCTGATTGACCGAGTTGCAGCACAGATCCCATGACCTTGCTGGGATTTTCATGTGAGGTGTTAATTGAGAGGGTGGGTTAATCTTTGAGCATCATTGTCCCCGAGCTGAGGACAAAGTTTGTGCTCTCTGTTTCCTTACTCAACAGTATATTTGATCTCTACCTCCTCCCCTTTATGACAGTTTAGCAAGCCTGCAGAAAATTCGCTCTTGATAAATTTATTGGTGGAGGATTATCTCTTGCTGGTTTTGTTTGATTTTTATGATCTTGTTTTGGAGAAAGAGTGGTTAACTGGGATGAAACTCAAAATATCCTTCTACTCGCTGTCCCCCCACCCCAGTCCACTCCAATGAGACTATCATATTAGGTGGGGGGAGCGACATCTTGAGATTAATTATACTAAAGAAAACTACAAGGCATGTTTTCAAAGTTATTTCATCTGAGTGCTGAGAAAATATAAGCTCTTTTTATTGCTCCTGAGTGGAAAGCCTAAAATAATTGCAAAAACAAAGAGATATTACAGGGGACAGCTTTTATAATAATATACAGGTTAGAGTTTTCATACTGGATTTGTGTAATGCAAGGAAAGACAGCCTTGTAGTTTTGCTTTTTTTAATAAATAATGAATGGTGCCTTTTCTTCATGTGTTGTTTTACAGGCCTGTCATTTCCAGTGTAAGAAGTAAATTTTTACTCTGGGCAGGACTAATGTATACTGGCTGACCTTAAATATGACTCCCAAGTGAGCAGGACGGTAGTTAAAAGCAGCAGAAGCAATGGAGCTCACACAAGAAATGCTGTGAACCAACAGTGATAAAAAAGCACACATGATAGCTGTCTTTGACATGCAAAGGATTTCTCTTGTTTTATTGCACCAGCTTTAGATGAGTTTAATTTCAATGCTTCAAAACCAAAACTCCTTTTTGGAGTATTTTTGCAAAGCGCAGACAACTTTTGCGAAGCCCTGGCAGTGCTCTGTGCCCAGCCTCTGCTAGACCCACCGCCCCGGTGCGGACGGGAAGGAGACCATCCCGTGTGCAGTGGGAAATGGTGGGATGGCTTCGGGCCATGGGGAGAGAATGGTGTTTGGGTCTGCTGTGAAATACATGCAGTAAAAAAGGGATGCCGTGGTTTTTACATGCCTGACTTGATGGTTGTGTGGCCTTCATGAGGTGATTTCCACCTGAGCAGTGCTCTTGCCTGTGCCAGAATCATTCCAGAGAAGGTCTATGGCAGGCTGAGATGTTTCTGTGCAGTGCCACAGGAGACAGATGTGATGTCTTGATGCCACCGAGTTGTGATTCCATGCAGATCTGGCCTCACGACTTCCAAGTTTTCTTAAATAGTTCTGTGGCAAAATCACAATCCTTAGGAAATTGCCCTTTATAGGAACATTGGGAGATTTTTTTTTTTTTTAGGAAATGGCACCACGTTACTGGAGAGTAACCTAGATCAGCAAGAATTTAATAGCTTCCTCGGCTGGGGAGAAAGCTACAGGTCATCTCTTGGATTTATATGCCCATATAGGTTCCTGTTGTAGAGAGTTTCTTATAGCAGTAGTCAGCAGTCTTCTAAGGCTGTTACACCAGATTGTATTTTTCTTTTTTAAAGTTTAAGAATATTGATAGAAACTCAGTGGGAGCTAGGAAATGCTGGCGTTCGCTTCGGCGTCTATATCTTCCTTCAAAGTGAGGCATTGGAACGTGGCTTGCCTAAGCTTGGGATTCACTGAGAGCCAGGAGCTGGGAGAGCTGGTGCTTCTCACAGTCTTCCCTCAAGATGCTCTGACTCTGTGATCCTGGCCTTGCCCCTACCATGCTAATGCTATTAAAATCCACCCACGTGTTATCTGGGTAATTGCTGACCACTATCTTAAGCCACCTTGCAGTCTTTGAAGAAAATTAATTTTGGGGTGGTGAAAAAGACACAAATTTTGTTTCGGAAAGGATTTGGAGAGTTCAAAATCTGGCTTCTGTTCATACTGGAATGAAATGTGACATTTTCAAATTCTTGGCAGAGGAAAATTCTCAAAAAAGCTGCCTTTCAGATTGATCAAAATGGTTCATTCTTGGTTGGACTATGCTTGATTTCATAATCTACCAGAAAAAACCTGAAATAAAAGTATTTTCAAAATGAAAAATCAAAAAGGTAAAAAAATCCCCCCTCCCCAAAAACTCAAGGCAAGCTGGCATGATTCATAAATCCACTTTAGTTTTATGAATCCACATTTTCTAATTCAAAGGGAGGCTATTGATGTTTTTTTACAAACACCCCTAGATTATTTCTCAGTTGCTTATGAAGGGAGCACCAAAATGAAGCTGTCTTCTTGGGTTCTGTATTGATTTCCAGGACTTGTTGAATTTCAGTAAAATATATGCTTATGGCCTGATTGTTTTGCATGAGAGGTTTTGTTTGTAGCAAAAACAACTTATATGAACTACAGAAATGCAGTCTGCTGTTAATTGTAGACAGTTATTGAAAGGATATCCTTAATCATTGGGGTGATATTAATATTTTAAAGATTTCACAATAGTAATAGCTATTTTTAACACTGATTAACTTCTGTCTAAATGTAACTATTTTTTTAGTAATTATGTCTTGATATAAAATAATATGTAAAAAAGAGTTTCTTAACTAGTTTTGGTGAAACTATGAGATTTTTAATGACTTCAGATGTTTCCCTAGGTAAGACTCAAGGCTTGTGTCCTCTTTCATTAGGAAAAAGGAAAACTTTGAACCATTCTTCCCTCCTTCCCTTACTGGTGGCTACTGAAAGACCCTGTTCATGCTTTTGGGGTAATTAGGTGCATTTTTGGAGTTGACAGAAGGAAGAACAAGGACAATTAGGAACAGGGTGTGAGATATTTTCCCTTTGCAAGCCACAAAGACATGAATGGAAGAGACCAACATCAGGATGTGGTGCGCTTAGGCACAACAAAGTACAGGAAAACCTGAGGGCATGCAAGTCTTCAAAGCTGGAGGTGGGGAGGTAGAGTAGCAGAAAGGGCCAGAATGGGTGCATGCCCCAAGAGAAGAGCTGCTTGGTTGTCCAGGCTCTGCGTAGGTCTAAGAGCATCTGGGTTTGGCCCTTTGTGTAGTCAAAGATAAGAGTGATGTTCATCAACATCTTCTTTATAGGTTTCCTATAACTCTGTATTGGGCAACGAGTGAATGTTCCCCTACGTAATTTTGGACAAAGTACAAAATGACTTGTGTAGCAGGTGAATTATCAGTTTCATCTTTGGAGCATTAGTCCTAATGGTCTTACAGTGCTTGTTTGTTGTTTTTTTCTGTCACTGCCTTTAATCTGTTTTTTAAAAATTCCACTGATTCTGTATTTATAGAAACCACCTCACCTCATTGCTCTACATGATCTTGCCAGTTAAAATATGTCTGGCCCAGCATAAGGAAGCGGTCTTGTGGTACATTCCATCTGTGTGATGTACTTTGTCTGTAAGTAATAACAAAAGGCTTCATTAGAGAGCTAATCAACTCCCTCACCTTTGAGACCTAAAGTAATCATGTATTTCAGATGCACATCTATAAGAATGAGCCTGATAATCATGTATAGGAGAAACTGTCTTTAAGGAAAGCCAGGCAAAGGCGGCAGGTGGTGTAGCTGGCTTCCTCCTGCATGGGGCTTGCCTCTTAATCCTGAGCCCTTCTTTCAATAAAGTTTTACTTTGGCTTCTTGCAGAAAAAAGGTTTCGGAAGCTGGGTAAACAGAGCCTGAGCCTGCACGAAGGGGATTAAGAAGGAGAGGCAAGAGTGGAAGGGAAAATGAGGATATGACAGAGGCCATAGTGAGTTCAAACAAAATTTGGCCTGCAGAACGCAGAAGAAATCCCACTGGTGACAGGTGCCATCTTGTGGGTCATTCTGCCACTCTGCCTCCTGCCACTTTTTATAACGAGAAGGGATAAAGGAGGACTGGGTTCTTAGATGCTTCGAATTGGAAAAGTAATTCAAAGGGATGTGAACATGGTTGGCTTCAGGGTTTGCATGATACTGTAAACATCAATACTTTGCTTGTCAGCACTCCATGCTATTTAAGAATGCTAAAGTCCGCTATAAATAGAGACTATGTGCGTGTCTAGAAACATGTAATCATAAATAGTATGAATGATAATCAAATTATTTTTACTTTATAGTAATGCAAATAAAATATTCATGCATCATGTAGGCCTAGGAAAGGTTACAGCCTGCAAACTGTGCTAATTAAAATATAATAGCACCGAGGAGTATATGTAAGAGTTACTAATGTCCGTATTTTCTGTCTTTCCTTTAAGATCTTATCTTTAATGAATACATAAAAATGCAATGGTTATCTGGTACTTTAGCTCTGTTTTTTCAGGAAATTTATTTTGAAGGACTGTGCAAAAATAATCACAGCATCTACTAAGCCAAAATCGAATATACTATGATAAAGTATATATAATTTTTTTAAAGGAAAAGATCGTATTTCAGACATGAGTCTGAATTCCATCAAAAAATTAGAACATCATTAATTCTTAAAGGTTTCATAGTTTAAAAGAAAAAATTAAAACAATATTTATGTCAGACATGATGGTGTATTTCAGTATTATTTTTACACCACATTTGATGGTCAAATTTTTCAGGAATAGAATTTGGTTTTACAAATTACTAATTTTGAGTACTGTCAGACAAACAAGGCAAACTTGGAATGAGCCTTAATTTCCTTTTCCCATGTTCATACTCCTGTCCAAAATAGTTGCCCTTTTGTGGACATTTGTGAAACAAAATTGCACTAGAATGAATCAACAGTAATGAAAGCAAACTTCAAGCTGACGCATACAAAAATTCTGAACATGCTGTACAGTAAGTATTTATGTAGTATTTATGTCAGAAGTCAAATAAGGAATAGAATCTTAGCTGGGTAGGGAACAGCAGCAGTGCCATCTGAGAGTGCCCATCACAGCCATAGGTGAGCTCTGTTAAGGATTTGTAAGGAGAAAGCAAATCCATGAAAATGTCAAGTAAATTTGACTGATTAATGCATTTGAAAAGAATCCTTATTCCTTTGCAAGCATTCCGTCATTATGAGGAATATGAAGATCATCGAATGCATTATTCTGTCCACATGATTCTCTTATCCCCGGTTGTGAATCAGTGCATGAGACTTGACTGTGAATGGATGGAGTCAATGGCCGTATTGTGCATGGGCATAATTTGTGGTGATGGAAAGTGAGCTCAGTCGTAATATTATTTAGTCACCTAAACTTAGGAAGTTGCATAAATGTGGCCGTGCTTGAAGATTGCTCTGTGAAACTCATCTTTGCGTGTAAAAAAAAAATTATATATATATTCAGACGCTTAAGGGCAGTGAAAAACTTTTGGATGTGCATTTCGCTCAGTTATTCGTGAAATTAAAAAAATTATTTGTAATAAAACTTCTCGATGGTTAATTATGACATTTTAATGGGGAAAGCTTGAATTCTTTCACAGGGTTATGAAAACAAATTAATGTTAAATATGACATTTTCCTTTGGATTTATGACATATCCCCGGCCCCTCCCTCACCCCACACAACGCATACAAAAGGAGGTATTAACAGAGAAACAGAGATGTTGTGTGTTCTGTTATGAACAAGCTTTGTGATCTCATCCCAAGGTTTTATCCAAGCTTGAACCATCTGGCTTTGAGCTGGGGAAAAGCATGTCAGCTCTCCCCCAGAATTTCAGTGTCAGGGAGAAGGGGCAGAGTGCCTGCGCTTAATGCCAGGCCCCCTTTCCTCCCCTCCACAACCCTGCTAGAAAGACAGGAGTCAGGCACTGAAAAGCATACCAGGCATTTTTAAACACAACCCTGACATTTCCTCAGCATTTCCATAGCTAAGGCTTTCCTCCTCCCCATCCCCCTACCCCCTCTTTCAATCAAATAAGGCACCCGCTCTCTCATGCCTAGTGCAAAGAAGGAAAGGGAGAGGCGGGGGGGGGGAAAAGTTGGCAATTTAATTCAAACAAAAGAAGCTTGAAATCTATAAGCACAGCAACTCCGAGGCTTCTGGCAAATAGAATTCTAATTAGTATGCTGCTATTTTTCTTTTAGACAGATGAGGGATGCCCCCTATTGACTCTAGCAGGCAGGCTGGTTAAAAAAAAAAAAAAGAAAAAAAAAAGAAAAAAAAAAAGAGGGGGGCAGGTGGGGGCTAGCCAGCAAACACTGCAGATTGCAAATTATATCGCAAACCCTGCCAAGTCCCAGCTCTTGGCATCAGATTTTTAATGACACCCTGGAAAAGGGAAAAAGAAGCCCTCAGCTAAGGGATAAAAATGAGGGGTTTTACACTGTGATAAGTCTTTGCTTAAAACCCAAATGGCCAAGCACACATTAGGGTTTTAAAATATTCATAGATAGAAGTGAAAATGAGGATATGAGGATGTACATTTGTTGCTTGGTCAATTGACAACTCATTCTGCATATTAATAAAAGGGATGATCTAATTTTAAAGGGACAGTCTGTCTTTTTAAACCATGACTTTTTGAGTATTATGAAGCTGAGGGCAAAACATCACAGAGGAGGCCAGTGATGACACAGAATGTTGTTTTCTTTTGATGTAGACCTGGTACTAACTACTACTTTGCTCAGAAATTCTGGGGTCTCTAAAAATACGATACCCTTCTTGTATAGTCTCTCTGATGTATGGCTGCTGAACACTTTGATTTTTTTCTCTCTTTTTTTTTTTTTTTTTTGCAGTGCATGAGGCCCTTCACAGTTGTAGGATTTTATCCACAAACAGTCAGACCATCACAGAGATGGAAGCCATTTCTTTTAATAATTAGGCCACCTTCTGTTCCAGAGAACTGCTTTTGGCATGCCTACCTCGAAATAGTGGTTTTTTTAATATCACACTATATCTCCTCCCCCCCATACTATACAGTAAGTGTTCACAACAGTGTGAGTTCATATTAATATTACATACACTACATTAGTTCAATTAACAGAAATCTCTTTGACCAAAGCTTTAAAAAATAAATCGGAGCCCATGCATCTCAAGTACTTCTGTTCAAGATTCACTTGGGGGTTAATTTTTTTAAAAAAACCACTTTGATTTCTTTATACCTGAAAATCCTAGTCACAATTAATGCCATGAATACGTGTGTCTACCCTGAGTCATGGTTAGGCAGTTAAATACCAAAGGAACTCTGCCTGCTAATAATTAAAAATGCAAAACTGAACTCAAAATTATTTGCATTTACAAAACTGTAGGCACTACAAAGGGAGACTGTGTTGATACCAGTCTCAAAAGTCACAGCTAATATTAATTATCTTTAAATACACACCCGTATACAAATGAAGCATTAACTCAGCTCATGCAGCTAGCAGTATTTCTAACTCAGGGCTTTAGACTTGCCATAGATTTTTATGGCATCCTTTAGGCTATGTACCTACAAAAATGAGGCTTACATGATCATTTGCTTTACCTGTCAGTCCCTTCCTAGTATTGTTGCCTTTTTCAAGGGGGTTTGACAGAAGGGCAGAAATGTCAGTGATAATTAAGTTCTTGTAAGTTTGGTGAAAATTGGTAGAGGAGAGAAACCTGAATGAGTGCTCCCACTGAGGGGAAGGTGGGCAGGACTCAACCCTTCCACGCTCTCTTTGGGAACAGCTAGCGGGCTGCAGCATCTCCTCGTACATCCTGAACAGAGCGTATGGTGAGGATAGAGATGAGGAGCAAGGGCTAAAGGACAGAAATCTGTAGGAAACTGGGCTAGCAGGAGAATTTAGATGTGTGTTTTTAGTAAGAGCAGCTAGCTTACGTTTTCTGATATTTAGCCTTTTTTTAGAGCAGTAATTATGTTGGCTTTGTAAGGAAAAATTGATGCTGTTAAGAGAGTCTGCTAATCACCGTGGAAAAAAAAGAATATTATCCTTACGACAAGATTATAGTGTTACTAAATGTGTCCTTAAAGTTTATATTTAAAGACACAAACTTTCTGAAGTGGGGTGTTTCATTATGTGGATCCCATTAAAATTAGCAAGTTCACGTGATTTGAAAAGTGACTCCACCGTAGTGTGAACGACACAAAGAAACCTGTGTTAGTTTAACACTACTTGTGTACTCCTATTGAACAATTTTTTAAAAATAGGAACTGAAACGCTAGGTATCAAAGAGAAAGGGTGCAGTAGGACAGACTGGAATGGTGTTTCTCAGCACACTAATGAATTACTCTTGGTGCAGAAGACAAGTGTCCAGACAGTGACACTGTTTGCATTTATTCCAGGAAGGGAGAAGAAAACCAGCCCATAAAGCTTCCATTGATTTATCAGAAACTTCCCAGGGTGACCTTTTGGCAGGAGCTAACTGCAGTGTACCTCTCTGGTAGTTGTGGCTATAAGTCAATGGGAACCATTATTGATGTTATGAGAGCATATGGTATAATCTATATAGGGTAACATATAATCTAAAAAAATATATCTACAGTAAAAATATGGTGGGGTCTAGCTGATTTAATTGGAATGCCATTGACTTCAAGGGGAACAGGATCAAGTCCTTTGTATAATTCTTATGTGATATTTTGGTTGCATGGCAGTTTGAGAAGGAAGCTTGAGAGATCTTGAAAAATTATAGCCTATGTTTCTGGTATGTTGTTGATATACGCAAAAACAGAACTTGTTAAAAAACTTGGGCTTTTGGCTTAATTGTATCTACCGATACTGAGTTCCGCAGGCAAATTAGGTATGCTTCAACAGTGGGGGTGGGAGGAGGAAATGTTTTCTTTCTTTGGCAGTTGCTCCAATATTAACTGTACATATATCTACTTAGCAGATTTAAACAATCAAAGCACTAAACTCAAGTGTAAACTTGAACTGCATTTGTTGAACACTAGGCACCCGATCAATAGATAAATTACAAAAAATGATTTATACAAAAGGAAGAGTTGAAATAGCTGTGTAAACCATTCTGTCTTTAATGACCCACCCCTGTGGGAAGAAGAAAAGCTAAAGTTTGGAAGCATCAGTGGAGCTCCAGATAAGAGTATCAAGTATTGCTCTCAAAAGGTTCAGAACTGTTGTAGGAAGAGTCAGTGCCCTATCAGTTACTAAAACTTGCAATTACCCCTTTCAGTAAATGTTTTTGGAAAAGAATTTTCTTCTCATTTTCTCGTGGACCAGTTATATTCAGTTTGCAGGTGAAGGAAGATGACAAGTAATTTTAGCACCCAGTGGCTTAAAGGAGTTCAAATGACCACTAAAGTCATATTAACTTGTCAAATTGACCAGTATTTTCTGCCACTGAAACAGTAGAATGGATGGCTAGAGACAATAAAATTGTTTCAATTATACTGCATTAAGCATCTTCATGAAAAAGTGAAAATGCAGAAAGAAAAGAGGAAAGGATCTAGGAGACGTGCTCAACAATGACAAGAATTTCACTGGGACTCATTTGAGTGAATACCCCATTAAAGAGAGATATTGGAAGAAATATCTACTGAAGGTGCAGGCAGCTAATTTGTACTTGAACACCCCAAAACTGCAGCAGCTGGAACTTACTCTTAAATATTAATGGCAGTCTAGAAAAAGAAAGGCCAATATTCTGAAACATGTGACAGGGACCTTGGTCATGTCCCTAGCCTTTAATATGGGACAAAACAAATACTCATGCTGTCTGAGAGTTGCCAGGCTCAGCATTTCCTAGTTTCCTACTTGGGAGAGGTGTTTTGCTCCCAACATGTACAGATACAAACTTTGCTGGCCAGCAAATATGAGAGGCAGTTATAACTTTCAGCTGCATATAGTAAACTTCTGATGTGCTCTAAGAGCCTTAGCAAATGAATTCTTTTTGTTATCTAATGTAGAAGTTGGTAGACAACCATGCTTTTTCCTGTATATTCATATGATGATGTGGAATGAGCAAGACCAGCCTCTTGGTTAGCAGAGTAGGATCACCTTAAATTCACAGTGAAAAACATGAGTACTAAAAAATAGTTGTCCAGCTGTTAAAGGTGTTGCAGGATGTGATACAATAAGGGAACAACTGATTATTTAAAAGAAATATTCTGCTCAAAACCAGCTGTGATACTTTCTTTAAATTAGGAAAGAGCTGTTGCTGAGGGGTGGGTTAATTACAGAAATTGGGAAGATACAGGTATATGAGAGGTTAGAACAGAGGGGTGGAATAGGTTTGGGTTTTTTATGGAACTCTCATGCTAAAGATTTAAGATACTTAATGAATAGGTATGCAGCCTTCCTTTACTGCCATATACTTATACAAATAGTTCTACTGATGTCATTGAAAGAGATAGTTTTCTTCAAGGTGGTAAATTTAATCCTAAATATGAGTAGAAAATATATGGGATCACATTCTGCCATCTTCCTCACAGTAAGAATCCCTGTAGTTTGCATGTTATGGGCATAAGCTCAGTGGGAACAGGGCATGAAGGGAGGAATTGCTGATTGTAGAAGTCAATGAATCTAGGGCTAAAGGGGTAAAGCCATCCCTTTTTTTTTGTACACCGTGATGGATGACATTATAAGAAAAAAGTACAGGAGCTCTGCCTCTTGCAAATTGAATACCTAAAGCCAAGCTCCAAAGAAAAGTAATATGGGAATCAACTCGTGCTCAGAAAAATGTTGCTTGAATAAAACCCCCAAATTAGTGCTAGCTCTTGAATATTTGTCAGCCCAAAGCTAGAAGAAAAGTGTCTGCTTTGTGTTCCAGTGTGTATGGCTTTTCTTTACTCACTGGAATGCATTAGAAGAACATCATGGAAAAAGTTTCAATTGGCAAAACTGAACATGAAATATATATATTTTCAGAGGATAAAAATGTTATGAGCATCTACAAACAACTGGCAGAGGGTTTGATATGGTAAGAAAATAGCCACCTATGACCTCACTCAGATTCAGTTTGACTTTTCACTTACTTAAAACAACATTTCTTTTTATATGCCAGGTTATATGTTTTACTCAGTGAAATGTTTGGTTTATTTAAAAAGTATAAAAGTGTAGCCAGTCTCTCCATCCAATTTTTTTTTTAGAGCACCCTCTCCAGTTAGTGTGCTCCTCTGCAACCAATAAATCCAGCAGTAAATTATGTATGATTTAAACACACAGATTTATATTTATGCTTACAATGTCAGTATAATTTTACAGTCAAGACACAGTACATATACTCTGCTGTAAGTACTAGCTTGATATAGTAAACTCAAAAGAGCACATTGGGGGTTAGCAGTTAGAGCTGAAAGTGAAAATCAAGAAACAGCAGTAGTACTGCTTTTGTCTTCAGCATGCTCTTCAAGATGTGAGATGCTCCAGTGGGTGGGAGACCTATGCACCACCCCCCCAATTCTGGGGATAACCCCAGCAGATATGCTTTACAATTACCTTTTCTTAAAATGCCAATTAACCCTTTCAGGGTTTTGTGGCATACTGTGAGCAAGCAGGAGAGGGGCACTCATTTATCCCTTATATTGAACATCGTAACCAATTATAAGGGGATTGGGGCGGGAGGAACAGGTCTTATGCTACTGTAGATGTATCTGGAATGCTTCCTGAGTTTATGCTTGTGGTTTTTAACATTTAGGAGGGTCTGCAGTTTTATTTTAAAACAAGAACACACTAAAAGTACAAAAATAAAAATAAAAATGAATGAAGTAAAAACCTACAGATAAAGATAGCACTTTATTGAATGAAGTAGAAGAAAAGGCTTTATTTCTCTTTGGCAATATTGTTCATGCTTGTTAAATCTTACCAGCTCACAAGGCAATGACAGTTTTAATTTTATCAAAATGTTCTAGTGTTTGTGTTCACAAAAAGAAGCCACTGGTGTAAATCAAGCCTTAACTCTATCAAAGTAATTAATACCAGGCCACAGGGAGACTGGAATTTCATAATAATAACCCAAAATATTAAGGTTCTTATGGGAAATAGAACAGTACTAGGATGAACTAGAATGAAATATTGCTAGAATAAACCTAGAATGGCATTAATTAACCTGAAGATTAACTTAGCCCATTTAAATATCTGTTTTGCTACTTGGACTCTGATCCTTCAAATCTCACATGCAGATTGACTCTTCCATGGGGTCCCATTTGGGTAAGTGTTATTCAACATGAGTAAAGGTTAAAGAGTCATGTTGGTTAGTAGCTGGTCACATTTTGCCAGTGTACCCAGTGGGTTTTTTTGGATGCATTTGACTGAATCTTTGACTTGGAAGTTGTTGGACTACTTTGTGAAAGCAAGTTATTTATCTTGTCATTTACATAAGAAAGGCGAGAAAGAGGAAAAGGTAAAGGTGCTAAATTTGCTAAATGGGGTTTCGGTACATAAGTAGGTAATACTTTTAAAATTTCTGGTAGCTCCTATTAATCTATATCCATAACCTTTGCACATCCCATACCTTCAGAGGCCAGAGGAAAGAGGAAGACCCTGATGTTTCTGATCAGAAACACTTCTATCTTCTGGTTCAGGGTAAAACGCTTCACAGAAGCCCTGTGATTGCTAATAACTGAGTTCAGGCTGCTTGTTTTACTAAGGAAGAATGGATGCATATGGAACTATGAGACTGGTTGCGAGCTTTTAAGTAAAAGCTGGACTGTGACAATTTATGTTGAGCTGGAACAGAAAGGATATGGGAAGATGCAAACTTGTGGGTCTGTACACTGGCAGCCTCACTTCTCCAAAACAATGATTTCCGAGACTCCCATTAAGACAGGATAGGTATCACCCTTACCAGAGGATACAGCTGTGCTCTGGTCCATGATTCCTCCACACATTCATCTCCAAGCAAGAGGAGTTTGGCTGGAGTAGATGAAACTACATAAGGAATGAATTGGACTTGGACAAGTGAAAGGAAGTTGACAAGTAGGTTGATTTTTGAGCAAAATAACTTAATTCAGCTCAATCTCATCCAGGATATTTACTTGTCTTTGTAAAGGTACATTGTTCAGTGTCTTTGGTATTGGATAAAGCCCTCAAATGAGATAGGGATACATTTTCCTTCTGTTCTCAGAAGGCTCAAGGTTGAGCACTACCAAACAAATAATATGAAAGCAATGATCTGTTCTACACTAAACATTTTAGCCAATGTTAAGTTTTCAAGGTAGACTCTTAAATTATTTGTTATGTAAGTGCAAACTCTTGGTGATGTGCTGAAAGGAAAATTTCCATTGTAAAGTTTTTGCAGTCAGCAATCATCAGGTACTTGACAATGAATGAGAACCAACATTTGCTTTGTGAGACTTTGAACATGCTGAAAAGGTAAAATGATTATGCCACCTTCCCATTATTAGGTGCATGCTTCTCCAGTTTAGAGTAATACAACAAAATAGCCACGATAAAACCAAAGGCTATCTTTGTGGCACATGCATTTTGAGAAGCACAGCACCTACTGAACTGGAGATTTGCAAACATTTAGCCATTTAAAAAATATTATATGTATGTCCTTTATATACACACACACATATATATCTGGTGGGACAGGTAGATTTATATAAACACAGGTATGTGGATCTTGAACTACATGTGAGGGTGTTTATGCACATGTTAGATATATATCTTTAAAATAAAATATATCCTTTGGAACCAAGACAAAAGTAAGAACCTTTGCTTTATCTAAGCTCCTGCCTTTACCTGCCATACAAGAGAGTGAAGGAAAATGGTATGAATTTCATTAGAAAAGAGAAAGTGCTACTAACATCCTGGCAAAAGGAAGGAAGCAGTGTCTATCGCTGCTTTAACTGCTTTCTAGATGTCCAGATGTAATACAGCATCAGAACTCTGGGTGATCATACGTGCTACCTATGGTGCAATAGTGAGGTATAGCAGGGTAAATGAAGTATAGTTTTAGCAGCCCCTGACAGTGTAGGTAGAGAAATAGGGGCCTATTATAATGATTTCCCATGGAGACACATGCCAATCAAGGGGAGAAAAGAACCCCTGAAGGTCGTCACCAAGGAAAATTACATACTGTACTTTTTCTGGCATCCCAGTTCGATCACAATGCTCAAGAAAATAGTAGGAAGATATATGTACTGTGCACAAGCACATACACATATATGCATTGGTTTACTGCATACTACATAATATCTGGGCTTTTCAGCACCTGGGGTTATAATGGATTCTTTTCGGACAGGCAGAGCAGAGGAAGATGAGATGTTTGGGTCATGTCTTGCAGAGAGAGGGTGAGAGCCTGAAGATGGTGATTCTACAAGATTGAATAACACAAACATAACCATAGGGTGGGAGGGTTGCTGAAATATTGTTGAAATGTTACTGATGGGCATACTTGCAGGTTAACCAGACAATGAAGAGAGTTAGGCGACACTTACTATCATGCTATTAGCAGTGTTACACCATCTAATTGATTCCTTCACATCACCATGTTAAACTTTGAATTTGAAGCACAGTCTTAGCTAGTTTACCATCTGTATTTTTATATTCTTGTTCCATAAATTATTACTCAAGGAGACTGTGTTTTGTACTTTTCACATAATGCTTTTGTGCACGATATTCAGCTGGAAATTTTTTTTAATTTCCAAATTATTTGTTTTTTTAATCTGATTTGGTTTAATAGCCTTAATTGTTCTTTAAATTGTTGTGCACGA
This sequence comes from Strix uralensis, assembly GCF_047716275.1. Taxonomy (NCBI): domain Eukaryota; kingdom Metazoa; phylum Chordata; class Aves; order Strigiformes; family Strigidae; genus Strix; species Strix uralensis. Next base: position 15,117,393 of record NC_133982.1, on the reverse strand, counting down.
TACAGAGGAGACTATATATATATATATACAAAAAATTAGTAGGATCACCCTTAACTCCGAAAATATAAAAAAAATGTGCTAGGCTGTAACGCTGACCATGTCATAAATTCTGTGTCTGTTAAGGCTGCCTATATCTTCTCTAATGATTCCAAATTTTAAACAGTTAGCAAAATACAATTATCTCCTTGTTAAAATAAACAGCCTTCAATGGGAGGAAACATAAAAGGGCTACTGAATTAATACATATTTTAAAAACATAAAGCATGTGTGTTAATAAAGCCACTTTAAAAAGAATACATCAACATATTATATAAATTATTTTCTCACTCCCTGCATCCTTTCCCCTCCATCCTGATATCAGTTATAGGTAGTAACTAATCTGGATTGAAAAGTTGAGAACAGAGAGGAAGGGAAAGGTACAGTTTTCCTTCTTGGCTTGAAAAAGCTTTGTACAGTGTTAATGAAAGACTGTTTCTTCTGGGGAAGAAATGCTAATGTGAAATTTTCTTTTTCTCTCAGCACAGTCATACATTAGAGATATTTGTAGCAGTGGAGATGCAGACTGCAATAGGTGGATGGATATTTACCCAAGAAAATTTGAGCCATGCCCTTTCATTTTCAGAGAGCCGCTACCTAATCTCAGTGTAGCATCAAGACAAAGGACACCTCATTCCGTTTGCGCCTGCCCTGCAAAAAAAAAAAAAAGGGGGAAGGGGGGGGGAGAGAAGAAAAAACCCACAACCCTTTGTGAATGCTATTAGAATAATGGTCTGGGGGAAAAAAAGATAAAATACAAATTTCACTCCGATCTGGGTTGGATTACTTCCCCATGCCCCTGCCTTTATTGAGCGATTTGGAGTTTCATTAGAATTCAGAATTCCTGCAGAAAGAAAAACCACAGTGGCACGGACTTCTCTTTCAAGGGGATTGCAGGCTGACCCATCAAAATGAAAAGGCTCAATGTTTTGCTGACAGGTCCCTGAGCAGGCCTGAGTGACAGCTTCATTTCAGCACTTCTCAGATGAGATTTGAATTGGGGGGTGGAGGAGGTAGTAGGAGAGAGACTTTGTTCCTAAAAAGTGTCAGTGTCAAACTCTGCAGTTCAAGTTCTAGTGTCTGAGGTACAAAACCAAGTCAGAAATCATCTTAGACTTGCCTGCTTCCCAATTTATTATTAATGTCTCTCTAATATTAGCACGCTTGAAGCTTCATTTGAATCTTAGAGTTCATGTTGGGTGTGCATTGTTCCTTTTATTGGAAATAAAAAAAGTAGAAGGAGATGGATTAAAGTACAGTGAACTGCTGTATAACGTCTGCATGAAAGATTATTTAGTGGCATTTTTCTGTTGCAATAATCAAAACATCAGTGAGTCTGATCCTACCTCCTCCGTAGTCTGTGGGAATAGGAGCAAGTTTCTTATAAATTGAACTAGGTCCTTCTGCCTACAAAATAAATGTGGATAAGAAAATACCTCTTCTCAGTTTAGTTTAAAGTTCAAAAATCAGCTTTCCGTATACTTCATCATATCCCAAATGAGCAACTTTTTATTGCTTATCTCAATAGAAAAAATGGTGAAAACTTGCAAACCTGTCCCTGCTGTACAGGCAAGTAGAACCAGAGAAACATCTTAACCTGTTCGTATAAGGGAAGTAAAATTCATTCACTTCCTACTTGTTCCATTACTAAAGGTTGACTGGATATGTCCAGTGATGTTAGCAATTTTTTTTCCTAAAAGTTTATTTTATTTTCCAGGTATCAGTTATTGGTATTCATGGCTTTTATCAATTATCTTCCTTTTCCTCCTTTTTTTTTCTTGTACATGTTAATGTGTCCTTTAGTGTGAGTACAAAATCGAATTGGTTTAGTTTGCTTTTAGGAGCCATCACTAATAGAGGGACAGAAAAAAAAAACGAACCTAACTTTTAAGATGAATATTAGAAAATCAGGTCTGAAAATGCAGATCTTCAAAGTAACATTTATCTTATACCTTATTGCTATACCTTATGATGTCACCCTGTCAGTAACTGTCACAAAACAAGATACTATTCCATAGCACAGATCTGTTCTTGACATTCAAATACTTTTCCTATCCTATATATGGATAATTTTCAAAAAGAAAAAAAAGTTTGAACAAAACCCCAGCATACTGCCATAAGGTAGTTAAAGAAATGCAGACAACTCTGTGCACTTTTGGCATGGTTAGATATGACTATAAACTGTGTTTTATGCATTGTATTCTCTTTGGAACAAATTCTATTCTATTTATATTGACGGAAAGCTGTAGTAACTTCAGCAAAGCTACAGGCTTTACCATGTAGGTAGAAAAGGAGATTTGAGTGCTGTAACAGGGAAGTATATTAAGCTTTAATTCTTATGTGAGTGTGATGAACAGTGCTGCGTTACTGCGGTTGTACTGTAAGTGCTTCTATTGAATTCAACAGCCAATAGTGACATAAAATCCATGTAAATGGTCAGAGTGCAAGTTAGAACCATCCCGAGGAAGCTTCATCTTGTAAACTTTCCCTAGTTGTTCATGGTTTGCTTTTCATTAAAGTGCATGCATTTGGAAATCGGAGAGTGAAGACATTAAAACTGAAAAACTTCCTAAAGCTTCATTTACATCTTTACGTTACGTCCTACTTCTACATTTTAAGAAATCTTACTATTTCTCTGGATTATTGAGAGCAGAGCAAAAAACTCACTTTACTCAAAACGAGCCTCGTTGGGTAAAAAGTACATGTCTCTTGTGGAGAGGAAATAATACTTCCCTCTGATCCTAGTGAAGCCCTGCATTATATTATTTTCATACTTAGCTTTTATAGTAAAGTTTTTGTATCTTGTGAAGATCGTGGGCCAATTTCATGTCTGAAGTTAAAAGGCATAGCAGCCTCTATATTTATACCAGGTAAGAATTTGGTTTCAGACATTTAAACAGATCAATTCAGCAACAGCATGGTTTTGAGATTAAATATGCAATGAAAAATTTTTCTGACAGAGGCACAAATTTCGCCTAATGAAATCAATATGTGAACTCAACTGACTTTGTAATAGCAGTAGGAGATGGGGATGAGAAAGGGCTCATTTCAAAAATCCCCTAAAATTTAAAATGATATATTGCAGTTTTTAAGAATCTTGAGACTCCAACATACTTCTCAAGTGTTGGGACTAGGAACAGGATACTAAGAACAGTAAAGTGAGTACTTAGAGAAATACAGATTTAGAAGAGGAATATACTATACTGAAATTTAAGACAAACAGATCAAGCCCAGTTAGAGTGGAGTATGTATGCTTCATGGATAAATGTGCTATTGGGATCTTGTAAAGCCAAAATGGAGAAAATATTAGTAAATTGCACTAGAAAATTCTGAGCTGATTGAATTCTTTGATGTTCCTGACTTTGGCACAACTTAAAAAAAAAAAAAGTACTGATATCATGTATGAGCAGCCATGTAAACTAAAGCCTGTGAGTTGTGATTTGTCAGGATTCAGACTACGGGTTGGTGGCAGAGCCGTGAGTTGAACATACTGCCAGTCCAGGGCGCTGTCAAAAATTGGTGGTTGTTCAAGCTTTGTACTGAGAAACTTGTGGTCTGTTGACTTTTTCTTGCTCCCTGTATTGATAAAAGCTGGGAAGTGCAGCTGGAAGTTGTGTGCTGTGTTTTGTGAGTACCTACCTGAGCTCATGAGGAAGGGAGGGCACTAGAGGACTTGACAGTGCATGTCCCATGCCTAAGCATCTTGCTGTTTTCTTTTTCCGCTCTCCCCTCCAAACTTTCCCCCCCCTCTTCTACGCACTCATTGAAACTGGTTTTGCGTAAATCTCATGTGCTGAAGTGGAGTTTGGAGCAATAAGGTGGGCAAAGTTGAAGGCGATACCTGCAAGCCCTGCTCCTGACTCGTCCTCTTCATTAATGTCAGGTCACAGAGGTAGCCTCTCGGAGACAACAGATCAGTCCCGTGTTCGAGCCAGGCCAGATCTGTTCTGCTTTACTCCTTTATGTAGCCTCCCCAGTTTCAACAGGGATGCCCTTCTGAGGAAGGTAAGTCAGAGAGGCTTAAAAATATGTGTGCTGTAATGCCATTGTAATGTATTAGCTGGTTTATTTTTAGATCAAGCTAGCTGTACAGTGGCAAGAGAATGTATTGCTTTTTTGTATTGTTATTGCTTCCTCATTTTCCTGGTATCAAATCCCGTATTTTTCCCCAAATCCAATTTGTTTTTTGAATTCTAAATTTAACATGGTGTGCTTTTACCAGTGAGATTGTAGAGGTAAAATCAGTCAAAGGAAAGGTGGGTCTTTTGTGGGATTCTTCAGGGTTGGAGATACTTAATCAGCTCAGGTATTACAAATATTGCATGAAGAGCTTCCAGAAGAGAGTAGAAATGAGGGGAGGCTATTGTAGAGGAGTTGCTTAATTGATTTCCTTAAAGAAAGGTATTTCTGTAATTTTGAAAGTTAAAAACAGCAGCAAGTTGTTAAACAACTTGCATAAAAACATTTACCTGGATGCTGATTCTTCATATAAATAAGCTGTGTAGGCATTTAGGCCCCAACATAAGCTCAACATGTAAGCAGGTGCGCTATACTTTAAGCGTGGGCTTGCTTAAGTTCTTTGTTGAATACAGATATTTTCCTCAAACAGAGCTATTAAAAATATTGTACTTCTAGGTTCTTGTGCAACTGTCCTCATCTGATATCCTGACACATCTCATGCTTTTCTTGCAGCACTTTCAGCAAGCTGGCTAGCAACTATCATCTCATGTTGGCATCTGAGTGTGACGTAATCCAAGAACAAAAATCTAGATCCAGTTTTACCATGTCATCAATTTTGCTGGCACTCCATTGTTCATAAAGCACCAAAATGTAACTCTTGCTTTCAAACTCTTTTGCTGAGTTCAGTGTGATAATGAATGTGAAGGGTTTGCATAGAAGAGGCAAAACTTTTTTCTTTTTCCCCCTCTTTTTTTTTTTTTCTCCAGGTTCACACCAGATAGGCATTTTTTACAGCCTGAAAGGGGATGTTTTCTTTTGTTAATAGCTTACAATCAGATGAAAGGACTCATCACTCTATTTTAGTGCTCCACCACATGGCGTGTATCTTTTATAAATTACAGGCTGGCGTTGTGTGCACTGGGGGAGAGAAAGGTTGGTTTTCTTGCTGTGAGCCATCCTGCCTAATTGTCGTATGCAAATAAAAGCAATTATAAGGCTTTTAGGGTGAAGGGATGACAGCTGAGTTTGGCAGTTGAGGAGGCCTCACCCACCTTGTTGTCATAGCAACAGGGAGGAAAAGGACAAAATGGTGTGTATACACTGGAAACATTTATTTTGGTTAAAGAATTAAAAATACATATACCACTGTTATCACGAAACATCAATATGTGTAATGAATGGGTTTGTTTAAAACATTACAGAAATTAAACTGTATTTATTCCTTGGCCCTTTAAATGATCCTTGTCATCTAACTACCATTTACAAACCATCACTTGTGATTTTATCTGCTACTTTTAAAGTTATGAACAGATCATAACAATCCATTCAATAATTAGGAGATTACAAGTTTCTGTGTTTTAGCACATCTATTTCAATGTTACTAGACCCAGAGCCGCATGAAGGAGAGGGACATTCAGTGGTGTGTCCATGAAGGGGAAACAGTGAAAAATAATAACCTATTAGCAGTCCATAAAGTTCAATATAAAATATGTTTGTGCTAAAGTGTTAAACAAGTAGAACAAATAGCGTGCTAGTAGCATACAAAATTAAAACGAGTCACAAATGGATATTTTCTATGGCAATTTATTTCACAATTACTCTTGTGGAAGCTTTCATGAATTAAATATGAGTTCTATCTTGAAATTAGGTGTTATAAGGCTAAATTACAAGAGGCAGCCAGTAATTGAGGTGGCTGAAACACGGGGTCTAGTGAACTAATCTCTTGCCGTGTCACGTGGCTGTCCTCTCGCCAATGGGAAACCTCCCCATCACAAAAACAGAGGCAGCTGAGAAAAATTGATTTCTCATCTGAGCCATATTTGATAGCTTTTGAAATCGAAAATTGAAATTAACTAACCTAAGCCCCGTCGTAACAAAAGAGCAAATTAAATATGCAACATGGCTTCCTATTGGCAGCAAGAGGGCCTGCCAAGGTAAATTTGTAAATAGAGTTTAAGATGCAATCCTCCCCCCCTTTTTCCTTTCTCTCAGTGTAAAAGTATAAGTCTGCAATGGCTTTATAAATTATTTATATGAAAAAAAAATTCATCAGCTGCAAATGGCCACTGTGGTTAAGGTCTTCCATGGAGAAAATCATTGCATTAGAAGAGCTCATTAAATGAAGCAGAATTAAAATAATCCACAGTCATCCTTGAGGTTGGAATAAACTGTACATGAAGACACTATGTTTTCTTCTAAAAAAAAGTTTTATGAATGGAAGTTTACAAAAACAGCATCAAACACCCCCTAAAATCAGACTGGTCATTTAGACTCTACAGATAGCTAGGGCTCAAATACACATTTTTATTCTTTCTTTTCACTAACCCCAAACAATAATGGCATAATGGCTTTTTGAGCTTGGTGGAGTATCCACATGCTTGCCTTTTGTCTTGCTTTTATACATCCTAACACATTACAAAGGCTTCTGACAGTGAATGCTAATGATTCAAAAGGTGCTTCTGCAGAGCTGTGGATTTACAGTGGGATTCCCTGAAATGAAGGCAGCCAACAAAATCAGTGATGCCATGCTCTAAATACTGTTTTCTGTCCTTTTAAAAGGAGGAGGGGGGGATAGAAACAAACACAGCCAAGACATCAGCCTTCAGCATTCCTCTCTTACAGGGTTTCTGCTTTTCTCTGCCCAGATTTGCATGGGAAAACAAATGATTTCATTCCAATACTTGAGCAGAAACATGTATAAAGATATAGAGCCAGATCCCTGTCTGCATAAATCAGGATAGCTTTAACTTCAGAGGATTTATGCTACTCTACATCATCTGAAGATCTATCTCATGAAATTGTTCCACTTTCCTGCTGAGGCTGTTCAGATCTGAACTGTATAAAATCTAGTGACAACTGTAATGGAGGATATTACACTTAGCCTGTCTGTCATCCCAGGGATCTTGTAAAATCATTTTCTGTTCTAATTTATTACTTTTAGTGTCAATCAGCTGCCGACAAGCTGAGTAACATCATTAGGCATTGAGTTCATCTACTCAGCACTTTTTAAACGCAGTTTAAGTAGTTGTCTCATTATGTGTAGTAGGATGGAAAGTCAAGGTTCAAGGAGTTTTCCTTTTTGGCAGAGATATTGTTGAAGTCTGTACTATTATCTTTGAAGGAAAAAACCCACAAGAAAATAGGTCTCTTTTTAAGGATTTGAAAGAATGAAAAGTAGGCAGTAAAATGCAGTAAAACTCACTGTAGAAACTTTGGTTCTGATTTCCCACTGCTTTACTTTGTATTTACCTCAGATGCATGAGTTGAAAGGTGTGAGGATGGAGAGAGGCAGTGATGAATCGGGGATTTTGTATAATGTTGAGCTGATGGCTTCCAGCCATGAACTAATAAGTGGTTGGGGTTCATGTCCTAACTGAGAACCTGCTATTGCTGTGCAGAGAATATAATGGATGGAAATAAACCGTGCACCAATCCTGTAATAGCAAACATTGATTTCACCAGCCCCTGAATAGACTATGATTTTATTTAACACTATTACACATCAGAAGTAACTCCATGGCACCGGATGTGGTAAGGTAAGTGTGAAACTAATGCAAATTTGCTTGGAATCATTTTCAGGGTTTTTTAAAATAAAAACGTGTGTATCAAAAATGTCAGGGCAGACAACAAAACCCTCCAACTTCATCCCCTACTGGAAACCTGAGGGCTTGACTCTGGGTTAGATCCTGAAGAGGGGCCTCATGGCTATCCCTCAGAAGCTCCTTCATCCCTCAGCCACTTCCCAGCGGCGGTTCATGTTAGAAGATAATGCTCCCGTGTCAGTCTTCATGTTTCTGCTCCATTTGCATACGGTTCTTCTGACCATGTCCAGATAATAAACCATTTGTCTCGGGAAGCCCCAAAGCTGCTGACCTGTACTGATTCAAAGACAGTTAAGAGCAGTGGTCCTTTCTGAGAAGCCCCAGTCAATGGGTGTAGCAAGAAGCTAAAGAGAGGAAATATGGTGCAAGGCTGGGTGGTCACCATGTGATTTTTTTTTTCTCTGTAACTGGCAGGATATGGCCATTTTTATGTCCATTTCTTATATAGTTCTCTGTGTGATTAGCGAGACAAAGTAATCATCCCATTGCAATGGAATGGATTTTACTGAAATTTAGAACAAGAGTCTAATTACAGCCTGGAACAACTGGTTAAACTGGTGGAAGAAGGTCAGGAGGGGACAACTTGACTAGTGTGAATGACTGTTTAGGGTACTGCTATCTTATTTCCTTACATTTCAGGGGAAGAAGAGCAAGTATAGTTATGTCATATAGAAATAGCACAGAGAACTGGTACTGCATGTTTTCTGGAGGATGCTGAGGATATGCTCCCTTGAAATAGTGGAAAATATTTTATAAGTGGTTTGTCGTATTCATGCTGAATTGATGATTTCATCAGAGAAGCTGAGACTTAGTTACATTAATTGTGTCTTAGTGTGGCTGAAGCTTTTTTGAAATGCATTTTATTTATTTTATAAATAAAAATAAATAAGAAAGTTTCTTACCAGTCCTAGCTAAAACTTTTGGAACACAGTTATTCCTGATTAATAATGGTATAAGATGTGTGTGGTATAATGCTCCTGTTAAACATAAGGGAAGAAGGTAATATGAAGAAGCAAATATGTTGATAAGTATCCCCAGTTCACATAAAATTATTATTGGTTTAAAGTCCAGGCCCCCTCCCCTCAGTAAACTGCTTTATATGACATTCTCTACATTACAGATATAGTTACCAAAGCTAGCAGCTTTCATGGTATCCATACAACAGGATATTGTAATCAGAGTGCCAGTAATTCTGGGAAGCATCAAAAAAATGTTTCAGAGGATGTTTAGTCAGAAGAAAATCACAGCAGAAGCAAATCTGAACTGTTCAAGCAAAAGGAAAATTTCCTGCAGAACTGTAGAACAAATTCTACAAATAATTGCACCTACTGGACAAGTTAGATAAGGATGCAGTACACATTTTAAAATAGTAATCTTGAAACTGCATATGTAGCTGTAGAGTGCATGTGGGTGCATCTTGCTATAAGTAGCATCTTTGTATTACATGCAAATTGCTCATTTTGAGTTTACCTTTAAAGATAATCCTTTTTTTCTTATTAGATCAATCATTAGAATTAAGAGAATATTAATATATGGCAACAGTTACATTATGAAAGGGTATCACTTTATGCATCCGGGAATGTAATTCTCTTAATAGCCACAAATCCTACAGGGACCCCAATATTCAGATTGGTCTAGATTGTAAACTCCTAAATTAGGCTTCAAACCAGAATATATTTAAATATGTTTAATGTGAATAATTTGTCTTATATATGTATATCAAGGTAAGCAAATGAGAATGGGGTGGCTGTCTCAATTTTTCAACTCAGTTGCTTCAAATTGAGTCATAACGTTGTGCTTTATATAGCAACAAGGCCCTGATTAAGCACTTAAGCATGTGCTTAAGGTTAAGCATGTGATTAAGTGCTTTGCTGACCTAGGGCTTAAGTATCCTGTAAAGCATTGGAAAAATGAATAAATCAAATTTAGGTCAAATCCAGCCCTGTGTTACATACCTATGGTAATAGCAAAGCAGAAGGTAGGAAGCTTTGCTTTCAGAGGCTTGAAACAGCAGGGCAGGATTACAGCCTGACATTCAGGGGAGCGCTGGGGAGGGGGAGCAAGCAACTGTGACAGCCCCTGCTCTGGAGGGCACAGTCTGCCAGCCGGAGGCCTCGGCCAGGTCCTCAGCTGGCTGTCACACACGCTTCAGTCTGCAGCAAGCAGGAGCCTGCGGCGAGTGCTGCTGCTTTTCAAAGAGCAGAGTTGGAACGGGTGCCTGGTGGTGCGGCTGCGTGGCCTGTCCCAACGGGATGGCCCTTGTCCAGCAAGGATGCTCAGTGTCCCTCCCCTCTCCCTCCGTTTTCCTTCTCAGCTTATACCCTGGGAAGGCAACGCTACAGGAGTTGGCCTTTCCTTTAGGGATAAGCACCGGGGACATCTTGCATAGCCTTATGCGGGATTTGGATGCTCACTTTAGATGCTGGTGCTGGAAGGTGTTCTCTGTGTATCCATGCCCATGGGACAGTCCCACCTGCCACAAGGATGCACCAAACTGAGCTGCTTTTGTGTCTGCTTGCAGCAAATGTTGTGCTTAGATGACTAATGGTGAGAAATAGGAACGTTTGGGAAACAGGATCTGTAGTGATGGACAAATGGACAGACATTTAAAAAAAGGTGTTTCCTGTAGATGTGTTCCCAGAAGTATTGAATATTGTCCTGATGCTGTGATGCTGCCTGGACTTCTGTGATCTGGAAGCTGGCACTGAAAACTTTCACAAAAAAAAGATTTCTTTTTTTTTTTTTTTTTTTACTTGTGCCTTCGACATTTCCTTGGCCAAAACTAGCCACTGCAGAGATTTCCTTAAAAATTGTGAATTCCCACAAACCTGCTTTGGTAGTTATATCATTCACCATGCTGGAGAAGGGTAAAGCAAAGAGCTTTAAAGGACAACAAAGATGAGGATAAGGTGAAGTTTCAAGGGACATAGATCAAATAATGCATCCTTAGAGCAAAAAAATCTAAAACAATGTGTAGGGTTCCTACTAAGAATGGTATTTTACCACTTAAACATTTTCATTCTCTTTCCTTTCTTATCCTCCTCTAAATCCTGACTTCTCTCTGGAAAGGAAGAAAAAGTAGTCTTTCAAACTCATGAACTTCTGCATACTGGAAAGGAGGAACGCATCACGTGCTGTCACTGCAGACTTATCCTCTACAGTACCACCTACAGCGGAAGTCTAGCTGCAGGCTAGAGTTATACAATATCACAGAGAGAGATTAAGCATTACATTTATTGTGGTTGCTGGAAGGCGATATTATTGCTGTTTCAGTGGAGAGATTTATAGCAATACTTAATGAATGCTACTAGTTTTGTTATCAGTTGGTAACCATACACATGTTGTGCATGTGGAAATATTACATTAAGTCTTTATAAAAACCTTGGAAAAGTTGGATATTAGTGTTTGTGGCAAATTTGGCAGCATAATGGAACTATGTTAGTATAATGGCATGGTATTGTTAGGTTGGACATATGCTGTTGGACAGAATACAGGCAAAATTAGCCTTATCAGTTTTAGGCATTTTCCAGATGAAGAAATTCTTTGTGATCTATCCTTAGGAATGTGCAGATTGTTACAGTTAAAAGTCTCAGTCTATTTATGAAAATATCATAGGTCAGAAACAGTTCAGAAACTAAATGCAAATTAAAAAAAATACAAAGCTTTTAATGATATTTTCCATTTTAGCTCTGTTTGAATCATAGCTATATGTGAGTCATCAGCAAAATAAGAACTATTAAGATGGATCAGAAAGATGTGAAACTTAGTAGTTCCTGGAAAAAAATATTAAAATTTTGTTGTAATCATACTAGTCTACTGGCATCTACTCCCAGTTTTTATGTAGTAGAGAGTCTTAATGAGAAATTAAAAGGTAGCAGTCAGTGCAGACAATTGATTTTTTTTTTTCCTTCCCTAGAATCTTTACTTAGAAGCAGTAAAGACTGAGCATCCTAGAAAAACTGCAAGAAAAATCTTATTTGAATTCTTTTACATGTAACATTTATTGTGTGCTCTGACTGGGTGCGTTAATATTATATTATCGTGCATAGATAGCTGTATGGTAAACATATATTTGTATATTGAGCTGAAGTGAAACTTTCATTAACGGTGATCACAGGCAAATTATTAGGCTTAGAAGCAGCTCTTTATGTTGCAGTGCAACATATCTAAGTTCGTGACTGGTATCAAGAGTCATTCACTTGAATGCTTGTAGGTGCAGCTTTTTGTCCTTCAGGAAGAGAGATTTATTACAAGATCCCGCTATTGAAACCTCAGTCAAGATTAGGTGTAAAGACAACAGAGCACAGAATAGGTAAATAGCATCTGTGGTACTCGCCATCAAAGGATGTGATAGAGTATTCTCAGATGGAACAGACAGGTCTGATATTGCATATTAGTGGAGTTAAAGTATATGAGGTATTGAAAATATTCATGCCTCTGCAATGATGGAGAGAAGGCAGAAGCTTTTGGCTTGGATGTTTTAGATAATTAAGAGCAACAAAAGATTATGTTGGAAGCAGATTTGCTGCAGATAGATAGTATATTCTTGGTAGAGAAATGGGATATCTAGTATAGTGGTCTGGCCCTTTTTTTAAAAGGAAAGAGCACTTCTATCTTCTAACTGCATTGTAGGATGCATAATCAGACTCATGGCAAGTAATGAAATGACTTTTCTTCCTATAATAATATTCTGTTCCAGAATTTATCAGAATTTTGCAACAGCACTTGCAGTCTGAGATAACTATTATATAGATCTGTTCTAAAATTTGGATAAAAGAAACCTACCGTATCATGGAATTATTAAAGAGAATTTAAGTATGTAAATTAATTTGACTAGTGTTGAATAAAAGCATCTCATTTTATTGAACTTCCATCACCTTTTTCTAAATGGTAGTGAAGTGGTAATTAAAGAGACCTAATTATATATTATTTTAAACTGTACATTTCTTCTTAATTTTCAAATTAATTTTCTGATGTGCATGCTTTACTTTTTCTGTCTGCAGTTTATTGCATAAACTCTCTGCTCTGAGTGACCTTTGGAGAGTAAAAGATGGGGGCTAGATGGTGGAGGCATCTGAGAATGGGGATTATAAAAACTACTTCCATAAATTTTTGACTTACCTCTCTCTCTGCATTTTATTTCCTTTCTTGGCAACTGTTCATAGCTACATCCCGGAGCAATGTTTCCTAACTGTGGTTTGTGGACCTTTATTGGTCTGTGGGGCCACGCTATGCAGTTGTTGCACAAATTGTACAGGTCTCCAGGCATAATGTGATCTCACTGGGTGAAAGCACTAGTGCCTCTCTCCAGGTGGAGGACCCAGAGCACCAAAGACATCCTGTAGAATAGGAAAAGTCCTTCTTTTGCCAAAACCTGCATGGAATTCTCCGAGAAATGTCAGGGACTGGAAGTTATCCACTGGGCAAAACCATGGAAACACAGTATAGACTCAGAAACACTGATGATCATCTGTTTGCTTTAAAATAAAACAGTGAAAACGAAATAAAGTCCCAAACTAAAATTCTGCAGGGTCTCCTGCACCTATAGATGACTGCAAAGTCTCCTATGCCATAAGGAATATAGCAGACTGCTGAAGGAGTAATTTTACTCTGCTCTACACTCAAGCTAATGCACGCTAAGATGCTTCCTAGAGGTCTGTGCAAGGTCTGGACGCAGTCTGTGTGATGGAGGCCATGACATCATACACCTGCTGGTAACTGTCATCACTCATAGCTCCTCCGCCTTGAACTATGTTGCAGACCTGCCCTTAGAGGAGTTCATGTGAGCGGCTATTATTGATCTATTAATGTAAGCAATGCCAAATGTTTTGCTCATAAAAGTCTTGGGAAATGCCATTACTCCCTCATGCCAATTTCAGACCTAGGTTAGGGTGAGCATACGCCAAGCAGACAGGAAGAAAAGTTAGATATAATTTTTACGTTGTAGTTAAGCTCTTAAAGTTAGCTTTTAACATGATTAGTTGTTTATGCACATATAGGAAATTTTGATGTATTTTAGAAATAAATTGATACTGGATAGTGTGCTTTTAAACATTTTACACCATGGATGGCTAATGTAGAGACATCTTTTAGTGTGTAATTGCTGAAGATGCAAATTGTTTGTCTAAATAATAAAATATTTAAGATTGGAATTCATCTTTTTAATTAAAAAATTTTCCCAAGGCAAGTAAGATTACAGCAGCATGGAGAGATTTTCTGATACTTGTGTAATGTGTTTTTTATAATGCTGATGGTGACTGACAAAGTCAGTTATATGCCATTCTTGAGTTGTCTGTTATTAATATTTTTGTATCAGTGATGAGAAGAGCAACAGTAACTGTTGCAGTTGATGAGCCACAATAAAAAGCAGCCAATGCATTCTAACCTCTGACTCTGTGACAAACAGCATGGGTACTATCTGCAGCTCGGGTTTTAATTTCAATGGCATCAAAGGGAAACTCAAGAGCTTCAGAAAATAACTCTGGTACCATGGCTTAGATAAAATAAAATGCTTACCCACAGACATAAATTACCATGGGAATAAAAAGACTACACCAAAATTACATAGTTTCATAATGCTCTTAAATCAAAATCTAGAGGACAGTGAGCACAGCTCACAAATTGCAACAGTCACAGTACTTGATGAGTGGCTTTTTTTGGCACTAACTAACCTAACAGGTTTCTTCAAGAAGTGGTACTTGATGGCATATACTCAGATTGTGTGGGGAAATTCAGCGGGACTACACTCCCATTTCACGAAAATTAATTCCCAGCACACATTAGAAAATGTATTTTCACAGTTCTGACTGCAGCGTTGCACTGTATGAACACGTGTTCCTGTAAACATGATACTTTGTTGGACTTTCATTGTCACTGAACTCATTGGATTTGAAGCTGCATGTAATTACTTTAAGGCATAGTAAATCCTGCTCACCTTACTAGTGATGGCACTCCAAGAGCTCCTCTATTTGCAGTCAAAGCCAAGAGAACATTGCAACAAGTTGCAAAGTCCTGGGCACAGCACTTTGCAGGAGGTGGCACTCATCCTAGACCAACTCCAGTTTGAGTTTTTACTAAATGACCACATAAATCCTCCTGAACTCCCCTATGGAAACCGTAATTTTAATTCTTTCCTAATCCCTGCATATGTATTCTTGCTGCAGCAGCATACATAGTGTTTGTCACTAGAGTTACTAATGCTCTTGTCTGTAAGTTCCTCACCTCTTATTCCTTATTCTCACCTCAATTTATGTTTTTTTTTTTTGTCTTGTCTAGGGGGCTTGACAAGCTGGACTGGCTATAAATAAGAAATCCAGTTCTGCTTCTCTTTGATGGAGAAACAGGCTATATCACTGGAATTGTGAATAGTCTTCCATTACTGTCTCATGGTTCTCCCTGTACCTCGAAAGGCAGAGTTCTTCTAAAGATCTCTGAGGGAAAAGATCCTAAAGACTTACTGTAGCTTTAAGAAGCAGTAGATGTGCCCCCAGAAGTTTCACTGACATGCATGAGAAGTCGGTGCAAGGTGACCAGCAGAAGTAGGGAGGTGATAGCCCCCCTGTACACTGCACTGGTGAGGCTATACCTTGAGTATTGTGTCCAGTTTTGGGCACCTCAGTACAAGAGAGATATTGAGGTGCTGGAGCGAGTGTAGAGGAGGGCAAGGAAGCTGGTGAAGGGCCTGGAGAATAAATCCTATGAGGAGAGATTGAAGGAGCTGGGACTGTTTAGTGTGAGGAGAAGGCTGAGGGGAGACCTCATCACTCTCTACAACTACCTGAAAGGACATTGTAGAGAGGTTGGTGCTGGTCTATTCTCACAGGTAATTAGTGATAGAACAAGAGGGAATGGCTTTAAACTCCAGCAGGGGAGGTTTAGACTGGACATTAGGAAAAAATTTTTCACAGAAGGAGTGGTCATACAGTGGAATAGGCTGCCCAGGGAGGGGGTGGAGTCACCATCCCTGGATGTGTTTAAGGGTCGTTTGGATGAGATGCTGGGGGATATGGTGTAGGGGAGAACTTGGTAGAGTAGGGCTGATGGTTGGACTCGATGATCCCAAGGGTCTTTTCCAACCTGAATGATTCTGTGATTCTGTGATAGGGTCAGTAATTTGGATATGCCCACAGTGTTTTCACTTCTGGGATTGACTATATATTGGCATTCAGAGCAAGAACTGATCACCAAGATGGTCACCACAGCTCAGACCATACTTTTCCATGCATTGAAGGAAAGAGGGAGAAAAAAACCTCTTCTGAGTATATTATCTTATATTAATACATAATGATAGATGTTATTGAACCATGTTGACTAATGAAAAATCACTTCTTCGTTACTGCAAAAGGAATTGGGCCACTTCTACTCTGCTATGTATACCATTTGTGGTACCTGTAGTCATGTTTCGGTCTGGCTTCCCATGAGTTTAAAATTTCAACACAGTTCTTTATTATATTTAAATCCCACTGACACATAAGTAAGCTATTAGACTATTATTTTTATTATTTGTAAGCTTGTTAATTACCCACTTCAGTTTTCAGTACACAATTTTGTAAAACTGTGTAAAATTCCTCAGTTGAAACAAGTTGGAGCTCATTGATGCTGCAGTCTCAAGTTGAGCTACTCAAGGTTCTAAGAATCCAGGGGCTGGAAAGAGATTTTCATTACTGCAGTCAGAAGAAACTCTGTATCTCATAGCAGCCAATCTCATACTAGGGGATTTTAAATGCCTAATAGTTATAGACTACATAGAAATCAGTTTTCTGTCTGAGTCATAAAAATAGTACTGGTTGTCAGACACACTTAAAAGGAAGTGATCAGTGAACCTGATTTTTCAGACTTAGAAGGTTCTTTGGCAGGTTTTCAGTGCAACTTCCACAGACTGAGTCTTTACACAGAGGAACAAAAACCTCATGTATTAAGTTCATCTTGTGGACTCCTTTTAAGAAGTAAGGAGTTCTGGTACTATTTTTTTATCTCAGGGGGGGAAAAAAAGTCTTTTGTTTGATCTTTTTTTTTTTTTTTCCCCTTCAAAAAATGTGTTCAAAAGAAGAATAGGGAAGGAGAAAAGAGGAAAAAAAATAAACCTGGCATTCTTTTGTTCAGTGAAAGAAGAGAATCCTGTTTTGACCACTGTACCTGAAACAAAGTTTCTGCTCAAAACACTGGAAAAAATGGACATTTACTTTTATTTTGAACTATAGAAAAACTGGTTTCTGCTGGAAAGTTGTTAAATGCATTTACCCTTGGAAAAGTACTTGTCAGAACAGTCTGTAGGGGAAAAAAAGGCGGCAACAGCCCATATCACTTCAGATTTTTGGCTAGATCCTGAGATACAGGTGGTTTTTAGAAAGCACAGGTCAAATGTGGGAGTATATGAAAGCTCACCTTTGCACTCCTGTAATCTTAGTCTCTTGTGCCAAGGTGGAAGATAGTTCTAACTTCTACCAACATCAAATAGCACCTGGACGATTCTGTCTATGCCTGCTGCTCCCCACAGGCCATCTGTGATCTGCATACCACCCTTCACAATTATTGATACAGTGAGTAATTACTTCTGATGTTAGATATAGCTCCAACTTTCCATTAAAAAGAAAAGACACAGATGAGGTATCCTCTCTGGAATTCTTAGCGCCAGAAGTAGAAATAACCTGGAGGGTCAAAGGGTGTGCAGGTTGACACATGCTGCATTCAGTCAGGAGACTTGTCCTCACTTCAGGCTCAGGACACCTTTTGTAAGAGTGCTTTTGATTGAAAAGGCTGATGAAAAGAACCCGAGTGATATGCATCCTCTGGTGTTCAGAACTTCGTGCTGTGCTAGTCAGCAGAATATACTCTTCCAACAAATGAGTAAAAATCATATCTTTGTCTTTCATAAGTAAGAATTGCTGACTTTCTTATTAATTTTCTTTCATAAACCTGATGCTTGTGTAGAAATGTTTTATGTAAATACATTTTATTGTACTCTGCCTATTTTCCCTTGACTATATGTAATGCTTATTATGCCTCTTGCTGCATACTGGAATAGATCTTTAAGCCAATGCTGAGCTCTTGCTTTCTTGCATGAGACGCTACAGAGGACTCCAGGCATTATATCCATCTAAAGTATGTGACTCACACTGTCCAGGGATTTCAAACTTTACAATTAATTTGTTTTCACAAGTAGTGAGTGTCATAGGGAAGAACTGTTACTCCCAGTTCACATTTTGGAAGGTGAAGCCCAGAGACTGTATTTACGCTGATGTGCAGCAGCAACCTGTAGATAAGAGGAAGAAAAGTCTGTCCATAATGGTTAGTTTTTGGAGTGTCCTTGGAGCTGCATCTGGAATGGTTTCTGAATCTTTGTGGTTGCACCAGCAGTTTGCCTGCCCTGCTATGATGCTATGGTCAACCAAACCCACAAGGCTGCTATCGTGAAATTTCCTGACACACTACCACAAAGATATATGTGATTACAGGCACTATGAAATCCAGCTGACATGCCAGAAAGGGAAAACCTTGCCAGAAAAAGAAACTAAACATGAGGTGGTAGAACTCATGTCCACCTTCACTCTTAAGGTCTGTCAGCTCAGGTTACAGAAGATTTGTCAAAGAGACCAAGTTATTCACAGGTCATACAGATCTGAAATCTGGCAGAAGAAAGCGTTTGAACCTCAATCTCCCAAGCTTCAGATTAGTACAGTAATATTTATACTCTGTAAAACATGGTTGAATCCTATGGATTTACACCAATATGAGCAGGGTAACGAAGAAACAATTAGAATATTTCATGAAGTCTGAGTCTAACCTGCTTTTTAAATGGTTGCAGAATATAGTTACAGGTTCTAAAGAAAAATTATCAAGCTGCAGATAGAAAAGAAAGTATGTAGTCTTTTGATCAGGATATGATTTTGTTCCTTCTTGAGTTTGCTTAGATTTTAGCACAAGACTAATCTTAGGAAATCATCATACTTTTGTTATGCCAAGTATTTAAGGAAGGACAGGCTGGAATTGCAGTTGCTGTGACTGTTGCTGATTTGACGCATTTTGTAAATGACTGGGAAAACCAGGTTCTGCTCCAGCACACTTGGATCTTCCAGGACAAAATTCATCCTGTTCCTTAGCCCAGAACTGAGGGGTGAGAGGGGGTCATATAATTTGGTTTTTGCTCCTTTCTTTAGTGATACAAGCCATGCTGAAGACTAACCTGAGGGTATTGCGTGTAACAAATGAGCACGCACAGTGGTGATTACAGATTTGCAAGCTGATGGTGAAGTTTTGAATGTGTGATCGGTAATCTAAAACACGTAAAATAATTACACATGGCCCTTTTTACTCAGCTACGCACCTCATTTCTAGTCTTACACCGATTCCAAAGGCAGAATTCATTATCTGATTGGTCAAAGTGCCCATTGCTTACTTAGCAGAATAGATGTGAGTTAAAAGGAGGAAGAGGGGCCATTTCTATGTGGGTAGGGTTTTTATTATTTTAAAATTTAAATAAGAGTCTGAATCACCACAATAAAAAGAGACCAAAATCAAACAACCATGGTTCATTCCTGTGCTTTGATTTTTATACCCATGCATGTTTTAGGAAAAAAAAAAAAAAGAAAACCAAACATGTGTGCTGCCTTTTAATAAAGATCATATTAAAAATTCAATAAATAGCAATATCTCTGATCTCTTAACAAAAGCGTCTGGTGTACAGGAAATTAAATGAAAAAAAAACTTGTTAATCCTTTTTGATTTCTGTACATGGTAGCTGGAAGCAGAATTCTTTAACTCACAGGATTCTCTTTTTGTCCTCCCTCTTTTACATTTCTTCTCCTGTTTCTTTTTTTTTTTTAATCTTCTCCAGCACAAACGTTGTCTGGGTAACCTCGATGTAAATGCAGTCTGTTTCTCTGATACATTTTAAAATAAATAATAAAATAATAATAATAATAAAAAAAAAGCCGTTGTGTCATTGTCTCATCCCTGTGGCCTTGCTGTGAGGGATCTGTCTCGAACCAGGTGATAACCTGATAGACTTTATCTTGTCTTTTCTGGGCCTCCCTGAAGCCTGCCAACACTTCGCCTGGCTGTTAGGCATTTTAAATATCCCCCATGAGCCCTAACCTTACCCCTTTTCTCTTCTTGTCAGCTGGAATGTCTCAGAGCTGTCAGAGGCTTGTTGCTTATTGATGTTTCCGTGTGTTTTATGTCTTTTCTGAGATATGACAGCCCCTGACACAGTGCTGATTTCAATCAGCCAGCTTCTGGAGAGGCCTAAGATTTTGTCCTCGCACGATCCCAGCCGCCAGCATACTTCAGAGGCCTCCATCTAATGAAAATGTTTCAGTAGGCTGAATAAAGGCCCGCTGCTCAACAAACAACAGTTGATGAATTCACAAGACAAAAAAAAAAAAAAGGAGGGAAAAGAAAAAAAAGAGGAGGAAACCCTCCCCCCCCAACCCTCTGCCTTTGTTATAAGAAAAGCAAGAAGAGAGAGTGACCTCCTAAGCCAAAGGTTTTGACACTGAATCAAATCCCTTTAGGCCTGAACTGGCAGGCTGGGCCCAGCTTTAGATTACTTTATCACATCTTAGAGCGACGCTTGTATGTACCTCTGGATACCCTATGTGTAAAGAGTGGATATTTTACCCCCGTTGCTTATTAAGTCAAGTCTTGGTGTCTGGTAGAAAATGAAGGTCTGTAGCACAGAGCACTGAGGGGGAGGAAACATGTCCTTACTAAAAACAGGGAGCAAAATTATTTGCAGGGAGAAGCCTCTTTGAAAGAAAATGGGTTGTCGACTTTGCTTGAAGTCACTGTGAGAGAACAGATATTTTTGCTCGCAATCGGCTGAAAAAGAGAACAAGATTTGGGGTGTTGTAGTGCATTTGTTTCATGGGTTTTGATTGGGTCTTTTAATCAGCATCAAGCATCGGGGCGGTATGGAGCCACATGCCCACCCAGGATGCATCCCTGGCAGAGCTGGGCATCAAGCCGCTGTTTGTGCTGTCTCCATCACTGGGCCTTGGGTACCGACGCTGCCTCTCATGGCTCCTTTCAGCATTTCAGATGGGGGAAAAGCAAAGGCAACAGCTGCCCTTCATCTTCACCTCGGGACTGCATGGAGGAGAAGCCTCTTGTAGGGTTACCTTGCACCCTCCTAGTAACCCCCTTCCCTCTTGAGGCTTTATCTGAAGCCACATCAATTCCCTAATCCCCTGATTTCAGCTGAAATTACACTACTGTGAGATGTTGGTATTATCCAGGCTCTGATGCATGTGCTAAGAACGTAGCAGGAAAACGCAGCAGCTGCAGTAACACCTTGAATTGCTAATACCGACGCTCTGGTCTTTTCCTTCAGGTTGTAAGGCTCACATTATGAACTTTATCTATGTAGAGTAGTCCACTGATTTTTTTAGAGGGATTATACCTGTCTGAGCATGGGCTGTGGGATTAGGTTCATCAGCAGGTGAGATTTGTTGAGGTTCATGTTTACTTCTTTATTTACAGGAGTTTGGTCATTTTTTTCTCTGTTTATTTTTGCATGGAGGAAAAACAATCTTTCCCTGTTCTCTAACTAACTAAATAAACATAGCCCACCCCACTTTTGAACAACATCAGTGAAATCTATATCTGCAGTGACTCAGATGGTTTTGTTAATAACAGAGAGAGCTCTCCATGTAGCCTGATTCTGTCCTTCAGATGGGAGACTTTAATCCTGAGTCTTATTTTTCACAGCATTCAGCTACTGGTTTTTGAGCAACAAATTACATCCATGCCTCCAAGCCAAACAAGGAGTGAAAATTTCTATTTAAAAGAATGTGGAAATAATACTGTCCATCTACCTACAGTACAATTCCATTTTTAAAGTGCTTTGATATTTTTAACAATATTAATATAATAACAGCAGCATGTGCCTATTGGGTTAGTCTGTATTTTATAACTTGGTATCCAATTTCTCCCTTGTTTCCTGCAGGACTGTCACTATTAATTTCTACTCCCATTTTTTCCGTCAGTGTGAACATTGTCATTGGACTATTGTTTGTAAGTGATAAGCAGCCCCTAGTATTATTATTATTTTACTCCTGCTTGTTGAGAATCAACAAATCTACCAAAAATATTAAAAATTTGGTGGAAATTTAACTCTCTCTTTGCCAAATGTTCTCCCTTTTTTCAACTCAAAGGAACATACTTGCTACTGTACTATCCAAGAATAAAAACATAGGAAACTGGTAGAAAGACAATCTGTCACAGGGAAAAAAAAAATACCTCAGGGGGTAAAGAATGCCTTCACAGTCTGGCTTTAAGGTTTTAATTTATATTGGTCCTGACTCATGACACAGCCAGAGCAAGTCCGGGCCTGGGAGTCAGGTCTCCCACTGACCCTTGCATAGACTGGTTGAGAGAGACATGTCAGCTGAAAACTCCCAGGGATCATGGGGCTGCCAAGCACTTTGGAAATGACTGCCAATTTGGCCTAGTCTCAGCTGAACGCATGCCCAAGAGGGAGGGAATGCCAGTAATAAAGCAGTTTAGAGGGGAAAGATATTGCTTTTGAGCTCCCAAACCTTTCTAACCTTTTTACATGGCAATATTGTTTGCATACATGAGGATACATACCTGCATGCACACGCATGTACACTCACTTGCTTCAAAACCAGGAACAGTCTGCAAAGTAATGTGTGAGGTTGATGCCCTCTTCTATGTGCGCTACGCAGGTAACCAACCCCTCTTTGATTTCAGAAGATAACAATAAGAGTGACTGAATTTCAAAACTTATAAGAAACCAAATTCAAGCCCCTACAGACATTTAAGGAACAAACCAGATGAATACTAGAGATGACATAAAGCCCCCTTCCTATTAAACTAAGGTAAAAAATATTTGGATGTTTCAACGATGGGAGACAGTATAAAAATACAAAAAGATACAAATTGTTGATATCTAAAGTTTCTCCAAATTTAGGTAATTAGTGAAAGTAAAGATTTCCAGGTTTTTTTTTTTTTTGCTCTTGCCTATAAGACTTAAAAGAACTGAACAGATGATGTGTTCCTGTTAATGTGAGCTGTTGTAAAAGAAACCAAATTTTAAATTTGATTGTCTTGAAATAAGTTTTTCTTCTGTTTTATTATGTTCAATCATGATGGTTCAAGGTTAAGAAAGGAAAAACAAAAGAAGCTTTACTGGATTGGCTCAAATATGAATGACTATACAGTTCTTTCAAGCTTGTTGCTATTTCTTTTACTCATGTAAGTAGGGCCACTGGAGTAAATGGTATTACTCATCTGAGTAAAGGCTGTGAGATGAGACCTAACATGAAGATGTGGGAAAGAGAATAGGGAGAAAAATGGGGAAAAGAAACAGCTGTATTAATCAATGTCCCAGAATGTTGTGTGAAGTGTGCCAGAAGTAAGAACTATTTGGTGCTTGTAACATGACAGTTAAGAATACCTAAATGAAAAAAACCCCAACAAACAAAACACCACTTGGCAAGCAGATTCATCTGCTGCAGCATCTGCCTCCAATATGAGTTATACTTGCATAGATACGTTTGGAAACTGAAAGGTAACAAGAATTTATTAAAGGATTAGCAAGCACTGATGCTACCATTCACAACTGTTACAAATATGAATTGTCATAACCATATTACTTGTTCCTCAGTTTAATTTTTGCCAGGATGTCTTTTGTCTGAAATGCCAAAATGTAATCTAGAATTGGATGAATGCTGACACAGCTGAAATGTTTTGCATTAGTCACTGTGTAAAATGCTTCCAGAAATAATCTTTTGGTATTTGTGACTATACTTAATAGAAACTTACAAAAGATAACAATATCTCCACCACTTCTTTCCTTCTATTAAAAAGTTATACTTTTTCTTTTTGAAAAATGCTGGTAAGGAGGATGTCTTCAGTGTGACTCATGACTTGTGCAACAGCCCCACAGTTACAGTATGTGTATGCAATTAGTACTCAGGTGATTTCAAAGATATATTCAGACTGACATAGAGCAGAGAGTGGTGTCCGTTGAGAAACAAATATGTGGTTGTTTTCAGTGAAACATGTATGCTTGAAGAGTTTTGCAGTTACATGTCCTTCATGCAGAGAAGTCTTTCTACAAATTTACATCTTGCAGTAGCACAAAGACTTTCTTCACGTTTTAGAGCTGAAAGTTTTGTGATGGCATCTCCAAAGGCTTGTGTTTATCATGGTTTTGAGCATCAACGGGGCTGAGAGTTAGTTATCTGCCATGAGGATCAACGCAATAGCAACTCCGCTGTGCCAAATGCCAGAGCAGGTCAGTGAGACGTCTGGGCTCTGCTGGTAGCACTTCTGCTGCCGAAAAGTTCCTGTGTCTGTTTGCAGAACTTGTCATTCAGTCTGAAAGTATATGCTACACGTGTATGCTGCAGTCTTTAAAAACCCACAGATCGCATTCTCGTTTTGTTTATATAGTTGTACAATAGGAAATGCATAGGTGCAAAAACTGACCTTGGTTAAATGATTATCTCAAATGGGGTTAAGAACTATCAGTAACTTGAATGGGAAATTAAATCCAGAGTTTTGCAATCCACAGGACTGGGAAGCTGAACCTTGTACAGACCACTGATGAGAGGAGGATCTTCTAAATGAATGGATAAAGGATTAGCACGTAGGGAATCATTGATCATGTATTCGTATGTGCATGATATTTTTTTTTCTAGGCAATGAAACGTCGGATGAAAAACCTTTTGATGTGAACCATGGAGCCTGTTTCCTGAATCATTCCCGGGCTGCATGGCATGTTCCCCTTGAGCATATCATAAGGTTATGACTGCTGGGCAGACTTTTCCCTCTTCCCTCCTACTTGTTCAGATTAGGACTGTCTGCTGTTCTTGAGTCCCTCTAGACTATTCCTAAAATAACTTGAAGTAAAATCTATCTGAGTCAAATGGGCATATTCAGGCATATACAGTTGTATATGGATTGCCTTCTCAGCGGAGAGTTCTTGGTAACCTCTACAAGTAGAGTTTCAGTTTAGAGTATGAACAGCAAGAAGGATGCCAGAGGCCAGTAAAATAGATACCACAAGTGGGTCCCTTCCCCTCCTACGTGTTTATTTCACCTTTCAACAATATTCTACCCCAAAAGGAAACATAGGGCACAGCTGTTATTTGGAAATACAAAACATTAAGCAGTTGTAAAGCATTTATCTGAATCCTGTATCACTGGTGCATCCTTGGGAAGGAGTTTTCATAGAGCAGCTGACTATGTCCATGGGCAGCTGAGCAGGTGGTGCCTACAACCCTGACTTAGTTTCCCAGACTTCTGTCTCCTAGCTCCTTTCAGGACTGAACCCTACAAAACAAGAGTCCTGGTCTTGATCTGAGCTGTGTGTGGTTAAGTTCCTTGGTGAGCTTCAGCAGGACTATGTGCACCTGAATTCTTTGCAGGATGGGGATGCTGAGATACTAAGGGCCATAATTTATAGGCTTTCAAACAGAGGCTGGTCCTCAAACCTCTCTCTGAA
Source organism: Strix uralensis (assembly GCF_047716275.1). Taxonomy (NCBI): domain Eukaryota; kingdom Metazoa; phylum Chordata; class Aves; order Strigiformes; family Strigidae; genus Strix; species Strix uralensis. The sequence continues at coordinate 15,092,103 of NC_133982.1, read as the reverse complement.
TCAAAATACTTCTAAATTATTTTCTTCTTGTATTTGCAATTTTTGGACTATTTATTGCTTCATATCTGAAATGCTCTGTCCTCCCCATATAGTGTAAGAAATAACTCTTTGCTGTTTTCTAGGGATCTGAGATGCTTTCACTTGATGTAAAGACAAAATGCAACTGTGAAAAAACTTAGAAATTTTAGGAATGGTATTTAAGGCAATGGGAATGTTTTGCAGATTTCTGTTTTGCTTTGTGAATTTAGCACGACCTGAAAACAATTCTACATCATACGTGAAGCTCAAAGTATCTGTCTTACCCCTATATATCAACACAATAATATTTGTAGAAAAAAACCAAGACAAAACACTAGTTGATATATCATGTCTATTAAAGTGAAATACTGTAATGAAAATCAACACAACTCCAGATCTGGCATTAGTTTTAGTTCTTTCACACAGATCATCATGAAGTTTGGACAAGTGAAATGTTACACACTTGTGGCTTTTCCATGTCAGGAACACACATCAGTTCCCTTATATTGTTTTATTTTGAATGCAAAGTTTTCTGAATTATTTCTTCTCTAAGGTTTGGGCCTTCATCCAAGAGACTTCAGGCCAAATCTGTCTTTGCTATGACTTGATTTATTTCATTTTGCATGCACTAGGGAAAGTTTAAACCTCAGGTGGCAAAATGCTAAAGTATGAAACTTTGAAACAGAATCTGGTATGAGGAAAACAAATGGACATTCTGCTGCCCTTTGCTCGCTGGGACTTTCTAGTGGAGGTAAGAAGCCGCAGTTTAGCTCAACTCTGTATGATAAATCACATGTGTTTGATGAACACATTACTTTTAATTGTATGTCTTACAGCATTAGTAAGTTATCTTACGCAGTTAGTGCCTGCCAAGCGGAGTTGATTTCTTGGTAGAAGAACAAAAGATGAGTGAGAACAAATGAAAACAAAGTTTACCTACCTTCTATTTCAGTAACACTAATGTGCTGGACATTTTCCAAACATAAAGCAAGTACAGTTGTGTCCACATGAGTTTCCAATACCTGGACAGTGAGCTGAGGAGGGCAGTACAATAATACTAAAGGAACAGCATGACAGCCAGAAGACTTAGGTGGGGAATTTTAGACATGCTAGTGAGTGGGGGAAAAAGGTCCAGTGAATGACTGGTAGTGATTCACTGTTGTAGTAAAAAGAAGAAAATAAAAGGTGAATTTTAGGGATATTAGATGGATATATATACTTATGTTCTTGCATTTACACATTACTTGTATAGTCTGTGTTCAGATTATACAACATATAGGGCTTTGAAGTAATACAGACTTGTAGAAAGCCGGTCTGATAGAGGTAAATGGGAAAAGATGGAAAGGCATGAGGCAGGACCTTATTCTCCAAGTCCCATCTGATGTCTCATTTGCTGCTTCTAACACCATTGAGAGACCTCTGAGCACCATTATACTATTATTAATAATAGCTGTATCATGATTTCTGCTCAGCAGTAACAGCCTTAGGCAGTGCCTGCTCAGTGATCTGTGTGCAGTCGCTCTCCACCTCCCGTGATGCCAACAGCAGGACATTCTCAGCTCCTCTTGCAGCACTTCTTGTTTCATTTGTTCCCTTGTCCACACCTCTGATCACTTGCAGCAAGTTCTTCTCTTATCCTGATACTGAAGTTCTTGAATTTATTTCCATGCTGTTGCCTTTCTCCCCCTGGGCTCTTTTTCTGTAGGACCAGGAAACATAATATACATTGTGTGCAGACAATAAGCTTCATAACCAGAGATCAGAACTGCTCCACAAGCCGGTGTCTTTGTTAGCAGGAAAGAGGTGGTTGTGGTTACACAAAAATGTGCAGTGGCAGGTCTTGGGCAGGGACGAGATAAATGGACCCCCTGTGTGCCCAGCAAAACCTGTGGCTTGCCCTGCAACCCAGAGGACTAATTTCTAGTGAAAAATTAATAGTTGTTTAAAACAAGATTTCTTTGTATAATGTAATATATAATGTTATGAATAAAACATAAAAGACAAAGACTTTGACAAGATAATCTGTAGGAATTTACAAACTTTTCCTAACTGCTGCAGTGCTTTAATTTATTGTAGAGAAATGTGGGGTTTTGAGTGATCAAAGCCAACTTTCAGCAATACAAAATGAGGAGGGAAAGGTGGATATCAGTCAGCAATTAGTAGCAATGTTTTTTGTGTGTGCTAGTTTTCTGAGGAAAGTCCAGAGTGTTTGTCTTCAGCGTTTTGTTGGTAGGTGGTGCACTGATGAGCAGAGGAATGAAGCACTTCTCATTGCTCTTTTGTCAGTTAAGGAATAGCAGTTGAAGAAGAGAATATTCATTTCTTTTACCATATTCATCACCTTAGTATCTGAGCACCCTCCAGTAGTACATTAAGCACGACTAACATCTGTTCTGTGTTTGTTTTCTCACCTCCTCTCCAAAGGGAGTGTATATAAAGTGAACTGTTCTGGTTTGTTTTGATATATATGTTATACTGCTGAATGCTTATGTCAGAAGACAAAGTCAAAGAAATCCTTTCTGAACTTATAGCACTGGCTCCATATAAAGCTATCTATCTCTAAGTCAAGGAGACCTGATTGTTTTTTTCTTGTTCATGCACTCAGAATGGCCAGTGGCAGTTATACTGGCTATTCAGTTAGATTTTTACAGGGGAAATAGTGGTAAAGAGAAAACATTTTTCTTATTTCAAAAATACAGTAAGATAGCTTGATCAAGACCACATTTTGCACCACTGACATCATGTCTTTGCATCTAACATGATATAGGTCACCAGTGACCCCAATGATCTATTAAAATGATGTACCTAAGAAAGATATTTGGAAGCCAAATGTATCAGTGGCAATGTGCAACCAATCTGTCAGTGCAATGGTGATGTAACTTGGCATTATCCCCTATCAATGAGCTACAGAAACATATCTGGTACTTGAGTCTTTGGGGAAAGATCAAAATGGTCAGTCCACGTATCTGCTAGGAACATTTAGAAAAAAGCAATAGAATAATATTTTGTGCATCTAATAAAAAAGGTGGTGCCATTGGTCCCTCAAAGGGTATGAAAATGGTCGTTGTAGGAATGAGATGCTGAATCAACCTGAAAGAGGTATCGCTTGCATTAATATTGAATTGTTTTAGGATGGGAGTTTTGAATAATCTAGTAGTAAAATGACAAGACAGTTGCATGTTCATCTTTAAGCAGTAAACATTGCTGCAAAAGGATCTCTTCATGAGTAGGGTTATTAATCTTGTTTGGCAATTACATCCGTATTTATTTTTTCAAGATTTGTGACAGTTTTTCATCACAGACTGGGTGCAGACAGCTTAAGTATGGCTACATTTCTGCAGTTACCCTTCCTGAATTTATCTGGTAATAAGAAGCTCCTAAGCCAGGCAGTTCCAGCACTGCATTGGGTATGGTCCATCACTGTTGTACATACTTCCATAGTTAACACGTTTTAGAAATGTTTTCAGTGCTGCTTGTTCTCAGTATGTATCTTTGCCTAGGTTGTATGGCAATTTTGTTGTGTCAGATTACAGCTGACTACCCATCCTACATCATATACTTAGTAATTTTTATACTGTTGGATATGGCAGTCCTGTACCTCTGTAATTCTAGAGAACAACCTTTTCAGTAGGATGAATGGAAACTTATTGGAAAGGAATGCCTCTGTTACCAACACTTCAGGTTAGCAAAGCAGTAAATGCTAACCAGCACAGCCACATGTCAGACTCTGCAGAAATGTCATACTTCCAGCCTCTACATATTTGGACAGATCTGTCAGGTTTTACCTATGGATTATGGATTAGCAGCATCTCAGCTGTAAAGTGCACATTGGGAATCAACATTTGGAAAAGTGCGTGCCTTCTGTGCATAACGGAAAAAATTTTGCAACCCTAATATTTACGCTTAATAAAAGATAATCTCTTCCAACATTGCATAGTAGGAAGAATACAAATCCTCTCTGGTGTCATATAGCTACAAGGAGAAGAGTTTCCCTGCGACTCGGAGAGAAGCCTGCCATATCAATGTCTGCCTAGCGACTGAAAGGTGACACGTGGAGCCTCCTTTTCAACTCATTTCCTCTTGATGAGAGGAAGGGATCCTCCTGCGAGTTATTACCTGAAATAATACCATATGGTAAAATGTAAACAACATCTGCATATTCATGTAATAATTTCATCTGTTTAATTAGTTCCAGCAAAGCAGTTTACCCTCTGAGGCCCTCGCTGTCAGCTCCACGCTCATACATCCATGCCCTGCTGTCGAGCCTGACAGCCGTCTATTGTTCATTCACTGCTTCCACCTCGCCACTTAATGTAAGTGAATCTTCTGAGGGGTGGAAAGCCTGTCCCCATTGATCCAGATGTAAGGGCTGGGGGGGAGGAGAGTAAATATCTGTCAGCTTGGAATACGGATACTAAGAGCAAACTTGACAGATCAGCTGGCTTTGTGGGTTTTTTGGGGGGGAGTGGGGGGCACGTTGGCACTTGGCTTAAGTGCTAATCAGTGCACAGGACTGCAGGTTTGACTTTGTACAGTTGTTAAGTCTTTGCTCTCAAGACAAGGCTAGGCACTTCCAAATCAGATGAATTCAGCAACAGAATAGCAGCCCAGCTTTTACAGTCAGCTATATTTCAGTGCCAAAGTAACGACAGCATGCCTACTGGTGCAGCAAAACACAGGGCCCTAGAGGGCTCTATGGATTGGCCAAACAGGTTTTTGGAAATGCATGTCAACAAACACTGTTCAGGACAAACTGAGAATGTAAAAGCCTAAGTCTAACTGGAAAGGTCCCTAGAAAACATTTTTAGAGTCTCCTGGCTCATCTAAATAAATTATATTGTGGGTCCCATGCAACAATAAGCTATTCAACTCACCTTCAAAAGGAAACATTTACATTATGGGAATATAAACACTTCATGGTAATATTACACCTAAGTAGACGACAGTACTGAAGTTCAATGTGGTAAAGTCAATATCATAATAAGGTAATAATAATAATACTTAGTACTTATATGGCCTTTTACAGATTTGAGCAAACACTATCTGATTAGTCCTCAGAACACCCTGGGGGAAATAGGTAAGTAAGAATTATTGCTCTGTTGTAAAAATAAACCTATCTTATCACATGCCCATCACCATGGTATCTACACAAACAGCCGGTCTGACGGACACTATTCTTTCCAGTGCCTTATGGTGCACTGAGGCGAGATTGCTAAAGAGATGTATATTATGCTTTATTCTAATGACGATCATATCTATATTAATACCATTACACTATTCAGAAGATTTCCAGAGAGTGTGGCTAGTGGTCAGGAAGCACAGATGTATCACTGCAGTTGTGATCTTTCTTCATAGAAAAGGTCAGTTCCACTGTCCCTGAACAGCCTGTCTGCATGTCAGGAAAGAGAGAGGTTTCTGAGATACTCAGGGTCCAGCTATTAAGGAGAAGAGAAGAACTGATAAACTGAGTTGTGTACTGGATAGGTGCACTACACTTGGAATAGTTTCTCCTCCCTACCTAGTGCTCACAAGAAGACATTCTGCATGTGCATATGTACTCTGTGGATCTTTTTTATAGTATGCAGTGAAAGTTTTCAGGTGTAAGTTATGGTGGTTAAGTAAGAGATACTAATGTGTTCATCTGTATACTGAAAAAGGGGTGCTACTGGTCACCTGAAGAAGGTGATAGCAGGTCTTTCCTGCCTACAGAAGGAAAACTGGGAAGCCCAGAAATCATCTGCATGCTGTCAGCTGGCATGATTCAGGTTTCTCTCTTAGCAGCTCAGAACAGTGTTACAATTTTAATTTTAATGCTCTTAATCTGAACCATAAATAACAGTTCACAATACACAGGCGGGGAAACAAGCCACCTAAAAGTGAATTATGTTGCCAAAGTCCCCATGACAAGATAATGGGAGAAAAGGGTCACGAAACATCCACCTTCCAGAATTATCCTTATTCACCAACAGCAAAACTTTTGTATCATGTTACCTTTGTTGTGGGCACACAGTCACCTCAACTTCAATGAAATTGTAGTTTCCTCCTTAAGACTGTATTTCATGCAGTCACAACAATAAGATGAAATAACCTTCAGATCATGGAAGTTAGAACAGATTACCTTTATGTAGCTAATGTCTAATTGTTACTTTGCATACATTTTTTAGAAGGTTTTCATACACACTGTGATATAAAAATGAATCTCTGGAAGCTCTTCGAAAAGCTAATTTGTCATAAATTAAAATAATAGTAATTTAATAATAACAATAAAATGACACTGAATGAACTTTACAAAATAATATTGAATACAAGAAGAAATTAATGTTGTGTTCATGACAGGTTCATCAGTCTAATAATGTGAAGTTCTTTTTCCCTGGAATGAATGAGTGCTTATTACCCATGAAATAAGTACATCATGCTTCCCCATCCATATGACTCTAAATCTATGTGAAAAAACCTCAGGTTGGAGAGGTTCATCTTGTCTTGGTGTCCATTATATCATTATTTTCTGTGCTGAAATAGATAGGAATTATGCAATAGTAAGTGGATATAATACCAGTTTAATCCGGGGAATGTTGACTAGCATCAGACTACTCACACTGCTTTAAGTGCCATTAGTCATCAGTTTATAATAAATCCATTTTGTCTGATGAGAAACAAAGTAATCTGGGTTTGATTTTTAGAATTGAAGACTTCTGATATCCTGTGTGACATTATGTAAGTCAATCATTCTGGACTTTTATTTCTCTGACTATAATGTTTTTTCTCTGTCTCACTGTCATGCTGAAATGATAACTATTCTAGCCAAGCCTATAAAGCAATAAAGCCCTGTGCTGAATTTGAAGAGATGATCTATAAGTAATATATTTATTAATGTAAAGTACTAGGTAGTCCAATCATGTATGGGTGTTACAAGAGTTCAACTGCAACAGGACTCTAATATTATCCGCAATACCTCAAAAATAGTTGTATTACTTCAGTACTTACCTAACAGTCTCTCAAATCAGCCAAAATTATAGCACAGGTAGTTGTATATTCCTGCACATTTCAGCAAAGCTATGTTTCTTTAATATTCTGGAAAGAAACCCTAAAACTAATGGATTCCTTCTTTTTTTCTGCTCTTTTAAGTGCAATAAAATTGTTCTTTGCCATTTTTTCTCCATTAAATATCTTATATGAAGCAATTTCAGGCAGGCCTTGAAGTGCTTCCTAAATTAGATGAAAAAAAGTCCATTATTTTTTAAGTCTATAATTGTTATGGTGTTTTTATGCACAGATCCAAAATAGTTTCTAATGGACATTTTAAGGTAGGAAAGATAATGGTGTTTTAGTGAGGTAAGACCGCTGGCCAAAGCAGGGTTAATTTATCAAAATAATTTTAAATGTAGTTGCCTAAAGAGTGTTACTTCCCAAATTTTCTTTATCTGGAAGTTTTTTTAACAGGTTCATTACAAAAATAAGTGCATCCAGAATGCTTTGGTATTTTTATTTTTAATAAGGAAGTTAAATTATCTGGGTTATGTTCCCAAAACAGAAGCCTTAATGACCTTTATTCTATATTTCTTTTCATAGATTATTGCGATAAGGAAACCCTCGTGTCGCGACCCACTGGCGTCTGGCTAATCCGATGGTATTCGTCGCCGCATTGTCCGTGATCAATAACTAATTATCAAAGTGGCATTTCTTTTCAAGAGCTCCTTGTTAAAAAATGGCTTTTGGCTGAGAGTGGAGGAAAAAGGTCGTCACTTTGACATCGTTGCAAGTCTTTCAAAATCCAGTGGGCCGTCCGATTGAATTACTGTCCCAAACTAATTGATATAAATTTGAACAGAAGAATGCTTGTTACTACAGAATGTCATAATGATATCCTTGGCAAGAGCATGTCAGTGGGAAAAAAAAAGACCAGCACTAGTCACAAAGCATCTAGACAAGTCGCAGCACGAGACTATTAGCAAAATTATCAGGAACAAAATTGTACATCAATTCCTTCTTTCAGCCAGTCTGATCAGACATTCAAGAAAGAAAAGCGTTAACATTTTATTTTGAACCTTATCCTTTATTTGAAAACAGGTTTTAAAAGAATCTACTGGAAAAAACAACTGCAGTGCACAAAGGACTGAAAGTTGATGATCAGTTGCAGAAGTCGTATTGACCCTACTGGGATCATGAGTGAGTATCCATTGGAATTCAACTTCAGTTGTAAGGCAGAATTTGGCAGAGAGTTTCCTTAATAAACGTTTCTAAGCAACCTTAAAAACTGTGCCTTTGAAATATGGTGACTTTCTCTAAAGAAAGTTGGACCGTATAAGTAACATGCCTTTGAACTGGGAAAAACCCCCAAACGCTTAATGTACAATAAGAGGAGTCATAAAAATGTGATGAGAATGGGAAAACGATCTTGTACTATTCAGCCTGAGATTTGATGTATTGTTTCGCATGTCATTTGGAGATTGCCTGCTGTGGAAATCTTGGAAACCTTCTGAATTTTCATTGCAAGGCAACTGGACTTGTTGAGGTTCTGTTTTGTTGTTGTTTTTTTTTTTTTTTTAATCTGACTGCCTTTTGCTCCATGTCCTACATTCAGTCCCTGAGCTGGGAATTGCTAGGGAGTGCAGGAAAAGGTTACACTGTGAAGGGTATGGCATGCTGTGGAAAAGGGGTATTGTAGAAGCATTTTTGTGGTGGCATGATAACTGGAGTTAACTCATGACAGAAATTAGTGAATTGAATCTTCTAGTTTTCCAGTCAAAAAAGTTGTCAAGTAGTTTGCCAAATTGTGTCATTTTAGCCACATCCAGAGCAAGTCATATGATTGCTGAGGAAGAGAGAAGAGAAAGACATTTGTGCCTAATTGGAAACAGTGAGTTTATGTGCTTTTTAATCCCTGATCTTGAAAGGCTCCAACTGGGGTCTAGTAATGAATATCTTTCCTGTAAATGTACCATTTTACATTTCCTAATGGTAAAGAGAAGGTGACTAATGAATTGATGCAGGGACCTTCATCTCTGCAGTAGATTTGGAGATTCCATTCAGACTGTATCAATCTGCAAACTGAAGTTTTTAGTATCTGATGACTTCTCAGTAGCCCGTGTGAAATGAGTAGTCTCCACACAAGCTTTATGGTCAAACCTCAGTGCCACCTCTGTGCAGTATTTTTTGGTGCAGATTCAGCACAGGGACTCAGGAACAAACGAATTAGAGAGACCAAACAGATTTTACTGGTGGCAGTTCTCTTGTTTGGAGGCAGATAACCATTTTGAAAACAGGTCAGTGATACGTAAATTAGATTTAATAGAAGTCTGACAGATTGTTGCTTGTGATGGATTTATTGTTTGGATAACAAGACCATCAAGCCACATTTTCCTAGTATGTCAAAGCCACAGAACAAAGTGGGAAACCACAAGGGTCTGAAGATTCAGATTCACATGGTTCTGGTTACAAAGGGGAAAGTCTACTTTTGTTGTTGAAGGATCTAAGGTAGCGAAGGTCACTACATTCAGTTCCCATTCTGCCTTCCATATATGACTTTATGGCTGTCCTCTTATGCTGGGGGCAGGAAATGCCTTGTGATGGCAAATATCTGAGCCATCTCTGACAGGCTTACATCATCACAAAGTCGCTAGGGAACCCCCTTCTTGTCTTGTCTTCCATGGTTGCTTTAAAGACACTTTGTGAGGCTTTCTTCTTTAGCAGACCAGAGAATTCAGTCTGAAAGCCTGTCGGGCAGGTCAACCAATGTCTAGGTCAACCAGTCTTGCCCCTTAATTATTCCCTCTGGCATTACATTCACAGGGTGATGGAAGTAGAGGCTAAATATATACCCTCTATATATAGAGTCTCTATATATTCAGCAGATATGAAACCACGTCTATACTGTTATTATTGGAATGTACATTTGGATCATTGCATAATCTGTAGGAGGAGTTGTAATGTGTGTGATAGAACTGAAAAAGACTCCTACATATTTGTGAACTAGTTTCAGGTCCAATTGAAACCATAACACTGTCAGGGCAGACTTACAATGCCATTAAACATTTTAGAATTGATATCAACTCTAACAGGTGAAATAATTGCTCTGAAAGATTGAAAATTTTGTGACTCATTTGACACTGCATGGTTTCCTTACAAAAATTAGTGAAATACAAAAATCAGTGTAGCCCCTACCAAGCAGATTTAAGATTGGTTAGCTGATCTCAAAATCTGCTCCTAAATGAGAGATCATCTTTCATTGTTTTTTTTTTTTTTTAATATGGTTCCACACAGTTCTGCATATAGCCCAAAGGTAATATTTTGGAAAAAATATAAACCTCCAAATAGAATTTGCAGATGCTAATTTGTAAATAACAATAGGAATGGGTTACTTATACACTTCTATAGAGATTACATTGTATTATCACACCTAAGTGTAAGTGTAGAATCATGCATCTACGAACAAGAATGTAAATTACATTTATAAGCTTGGAAAAAGGAGAATCTCTGAAAAAGACTAATAGTCATGGTAGTCATAATTGAACACATGAGTTAATACAAGAGGGTAAGTGAAATTCTTGGATGTACAAGAAATAAAACACTGAAAAATAGTAAAATTGCTTAAAAAAACCCACAACAAAAACCCATTTAAGAGGATTCTGTTAAGAAAGATAGAATATTTGAGGTCATGAAAATACTCTTCCTACTGAGAAACTTAGAGAGTTTACTCAACTTGCCCGATAGAAACCTAGGCACTTACCCACAGTCTGTAAGACATTTCTAACAGCTAACAAAAAGTTTTTCCCGGAATTTAAAACCCAAGATGATTAGAGCTAATAGAAGTTAAAACAAACAAAAAAAAATCAGCCTTGAAATAAGGCAGTTCTTTCAAATTTTCATTACTTACTGCAACATTATTAAAAGAAATGTGACAAAATATTCATAAAACATTTGAAATTTCCTTTATCCCTGTCTCTCAACTCTCTTACTAACAGAACTGGTAATGTCTTAGGTAGATGACTGACATTCTTCTTTATTAATTTCATAGCCTCTTCTACAAAAGTAAATACTTACCTGAATTTTAATTATGTAATAAAACATGTAATTCTGAATCCAGCTAATTGTCCTAAAGTAGTTAACATATAAATAGCTCCAAATATCTCACACCTACTGCTTCCATTTAATGCTTACTTCCTGTGTTTCTCTTTTTGCTCTTTCTAGCACAGAACCAGAGCAAAGGGCCATATGTAGCTAGATCAAAGCAGTAGTCTGTCCAGAAAGGAGTTGTGACTCATGAGTCATAACTAATCCCCTGATTACCCTCAGATGGTACATTTTATTTCCTTTCTTGTATCTGGCCAGCTGTTGCTCCTACTGCTGATCCTGCTGGTGTTTTACTGCTTTTATTGGCACTGTTGATGTCTTGTGGTAGTCGTGTAGGAACTACAAGTAGGGATCCAGGAGAGTAGTTGTGTTCCACCCAGAGTGTTCGTGGCTGAGTAGCTGAAGTGGGATTGGCAGGAGCGTCTCCTTACTCCTACACAAACTCGTAAATAGGCCTTGAAGTTTTATTGTGGCAGTTACCACTTTGATAGCTGAACAGCTCCCAGGTTAACTTAGTGATAAGCAGGATTCTTTGTGCTGGTGGGTGTTGGCTCCTCTCTCTCCCTGCTTTGGAATCGCTTCTGGTAAAGGTAGAGGGAAAGAAGTCATTGGCCTTTGTCCTCATCAGCATTATGATGGCAAAGACTTCTCAGTGCTTCTTCCAAATTCGTGTTAACATTTGTTTAAAATTGTTTACAAACAATTAATTTACCTGTGTACATATATACTACTTATTCACAGCTGTAATTTTCCTTTCATTTGCAATCCATTGATGTAGTATCATGAGTAGTAAACCTGACAAATTTATTATTTTTGATTTCAATAGTGTTTGAAGGAAAAATTGGCAACAAAACAGGCCCAGCAAGAATAGTTCAAAATAGTTCTACATGCATACAGACACCCAACTATAGCTGTCTCAGAGTCTGAAAATCTGTGATGAAAACAACTATAAAAGTTTCTAATATTAAGCACTCAAAAAGAATAGAGCTAGAACTAGCCATCTTTGTAAAACATGGAATGATAATCTTGTAGCTATTTCTGTACTACACACAGACACATGCAGCTAGATATGGTTTTCATTTTTTTTAGCAAGCAGCAAATCAGCTAAGCCCAGCTCAGTGAATTTACTTCATTTATATATGTTATTGATCTAAAACTCATTTTCCATCTAAGCCAAAGTGACAAAAACTTCTCCAAAGTGAAACAAGTTCAAGCACTCTCTGCCTGGTTCCCATTAAACATCATAAGAACATTGCGATTTGACATTTATCTGGCAGCCTTAAATGTGAAAGACCAGTGTAGCTAGTATGCAGAGAATGGAAGGGCCTCTTTGGCACCACGAGGGATGCTTTTACCAGGTTAAGGTCAGGTGCGATGACAGCAGTGTGGAAGGAGGTAGTCTCACTTCACTGCAGACTTGAACTATATTTGACCTCCAGGGTACCAGTGACTTACTGGGAAATTGCAAGAATGCCGTTCTGCCCTTTATAGAATTATAATTCCTTGCCATTCAAAAAAAAAAAAAAAAGCTAATTAAGTATACCTTATCTGATGTAACCCTCATCCAAACAGAACCAGGGATCATCCTATTGCCGTTCTTATAAAATGTAACTGTCGGAAACAATGGTGTTGGTGACTGCGATTTGAATGTAGACCTTAAAGAATCATGATTCCAAACTTCTTGGTGCCCTTTCCCTATCAATCAAAAAGAATCGTATGAAATAATTATTAGGCTACATAATTATTTTACAAAATAGAAGGTGTTTTTACTGCACATTTCCATTTTAGTACCAATCATTACTTCCCTGAATACTAATAACAGTGTTAAGCATTAATAGCATGTTTTAAGGTAAAGGGTCAATAGTCTAAGACCTATGAAAGAACTCTGAGCATTTGCAATGTAAAAGAAACCTTTCACAGAAAAGTGTTAAATAATAAATGCATTTCTGGAGGAAATATTATATTGTGGCCCATTTGGAGAGAAATGACAATTTATAGGACATCACTCAGCTGTCTCTGTTTAAAATATCTTTAATAATGCTATGGCTTTGCACTTAATACAGAGGTTAACAGAAAGCTTGCAGCTCTCTGAAGAGGTCAGTAAGTATTATACTCACTGTGGGGAAACTGAGGCACATGATGACTCAGTGCACCATTAAAAGGAAAGGCATCTGAACTGGTGACTCAGTTCTCTAAGTGCAAGAAAATGGTGACTTTTTTTATTTCCAACTAGTAAGCCATCTTCTAATAGTTCTTTTAAAAGTATAATATGCACACAGGGGATGGTGAACTTATTCAGAAAAGGTAAAGGTACTTAAAACTTTTGTTTCAAGCTGGTTTAAACTGAACAATTTGAGGAATGTGGAGCGAAGAGTTGGAAATACTTGGTATCAGTTTCAGTTTCTTTTTTTATGCTTTCATATGTGCACTGACATTTTCAAGGACCAGAAGAATTGAAGCCTCAGGAAAGAGGCGGCTTAAGTCTGAAATCTCCTTGCCCCATTGAAGTCAGTGAACAGACTCTTCATCAAGCAATCATATCTTCTCTGTGGCATTATATAAATGTCCCTGTTTATTCATTTTCGGGTTTAGTCCAGTGTTTTGTTTTTTTTTTTTTTTTTTTTTTTTTTAAGAAGTAAATGTTGTATGACTAATTAAGGCCTCAATAAGCTAACATTTTTCTCCATTAACTTTTTCTCTCCTTACCTTGCAAATGTTTTCCTCCAGCTAGAACAGTAACTAAAGTGGGCTATTTCTTGCTTTTCTTCAGAGCCTTTCTCACAGGTAAGGTAATTCTGCCCAACAGGTTGCAGATCTGCAATGGGCTAAAGTAGTGCCTGCTTCTGATATGGGCACCCTCCTTCAGCAGTGTATGCAGCTTCCTGATCTCATAAAAGCTTCATGGGGAGAGGGCAGAGTGCTGGGATAAAATTTGGACTGATTCAAAGATTTCCTCGGTATGTGGACTGAAATAAGTGATTCTAAGATAAATGAATGGATTTAGTTGCTGTAAATTCCCCTTGTTTCCATAGCTGAATACACATCCCTGAGTTCAGCACGCATATTCTCAATGCTATTGCAAGGCATCTCAAGCTAGGAACCAGCATACTGAGCAAGGGGACACCTAAACTAATAAGCACGGAAACAGAGAAATGGGTATGATTGAAATATTCTGAGAAGATGTAAATACCTACAGCCACTTTGGATTCATAACCCTCAACTAACTTTTAAACCTAAATACCCAAGCCCTATCTTACAAGCACCAAGAAGGAATCAAATATATAAACATGCTGAAGGAAGAACTGCCAATCTATGAATAGTTGCTGAGGAAATGGGGAATGTGAGTTCAGTTGTAGGGATCCAAATGAGTCAGAGAGGTAATAACAGAGTTGATTGTCATCTGAACGCCCAATACTTAGGACACACCCTTCAGAAAGGGAAAATGTCTTGAGCTTAGATTTCCACTTGAAAAACTGATTGTTTATCTAATGAAAGCTTTATGTAATATATGACCTACCTAAATCTCCTTGAATCTGGGCCTAAATCTCATTTTCACAAGTTTTTATTTCTTTTTAATGCCTAGCCAGACAACCAAAACTGATGTTTGCGGACCACATGAAACCAACGAACACTCTTCCAGTGGAGCAAATCTTTTTCCCAGCATGCTCCATGGATAAACAAGTTCCAAGTCAGATCGAGACTACTTAGGATTCATTCTGGTTCAGGTTAGTCCTACAGATCTGCTCATGTTTTCCTTGAGCACCACAACTCCCGCCTGAGCCAAGTATTACCCATCACCAATTGTCAGTGGATTGCTAAAAGTTACTCTCTCCCATTGCTGAAGGGAGTGGAGTTGCTTTCTGGGAGGAAGCTCTAACAGCAACTGTGACACAGAGTCCGAGTGAAGGGTTGTCTGTATCAAACTTGTCCTGTATTCCACTGTCACTGAGTTTTTTTCATGCATTCATTACCAGAACTTACGAAATAGTGTTAGTAAGACAATAAAGCTTGTGCCTACTTTTCTGGTCACTAACAACAATTATTTTATAATGCTATAGAATACATATCTGACTGTTAAAGAGTTAAAGAAAAAAATGAATCCTGTAAAAAATCAGGCCATCGTATAATGCCTCCTCATTGCTATAATGATATCAGTTGCAACAAGTCCAATGGCTGACCTCATTACAAGGGTTTAATTGCATTGTTACACAGTTTCACTTCTTCTCTCTGGCCTCTTTCTCTTTATGACAGCTTTAGAAAGGAATTTCAGCTTGAGGTCAAAGGAAATTAATTACTGCTTTCTTAATCTGTGCTCATCTACATTTAGAAAACTTGGGGCTTTTCACTAACATATTTGTGTCTCATTTCTGTGTAGACCCAAAGTTATAAGACTTTTGTCCTTTGTGAAAGTGCATAAATAGCCTTTTTCATATCAGAGGCCAGATTTTTTTCATGTCATTTACAGTTGTGCACATATGGACTGATGCCAATGGAACCAATGGATATACATTCACTGTGACTGAGGTAAGGCACTTGCAATATAACTTTAATTCAGACTACAGATTCCAGACAGATACCAGGTGTAAAAAAACCCAATAGCAACAAAAACAACCCAACAACAAAAGAAAACCCAACCAAACAAGAAATTATACTTAGGATAAAAGTCAGAAACAGGATCTTCAAAATTAACGGTAGCTAATTATGTAGGAAGAAGGATGAAAAAGATGTGTCTCTATGACACTACTTTTTGACTGCTACCTACCTCCTGTTTTTACTAAATACATCATTGGTTAGTTCAGGAATATCCAGTTTATGCTTCAAAGATCTTGCTGTCCAAATAGCACATGACCCAGTGTGCTGGCATCAAAACAGTGAGGAAGGGAACAAAGATAGGGACACCGTAACAATAGTCCTTGGTTGAAAAGCAAAAGCATGTGCAAAACATGGTTAAATGCTGTTGTAGCATGAAATGTAAAAGTAAAAACTTCTTATAAATTAGAGCCCTGATCCTGTAATTAGGTCATTTGAATTGATCCTTGCCTGTTCCATGAACTCTTGACTGGTTTCAAGAAGAACCAAACTTCTTCTAAAGAAGAAAATAGTTTTATTAATTCACTTCTTGAGGGAGCTGCTTTGGAAGGGAGATTAGAATGAGAGATGTCTCTGGGATGATTTGACAAATTAACTGTGAGAGGGTATGTCATGCACCAAGGATAATTTGAACAAGTAGTACCACAATACAATCATGATCTAGTAGTTTAAATCTATAAGAAATTGTTAGGTACTATGCATGTGTAAAACTACAATACAAGAAATATATTTTTCTTCAGAATGTAAGTATTTCTTACATGTACTTTGTGATTCTGATTAAAAGTCATGGAAATGTTGACAAAGATGAAAAATTGATAAGTTTTGAGCCCTTTGGCATAGAACATTTAAAGTTTCACAGACCTATTTTTTGTCTTTTGATCAGCTTTGCCACCCACTGAAATTCCTGCTACCAGAACTGTGTGCTCTTAGTTTATTAGTCGCTGCATCATTCTCCCCTTGCAAGCAGTAAGATTAGCAATAACAAAAATGCAGCTGCAAAGCAAAGCCAGCTCATTGAATACTTTGCCCTTCATCTGTCTTGGCTGAAAATCAGCTTGGTTATAAATGCCTGAAGAAGGAGCAAGATTCCATGTAAGTCACCGGTAAGCCCTTCGCATGAGACCTTCCTGCATTAGAGTGAGTTTCATTTTCATGATTACGCAGTTTGTAAAACAGACCGTGTAGACCTTATGATGTTGTCACAAAGTTTTATGGGGTAGAAGTTGGTTGGAGCTGTGTGATAGGAGTGATGACATTTTGGGGATACGGTGAGTTTGAACTTACTCATAGTACTCTAGACCTTCCTCCAGGCCCACACCTGATTTCAGATTTTGGTTTAATCATTGTGCTTATAAGGCAAGCTTGGGCTTAAGCATGAGTTCTGGCCCAAATAGAAGAAGCAATCAATGTGCAACCATAAAATTCACCAAAATCTAGTAGCCATTGTGAAAAGAGGTCCTGAAGAAACCTAAACTTCTGACACTGTCTACAGTCATAAAGAGGTGTAATACTACAGATAGATGTATCTGAACTAAATTAAATCCAAGTACCTTAGATAACAGCAGTAGTGAAGTAACAGCCACATGAACTTCACTATGAGATAGCTACTCGAGTGAATAGCCAAAGTTTCATGGGCTTGTACTCAGTCTTTCCTAAATTATCTATTGAGAATAGACTGGTACTGATACTTAGGGAACTTAGAACAAAGGTAGCTCTAATCATGCTCTAATCACATTTTAAATTTTGTAACAGACGTCCCTTGGAGGGTGTGGACCGAGCCACTACATAGCAGCAGTCTATGAATTATTTCACTCATTGGGACCAAGAGTTTTGGTGCATCGATTGTCCGAGATGAATGTCACATTGAGGTGTGAAAGGATTAAGTTGAAAGGCCTAGTTAACACAGACATGGCACTGGTGACAGAATTAAGTGCTAATGATATATAACAAAATGCTATTACATGAAATAGGATCTTTTTCACCCAGTTTTTCGATTTTGTGATAGGACTAGTAGAACAAAATGAAAAACTATTCATCAATCAGAGGTCTGGCTAGGTCAGACACTTTGGTCAAACAATGTGAGTAATTCCACCTACCTGCACTATAATTTATTGCAAAATTAATGCCATAACATGCAAAGCCATTGTCAGATAAAAGTAATTCTTAACCCGAGGAAAAAAAGCAAAATTTCTTTCTTTCTTTCTCTCTCTCTCTTTTTTTTTTTTGCTAACCTGACAAGATGAAACCTTTTTAATAAGTAGGGGTTTAAGGATGATTCACTTCTAATGATTGAAAAAAGGACCTTGAGGAGGGTTTGATAGACTTTCTCAATCATTGACTAAACGAAGATATATTAAAAAAAGGAACAAAAGAGAGTGCAAGGTATTAATTTTTGTTAAAGTTTGCCTGCTTCATTACAAGAGAATGAAATCAAGTCTTAGTGGGAAGAACAAGCTTTGATATACTCTACTTTCTACAAGAGTTTTCAGGACAGTTTATTCTTAACCAGATTAAAATACAATAATTCACCAATTCACAGTCTTAATTGCACTGTTATGAGCTAGGGAGATTAATGGCATATTCTTATTTTTAAAATGTTTAAAATTATAGTTTGTTATAAAAAAGTTCCCTTATGTCTGGTGTGTGATTGGCCTTGATTGCTTCTGAAAATTAAATTGTTACATTAGCTGTGCAGTAGTTTGTAGTTTCTAAAGGTGTTCTAAGGTTTTCATTAAGTGTCATACACGCCTACAGTAGGGACCAGAAACTGAGTGGAAACTTTAAAAAATACTCAACGTGTCCAGAATTCATAGCAGACCCTCACAACGCTCTCTTGTGAACCTTATTATATCCATTCCCCAGTGGGAGAAACCGAGACATACAGAAAGTTTTTCCTTTCCTAGTGACTCTTAGATATTCTTTCAGCCGCACCTTTTGTTTATTCCTGCCAACACACTGTTGTGGTGTGTGGTGCATTCTGCCATGCAATGTGAAGAGGAGTAAAATCTTGTAAAACTCTAGGGAGCAAGAAAAGGAAAGAACATCTCTCATGTTATCTATTGCTCTTTCTCTTGGTATGCCTCATGCATAGTTTGAAGGATGTTGAAGCAGATGACATTATTTATCTTCTCGCTATTCCACCACTTCATTACTCCATCCCTTTTTCATATATATAGTGAAACTGATACCAGCAGTTGAAGGTGGGATAACAGGAGGAGGTAGAGTTCATTGCAGAGGATTTACCCATGTTGTGTACTGTTTCTTTGGGATTGGCTGAATGAGAATAGATTTAGGAGATGGAGACTGAGTAGAATGAATCTGAATAGGAAGCAAAGGAATAAGGAGCAATTGCTGTAACTGTGAAGCAGTTCCAGATGTGCTGCTGCTGCACAACTAGGATTTCAGATTTTTTTTCTTATTGGTCTACCTACTCTGTAATGTATTCAGACACTACAGTGAAATAGAACACTTATTTTGGTTTTGTCATTTATGTAAACTGATTTTAGGGGGAAAAGAGGTACACTTAAGACCAGGAGCTAAATCAGGACTGTTATAATTTCTAGATAACCTTCCAGGATAAAAGGCAACAAATACAGATCACAACATGGAACTAATCGATTTTGAAATAATTCATGATAGTTTTCTATTTCAATGCAGGTAAGGCAACCCTGAACACTAGTGAATGTGGTTTATATCTAGAATAATATCTTATATTAAAAAAAATTATAAAATGAAAAAAATATTGCAAGGCTATTGTCATTGACAAGTCTTCCTTTCCTGTATTGTTTCTTTTGAAACTTACACTCAGGGGTTGCAGACTGCAATATCTGGTGACCTGCATAAACTTGTATCGCAGCTAGTGTAGTGGTGTGATTCTATTATCTAGACTTCACATCTTACCTGCTGGGAACTTCCAAGAAATGATGTTATAGTACAAGTAATCCAGTTTTTCTTTTTGTTGTGGCTTTCCTATAAATATTATGGTGGGAATCTTCAGGCATATAATCTCCACCTGTGCATGTGTATATATGGAATTGCACCTGAAATTTGGTACCTGCAAACACCTGCAGAACTAAGGATAGTCTTCATTTGATCTAACTAAGCCTTTATATCATCTAACACTCACATGCTGGCTGCAGTTAAAGTTTGCTGCCACAAAGCTCATCTGGAACTATTTAAGAAGACACAAGCACAAGACTTTGAATTGCATTCCTGAACTTTGCATAGTCTGGACAGAACTTTCAGCAACTGTATCTTAATAAACCCTCATGTTTATTAACTTTCAGTGATTTAAAGGGCATGTGTGAACCTCACCAGTTTTTGTCAGTATAGTATCGTGGTGTGGATCTCACCAATTTTTGTCGGTATAGTGTCATGATGCAGGTTTTGTGCAGTTGCACAGCGTAGCACCGATGGAAAGTCTTCCCCAAATTTCCTGGGGTAGTTTAGGAAAGGTGTAAAATACACCCTGTGCTGCCCCCAGGAGGCAGGCAAAAGTACATGTGTTGAAAACACCTCTTGAATGTACCATGCTGAGTGCCATCCACAGTACTTGAAAGAACCTTAACTTTGGTCTTTTGCAAGAACTTTCATCCATGCAGTCCCCATTGCAGAGTAAACTTTCTGCTTTTAGGTAATGCCTATTCCATCTGTTGTAAAGACACACATGAAGAAAGGGCTGGCATTACCCACATATCCATAAGAGCCTAGCAACCAAGAGTATTATCTTTATTCAGAAGAAGCATAGCACTTTTAAGGTTCAGAAACATATATAAAAATTGGGTTCTGAAATGGTCATTTTTCCCCTCTGCTATGCCATTATAGCGATCAGCCAAGCTTCTGCAAGGTAAATACTTTTGGAAAATAAGTGGAAATTTGCTGCAAATCAGTCCCTTTTGTGCATGGCCACAGGAGCATGTTGAAATGTTTGGACACTAATACCCATTCATTTTCTTGGCTCCATAAATAAAAGCCGCCAGCTATGTGGCGGCCGTGAAATGGTATTCTTCAGGACCCAGCAGGAAGCCCCATCCTTATTACCACTGCAGGGGGCAGGACAGGCCCAAAATAGCAAGACAACTAAATCAAGACATTTTCAATGTCTAACAAAATGACTGTGGTTTAGAGAGAAGCAAAAGGTTGGAAAAAAATTGGACAGCTTTTATACTTAGCGTAATACCTTTGTTAAAAGAGTTCAGATAAGAAAATAAGATATTTAAAAAAAAGCATAAGCATATTTCTGAATATCATTTAAAATATGTAAAGATCTTATGGAATCATAAACAGAGCACACAGCTATCTGAAAGGACATCCTGTTCAAGTCATATTTTCCAAATGGTAGCCCATGGTTCATAGTAAATAATGTCTTCTGGCAATATTGTTGTGTTTCTTGTTTTTTGATGAAACCAAAGGTTTTGAAAAGAGACACTGGAAATTTGTCAGTAAAATTTCAAATCTTTTTTGGTCCACAAAAAATAAAAATATTTAGAAGGAGAAAAGATTTTGGACTAAACCCTTGATTTTTCTACAGGTTTATTTAATTTTTATGGGCTTCATATACCAGGCAATATGATCCTAGATTTTGGTATAACAACATACTAAAGGGCTTCAGTCAAAATAAAACCTACATTGATGCAATGTGCTGTTCTACATAGATGAACCATGCTTATCTAGGAAAAAATTAAAGTAGTTTTAAAACCAGCTTCAGGTAAATGGAGTATTTTAAGCGTGCAAAGAACAATTCAGGGGATACCACCTTGTTTAAGATAATCAAATATTAGACTGATGAGGTTTTAATGAATTTGCAGTTCTTTGCTGTACTCCAAAACCACTGTGTCATTCTGTACAACTACACCACCAATATACATATGGGGGAGATCTTAATTTTATTTTACCTTTATTCTGATTATAAATTTGTTTAAACAAAGTTGAAGTAAGGATATGACTTACACATTAACATTTCAGTGAGGCATATATATGTGTGTATACCTATAAATATATATGTATACATGCAAGTGCGCACAGATTTGAGGGAATTAAAACAGTTACTCAGGATGTCTCATTACAGAAAGAAATTCAGCTTTTTACTTGCACTGCAAAGGAGAAATTGCTAAGGTACAAAATGTCAGAGAAAAATTAATTCGGTGTATTACTGAGTATTGTCTTGTAGACTAACAAGGGCTTTTGACAATAAAAATAAAGTCTGAAAATGAAAAGGGGGAACCACAGTGCCAGTTCGGTGCTGTCTCCACCTCCATGTTAGCCTGGGCTTTGAGACTGTCATCAGGCTCAACCATCCTGGCCATTCAAACTTTTTAAATGTTGGCTGTCCTCCTAGCTCCACTCTGGAGTAAGCCAGGTTGTCCAGGGAAATCTGTACACGTGATATGAGTGGCTTGTATTCAAGCTCTTTGCTTACGGACAGGAGAGAGAACTGGTTGGCTCTGTTTGGCTGAATAAACTCAAGTCTGAAGAGTAAGGCAACACAGCCATGATCCACGCAGCCAAACACACCGCATGGTAATGTGCAAAGGATTCAGACAAACCTGTCCTGATGCTTAGACATATGCACATAAGTACTGAGGTAGCTTATAAAATCAGAACCCTGTTATAAATAAGGTCCCCCAAAATTATAAAAAATTAAGTCTAGTTGTTGGATGTCTTTTCTACAATAACTGAAAGAAACTTTAAGGGGACAATCCTGACTGCATCCGGTAAAGACAGAAGGAGGTTCCAAAGGTGTCATTATGTATGTGAAACCCAGTGTAGTCCACCTCCATCCTATAAAGATCTTTGCATCATTTTTTTCACCTCCTGCCTGTATGGGACAGGTTTTACAGAAAGGTCAAGTTGCACACCCAGACTGGTGGTAACCATAAACCTAATCCTCATGCATACGAGCACAGGCAGCCTTCCGGTTCCCATTTCATGAGTAACTTAAGATGCACCTTTGGGGCACTGACAGTGACCCAGATACATAAGGCTGCTTGCTGCCCAGCTGTACAGCTCACCTTCCTGACCTCTTAGTTTAAAAAAGCAAAGGATCAACCAGTCTACAAAAGAAACTGTAGCAAAGGATACATTGGTGTCAGGACTATCATTATCATAATTGATGCTACTGAAGTAATTCAGACATTAAGTCTGTAATCTGTGCTGCTGTTTGTATCTGCTTCATTTAAAAGTTACAAGGCCAAAACCCATTGAAAACAGTGGAGAATCACTCATTTACATTTGGCCCGCCGAGTGCATGAAAAAATCGTGCCAAATTCTTTGAAAGCTTGTATTTGCAATACGACTTCCAAAATAATTAACCCTGGAAGTAGGATTTAACAAACTTACGTTTGATACGTGAAAGGAATAATACCTGAAACATCTTTCTTATGCTCACTCTTTTATGACTCAGACTTTAATGATTGCAATAAACATTAGCTTACCTAATAAAAACTATAGTATTTCAGAGCTGGTGCACAGTACGTTAACTGCATCTGGTGTCAACTGGAGCTAATTAATATTTTTATAGGTGTCTTCTATCCACTGTAGTTTAAACAGAAATATTGTGGGGTGCTTACATCAAAGCTGGAGGCAGTTGAGAGCCTCTGCTTGCTTGCTAGGCTGAACTGATAGCAAGTAGACCAATTTTTATAGGATTGTAAAAGCTAAATGTGGCTGTGGTTCATGCAGAGAAGCACTTTTCCCTGTAGCTCACACAATTCAGCACTAATGCTCATGGCTTGTTTGCTGTGAGATAGCTGGAGAGATAGATGGAGGGACAGCGGACAGATAAACTGGCAAATACCTACGCCTACACTTAGACAAAGCACACAGTGACCCAGACAAACCACACTTTTTTCCCCCCTCCTTCTAAAGGCTTTAAAAATGTGCTCTATCAAGCATTTACTTGTGGTGCAGATAAGATTTATCTAACAAGACTGGGCTAAAATTAAAAAGAAAGATGAAATAGCACAAGTGGTGCTAATATGTGTTTTGAAGCGTACCAATCGGCCTAGTGCAATGTCACAGCCCTGGGCTACATTTGCAAGTGGTCGAGCATCTCCTTTTTAAAAGGTTAACCTACAAAGAGCACACAAGCCCCTCTCTATGAATATGGGCAAACACCCAGGGAGCTCCACAACAATAAGAAAATAATGACATCAACCTGACCATGCTTAAGTACATAACATGCTGAAGGTTCACGGTTGTGTGGTCTGGAACAATAAAGGAAAAATAAAGAAGCCTGCTTGGTAGGCCCCAGCTGTTATTAGCCATGCTGTGAGATCAAGGGAAGGTATGATATGGGCTGCCATTTCAATTGAGACCAGGTTAATCTCTCAATTTGTGGAAAAGAAAAACTAAAAAAAAAAAATAGGGAAGGAGAGAAAGCAGTCTTCACTCCACAGTGCTACATATGGGACAAATAACAATATCCCTATTTACATAATCTGTCTTTAACCCTTTCCTAATAGAGACTTAATTTCCTAAGAGTCACAAACTGCAGATTTCATTTTCCTGCCCACCAAAATGAAATATCAAACCTCCATTAACCATTTCTCATTGGTGCTGCCATCGTTTGCAGCTGACATCAGATGCTGCTGATGCTTACTCAGGAGGGACCGCTGGTTGCTGCTGAGGGATCAGAAATGGGTATAAGGAGCTATGGACGCCACTGTTTTCCTGTCACTGATCTGTTTCTTCTAGAACTGGGTAAACAAATTTTGTGCCATCATTTACAGGTAGGAAATATGGCAAATAATACCAAGCACTTTCACCAATACTCTCAATATATTGCATTTCTCAAGTAAAGCATTTTGTAGCTAAAAAATAGTCCTATTTTGTGTGACAGTATTGTGTGGAGGCAATGTGGTGATTTGATCTCATAGCTAGTTCTGGTGTGTAAGAGTCTGTACTGATGAGAGGTGAGGGAAGTCCAGGCTCCTCCAAGGTCACCCACAAGCCTCCCTTGGGCTCCAGGTCAAGGCAGGATTTCCAGCAGGTCTGTTGTGGAAAGCTGCTTTCCTGCAGAGAAATGGTATCTCTTAAAGGATATAATTTATGAAATAATAGCCTAGAGGTACTGCATTGTATTATACCTGTTTTATTTGTAGTTTTTTATGTATAAGCTAGTACGTATGCACAGCCTGGGAGGCTCCCTTAGGGAGATGTTTAACTTCTCCTGACTGCTGTCCTCTGCATCAGCCCTCTGGAATAAGGGGAGATTACTCCTTCCCCAAGAGCATCTGAGCATGATCACAGAAGACGAGGTAGGGAAAAAGGGACCCTGCAGCAAGGGCTAAGGCTGAGATGCTGCTGAGGACAGGGAGTAGACAGGCCTCAGAAGCAGTGAAAACGCAGTGCTTCATAGGGAGCCAAGGGACTGCGTGCAACTTGTCAAAATTTAGAAAGTCACTGAGCTGCTGATCTGAGAGCGAGCCTGAGGGAAAGGACCCACCTTGTAAGGATACAGGAGGCAGGGAGAGAATTTTGCCAAGTTTTTCATTTTCTTTTCTGTGTTCCTTAATTTTTCTGAGGTTTCTTTCCTTTGAAAAGGTTCATTGTTCTCGTGTCTGGTTTAAGAAAAACTCTCTCTGGTGTTTACAAATACAGCGCTGTGCTCTTGGTGTTGCTCTCTTTAAACAAAAAGATGCAGAGAGAATCATCTCTAAGCTCTGCTGACTCAGCATCACAAGTACTAAGACTGATTAAAACTGGTGCTTTATTTTCCAGGTACCACAATGATTTGAACGAGTGAAAACACCTGTATGAAGCTGAACCTGGTGGAGGGCAAATAGGAAGGCTGTGGCAGGACAGAGAACAACGTCCCTAAAAATCCAGGTGAGCAGAACAGCCACTGTACAATCACTTCTCTCTGAGTTACTCCTGTGTCCTTTACCATAATCAAAAGGTTGATCCAGCAGTAGTAGGTGTATTTATTGTTTTGTTCTCACTGCACATTTTTCTCTCAGCTGTGCTCATGCCTCAGGTTCTTAAGACTTTGTATTATAATATTTCATTGTTAGTTCATTACTTAAGGAGACTTTTAACTATTTTAACAACAACAAAAAATATTTCCCTGTACATCCAGAATATACTAATTTTGTTTAAAAGTTTAAATAAAGTGGTGTTTAGAAACTAAGATAAAAGTTTCATTTTGTTGACATGTAGAACCTCCTTTTGCCATATTATCATGGAAGATTTCACCATGAGTGAAATAATGATTGATATTTAAAAGCTAGCATGCTTCCTTTACAGGTAAAGGGAAATGTCACCCGCAATTCTGACACTATGTAAATCCTACTCCATCGGTTTTATTTTTTTGCATATACATGCATGTGTGTGTATATATATATATACTAAATAGGAATCATTGAATCATAGAATGGTTTGGGTTGGAAGGGACCTTAAAGGTCATCTAGTTCCAACCCCTGTGCCACGGTCAGGGACACCTTCCACTAGCCCAGGTTGCCCAAATCCCCGTCCAACCTGGCCTTGAACCCTTCCAGGGAGGGGGCAGCCACAACCTCTGTGGGAAACCTGTTCCAGTGCCTCACAAACCTCACAGTGAAGAATTCCTTCCTTTTATCTAAATCTATCTTTTTTCAGTTTAAAGCCATTACCTCTCATCCTATCACTACATGCCCTTGTAAAAAGTCCCTCCCCATCCTTCGTGTAGCCCCCTTTCAGTACTCGAAGGCCGCCCTGAGGTCTCCCCGGAGCCTCCTCTTCTCCAGACTGAACCCCCCCAACTCTCTCAGCCTGTCCTCACAGGGGAGGTGCTCCAGCCCTCCGAGCATCTTCATGGCCTCCTCTGGACACACTCCAACAGGTCCATGTCCTCCTTATGTTGGGAACCCCAGTGCTGGACCCAGCACTGCAGGTGGGCTCTCATGAGAGTGGAGTAGAGGGGGAGAATCCCCTCCCTTGACCTGCTGGCCGCACTGCTCTTGACGCAACCCAGGACACGGTTGGCTTTCCGGGCTGTGAGCGCACGTTGCTGGCTCATAGTTTTCCATCCACTAATACCCCAAGTCCTTCTCCACAGGGCTGCTCTCAATCCACTCTTCACCCAGCCTGTATTTGTGCTTGGGATTGCCTTGGCCTTGTTGAACCACATGAGGTTTGCACGGACCCACCTCTCCAGCCTGTCCAGGTCCCTCTGGATGGATCCCTTCCCTCCAGCATGTCGACTGCACCACACAGCTCGGTGTCATCAGTGAACTTGCTGAGGGTGCACTCAATCCCACTGTCCATGTCACCAACAAAGATGTTAAACAATGCTGGTCCCAACACCGACCCCTGAGGAACACCACTTGTCACTGCTCTCCACTTGGACATTGAGCCATTGGTATGACTATGTTGTGATGGTTGCTAGACATACTTGTAAACAAGATGTAAATATAAAAGATAACTAATAAAAGACCCTGAGGAAATCTTCAAGTTCATACCTATTTACTCACTTCTGTTCTGTAAATCAGCTTCTAAAATTAATTTATAAAAGGAAATACCTTGTAGTCCAGCAGAGTGTTTGCTTAGGAATGGCAATGGAGGAAGCACTAATCCTAAAACTGATACTGAGAATTAATGTTCCAACACAAATGCGCTTGTTGAACAA
Source organism: Strix uralensis (assembly GCF_047716275.1). Lineage (NCBI taxonomy): Eukaryota > Metazoa > Chordata > Aves > Strigiformes > Strigidae > Strix > Strix uralensis. The sequence goes on along the minus strand of NC_133982.1, from coordinate 15,064,820 downwards.
GGAGGGAATATCAAAACTGCTTCCTGTAGGATACCTGGACAGGGTTAGTTTTATATTACTAGTGTAACTATCGTGCTTGGATTGTTTCTATTTTGAAGACTTCGTCTTTTGAGAAAATCCTGTTAGCAATATGAAATAGAATACGGACAAGGCACTATATTGATAGACTTGTAAAGTTCTTCGCATTTTCTAACTGTAATAATATATATATTTTTTAATTAATGGTCTTCTGTTACAAAGCGGAGCTGGGCAGCATTTGCTTAAAACATTAATGGTGTCCAACTTCTCTGCATGAAAGTTTTTTGTGGAGATTCTTTAGCATATTCATTTTGCCTGACATCAGGGATTATATTAGAACCTAAAAATCTTTGTACTATATTCATGGAGAACTTCCCCTTTGTGTATCTGTTTCTGCTGCATTAAATGTTTTTTTGTGATTAAATACCAAAGTACTTGAAAGCAGCTGTTTGATTCCATTTCTTTTTCAGTATTAGATTAATTAATTAAAAACATATTCCTGAAACTGTAAGGCCAAAATGGACAAACATTGAAGATTATTTAAAAACAAAATACTCTCCTTAGGCTCCCGAGTACTCCTTTTTCAGAACTATTCAGCCTGTGTCCCAGATCTTCCTCCTCTAGTAAATGTATTTACCTTCTCTATGGGCTCAGTAGCTCCCTTTTTCATTGAATTGACAGAACTAGCTTAATCTTTGCCAGATTTATGCAGTACCTTGAGAAAAGACTGTGCTTATATCCATTGAGCTGTATGTGGTCTGTGGCTACTTCCTCTCTGGTGCCCATTTTGTCTGTTCTTCAATACTTTAAATTCAACACTTTCAGATTATTATGAATAATTTCCAAATGTAGAGTCTAGATTTTCATTGCATATGTTATCAGCAGGGAATATCACAGAGGTCTAGTGCTTGAATGAGTGGTATGTGTTACCTGTAATGTAAAAAAAAATAGCAGTGACAGGGATATCACATCCTAATTAACCATGATATTCTTGATGATAAAAATAAATCTATAATCTACTTCTTTCCTACTCGCTAACTCTTGCAGCTAGAAGTTGTGGTACCAAATAGTGTGCCTGGATGTGCTGTCATGGAAACATATGGCACGGCTTCCTTTACCTTTGTAATGTGAGGAGTAGGTTTTGGACTTTTATAATAAATTCATGTACAGAGAATCATTAGAAAACATTTGTTTTGTTTTGTTGGCAAATAGTTGCTAGCACACACTAAATCGTATCTTATTTTATTCACACAGCACTTAACAGTAGTGCAGCCAGGTGTTAAATAATAATGGAGTTACATCAAATGGCTCAGTGGTTCAGTTGGGAGAAGCATCCAAAAGTTCAGATACTTGTCTGGAAACCTCCCAAACCATGCTGGTCTGGAAGCTGAAATAAAAAAACATCACTAAAAAAGCTGCTTTGTAGAGCAGTCCCTTTTTTTCTGTTTCATAAGGTACCTTAAGGTGTAGAGGTTTGAGTACCTGCAAATAATTATATAATGTGTTATTTATTCAAAGGTACATATGAAGCTAAGGATTCAGGGCTCGCTGACTTTTGATACTAAGTTGTTTTGTATTTCCTGTTCTCATTACAATTAGAAATACTGAGGGGAAAATAATCAGCAAATTAGCCTTTAAAAAATCTATCAGAAACTAAGAAAACGTATCTTACTGCCTTTTAACAGTTTCTTAAATTTGTTCTAACTTTAATAAATCAATTTTTATTTTTATGATTCTGAGCTCCTCATGTATGCAAATACATGATTTGAAAAGACAGTAAACTGAAAGGAGAAAAGAGTAAATCAAATTTTGGCAAGTACAGTGTTTTATTGACAGCGACAAACAGGCTTTTATCTATCATTTCTTTACCTATGAGGCTCTTGTCTGCATTTGAATACAAAAGTTCTGGCTGCTTTTCTGAACTTACGAAAACTAAGGTTCTGTCAGTAGAACACCCCAAATACTTTCTCACTGCTGAAATCCATCCCTTAAAGATAGCAATTGCCCAGCAGGTGTGTTCAGAACAGAACCCAGATCTACCAAGTGCTGACTCTTTGGTCTTCAGTCTGCATTTTCTTGTAATGAAGTTGTGTTCACAAAACATAGTGCTACCATGTTGAAATCCTTAGTCTATGGCTTTTAAGGGGAAATTTTGCTGATGCAAGATTTCAGTCTAAAACACCCTGTTTATATATAATGTCATTGAATTTGTTCCCAGAATAAATTATATATTTCTCCTTTCCCTCTGGGAAAGATGATTATTGTAGAGGTGAGAATATGGTGATCATTTCACCCCCACCCCCTTTTCTCTTTGGACTTTATGTAAAAATAAGATACCGTTGGTGCTGTGGACAAGTGTGAGACCACCAGCTAATTTTGCATAGCCCACTGAACAGTTAGATGGGAATTGCTCTTCAGGGTGTTCTCTTTGACAATAAACAGAAGCCTCAAGTCTGCATTTGGCTGCAGTTCAAAAAAATTACTAAGGAATCCTACACACTTATGTATATGAATACAAGCAATTGCACATTCCCATACAGTAAGCTTGCAAGCACAGTTATTAACATTTTAAAATGAGTAAATGCAAATAAAATGACTGAGTAATACATGTTATGTTAAGATCAGCTATATGAAAAGCAAAAGGATTAAAAGTTAATTTCATCCTTTTTAATTCAAGGGACATATAAATGGCATTCTGGGTAGAGTCAACTCCTCTTTTATCAGTCCTTTGATGCTGCTTTCTCACTGATTCAGTTGTTCAAATGCTACCTACATAATAAAATCCTGAGTTAATTTACTAAGATTTTACACCAGTGCAAATGAAAGAAGGGAAAGTGCTAAACAAGGCAATTAGCACTCTGTTTAGTGCACTCCCAAAATAAATGTAGGCAATTTACAATTTGGCAAATGGCACTCCATCCGGATCCAAGTCATTTCAGCCTAAGGGGTTGGTGCAGTTCATTAGGGGTGAAGGGAAAGGGTCTTTGTTTTGCTTTGCTTTTTAACTATATGTATATATATACACACATACAAATACACTCGTTGCTATTAAGGTCCACCCCATTTTACAGTACAGCAACAGATGTGATCACTCCTGGGGTTATTTGGATTTCTGGTGGAAAAATGTCAAGCTCTATGCTCTGTCCACATAAATGACCTCATTTATGGTGATAATGCTCTTTCCAAAGTGAGGGATTCCAAAATTGGCAACTCACTGATAACCTCCTTTGTGGCTTTCTTGCCATGATTTTTTTTTTTTGTGTACTTACATGTTTATTATCACTGGAGCTGTTCAGATCAGATCCATGAACCTGGGAATGTCCTGAGTGAAATGATAAGATAAAACACTCTGCAACTACAACTGACTCTCTTTTTAATTGACAGGAAGACTGCACTATGACTTCCATGTTTATTCTTGTAAGCTCCTTATTAATGCAAAAATAATAGCTGTTATTAATGCAGAATCACAGCCAGCATTAATATTTAAGATGTAAGAATGAAGGAGGTTAAATACGTGTTTATATTAGTTTTAAACAGAGAGCTTTGCAAAACAGTTAAGGCGAGTAATGATGACCATATTCACAGAGAGTGTATGCAGTGTGAAATACCTGCTATGTTCTGGAGTTTAAATACATATCCTTAGTGGGATAAAGGTCTTTGATTAGTCTCCTGCATTGTCATGCCGTCATCTCTCTGAATTGCTACCGCTTCTTGCAAAACAGAATACAGATTAAGATTCTAAACAAAATATGTAATACACTATGATATTAGCACTGATTTCTTTTTTGTTTATTCAGTCTGTAGAGCTCTTTTATATGATAGATCATAAGGTAAAAGCATTCTTTTGTGCCCTCTAGCTGCTGGTTGCACAAATGAAAAAAGAGGGAGAAAACAACCCTGTGATTATTAAATTCTCCTCATCTTTAGGGTTAAGTACCCCAGCTAATAAAGATCTCTCATGAGGATAAAGTTTCTTTCTTGGCAATGTCACATCCATTTAAGTAAAAATCATTTGGATGCTTTCAGGGATTCAAGCTGTTACCTTTACATAAAGCATCTACATCAATTCTTTGTATTGTTTTTATCCTCTGAGAAAGCCTGACATTGCATTTCTTGGTTAAGCAAACCTCCCACTGAGGGTAGGCTGAGGGATTGGGCCCTTTTGTGCTATAGAAATCTCTGTTTCACAAGAAGAAAAAAAAAAATCCTTATAAGTTCATGTAAAAATGCAAGAACTATTTCATGTCATTAAACACACTATTTCAGACTGTAACAATTCAGCCTGATCTTGTACTGAGCAATCATTAAGTCCTTTGATTTCAGACTGGTTTTTCTTAGCATCACATTTGCTGCTGATCTTTGTACCCTCATATTCCAGACTGTTTCATTCTTTTTGCTAGGTTATTCTACTAATATATTTTTTAAGACAAATAATAAAGTTTCTGCATTGTTTCAGATTATAAATCACTACTGTATTTTTTAAAATTGTTCCCTGATCATCCTCACCACCCAACACCTATTACATATGCTTAAAGTCTTTGAAAAATATTATGGGCCAAAACACCCCTGGTCTTTCTGGATTCCATTTGGGTATGTGCAATTTTTCATGTATGCAGGCTTAATTCATAGCAAAAAGGATCTAGTTTAGACAGAAAGGAAAACTTAATAACTTGTAGGCACAGTTAGGCACTAGCATGGATTGCCAAGGGAGGTGTAGAGTCTCTGCTGTTGGTGGTTTTAAAGAAGAGGTGGAACAAACCTGTGTCAGGAATAGTTCAGGTATCTGATCCTGCCTTGGGGCCAGTATGCAGTACAGATGATCTCTCAGAGTCCTTTTCAGCTAGGTATTTTTATGATTCAGTGCTCCTGCACTTTGCAGGTAAAACTCTGTGAATGTTTGAATTGCATTGCCATGGGTAGAACTGGTCCTTCCCCTAAAGGCTGTGCCTACGTTTTGAAGACAGTGAATGATAGGGATACCCATCCCCTCCCACGCTGTGGAAGAGAAGGAGGTTTATCAGCCTCCGGGCTGTCAGCCGGCTGTTCTCATCAGCCAGAACTTTAGTGTACCTCTTCACCCCTGCTCATGATCTATTTAGGTGGCATTTTCCTTCTCAGAGTTGACCCTTACATGATACAAAATGAAGCAGTCTTTGCTGATCTGGGTGTAATACAACAACATTCAAACCACATCTGAATCTTATTCACATCTCAGAAATGAAAAGGGGAAAGCTCTTTCACTTGGTATCAAACATTAGCTGTTATTTTTTGTTACGTCCTTGTTATTTCATCGAAGTTGGGATTTTTGGGGGAATACCTGTGATCTCTCTTTGTCCTTGTGATACACGTGCATCTTTTCTATTCCTCTCTACAGACTGAATAACACCAGGAAAGGACCATGCGAGATAAAGAGGAGGAGCATAACTTCTGAAGAAACTGTTTTGCTCTGCTTTAGATTTTCCCAATATTGTCAATTCTTTGTTTTGAATACATTTTTTTTCCCTTAAGGGAAGAAGTATACTCCAAGCCAATCTTCTGTTACAGCTTCTTTACCTTTGTCTGCCTAACTCAGCTGGTATTTAATTGGTCAGCAATAGGAGGGAAGTCTCCTTTGAGGTAATGAATATTGACTGTTTATGTTGAAATGTCACTGTGAAAAGAAAGCCCAGCACCAAAGAGGCGGAACTCAGTGTGAGAGTTTCAGACACAAAGGAGACACCAGCAAAGCACAGGCATTGAAAAGCAAAGCAGCTGAAATTCAAAGAAAAGATGAAACAGAAATGGTCTACATGTGTGGGAATTTTAAGCTGTCAGTTGACAGGTGAAAAAGTCATCATTCCACCTGTTAGAACTAAGTGTAATTGCTTGTTTTTCCTAAAATAACACAGAAGCCGTGACTCATAAATTTTTTAATTGAAAATTCATTTAAACTGATTTGCAAATACTTTACTTTTTCTTTCAAGGTAAATGGATTAAACTCATTAGTCAATTTCTCTACCTCAGACATGCAGAAAGTAGGTACTGTGTTTTCTGTGTTGTATCAGGTATTAGATAATCAAATCTTGTATTCAACCACCTTTTTTTCATAAAGCAACTTGAATAGCAGCTTTAGAGTTCAACATGCAAGTTTATCATCCATTCTATAGCACTCATTGATTTAGAATGAATAAAGGCTGTTCTCCAGCAGACAATCTTAGCATCAATCCAGTGCATGATGTATGGCCTAGAAGTTTTCACTGTTGCATAAAAGCTGTTCTTTGTTTCCAGTTGTGTAATAAGGAACTACAGTGCTTATATGAGGTTCTGATATATTTTAAGCCATTTCTTATCTAGATGGCATGGAGAAGCCAACCAGCAGATTTCTGGGCTTCATAATTGAGTTTTGATTCTTGAACCCACTGTTCTTTCACCTCTGTCATTTTTTGTGGTGACCTCTAGGGAACTGTGCTGAATAGTTTTTGCAAAGTTGACCCACTGATGTGGAGTATAACCTCTAGTTGTTCCATTTTGTTCATCTGAGTCCTTTAGTATTAAGATTTGATATGCAATGAATTTTTTACTTTTAATGTAAACACTGACTTCGTTGTTTTGGGTAAAATTTACTACGATGTATTTTAATTTATGTGGTATCTTCTGTCTACAGATCTTCATGGATTTCGGGCAGGGACTAGGCTCATCATATTTAGTTATAGATATTGTTTTTAAAAACAAACTATCTTATTTTTAGATCCCCTCCTATTTGATTTTATATTCCATATTATTAAATTCCAATAAGCATGTGAGGGAAAGCAAGAGTAAATAAGGAAAAACTCTTATAAGTCAGTGTGTCTAAAACAAAATGTATTGCAACACATTCTGCTGTTTCTATGAAAAAGCTGGTCAAAAATTTAAATCAGACCATCTCAAATATACCTTTATCTTAAAAATAATAGTTTTTTTTTCAAGCAGACAGGAAGATTGCCTGAATGGTGCAAACATTCCTTTGAAAATCTGAGCTTTTATTTTCAAATCTCCATTTTAGATTTGGCACTTAAAATATTCATGTGGTGTTTTTAAAATGTTCCCTGAATCAGACAAGCATTTGAATCCAGTAGGTTTTTGTTTTTTATTTTCTCTTGGTGAATCATTGAACAATTTCTGCATTAGCTTCAATCTGGGCCCATTCACACAATGTGTCCATCTGAAACATCCTGCAAACAGTGGGCTGCTTTAAATAGAAGAGTATCACCGGGACCTGGACTGTAAACAAAACATTATTAAATGAATTAAATAGTAAGAAATATCTGCAAAGAGGTGAGCTAAATTTTGTTACTGCTACCATTTCTATACAGTCAGCAAAGGCTTTGAAAGTTAATGCTTTCCACAGCTAGTCAGACTTCTCAACGAGAGGACTACCATCTCCCACAAAAGTTATCATGAGCAGGCAGTATGGGAGGCCTGCTTTTGGTCAGCAAAGGTAATCTGAATGTGTTTGGTATTTGCGTATGTTTTTGGGTTTGTTACCCCCACCCCCCCCTCCAAGCTTCCAATGGCTTCAAGGAACTTTCTGTATGTCTGAAGGGCAAGTTGCTTTCCACTTGCACTGAAAAACAGCCCTGACATTACTTCAGCATCCTAATTAGCTCTCTTGTGCATTAAAAATATATATGTATATACTTTGGGAATAATCCAACCTAGTGGCAAATATAAAGTATTTTTACTATCTGAAATGCTGTAGCTAAACATACAAGTCAGATACTTTTGCATTAATTCTCCACCTTGGAGCAACGAATGGGCTACACTAGCATCCATTATCTCCCCCTTGCTGTTTGTTCCTTTGTGTTTTTTTTTTTTCTTTGTTGTTGTTGTTTTTTGTTGTTGTTGTTTTTTTTTTAAAAAAAACCCCACATATTCTTACATGTTTACTGTCTTCTTTTTTAAAATATTTGAACTTTTCATGATTAAGGTCCTCATAATGCTGACCTCTCCAGCAAAGGTTTATTTCATATCTTGCTGTGTCATTCCCAAATACTTAGATTTAGACTTGTATTACTTTGTTTTGATTGTGTATCTCTACACAAATAGAAGATAACATCTTTAGTCACAATTCTGTGTTATGCCTGAACTCTAACCTGTGACATTCACCTAGCTCGATCTAACAAGCTTTGTGCTCCCTGTCCAGATGAAGAGTGATACTTCTTCATTAGCAAGATCAGTTTCACCTTTAAAAACCCTTTGCTTCCCGTTTGCATTAAGCCAGATTGAGATGTCTTGGGTCATGATGACATTTCAGGAGTATTCAGAAGCAAAAGAGGAAGTCATTACATCTGCAGTTCACCTGCAAAGATGTCATTAAAAGAGGAAGCAAAATGAACCCCTGTCAACTTGTTAGGGCCCAAAAGGTAATTCTGCCATCATATATGGAGCAGAATATGATACAGAATCCTATTATTACTGACACCAGATAACTTGCTGGTGTAAAAGGTTCTCTTTTCCAGAAAAGTTCAGGTGATACTAAATTTATTAATGTGTCAGCTTGAGGAGATGTGATGTCATTTCTGTTGTCTGCAGGGATGAAAACTGGAGTGTCCTTGCTCCTGTCAACACACTATCATCTTAATTTCTTTTACGGTGCACCTTGTTGCCATCTGTGGACGGGAGAACAAGGGATGAGGGTGAAGTGTCAGGGGAGATGCCTTTTTAAAAAGAACTACTAATATTTGACATTTATCATTTTAACCTGCCTTTTTCCAAAACAGAAATTTATTACATCAACATTTCTGGTGAATGGTTGGCCTGATCCTGGCAGGAGCCTACGCATATGATTTGAAGCTTTACCTGATCATGTAGATTTACAGAATCAGTATTTTGTTTTTTTCTAATATTCCTCAATTCAGAAAGTATACAGATTACTTTCTTTTCTACTTGATATAAGACCTAGCAATTGCATTCCACTCCAGTGTAATTAGAAAGATAGTTGAAATTTTCAGACTGTAAAGGTACGTTTTACAGTTATGTAGAAATACTGATAGAATCACATCTTGTGTTACTAATTTAGAGTGGGTAAAAGTCAGAGTCATGTACGTCATTTCAAATAATGTGGCTTTGTTTTTTTGAAACTAAAACTGGTATCTTCTTGAAAGATCCTCATTTTTAAAATGTTTGTCATTTTTAACAAATTGATGAATCACTTTTCAGTTGTATTGCATAAGAATGCTTTAATCCTGAAGCATTTTCTCTATCTTCTGTATCTGGAGATACGGAACAGCTGAAGAAACTAATTTGAACATTTTTAATGAAGATGGTATTACTAAAAGGGAACATTTTCCAGGTGAAAAATATTTTATCTTGCCCACTGAATGCAATCTAGACTTTCTGTATGACCATTGTAGTAACAGGAAATATTTTCTTTCAGTTCCAAGGTGTCACATGCTGATTCTGTGCAACACATTTCAATATGGGTATTATAACAACTCATCTGATAGTGATCTTAATGGATTTTTGAACTGCTAATATTTCAGATTTGAACTGCGTGTACTTCAATTGATGATCTGAGCATTCCACAAATACCAGAACTAGCATGTTTACTGCCCTGCAGTTGATTGATATCTCCTAATGAAGAAAGCACCTGGAAAAATGATAAAGGAAAGTTACTAATTGGTTTAACTTAGGTCAGCCACTTCATATTTTATAAATGAGGAAACTTTTAAGGAATTGCTGCTGGAAGCCATCTGCTAACTAAATAAAAATGAATGATAATCATCAGATTTCACATGCCTTTTACAGAAAGTATCATCAGAAAAAAAATACAGCTGCTTTCTTCGAAGTAAGAGCAATGTAGGAACTCAAATTCCAAGCCCCTAATAATTGTCTATGTAATATAAAGTGTTAATCAGTTTGGTATACACAAACCTGTCAGCAGTTCTGGATCCCTTCACTATGTATCAGAGAGACTACTTGTGGTCACTTTTAAGAGCTGCCAGTAGAATTTACAATAGCAAATTATGATTTATTATTCATTCCAGGACATCTGATGTTTCTGTTCCCAATTCTGCTTCCCTCCCCATCATCTTTTTTCCAGCTAAAACTGTATCAGGCTGGGAAATGTCCAGGATGTGTGTATTTCTCTTGTATTGTGCATATTTTTGCAAGTCATTAAACCTTTGTTTCTTGTCTTTTCTAACCTTCTTAGTAACCTATCTAAACAACTCTCAAAGGAAAATGAGTCAATCAGGAAAGAGATAGCCCTCGTGCCAAAGCAAAAAACCACAGAAATAGAAATAAAATTAAAAAAGGGAAAAGCTTTCACTTCAGGAATGCAAGTACAACTTTGGGCCTCGCTCCTTTAAAGACGTACACTATGTTTGAATTTATTTCTACTGCCTGTGCAGTTCTATTGAATCTGAAAGGCTACTCATGCATAAACTTAAGCACACTGAAGAATGTGGGAACACTTCAAGCTGCACTTTAATATGAAAAATTCTACATAAGCATAATAGTATGAGATTCTTCTTAGTTTGTAAGTTCAAAATAAAGACCTGCTCAAAATCTATATGCTGTTTTGTGCAAGTAAATGTGAGAAACCACGTCTTTCTATAATAAGGGCCCATATTGTTTAAGATGTTGGCATGTCAGTCCTGAGAATATTAAATTTCTTTCACCCATAAAGACATACTTTCTTCCAGTGTTAGTAGTACTTTACTTGGTTGTATTACATGCAGCAGGCATAATTTATTCTGGACCATTTAGAACAACGCAGTTTAAGCAATGCTGGCCGTTTTGTCAGGATGACAAAGGGGAATTACGTTGCACCCATATATGGTAGACAATGCATGGACAACATGTAATATTCTCTGTGGGTGAAGTTCAATTCTGGGCAGAAAGCCAACAAAAGGCTCATGCACCACTTAAGTCCCACTTAAACCCTATTTTGAAGGCTTAATAGTACATAGGCCATGTTCTGGCCTCTTGCCCAGGAGTGAATTTTACCATGTTAGCATCCCCTCTCTCTGCATGCAAAGGGGGCAAAAGGGCAAAGCTTTTGTGCTGGGCAGTGAACTGATTCTGGAAGACACCGATCTCTTCTACTCTAAAGAAAGCAGCAAATCCATAGAACAACATGTATCCTGGTTTGTGGCTAATCCACCTTCCCTGATGTAGCGAGAGGTTACATTGTGCCAATAGTTCTGTCCTACAGAGCCAGGAATCTGCCTGACGATTGACACATAGCTGGTATTGCAATTTCTCTCTGTGGCTGTCCTGCACTGTTCAAGATCTTCAGCTGTCCTTTTCCAAGCTTGGATTAATTTCACCTCTGTGGTGACCATTAAGAAAATTAGAAAATTTTATCTCTGTCATTTCAAAGACTTCTGAGATCACTATGCTTGTCTAGCCTATAATCTCAAGGGGAAACAATAATGCTTTCTTGTAACTCCATGCCTGTAAAGGTATTTTCCGTTTCAAGAGCTCTCTATACACAACAGTGTCCAAATGACTATTCTGCTGTCACTGAATAGGATAAGATGACCTATTGCAACAGCATGCTACATGAATAATTTTCTCTGTTTTCCATGTTAAGTCATGTTTAAATGTACAGTGTAACAAAATGCATTAAATTATTCCTAGAAAATAATTATTCATGATTATCATTAGCTTACAGTACTTTCTATTTTGACCTCATATATTGTAGAGTTCTCTGCAAGATTGGGAACTAAAGATACTATTTACTTGCAGGCAGTTAGAAACACAACCCCCAAAATACAAGACTTCATGTTAAAGATGAACATGGTCAGTCTGTCTTAGAGTTTAGGCTTTGTGTATGTTATTCCTCTTTTAATTAATGAAAGCTCCACCAGCAGAATTATTATGAGAGATGGTTTTCTGTGAATGGATTCCAACCCATACTGATTAAGTAGACTGGAAATCTTATTTTCTGATAATTTTTTAAAAGTGCATTTCCTTCCTAATTAGCAAGCAGGACATGGAACACAGTAAGTATACATTTCCCTTTAATAATTATTTTATTTTTAAAACAGAATACTTTAATGATTTACTTAGAATATCTTTTAGAGATCATATAAAAGACAGATGCTTATGCCCATTAAAAACAGAACTTCTCTCTGAAAAGTGATTTTGTGTCACCAAAATACTTGCGAGGTTCTAAAAATATTTTGACACATTTTACTTTTCAATCGTTATAAAAGGATTTTTTGTACATATTCTTATTGTGTCTTCATTTCCAGAATTGTTTTTAATTAAAAAAAGACTGTTTTGTTACAATGGATGATTTCAACCCACAAAATATCCTATTGTGCTTGCTATCAAAACAAACAGGTGCACACAGCAGCATGCACGGTATGCAGTGCAATTGAGCAAACAGTTTATGTAAAGATTTAAGCTCATCTGAACAATGTGAGTTCAAGTGATATGAATTGAAGCCAAGTATTCTGGATGAACGGCTCAGTTCTGAGAGGCTCTGGATGGAGCCCAGAACCTGTTGATCTTTGTGGGAATTGTGGGCACTTTATACCATATAAGAGATGACAGCCTCTGTCAGGATTAGTTTCTCAATTTGAAATATGTATCAATTTTTATCAATAGAAGAGCTACTTCTCTATTGAAACACCATGCTTCCTCTTGTCCACATATGAAAAACTCTTTCTGTTCAGATGTTTACAGAGGTTTCATAAGATAGGAAGACATGGAAAGTAAAATATGCTAGAAGTCAAAGAAAAGATGAGTAGAAGTTAAATAAAGATATCTGTGAAGTTTCAGGATACCTCAATTTCCTATGTGGTTGGCCTTTATGGATGATATAATTAATTTTTATTCCTGGATAGCCAAGGTACCCAGTATGAAAGTTTCATGGAGAAAACACACTTTGCAGCAATTGCATGCCTTTCCTTCCTACAGTCTCCGTAGTTCTGATGGTAGGGAAAACGAGGGGACACTGATATAGTAAAATTCTCCTCACTAAAAGGCAAAGCAACCTGTCCTTTACTGACAGTGTGTTGTGTGGCCGTCTATGAATATTTCATTAATGCTGGGCTGGGGCCACTGATTCAGTTCAGACTCCCAATTAGCACTCTGCACCTAACTGTCTGTTGTTATCTCTTTTTACTCGGCTGTGATGTCTTCATTTATCTCAAGTGGATGGTTCCTTTATGTCTCACCCTTCCTACCCTTCTGCTCCCTTTCACGATACTTTGATGCCTGTAAGTTCTTATGTCCTCATCCCGCAATGGAAGGAGCTGCTTGCCAGGAGTCCCTGGGAACTCTCTGGGGAAGGAGTTTATTGTCTTTGTCTCATTGTCCCATGGACATCCTAATCATAATAGCGGTAAACATTTTCCTAACCCAGCCTGTGATGTTACTTCTTTTACTGGTTAAATACCCTGATTTCTCAAATGGCTGAGACATCCCTTCATCAGCTACCCCTTTATATCTCCTCTATATGAACAGTCACTACATATTGTTCTGGCTCTAATCTAGATTGCAGTCTCTTCTAGATAAAGTAGGACCTTTATTTCTTCTGAAGAGAGCTATGCATGTCTATAGCACAATTTCTATTAATAATATAAATTAATTCTGGTCATATGCAGTCCAGAAGATCCCAGACATAGCAAACAATGACTCTCCCAGGGTCTGGAGGTGAGGGATGCTCCAAAAGGAGTTGTGGTGTATGGTGATATTAAGTAGCCTCACACAGTTTTGACCTGAAATTGTCTGAAACTCTTAACTAGGCTGAATTGTTTTGTTTGAAGATATTAAAAATATTTGAATCCTCCAACTCACGATTGATTCAGCAAGTAAAAACTCCTTCACCTTGAAGTGGAGTTGGAGAGTGGAATGAACAAAGTACTTTCCAAGGTGAAACTCCTAGGTAGACAGTATCATTTTTCCCAGTTGACAGTCACAGTTTGGTGATCCCATACTTCTACATGTGAAAATACTTGACTGTCAAAACATAGTTATTGACTCGAAGGAGGACAAAACATGTCTGCTTCTGATAGCAGGTGACTACTCATTATGTGTTAGCCTCTAATTCTGGATGATCATTATAAAATTTTGACTACACATACACGGACAGGTACAGTTTTTGGGAACAGGAAATGGTTCAGTTTTGTTTCTACTTTCATTAATTTCTACTTCTATTATCTGTGAAAATCTTATATTGTAAAATATATGTTTTTATTTATTTAGTCATGATCACATGTACATGCATGTTGTGCGTGAAGGGTCTTCACTTATCTACCATCTTGATACAGAAGGTAACGAACCTCTATAAGGGTAAAATAAAGAAAAGTTATTTCCTTGGAGAGCTGTATTGAGAGTTATAAACTGTATTAGATAAAATTTAATCTCATAGACATTTTGAGAATAATTCTCCATGGGCTGGTTCCTTCTGGGTCCTTGCTTTTATTTCCAGTAGTCAAAGTATTAATAGGGTTAAAGGTGCTGGCATGGTGAATTTATGGTCGACATCTCACAGTCCGTTAAAGCAAGATCACTAATGGGTGACCTTGAGGTTCGACCGTTCCAGACTCAGGAAGATCAAGTCTCAGACCCCTCCTGCAAGTGCTCTGACCTCTCCATTCTTCCCCTCTATGGCCTAACCTTTAACTCACTGATCTTTGACCAAATTATTAAGCAAACACCTGCTTAGGTCTCTGACCAAAGACAGTAGACCAGGAGAGCTACCATAATTCCATGTGAATTAGCTTTAATAATAACAATACTAGCCTAAGGAGAAAATCAGAGGGTAGGTTTACAGTAAATAATCATGCTGCTACAGAGCACATACAGAACGGACCCTTCAACAGCTCTTACCTACAGTAAATCAATGCTAATCTATTTGACTGTGATAATAATGGCTCGTCAGCAGATATAGTTTCTTTATTTGACTTGACTAGGACAATGACTAGGTAAAATTTATTTCCTATTACTAAAGCAAGACAAAGACTAAAATGAATCCTTTGATGTCAGGGATTTCCCGTTGGTAATAATGCATAAACTGCATTAGTGTTCAACACAGTTGCTAAGAGTAACTGGAACAGAAAAAAAGGCTGGAAAATATCTGATGATGTCAAATATTAAGCCTGTGTAATGTTATCTGAATTACAAATGGAAAGAATGGTCTGAATGTCCCCAGATTTCCTTGGATTGCCCGTTCCTTTTTCAGCTCTTGCAGTGTGATTTTATAAATCTGCATCATCTGAGATTAACTCAAACCTGAGTAGTTCTAACATATGTATTCTTCCTAACTAAATTGACTGAATTTTTTTTAAGACTCTAATCACAACAAGTAGTAGAATCTGAATTATTATACAATAATAGCAGACCCATAACAGACCAGTGTAATTTACTAAATAGAGATTTTTCAGTTTAAGTGAACACAATTATGAATACGTGTTTACTTGTAGCTGACTTTATATGCTGGCTGACAATGCAGTAACCTCGTGTCTGTTCATGGAGGCAATCTGCATGGGTAAGCTAGGCATTTGGAAATGTAAGTGTAATGGTCCTATGCAAAGTCCATCTTTTACCTCTCGTCTTTAAAGAGAATTGTGAAGATAGTTTATTGTTGTAGGGGATGGATTTAACCTTTAGTGTTGCTAATAATAGAAGAAAATTAAATGAACTGGATGAGGTTTGTTTATAATATTGAGAACAATTGAAGCGAGGCTGCTTGGAGTTAGTGGATGCTATCTGATAAAAAACTTTGAAAGATGTACAACTCTAGATATATGAATCGGTTATGTGTTTCCCATTTTGAAAGTCAAGTAGTTTTAGTACCAATCTAAAGCCCACTGAGTTAAAGGGTTTTTATTGACTGCCAGGGCATTGTATCAGGTCTGTCTTTCCCCACGTATGCAGGATGACTACTGAAAAATTTCCACCCTGTTAATTTTGAATATGCACTTACATGTTTTTTAACTTTATGAAGAAGAAATAAAAATATCACTGATCTAAATAATACTTCCAAAATTAAATAGTAACTGTATTTATTTTCTGTTCACTTGAATGACTCTCTACGTTACTCTGTGCTCTTTTGATCTGTTTTGCAGGATATTAGTTGTCCTTCCTGAAGATACATGGTTAGTAGAATAAAATCTAGCTAAAAATATTGTGAATGAAATTAAAGGGAACTTAATGTAAACCCATCTGCAGCTTGTAAAACAATATTAAATGTTTGTTTGATCAATGCATATTGTTTCCTGTGTACAGTGTTATTCAGATTGACTGTCCAAGTTGAAACTGATTTACATAGATTATTATTTTCCGTTCCCTGACTAGATTAGTTGTAAGATTAAAGCTGGTACAATTGGCTAGATAATGTCATGGAGTACAAGCACATATATACTTGAAAACATATGTACTTTGCTTGTATATAGGTATTCACACCCAGAGAGGCCTACAGAAGCTTTACAGGAGGTCCAGAAAAGCCTTAGATAACTCAAAGCCTGTTGCATAAAATCTGCACTAGCTGGTACTGTGCCCTTAAACAAAATTGGTGGCTTCTTTTCTGGAGAAAAGAAATGGAATTACTTATGGTGAGGTATTGGTTTGAGAGAGGAGGTAAGTTAAAAATCGATATGCAGTAAAAAGTTACAAAGCAAGCACTGTAAAGAGTAAATGGATTTTAAAATTACGTTTATTTGAATGCTCTCACTTTACACATCCATTAATTAGTGAAACACAAGACCAGATGATTACAGCACAACAGAGATGTTTAGTTAAACACATTGCCTACTTCTTTTCCTATCTGTCAGCATACAAGGTCAAATTTTGCCCAGATTTACAGAAATGCAGCATCACTGAACTCATTTGCTGCCCTCAGTCATACCAGGCAATTCCACAGATGATGAATTTTTCCATTTCATGAAAAAATACACATAGTCGAGGGCTTGATTGAAAGCCCATTAGAATCAATGGAAGTTTTTCCTTTGACTACAGTGAGCTTTGAATCAAACCCTATATGGTTGTGAAATATCCATAAGATATTTGGCCACACATCAATCTGTACTATAATACACTGTATATTAATATTTTATTAATATAAAAGTAGTCCACATTTTTACTCTGTGTTTAGCAGAAAATTATGTTAGCAGTGCTTAAGATGGTTCAGATTTGGATTGTGGGCATGTTGGAAGTTATACAAATATGAGAAAAATATTAGTCCATAAAGCTTTCAAATATTTTAATATCTTCTCCATAAATGATAGGAACCTCTCCTTGTTTAGAAATAAAAGGGAAAATTTATCAATATAAAAATTAAAGAAGTCATGTTAATATATGAGTTTATTACTCATTTTTAATGTATATGTGGGCAAGTTTTACTGGCATGTACTTTCAGTTCTTTGTTGCTTATATCCTCCTGATGCATGAAGTAGTTAAATTTATTAAACCAGAAAATTTGTGTGTGTGTGTTGGGGGATGTGTTAAAGAAAGGTTTTCTTACAATAAAAAAGGAAAATAAAAATGATTTTGCCTTTGTTCATACCTGCTCCTAGTGGTTAAATGTTGCATTTTTTTTACCTATAAGAATAGAAAACATTTTAAATCTAACCTTATAAAACAAGGAAATATAACGTGATTTTATTTGAAGAATGAACTAATTTTGTGCTTATTGATAATTCAAGCAGAGAATTGTTTTAAAATATCACTGCAGGTAATGTCAAAAGGAAAGTAGGTGCTCTGGCATATGTAAGACTGGAAAAGGAGGGTATTCCTGAAAGAGGAATGCACATCAGTCAAAGGCATCAATAAATAAAGCTCTTTTTCATATGTAAATGGGAATTTCTAAAGTAAAGAAGGTATTGTTTTATAAATAGTGAGATAATATTCTTGAAAAAGGTTACCAGTGATTACATAAGTTATCTCTTCCATAAAGAAATTTAGAGCTCATAGTTGCTCTTTTCATTAAAAAGGCTTTTCATCTAGTCTCATGCAGAAAGCCCAGCTCTGCATTTTAATTAGAGATAATAAATAATTATATCACTTAGGAAACTGAAACTATTAAAGTCTTTTTGTGACACTCTATATTTCTCTAAATATATAAGTATATACATTCAGCTTCTGATTTACATATCACATTAAAGCAGATAATATAATAATATAATATAATACATAAATATGAAAAATATTCAGGGCCTTTTAACAAAGGGAAAAATACCTTTATATGGTTGCAGCAGAATAAAGTATCTTAAAATCTGACCAGCCTGGCCAAAATATTAAGTGGCCTCAGTATAAATGCAAATAAAGACAATAATACCACCCCACCACCCCCTCCAAAAAGTATTATAAAACTAAGGCAATATCAGGTGCCTGAATTTTAATGGGGAGTATGTACCCCTTGATGTTAGCAAACTTTGGATGAAGCCCTGCCAGAGCAAGAGCATGTTATTGGTTTTAACGCAGCTATATCAGCTCTAAAGGAAACATTGGAACTGTCTCTCTCATTCGAGCTTCTAAGCACAAATTCCTCTTTTTTTATTATCACACATAGGGGCATCTTCTCTGCATGAAATTAGTGCACCAGAGTCAAGGGCAGAAAAAACCGCAGAGACAGACTTCCCCAACTTATACACCCCACAGGGACCAGCTGACGTTGAAAAAGCAGAGAAGTGAGCCATTAAAGTACGGTTTGGGATTGACACTGACCTAGGCCTGCCATCCGGCATTGTCCTGCCATCTGCACAGACGTGAACTTTGCCTCTAAAATTTGGCTTCTCAATTAACATGTCCAGCTGGGGGGAGAATTCCGTCATTTGCCTAATATCATTATTGCCACTGCTCTGACATATTAATATTAAAAATATATGTGAACCGATCAAGGATTTGCCTAAGCACTTCTCTTTTTATTTCACATAATAGGCAGGAGGTGAAAGAAGACACAATATAATTTGAAAAGCATAACCCTGATTAGGCAGTGATTGGTACACAGCTAGAGCTTACATTTAAAAACATTTTCATTATTAGCAGTGCCTGTCAAATACAATTCTTTTTTTTTTTTTCCTGTTGTGCAAGTAGATGCAAGGTCATGTGATGTTTTGAGGTTTCAGTAAACAGAAAATCAGTTATATCGTACCAAGGTAGTTGCAGAATAGACATTTTAAGATGGTGTTTTTGCCAGCAGATATTTTTTTTTAATTGGTGATTTTGTGAAAGCTAGACACCAGCTTCAGTTGCATTCTTATGGTATGGTGAAATCAGTGACTTCTCTGGGAACTGGATTAGGTCTTAGGATAATGAATGAGACCTTAAATATTGAGAGCTGGGGAGATAGGAGATAGGGTATGTTTGTGAAGCTTGGCACGATGCAGCTCCTACTAAGCTCAAAGATGCTTTAAATGGATAACTAATAATAACATTATATTTATTTACAGTCCCCACTGGAGAAAATAACATGCTTTCTATAGCCTCTTCAACATTATGCTGTATGCAACATTGTGCTGCCTTCAAAAAAGGGTTCTAACATGAAGAAGTCACCTTGAAAATATTCGTATTCTGCCTGCCTCTGAGTCCTGGGTTGTTTTCAGCCTTGAGCCTATAAACGTGTGTGCACTTGCTTACTTTTTATACCTCAGAGTAACCACATTGAACTCTCAACCACTTGTGAGTAAATCTAAATCTACCAATAACTGAACACATCTCTGTAAAATCCACAAGCTCCTTTGAAAATGATTCCCTTCACATGTTTGTAAAAGGTAGGAAATTTCAAAAACATCTCAGTTGCTCAGGCATACAAACATCAGCGGTTTTTAATAAGCCCCCATACTACCTAACTCACATAGGTATTTTTGAAACAAAACACAAACTATTCCTTTTCCTACAATATGGAGTTTTTCTCAGGTGTTTCCTCACGAATTCTAGAGTCAAGGGTAATTCACTTCTCCGTTATAATGAGGCCTTTTGGAGCTAGATGAAATGGTGCAAGTTTGCAGATACTAATATGAGTTTTTGTATTGAATTTAATTATTCCTGGTCTTGTCTTAAATCAGTATCAGTGCAAAACACAGACGAGAACTGAGACTTCCATTAACAAAAGGTTCTGAGGATTAAATAGTTTCTTTAAATATATTACATAATTTTATCATAACAAAATAGGGCTGTGCTGTCCCTTGTTGAAATATGCTTGTCTCTGATTTAATCTTAAATGAAAGAAATTCTACGTCCTTATATTCTAGATGGAGTGGAGGACCTAACTTCTGGCACCTCCTCTGTCTGTTAACCCTGAAACAATGGAAGTGTTCCCAAAGTTTTCCCATGCAGTGCATTAGCGACATTATAACTTCTCCTCAGAGCATTTTTAACCCTGTCTAATACAAAGTATAAAGAGCAATAGAAAAAAAATCAAAACCAGAATAGCAGTAGGAAGCATATGCCTCTTAGATATTGGCTGTAGGGAGCAGAAATTCAGTACTGCGGTTTCTCCAAACTAACGGCAAGCTTTTGGATGTTCAGAGAGTGCTGCTGAGCACATGGAGTCAGAGGCTGTGAGGAGATGAGAAGAGGTGATAAACATGTGGCATGATCCCAACAAGGCAGTTTGTGTCTCTGGGGTGTTTGTGTGGCCTTTTGTGACTTGAAATGTTATGAGTGTTTCAACTGCTTTTAAATCTCGACTTAAACACATTGGATTTGCTGTTGGATCTCCTCTGTAAACTTGTCCCACTGAAGAAGCTGTTGGGTGGACTAGTAGTAAAATGACTGAGTGATCTGCTGCTGTCAGGAAGGCATCTCTGGGAGGTAGACCCTGATTTTTTCAGAGGTCTGTAGGCTGGGGATGTCCTCAGACACCACCCTCATCCCCTCCATAATTTCTTTTCCCTTCTCAGTGAGAACAAATTTACCAGAAATGCTTCAAGCTCAGTTTTACAGCATTTGCAGCTCTTTTCTCCCTCCAGTGTCGGTTTTTTGGTTTTTTTTTTTTTTTTTTTTTTGGGGGGGGGGGGGGGGAGGTAGATGATATCCCTCTGTTGTTTGGTTTATTTCCCCCTGTGAAGAATAAACCTGTTTTCAGAAATGCTTCAAATACATTCCTGTGAGCAATTCTGTCTTCTGTCTTATGCCCCAAAGGTACTCTGAGCTGAGCTGATTTAAGGATTTTGAAGGAGGACACTGGAAATGTTGATATACAATATAACTGTAAGGCACCTTCTTAAGCATATGCTAAAAATGGATTATGGCTTTTATTCTTTACTTATACTTCATCTTTCCAAATGGCTGATTACTATTTTCATCTGTTTATTTCAACATCATGTAGTGGGCAAGAAGAAGAAATATACCTCCTGTTTCTGCTCCCAGCTTCTACTACTTATAATATGATTGCAATGACACCATTAAGGTCCATAATTCAAAACTCTCCAGCAGTTGGTCTGGGTTTTGGTAGCCGTGTTGACACATGCAGCCTGGTCCTCAGAGGGTTTGAGCATCAATAAATGCAACTGAAGCTGAGTGAGCCCAGGACTTCTAAAAGTCTCTCCATCTCTATAGTAAAAATAAAGCCAAAATGACTGGAAATTTCTGGAAATGTAATTTGTACATTCCTGCTGTTCCTATTTGCCATGCCAAAGAAGGATCCCAAATAATTTTATCAACACAGGTGAACTGACCTAAAAAATGTTTAGAAAAGTATTTAGGATGACTGATAGCAGGTTGATACTTTGTCTTACTAGAGTCTTGGATCCTAGGATATAGAAATTTTTGGAATATAAGTCACATCTTTAGTTTTATAAAAACTCTGGTTCCTAGTCATCAAAGCAATTCTTCAATAAATCAGATAGTTGCATTTGGTCTCTTTAGGAAGTAAGGGCAAGGTCAGGATTATAGACCTGGGCTGAGAACACTACAACTCTGCTTTTAAAATATCCATTACAAAATGAGTTACCAATGTTTTCTGTAGATAATTATGCTAAACCCTCTGGAATGTTGTGGAATAAGCAACATAATGACAACAACACATTTGTAGAAATGAGACCTTCAGTATTAATAAAAGTTACAAATGTTAAAAGTTAAACTGAAATCATCCTGTGTGGATCATGTCTGAAGTTGGTTCTTAGAGTTTCACCAAGGTGCTTTGATATCCATGGCGTATATGTTACCCTACTGATGTGTCTAAAACCAGGGCTTTTTTCTTCATTCAGAATCTTTTCTATTATAGCTTAGCGACAATTAACACATCTCACTTTCATAGTCAGTACTGTACTTATTCAAATAGCACTTTTGACAGTTTCAAAGGCTGTAACTTCATATTTTTTCTTCTTTAGCACATGAACTTCTTTGCCTTGCTTTTATTAAATGGAAATGCTACATAACTATTGCAGGGAGACTCGGACTGAAACTGGACCAGAAACATTAACTAGCTCAAATGAGAAATACAAACTAAAAAGCTGTCTGTCCATTTTGGAAACATGCAGATAATGTGTATGTCACTTGAAATTCACATGCATTTGGGATCTGCAAAGAAAAGTAATATACAGCAATGATATCTTTGATCATTGAAAGAACTCAGAAACATAGGAACTGTGTCGAGTGTGGTTATCATCAACCCATTTTCTATTCCCAGTGCACAAATCATTTCATGCATTCTACAACCCAAGCCACGATGCTGGGCTTCAAAAGCAATTTCAGCAGCAAAATAAGGTGCTTTTCTTCAATTTTCAAGCCATTTGTACGAGGTTAGTGTTGTTTACCCACCTGGTACACTGATATTTACATACCCCTTTAAAGAAAATTGGTAGGTATGATTTATGGAGTACTGTAAGAGCACAATTTTCCATGTAGTGCACCTAATCTGAAAGGGCACTTGCAAAGGTCACTCTGGCCATACAAATACCAAGTCTTCTCTTTGGAATAAGTTAGGATATTCATTTTTCTTGGAAAATGTCAGCAGTACCCTACTCCAGGGGTTAGTTTATGCAGATAAATGCGTAAGCCTTTAATCTTAAGGCAAAAATACTCTACACAAATGTAAGAGAAGTCCATCTATCACTGTTAAGACCTGTAATTTGTTTTTATTTAAATCCCAAGCCAGGGCAGCCTGGGCAACAAAATTGTTAACATGGTAGCTCACATCTGAGCCAAGATTAAAGTATATAAACATACATCTGCTTTCAACCTGGGTGAACAATACAGCATGTCTTCTGAAAGCCATAATCTGGATTTCGAGCATCTTCAATATCTGTTCTTGTTGTGCTACTGTGAAGTCTCAGAGTGCCTGACCCTAGCATGTTAAATTGTCCAATAAGTGCACTGTGTATTTCCAGCATTTTATCTCTCAATGAAGAACAGTGACAAATGTTTTTATAGTAAACACACCATAACTAAAAAAAAGATTCATTTTTCAACTTTGGACAAAAAGGACATAAACCTAAGAATTGCTTTAAATAATGCCAGTGCTATTTTTCATATAAAATATTGATTTATTTTTTTTATGTGGGGAATGCTTTATGGTTTTTTTTTTCATTTATAATGGCCCATCTTAATCATTACTGGAAGTTGTTATTGACAACAAGAAACGCTTCCATCTTGGTTGTTAATCATATCCATGTGGGAAGTTGTTTTTATAGATAGTTTTTCATGCCTTGTTTTAAATCATGTTGCAGAATATTTTATAATGAGGAGTCTCAGCTTTACTCGAGTTCTCTCAATAGCCAGAAACAAAGAATGCGATCTTAATGAGGTCTAGGAGATTTTAAAATGGAAATCATGTTGAAGTGTTTTTTAAAAGTGATGTTTCAAATGTCTAAACTAGGGAAACTAATACATACTTTTTTTAGAAAATGCTGGTCAATACTACTGAAATTTGTCAAGGTCTATAGTATTTCATACTGCATAAGGATGATGGATATAGTTGGTGGATCCAAGTCTATTGCTATTGTCCTCACATGTTGGGTTTTTTTCCCTGTTTAAACAAGGAAAGGGTGATGCAATATATAGAGCTTGTGCATCCTTACTTCACATGAGCCATCTTAAAAGAGATCGGGACGTTGTGTAATTTATTACAACAATAGCAAAGCTGTGTGGTTCAAACAAGGTGAATCGATGAATTAGGAAGCTCCTCAGGACTTGGTGCAACGCAGTGGTTTTCTTTGGGAGAATAATTCTCTTTCATATGTTGTAGAATGTGCAAAATAGGACTTTTAAATGAAATCTGAATGCATATTTTTGTTAGCTATCTTGGATTTTCTCCCGTGTGCCTTTTACCAGCTATTTCTAAAGTTAGACGCATTTTGTCTGCAAGGTAATGTGCAGGAAGACCTCAGAAAGTAATCTACCTGCAAGTCTAATCCTTTCAGGTCCTTAGCCACCTTGGAAGATATCCTGGGCCTTTAAAGTCAAGTCAGCATACGCCTATGTATGAACACTGAGATACTAATGCTGTTTAATGCTTCTCAAAATAGGGATTGACCAGTTAATAGACTGAACCACAGTACTGGCCCTGAAAATGAATGTCTCTAAGATGCTTTTAATTGCAGAGAACAAGACGTGAATTTTTTTCTTTCTAGATTTGTGGATACTGTTGGGCTCATCTTTCCTTTGGTGCTTACTTTATAAGTACACTGTTTCACTTAGAAGCAATGCACCCATGAAATGGAGATTAGCTGCAGTACCCAAGGCTCAATAGCTCTGTTAGCATATATTCACTAAGGTTAATTAATCTTGAAGTACCTCAGCTGCTTCTCCAGGATATGGAACTATATAGTTATCTTGTAAGGAAAAAACGGTCCCTATATATTCACAAATGGTGCAGCCACAAGACAGAAATGATTTGGGGACTGAGGTGCAGGTAGCCTTGTTATCATAACAGTAATTAGAAATAAGCCTGAACCTGTGTGAAAGCTGTGTGAAAAGGAACCCACTCTGTACTGAAAGCTATGAGTGAACCAAAGAGCTGAAGTGGATGAAAATACTGGCTTAAAATCATTGTTTCATTTGAAACATTAAAAAAACCCACTAATGATCTTTTATAGGCCTTGAAAAAATTGCACTCCTCAAAGGGCTTTTTTTTTTTTTTTAGATTGATCTGTTGTATTCTTTGCCTCATTAGAACAAACTAATACAGGGAAATGAAGTACTTTCACCAAATAATGTAATACTGGTCAAAACAGTTAATTTTTCTTTTTACTAATACCTCTGAAAGTGATGCAAAAAATGCTCCTATTAGAGAATCTAAAACTTTCACCATGGACCATGTTGAACTCTTCTGCAGCATCTCCATATTGCCATTAAAATAAGTAACACAAACTGGATGAGATTCCAAACAGGCGATTAGTTTGCCATTGAAGCATAACCAATTCCTCAACTAAAACAAGCAAACAAGCAGTCGAACATGTTAACATAATTTTCTATCATTTCGTTTTGATGTGGATTGGATGGAAAAAATCTGGGATGCAAGCCATGATGTAGATTTTCAAAATTGATTAGCATTTTTGGACAGTGGCAGCAATTTCTGTGGTGGTATAATTTATTTTAAGCTAAAATTGATTAGTTTTTTTTGAAAAACGTGCACCAAAATTGCTATGCAAATCAAGGTAAATGGAGCCATGAAATGATGGTAGAAATACAAACTACAGTAAAATGTTAGCTCAATCTAGTGAAGGCCAGTCAATATTGCAGTATATGTAAGATGACTGTAAATAGTTTTCCTTGGTTTTAGATTAGCAATTTATAATTATCAAATGCTTTTTACAATGTGTAAAACAGATAGCATGTTTGTGGAAGAAAGGTTGTTTTGTTCATTGTCATAACATTAATCATGGATAACTTCACTTTAATTCTAATGTGGATGTTACATATAATTCCATAGAAATTCCATTGTAGCTTAATGTTAATGTCCACTTACTTTAATGTTTTGGTGACTTTAAGAATTGTCATTGCAAATGTTCAGTCAATCCCAGCTGACTGCTAGTATAAATGGATTGTATTTTTACAGCTCTTTGACTTCCTCTCTATTTCCAATACACAAAAACAATCCATACAGAAACTATGTTCTTTTGGTGTTATCAAACACAAACAGAAAGTTAAGGAGTGAGTCATACCAGGGCAATTCTCAAAAGAATGAGATCCTGCAAAGGTCAGCTTTTCTTGCTTGTCAATTGTTGACATTTAAGCATTTATTTCAGACGTTCCTGATAATGTTTTCTGAGATAGTGGGGAAGAATTGCTGTGGTGGTATGCAATTATGAGCATAATGAAATGCAAAAATGCAAATAAGGTGATACGTGCCAGTCCTTTGGAGTGCCTTTTGTCAGAATTGCAGGCACCATGAGACTTTGATAGATACCATGTCAGTACTCATTGCTAGAGCTGTGATATCTTTTAAAGAAGCATCTCTAACATGTTATCACTGGATGCTAATTAGAAGTAACCTTTGAAGATGAAAAATCCGGAGGTCATATTCCGTAAACTCTAAAAACAGCATCGAACTAATTGTGTCAATATAATTTTGCTGCACAAGCAAGCATTATCCTTTTTTATACTGCATTTATATACCAACACTGTAATATCCAGTTCAGTGATACTTAGTATCCCTTCTGCCCCACAGATTTTTTTTCATGTGGGTATATCCTGTTCATTAAAGGCTCTGCATTTTTGGGTAAACCACATTTCTTAAAAATTTCCTAAAAAATTTAGACACTATCCAAAGTCTTCAGGATAGTATTAGATCAGAGAAAAGACTGGATTTGATAATCTACAAATATACTGAGGCTGAAATTCAGAAGAGCAACTGCTGTAGTGGAGTAATGAAGCAATAGGGGTAAAATGCTTTGGTAGTGTTAAGATGGGATGTGAACTACTTTAAAATTGTTTTTTATAATGTAGCTGCCTGCAGTAACTGGACATGACTTTGCTGAACTAGAAGGTCCTATGTTCCTAAAAAGTGCTGTATTTTCCCAGCCATGTACCATACCTGCTATACAGCTAAAATGGAAAGAAAGCAAATATATTTCATACTTTAGACTAGAATGATATTGGCTCTGGAGCGTGCTGGTCTGATAATGCTGGTCTTTCAAAGCAGATGCTTTACATTCAGCATTTGAATAATTCCATTAATTTTGGCATCCACAATTGCACTTACTGGAATGACTCCCTACAAAGGGAGGCACTCAAAAAGTTCACTGCTGGTTTCGGGGCCAGTATCTCAGCCCATCAGAGAATCAGGCTCAAAAGTCTTTGTGGTTATTCCACTCTACAACATTGGGTACAGATAATCTTTTGCTTCTTTGGTAGTTTAAGTGAGCGTGATCTAGAAAGAGTAATTAAAAGTTGTATCTATGAGTTCTACTTGTCAGAGAAGCAGGACTCGAGCTTGTGAAATGTTCAGATTTTGCCTGACTTTGGCCAGCTTGATTCACTGTTACAAATTCAAAACACACTCAAATGTCACACCCAGAGCAGGACTGCAGGTAAATGTGAAATAAAATCTGAAAACAAAAGGAGGAAACACTTTAAAACAGTGGAGTGGCTTAATGAGTTCTTATACCAGTTAGCTCTTGTAAATCCCCTAGAATAAGGGATGAATCAGTTCCTGAAATGATTTCTTCAAAAATTATTTCTGTTGCCAAATGTTCCCGTGAAACTGAGAAGAAAATTCCAAAGGCAAACGTAGTTGTTCGACAGCCACTGCAAAAGGGGGCACGTTGAGCTTAATTGCATGGAATAGCTACAGCTGTCAATACTTTATTCTCTTTTGCAGCATCTAATGTATTCAGATTTTAAGTTTTTGACATGGAAACCTTAAAAGAATTAGAATAATTTCTCTGTTTGTAGGTTGTTTTGCATACAATATATATCAGCTTTGATGTTATTTCACTAGGGAGCTACTTGTCAATCCCTGTGTATAGTTTTTTCCAAAACTTTTAATGTGGTTTTCTTTTATGATGCTCTCTCAGATATAAAGCTACTGTACTTTGGCTACCAACTTAATCAATCCTCATTATAATTATACTCAGCGTATTATCAACTTTGTATTGCACTCAAAATTACTTGCCCCTGGGGAATGATGCTAATAAGAATACGAAACAGATCTCAGGCAAAACTTCTGTCTCTCACGTTTCTTGCAGATTTAATTTTTAGAGGGCTATCTTTGTCACTTTTGAAATAGAAGATGCTGCATTCTGAAAGCTCCTTTCTTGTTGTCTTTCGTATTTGTCTGTGATAGGTTCTAGTCATCAGCGAAGGCTCCCATGTGTTATGATAATGAAAGTGATAATAATTTTTAGTGTTACTGGAAGATTGTTTTGCCTCTGTCAGAAAAGCTGTAATATAAAATCTCTATTATACCAGGACTCACTAGATGAATTAAAGCGATGAGCGTGCACCTGCTACTTTAGTCCTGTTTTCTGCAGCATGTCAGTAAATTTAGCTTATAGGACTGGTAAACTAAAAAGATATGGGGTGAAATCCTTACCAAAATCTCTTCACTACCTATGTTTGCAAAGCTTATTTACAGTTGCCTAAATGAAAGTTATGGAATCAACTGTTTTTACTGCCATACCTTCCAATATCCCATTTCCCTATCAAATTATGACCATGATGTGATAACCCATGTAATTAAGATTTGTCCTGTGTAAGGATCACGACTCTGTGTTATGGTCCAGAGAGGGATACTATAAACCAGGGCATCCTTGTGTTGGATCTATGTCTCATCACTGTTTTTTCTAAATATGCCAGTTCAGTTCTGCCTCTGGGTGTAGAGACACAAAGTCCAGCCTGTGCCTCATTCTGCCAGTTTTGTTTCTCATCCAGAAAAACATGAGCATCTGCCAGGACTGGGTTCAACAAGGAGTGATTCAGTTTTGGAACTTACTGCATTTATTTGTGACTTAATGACATTGCAGCAAGTAAAATTAATGTTTAAGCTTAATTCAAGACCAAAGAACGAGATGAATATTTCTGGTGAAGGCACACGCTCTTACCAAAACACAAAAAAACCATGAGGGTGCATTACCTGTCTTATTTGGTCTAGTAACCTGTCTGTACAGATTTCCTCACAGCTATAAGACTGCTGCTGATTGTTTTCCAGTGAAACAGACTCCAGCCTGGTTTTAGAACTAATCCCCAGCTGATTTGACATTTTTATGTGACATATAGTTTGAAGGAAAATTCTGTACAAGTTGTAAATGGTTTGTCTTCTTCAGAAAGGGTGGGAACAGTATGATTCATTTTCCTTGATTACCACTGAAGTTTACAGGTGTTTTTCTCATGCTGCTGCTGCTAAGATATGATAGACATGAAATCTAGAGACAAAGTTGGTAGCTTACTCTTGTCACGAAGTGGTTTGTTTTCTATACTGTGCTCCTTCCAGGTGTTCCTTCCTTCCCAAGACAAGAGAAAATGCCACTAGGAAGCAGTATTTTGACCCAATGCATCCTTTCTCATTGAGAGTATAGGGAGTTCTCTCTCAGCCTGGGTTTCTTAAAAATGAGGTTCTTGGTCCATATAGGGGAGGAGAACATCCACCTGCATTGTATATAGTAACCCATTCCTTGTGGAAGAAGGTGAATATACAATAAAGTGATATATTTGCATTGGCTGGGTGTTGTTTTAATGTCCCCCTCCTTTACTCCTACATTTGTTTCTGAGAACAAGGGCATGTGTGTGGTAGCATTCACCTGTACTACACTGGCACTCCAAAATTCAGTGCTCTAAATAAAAAGATAAACACCTCAAGCTTACACTGCTGAGCCTGAGTCAGGTCAATATAAACATGGCTTAGCTTCCTCCCTGTTCAGATCAGCATATTTTTTAAAGATGTGTTTATAATTACCATCACCTGAAAGAGTTCAGATTTGCTCTTTAATTGAGAAAGAGACCAACATCCCACATACTCCTACAAATACTTAAAATTCTTTAAAATCATGCTATTTAATGTAGTCAAAGTAACCCATGCAAAACAAGGGCCACCTAACAGACTAAGTTTCCCAGGATCCCATATAGCTGGAAGCAGAAGGCACAACCTACTCCCAGGTATAAATACTCACACATGGGTGCCTGAAGGGGGTGTTGGAGTGTGTTTGTTGGGGTGGGGTTCTGAATTTTTTTGGTGCACAGGCAGATGTCTGGCTCCAGTGCTTCTCTGCGAAGGTAACTTTCTAGCAATTATTACATGTGGTTTTTTCAGTGTCTAATTGCTTTCTTCAGTATCTACTTTTCTTTTAATTAACACTTTTGCTATTATAACAGCCATAAAAACATAAGCTTTTAAAGATATCCTTTTCCTTTGTGCTCACTGCTCCATGTTTTGCTGTAAGCTTTGTGTATGTTCTGTGCTATAGTAAGATAAAAGAAGTGTCCTGCTGGCTCTCCTAGTGTTGATGCTGGTTGTAATGGAGTTGTGAGCACCTGTGTGTGCATGTACTGGCAGTGACCTGTGTTTCTGGTGCCAGGTATTTCTACCCCTTGGTCCAGGCAGTTAGTGAATGCTGTAATTACAGTAAGCTGTTGCATCTCAATAAATATTAGGTTGTTAGCTAACTAGTCCCAGACACCTCATGGAGAGAGAGACCCTTCTGTGCACTGTGAACAGTGATACCCAGGGGTGGTTGTAGCTCCAGGGGTGCAAGAGGGTAGTGCTAAGCATCAGCTCTTTGAAGACTTTGCTTCCTTACCGGTTCCCCTGCCTTATTGTTGGGAGGGAATGAGAACACATCCTAGTCCATCCAGCTCAGACATGGCCTGTCTGACCCAACTAATGCTGCTGGCACTGCATGAATTTCTACCTCTGGATTCTCCAGTGTAAGCAGCCAATTTATGGTTCCTTCTTCCACTGATGGGGGAAGCAGGTCTTTGTGCCCTTTATGCCCCACTCATAAAAGTCTGGACTTAATTTGGCCCATGTGAATTAGGCCTGTAAAAACAAAAGGCAGGTGATGTTTGCAACACCAGGCTGACTGAATAAATCAGCTCTATTCTTTTTTTCTTTTTTTTAATATGTTAATGTGATACAGTGAGCCTAAAATAAAATCCTCATTAATGAAGGAAAAATAAAGCACCTCATGAACTGTATGCCACAGCCATGCATGTGACACTCCTCCACTTTATTAGCCTGCTGCTGTACCTCACCAGTGATCTCAGCCTGCTGAGCTGGGCTGCCCATTTGTTCCCTGGGATGGGAGGGTAATTAGTTCTCCATGCTGGCTGTGTCCTGGGCCTCTCCTGAGCAGAAGCTGACAGCCATGTGTAGCATTGTGATGTGGAATACTGGTCATTAGGGACAGAGCTGAGATTACCTATCTTATTTCCTTTCTGACCTTAGGTCAGAACTGAAGCACAGTCCCTGAGGTGAAGGGCTTTTGCTTTGTACCTAACACTACTATGCTAACTAGCTCCCTCAGAGCTGGCACCTTAGGGAGACAGCAAATCTAAAATAAACATCATAACTAACATGAGTAATGTGAATGAAATGGCCCTTTCCCTATAGAAACACACTTTGTCATTTATGGTCGGTGTTACCAGGGAGGCAATGAAAGACTTTCAGTATGTGTGTTTTGACATTTCTTGTATTAGTTGTAGTCTCAAGTCCATATTCCTCATGCTAGTTTCATGGTGCAATTCCAAAGGGTGGGAAAAAAACCCAAACAAACCCCAAACATGTGCAAAAGTCAAGGACTGATTAATTTCTGGTGTAAAAAGACTATAAGTGGGACTGATATTTCCCCACTGCAGGAAGTCCCAGAGTGTTACTGAGTTAGGTCTATGAGCGTAGGAAAAAGCTGCTGTGGAGGAGGATTCCTGGTGATAACAGCACTGTGATACGGCTGTAGTCACTGGCAGTCAAGGTCGCTGACTCCTACGTGAAGAAGTCTTCCTATGCCATACAGCGGTGGACAGGGAGGCTGTATAAGGAGCGAGGCAACAATGGAGGAAGGAGATGGCATCAGGGACCTGACAGGGCGAGGAGGGAGAAGAAAAAGGACAGTAAGTCACGTTTCTGGAAACTGGCCCAGAGTAGCCCTGAGCCTGGGCTGAAGTGAGATGGCTCCTCTCTAATAGCTGTCTTGGCTCCCCTTAGAACTTGTCTCCCTCATCTGAGTGGGACGTGACACCAGGGAAGTCCTAACTATACCATTATAAGCGATATACATTATCATTTAGATCTTCCTAATAATCTGACTAATTTTAATATTTCAGGATTAAAGAATAACATGTAAAGGAATAATCGTGTTTCCTTTTTTTGTTTTATTCATTGTTCCATTATTGAATCTACACAAGTGTTATATTCTGAGTATGGCAGAAACACGTGCATAAATAAACATAAGCATATAAATTATAAAATCACATCTTAAAACTCCTAGAGCTATAATTAAAAACGTTTGTTTTATTGAAATTTACATTCAGCAAATCTTTATACAATACAAGATTTTTATCTCTGTATCTGTATAATTTATGTAATACAATGTACTTGATTAGCCAACGTTATTTTAAATTCTTCATGGTATTCACTGATTTCATAGCAGTGACTATTTTGTCACAATTCAGTATGTTATTTTACAGCTGGCTTCTACCACTGCTGGTAGGTAACTATGTGATATATAACTTGCAAGCAGTCCTGCTGTTTGTTACTGGCAATTAATTTCTCTGGTGCCTTTCTTCCATTCAGGCCAGGCCTTTATGTTCTAAATCCAGCTATTCTAATACTCCCCACTTCTGCTGTGTAGAAAAGACTCAGACTGACAGATTATCGCAGGGCAGTTAAGCATGTAATTGCTCAAATGAGTTAAAATCCCTTCAAATATCTGTCTTTGTACCTCATCACACCACTTCATGGACTCAAATATTTGACAATTGATGAAGATAAACTAAAAGGATCTTCATTAGCTACCAACCACCGTGACAAGCTTCTTTCAGCTAAAGGCTGGTGAAGTTTGGGACTTATTATCTACTTAAAAACTGCAGGAAAGCAGAAAAATACTTCAGTGTACTTTAGACTAGAGAAAACTAGAAGCTTACATGGTAGCTGGGGTCAAACAAAACCAGCGTTTGCTAATCTAGCGCTGTACTTGTTACAAACGTGCAGTAAAATACCCATGGAATCTTACAGGATAAAAACATAAAGGAAATATTTCAAGGTTCTGATAGCAGCAATCATCACAACCTCCCAGCTAATAGTAAATACAGTGATCTTATTCATTACAATGTAAGTGTGCATCAGAAATCTATTCGTCAAATGATGCCGCTTTTTTATTGCATTGCATTTTTATTGGTGGGAATAAAAACTTTGACTTTCAGTACAGCCATCTGGATTCCTTTCAGGTGCTCTTTTTGAGGATGCTAAACATCACTGCACCTAACAGAAAACTCGGGGCAGAGTGGGCTGGGCAGACCATTTGCTTGTGTACAATACATCTGATGATGCCCCAAGTCATCTTACGTTTTGAACACCTGAGTTTTATGATGACTAGGAATTTTAAGATCAGCTGATCCTTGTGTTGAAGAGGACTGTTGGAGCAGTGCCAGAATTATAGGGTGAAGTCATACCTACACGGAGTAAGAGGGGGCTAGTGTGTTGCTTATCAGAGGGAAATGTATGAATGTGTGTGTATCTATACATCACATACACATGCTTTATTTTCACTGTTCTGCATAGCAAAGAACAGGTTTTCTAAGTGTAAAAAGAATGTATACCACCTGTAGAAAGGTAGATACTTGATCAAACATAAGGTGAACTGGCATGAACAAACAGTATTTAGTGTCAAGTCTGCTGAGATGAAGCTGCACTTCAGGTTTTTGTGAACACACTTTAGTGGGCAGATGGGATTTGTACTAGCTCAGCACTTTGCATCACAGGAATGGCAGTGTTTTCAACTAACTCTGCAATGTTCTGTCACAGCTGCATGGAGGCACATGAAAGTTTAGTTTAAATGTGTGCGTGTGTGTGTGTAGTAGATTTTTTAGGAAGTTGTGTGTTGTATAGAATTAGACCTGTACAGCAAATCACAAAGCCATGGGACTTCGGCATAAATCAGAAACAGTAAGAATGTTTTCTTGAGGCTGTTGGAAAAATGCATTATGCTCTTATATTCTGTATCATACCTGCTATGAACTTTTAAACCATAAAAAGTATTTTCTGGAACAGTTATGGATTTTTGTCCTCAGAATACTGTTCTAACACAAGTAAATCTAGATTGTGCAGTCTCACAGATTATGCACTGGCTGCAAATAATAGTGGCATCTATTTGTGGTCTGAACCAGGTGGAGGAATCTTTATAAAACACGTTTGTTCTCATTTTTCTTGAAAATCAGTAGTTTGGGCTGGGCTGCTGACGTTCCTCAGGGGTGTCCCTGCACCGACATGGGTTGCTCATGGGCTGCAGTCCCTCAGGGATGTGTGCTACAGCGTGGGGTCCTCCACAGGCAGCCGTCCTCTCAGAGTTCCCCCCTCGAGGATGGTGTACCTCTGTCTGTGTCCCCAACCATGTCCCCTTCCCCAGTTCTCCCTTGTTTTCTTCAGAACGGGTCTCTTCCTCTATCTCCTCGCGTGTCTCCTCAGTAGTGGCACCACACGCTCCCCTGACATTGTCCTCCCTGTCAGAACTGGCAGGATCAGTTCAGGGCAGCCTGTGGCGACCACCCTGCAGCCCCTGTGACCAAAACCCCACTGTTTATACCCAATACAACCGCTGAACTCTGTTAGGCTGGGGTTTGCCTTGTTGTAGTCTCTGATGGTGGGGATGTGTTACCAAAAATGCCCTGGGGGGGTGGGGGGTGGGGTGTGGAAAATAAAAATCTCTATTACAGCTGCATTTATCTAGGTACCAACTTTTTTCTGCTTCAACCCTCTCTATCATGTTTATTTGGAATATAGTATGTTATATGAGAGAGAGAGAGAGATATATATCTATAGTATGTTATCTATAGTATGCTATAGTATATCTGTATTATGTTATATGAGATATATATATAATATTATAATGTGTGGAAGGTTTTTCTACTGTATATTTAATGTTTAAAATGGTTTCTGTGGTGATAAGAGTTGGGACAGGACACCTTCAATGGACCTCTGGCTCTACTAAAACGAGGGAGCTCTGACAGACTTTTCTGCTACTGTTAACTCATGGCCAGAGAAACCGAATCCCTTATCTGTAGTGGAACATTGGACTTGTTGCATTTTTATCTATCATCTGAAATTAAAGTACAGCACTTCGTTTCAAATGTGTTTCAAAAAGTATGATGCCTAAAAACCTTTTTTTTTTTCCCTTTCAGGTGTTAAATATTCTTTCATGATCTTATTCACCACAAATTTTTAAAGGCAAATAAACCAACCCAAAACAAAGTAACTTTTATATTTTTTTCCTAGATCCTACTAATGATCTGAATGACCAGTGTAAAACCCTCCACTCATTTAATTTCCTTGCGCTGAGATGAAGCTTGAAGTGTTCTGCAAAGGAAAAATTGTGCTTGATTCCCTCTACTCATAGTAAGTTGAACTTTAAGCTTTCTATTGAAGTTAATCACACTTTCTCTCATGAGTAAAAATGTTTTTAACATGAAACAATACTCCACTGAGGCTTGACAAACTATATTTTAATTGTAATTGATTTATACCAAAAGATAAAATGAGTTAATTAGGGCATGCTATCAGAATTAGTGGCAAGGGAAATACTCTATACAGCTGGCAGGTAGGGGGTAGGAGATGAGAGATTTTTTTAAAGGGAATAGGACACTGGCATTTTTAACCTCCCAGTGCTGAACTGAGTAATGAAAATATTCTACCTCTGGCTTTTGCACAGATTGAGTGTGTGGATTTTCTGTAGTATGGAGTCTAGGTGGAAGTTGAATGCAGTCCAAAGAGATTTAATTGGATCTGTCTTACTGGTACTCCTTCATATGATATGGATAATATTTTTTTTGTTCCATCAACAACATAAAAAATGCTTCTTTGGTCTCGGAGTTTCTGGGTGGTATAAAGCTAGGTTCTGGTTCTGTAAGGCTGCCTAGCTAGGCAGGTACTATCCAATATGAGTAACGTTTCGAAAAAAACAGTCCCTGAGTTATTGGTAATGTTTCTGGTCATATTGACAAGTTTCATTTCAAGCTGTTGTAAGCAGGTGTCACTTTATGCTGCTTGGCAGTGGTGTGCAGTGTGTCATCATTATGGCTGTAATTTGGTCATGGAAAGCTTAGCAAAAATCCAGTTATCATGGTGGAGGCATTACAAGGGGTTATCTCGTTGTCATCAAAAATGTGTCTTGTGCAGGCTTGTCATTGTGGAGACATAAGTCATGGGGTGTGCTAAAAATTAGACGTATGTTTGGCTTACATACGCTCTTCAGGGGGATGTGTGTGTGGGTAGGGCTGTGTCAGCAATCTAAGGTAAACCCTTTTCCCAATTTGATCATAACAATAATTGCTGTTGTGTGAAGTGACATATTAGTGTGTTGTACAAAATGATGGTTGCTTTTATCTGAAAAAAAATCTTTTGTTCTAGTTTTATGTGGAATTATTTTCAAGGTGGCTTGAGGTTTAACAATTACAGCTGTTTTGGTGTCAGAACATTCAAAACACAAGAAGTTGTATGATATTTAAGCCAAATTTAACTCTATCCCTCAAAGACTTGAGCCTGGAAAGACTGCACTTTAGAATGTCAGTTCCTATGTGATATTTTTTCTTCTATGAGATATCCCCAGGAGATGCTATGCTTCTGAGATCCATGTATGCAGACTGCATGTAACAGTCACAGAGGAAGCACTATTTCTCTCACAGAACTCTTGAAGATAATTTATACACTTTTTTGCAGATATAGTTGCATATTCTGGTTTAATATTGCGAGACTGAGATTTGATGTAAAAGAGCTAGGGAAGTTATATGTATCACTTCAGGGATGATGAGATGGTCTAATTTACTCTCCTTATGGGACTCTTGTCAGAAATGTGTCCACGCCAACATGATAGATTTGTCATTTTATCTTGACGTGATTCAGGTAATTCAGGTCCTGTTACTGTAATATCTGAGATAAAGTAATTATTTATGAAAGCCAGTATCAGTGCAGACTTTAAAATGTTATGGAAGTATTTCCATATGTGAAGAAATTACTCTTCTTAAGAAAGGCTTAAAATCTACAAATGTTAATTTTGCAAATGAATCTGGGCCATCTGCATGTTCCTGTTTGTTGGGTTTAGTTGCCTTGAGACCCTGTAGCACTAGGAGAACTAGTTAATTTGGTACATTTTTAGGAGAAATTTCTTCTTAAAATTACAGACTCTTTCTAATCAGAAAAAGTTGAATTAGAAAATACACGGGACAACAACAGAGAAGGAATTTTGGCAAAATGTAGTGCAGCCCTCTGCATTTCAACTTTGTCCTTCTGATCCTTTTGTGGAGTCCTTTCCCATGTTACTGTTCTCCTCCTGCATGACAGGTGAGGTCGGATGTGAGATAGTCAATAAAGTTTCTCATGTATATTTCAAAGAACAGCAGTCAATTAACCTTGAGAGAGTTGGACATTCTCTTGTCTATAACAATAGGCCACTCCACTAAATGCAAGCAGGCTCTGGGTACATATGGGAAGAGCTTGAGTCACTCACATGCAAATAAGTCATACGGACGTCCTCTTCTCACTTTTAAAAACACATTTAGAAATGTGGTATCTTTACCAAGAAATGGTCCCATTTGTAGCAGAATTTCTCCCAGTGTGGCAGGGCATTATTAATTACTGTTTCAATAGCATCATATTGAACTCGTCTTTCATGAGCATGAAGAAAGACAGGGTTCTTGATTTGAGTGTGTCTAAACTAAACTTGGTCAAAGATACAAGACATATGTCAGTGGGATGATGAAGTAGGCTGGATAATCATCCAAAACAAATCTCATTAATACCTCTAGTGACGTGGCCAAATTTTGAGTTCTCAGGCTTTTTGTAAGAGCAGGTCAAACAGCTTTGCAATTTAAAATCTGATAAAACCAGTGGGACCTCTAAGGCAGATAATAACTTTGGGAGAAGTGTCACTAACCCTAAACTTGCCCTTTGCAATCTGGAAATCTTTTAGTCTGTTTGCACATACTGTAGTCAAGTCAGAATTGTACCTATTTATTTTTTCTTTATTATAATTGTAGCATTCGCATTTTATTAAGACTATAGATACAAAAGCAATGGATTATGCTTTTAAAGGAAAAAAGTTGCTATTATTATGACCTAACATTTTCCGTAAATCAAAGATGCAGAGAATATTAGAGTAGGGTATGTTGGTTTTTAGGAAATACTCTTCTCAGGTGAAGAGACGTCTGTCTATGTATGTATGTGAAAGGCATTTTATATGCAGAAAGGATCACACAAAAGTAGCAGAATGGAAATTACTTTTTCATATCTGTTAGAAAGAAACCCCTGTAGACGTTGATATCCTTGCAAGGACTCATCTTCACCTTCTATAAGGACTGCACTCATCTAGTTATTTTAAATTGGTTGCAAAATACAATTATACCTAAAGAAAAACAGTAAAGAGCTCTATCAAATGCACTAGAGCAGTAAATACTGTTTTCAATTAAACACTAATCTAAAGGATATTATTTCACTGTCCAAGACCTCTCCAGATTTTTTTAAACAAACATGTTTTAATTACAGAATTTCATTTGCTGGCTCTGAAAGTTTGTCCTTTTAATGAAGCAGATATTTTAAAATTACTCACTATAGTTACTTGCAGAAGGCCTCATCCTGAATTTCATTAGCACACAAAAATTCCTTTGAAGTGTTCTTTTTCAGTGAAAACATTATCAGGCCCAGAGCTGGTAGGCTACTGAAAAAGAGTGTGGGTCAAAGTCTCATACTGGGCAAATCAGTACCTCTCTGTTGATTTAAATGAACTTATGTTAATTTACTTCAAATGTGACTCTGAGCAACTATTTTAACATCTAAAGATGTAGTATAAGATTGTTAAATGTTTTAAAAGCATATAAATGTGAATTTTTCAGTGTCTGAAATTTGGTTCAAATAAGATGTTCACAAAATATTGAATAGGCTTCTGCCATTCTTGGAACCACTTGTCTCAGTGTATCTATATTGATGGAGTACTAATTATGCTGTATTTTTTAGAGTTGATTAAACAGTTATCCAATAATGAGATTCAACTGTAAACTACCGCAGGAAAAAACCAGGTAATTAGAACTCTGTTCTCACCTCAGTTCAACAACATGAGCAAACACCCCTTTTCTACAGGTCACTTTGGGATGGTGCTAAGCAACACACTGATATTTGCGTATGCAGTTTGCATGATGTTGACATTGCACTGCCTGGATTTGTTTTTCAGCAGCAGTTGTTTTTCATTTTCAGGAGGCATGTGCACAGATGTGTAGGAAGGGAACAAAGAAAAAACTATGTTTTAGAAAGTTGTTTTACAGTTTCTTGTTGGTCCAAATCTTAAATTCACATGATTGGCATTTATATGGCAGGTAATCCATATACACACTGACTTTGTCGATACTAAAGAGTAATCAATAATCACTGAATTCAATAGTAATAGATAGCCTCTTGGGTCCCCATAGTGGCAGAAGTTAATACTGACTCCCTGAAAGAAGCTTTTCAGTCTTCTCTGTTCTTGCTGAGAAGTTAGTGAAGTAGACAAGAATTTCTCAGATTCATGCCACTGAGAATTTTTTAAAATTTTTGTTTCCTTGAATTGTTCAGGAATGACAGCTGTTCAAATGACAGTTGTAGAAAGAATAAATTACTTGTTTGTGATTGTTTTAGAAGTCTTATCTATTCATGTACTTGCACATCAGCATTTTTAGACCAAGACCCAAGTCTCCAGACCCGCCTAGGTTCACCAACCCTGTTTGTTAGGGATTCATTATAGGGGGAAGATAGGGTGGGAGTGGCATTAGTTTACCAGCAAACTGTTACCCAAATTTATAAATAAAATGGCTTGCTTGATTTCCAAAATGGAGGCATGTGTGTCCTTGAAACAGTTGCCTCTTGTTGTTTATGTTCAAGAAACATTGTTCTAAGTAGTGTTGGGATTTCCAAACACCTCTGGAATAGGTGTCCTAATTCCATTAGAGGTCAATAGGCTCTGTATGCCTAAACCCCTTGGAGTTCTCTGAAAATCCCACTTGTAGGACACAGCATCATTGGTTTAAACAGTACAAGGCCACTTTACTCATTTGTTCGAAGGACCCTCCAGATTTCTTTGATCTTTTCCTGAGAAGAAGTTTCCAGCGTTTTTG
Source organism: Strix uralensis (assembly GCF_047716275.1). Classification (NCBI taxonomy): domain Eukaryota; kingdom Metazoa; phylum Chordata; class Aves; order Strigiformes; family Strigidae; genus Strix; species Strix uralensis. The sequence goes on along the minus strand of NC_133982.1, from coordinate 15,024,659 downwards.
AAGGTGTAACTGCTCATTTAGGAGGCAGAAAGCTGCCCCACACGGTGTGTTTTAACCATCACAGCATGTAACTGTTGTGAAGGAGCTATGTCTAAACCTATAGTTGATAGCTGGAGTCCAGGTAGCACCTTTACCATAATCCAATAATGTCCAGCCACTTTGGTTTTGAAATTATTTCTGTCTCTGCTTGTTTCATCATCCAGGATTATGACCTCAGGAACACTACTGCTCCACATAAAAGATTACTAGGGTAAAATTAAAACATGTAAGAAACTTGTTAAATGTTGTCAGGGTTTATAATTTAAAACTGCTATGTTATTAGATATTGGAAGAGCACAAAAGGTAACTCGTGCAAAGGTTTTAACCTCTGGCCCCTTCTATACCAATTAAAGTATAATGTATAATGAAATTTTAATCTCATATAATTAAATACAGTATTAATTTTGTAAAACTAGAAAGGCTTTTTAACCTGTATTAATCTTCCTTTTTGAAGAAAATAAGTGTGTTTCTTGCAAGTTGCATTGTTTCTTTTTAATTAAAGGAAAGAATTAAATTTCTTTGTTTATACAAGTTCATAAAATATTTTTCTCTAAGTCTTTCTCTTAGGTTAAATATCAAAAGAAAGTTGTTTGGGTTTTTTTCTTATTAAAAAAAAAGCATTGTTGAATATCATAGTTTCCTCAGGGTAAGGTAATAGACTACACAGACTTAATTAATCAAGAACATATTTATACTGTAAAATGTCTAATATATCATTAAATCCTTTCCTCCTTCTTTGCCACACAGTATCTCCGCTCAGAAGGTATTAAGGTCTTCATGTCTTAATGAGACTTATGTCATTGATGAATCTTGTTAAGTAAAATTCTTATAGCTTATATATACGTGCGTATACACACACAAACACATTTTTTGTAAACATTCTAATTTTACAAGACTTAAATGGCAATATTTCCAATGACCAATATCAGAATATGCCCTTATAAGAGGGAAACAGTATTATAACATGAGATTGCTAGTAAAATGTCTGAGAAGAGTATAAGGAAATGTCTGTAGTCTAATAATTGTTTTTCTTAAAAGTTAAACAAAAAGAATGTGCAGCTGGAAGAGATTCTAAGGATTTTGAGGAAGATGCACATGATGTCTAATACTTAAAATGCGTTAGAAATTCTAGCATAAGCAATTGGTGTATAATAGATAATTTGGACTCATTACTGATGACATTTTGGTGTATCATCTCTGTGGCTTTGGTAGCATAAGCATTAAAGCAAATGGAGCACAGTTCTGTATTGCATGGGTAAGTGTTGTATTAGGTGCTAGAGAGTGACAGCGCTAATTCAGTAGAACAGAACGTGGGTGGAGGGACTTCAGAGTTTCTTAACACTCCTATGGCAAACTGATGCCCTAGCTTTTTGTCCAGTGCCTCCATGTGATTATGCAAAAATAAAGTGGTGACACATTTGTATCTGTTGCATTTTATCCCCCTTTTGCACACCCTTTTCCCAAGATGGATGACTACACTAATGACAGAAATGATATATGCAGTCCCAGATACTTCTTCAAGACTAGACCAGCCTTCATCTGATGGTAACTTACTCTAAATTTCCTCTAGGATCTTTTAAAATATTACATTTCCTCCCCACCCCCTGAAAATCTGGGGGTAATATTAAGAGACTTTTTTAATAACATGCTAAAGGCTGTTCCTAGAAATATTACTCAAGTTTCAGAATAGGCATCATGCTTGATGAGCAGCATGACATTTTGGTAATGTTCTTGCCTTTCTAGTTAAAACAAAAGACAGCATAAAGGATCAGAAAACTTAGGTTAGCAAAAGAAGAGAATCTTTGGCTTTTATAGATACATTCACTAGACTGTCAAATGATGATGGATAGCAGGCAACTAAGATAAATTAGCATCCTGTCAGCCCTGAATAGCAGGGCAAACTAGCTTTCATCCAGGTCCATATTACTTCCCTGTGTATGTATGGTACAACCGGGTTAATCCGTTTGGAGATACCAAGGCATTTCTTTCATGTGCCCAAATTATAGCATTCTATGATGTTTTCAGGTGCAGGCAACAGTTACTAAATCTCATCACAAGAGCTTACCGATAGTACAACAAGTCCTAATTCCTGATGGAATTTTGAGAGTTGTGGTGAGGTTCATTATTACAGAACTGGGTTTATTGTAGAACACTAGAAGGACAAGATGGCAAAATATCCATGTTTGCAAGTTATGAAGGAACTGTGAAGCTGTTTATGAATGGATGTACCTTCAATATACAGAAAACAGAGGATTAAAACTAATGCATTTTTCAGGTGAAAAAGCAAGGTGCTCTGTGTATGTGTTTGGTTAAAAAAAATAGTATTTTTTCAAAGGTTTTTGGCAGAACGTTATTTTGTCAGTTCTAAACTCAGTGGCATAGAGCAGCAATTGGAGGATTGTCTTTATTTGTCCAGTAGTCTGCTGTGGGAAGACAGCTGAAGGAATCCAAGGGATAAATTTGGCATTGGCCATTCTGCATGTAAAGTGAGTACACTCTTCCATCATCTGCCAACCTATGGACCTAGTCATACTACCATAGGGGTCAGTAAAAATCATAATTAGGCACAGGTGGAATGAAATACATAGTGTTCTCTAGGTAGTACAAAGCTCCTAACTCTACTCTCAGCATGTTGCCTCCTATTGCCTTACCCCACTCAGAATCTGTTGTTTCCTCTGAGAGGTTCTTAGATGGCAGAATAGCTGCATGTAATTAAGAAACAAAAAGTAGGTTTTACAAAAAAAGTCTCACATTCATGAGACTCTCAAACCTCGCATAAGCTTATTTAAAGTGAGCAGAGGTATTAGAAAACATGGAAGCTAAAAGAATAGAAAACAAAATAGGACAATGGAAGGAGGGGGGAATTCAATAATATTAAAATAAAAAGACTCTGCACTGGGCAAGTTTTCCCCAGATTACCTGCCTTTAATATTAAATTACTGTTTTCTGGCAGGATCATCTGCAAAACTCTGATTTTGTTTCTTCTGTTCATAGTCTGATAATTGAGGCTGAATTCCCTTGTCTTTAATATGCCATATATTCTCCACCTGGCAAAGGACTCAGACAGATACAGATAAATACCCTGTAGACATACAGACAGAGAAACTGCTGTAATTGCTTTCATAATGACTCTCAGACATCAAAGGAAGGCAAATAATGGTATTTAACACTGTTTCCATTCTTTAGCTGAAATGTAATTTTATAGAGTTATTGTCAGGCAGTACAGTGAATGTACAAGTGCAACTGTCATAGTCTACTCATATTAATTAGCTGCCCACAAGAGGTCCAGGATAGTAATGGCAAAGTTCTCCTCATTTCAGATGGTCTGATATTCAGACAGAACCATAAGTACAATAGCTTGATTAACATAGTTGCTTAGATCAGGTTTTCCCTAGGAGTATGTCAATTGGCATTTTGAAGAATCAATTAATTAGCACTCCAAATAATCCATTCTTGGGTTAATGAAAGTATTTTGTAGATCTGCAAAAACTCACACGAAATAAAACCCAAGCCTTTCCAAAGTGCTAAGGTGGAAGACTTGTAATTTGGAGAATGCTGTGTACTCCATGGACAATTTTGTCATAAAAAGTTATTAAAAGAAATTCAGTTGACCAGAGCTTATCCAACAGTTGAACTTGTTTTGATTTGTTTGTTTATGTTCCAGAAGAGAAGGGTATTCCAGGGCATATCAGTGAAGTAGAAATTAGAACTTTACTATGCAATAATATGATTAAAATATAAGGTTAATTAGGGTAACCAAATATCAACGTTTTGCCTAATATTACTTACCACTTACGGAAGTTAGATCTTGAAGATAATTTAGGTGACTTAGATTCTGCAAAGATTTAGTCATATAAATAGTCAGTCTAAACCCATGTGATTACTTTCACTGAGGTCATTGAATTTTTGTTGGTAGCCCAGAAGGCTTTGAAATTAATAGAAGTGTTTATTCAAGCAAAATTCTTCATGTAAGGTAACTTTCAGGAATAGGCTTCTACTTTCAACTCCCCTGGCACTGAGATTTGAATCCTGTACAGATGGAAGTTGCAGTTTGGAGGGAAGATTTTTTTTTTTAAAATTGCATCTGTAAAAACAGCATTTCTTGAAAGACATTTGACCTTAATTGCAAGATTTTTTTAATGTTTTAAACTCTTACAAGCTATAGATCACTTTCAGTACTTTCTGCCACATACTTTTTCCTGTTCTTTTGAAGGTAATTTATCACTTTTTGCTCTTGATGTTCTTATTAGTGATGTGCCAAGGTAGAGTGTCTACATGTTTTCTATGAGGCTGGCTAAATGTAAATCCAGGCTCAACCCACCCCAGGCATCATGCTTTCTGAAAAATCAAGGTATGTTGACATACCAAAAGGCGTGATAACTTTAGTAAGCCTTTAAATATCTTTCCATAAAATACTGGAGTATAAATACTAGGCCGTGCCTACACTATTTATGCTAATACTAGATGTCTTATTTTCCTCATGATTTTTAGTTCTTGATCTCCAGCTAGGCCTTTTTAGACAACTTTTTGACTTGTTTACCTTTCCATCTTCCTGCCTTGCCCTTCAGTGCAGTGGGAGCCAACAGAGTAACTTCATCTCATACAGAAAAGCAGGTGTCTTTTACCTATGCAAGAGCCAAAGTAGTGAGAGAAATAAGGTGTTCCTGTATTTGAGGATAATGTTTTTAGGCTCAGTTTCAGTCTGTTTCTATTTCAAGGCTGCATACTGTTGTTTCTCCTACTAGTTGAATAAAGAATGACTATGAAAACAACTGGACCTGTGCTGATGTAAAAAAGGGGCATATGATCAGAATAAGTCTACTTATTCTGAAACATCAGTTACACTTTCAACTAAACATAGTCAAACTCTTGTATTCTGAATGCCTGAATTTGCCCATTTTGCTTATTAAAAGAGAATTTCATTTACACTCTTGAGTAAGATTAGGAAATAAATACCCCAACAATATGTCATTATGCAACTTCCGTAGTTATGAATAAAAATTTCAGGTCTCATTTCCAGATGATTTGGAGTAAGTAGTTCTATAAAACCATGAAATCGGTGTTCTAGCTGTTCTATGCCATACTGTGGTTGTTGCATTAATTTAGGAGTTGGTACAGAATATAGCCTTGAGCATGGTGCATTGCTACCTGTGGTGTGAACACTATGGTGAGGCCTATGATCTGAAGGGTTGGGTGTTCAACAGTTTTTTGTAGCCACCAGAATCAGGTGAATTTAATCCAAAATTAATGATTACTGCACCAAAAAAAGTAGAGATGAAATTCCAGTGGACTCATTCCTTCTTTGCCAGTGGAGTGTATTCTATCATATCTTCTGGTCTTAATAGATTTGCAGCTCAAATAGCTGCTCCAAACTTTGGTTAGGCTTTACAGTTTGCTAAACAGTGTTTTACGATAAACTGTTCTGTTAATCTAGCTCATTTAAGCACACTGAGCGAGAATGTTATTTGGCATCATCATGTTATATGAAAAACCTGAAATACCATTAGATAAAGGTCTATTTATATTCCAAAAATTGAAAATTTACAATGCTGCAGTGATCCGAAATAGATAAAGAGGGTGGCTTTGTGGAAGAAGGCAGTAGACTGGGCCTCACTTGAGCTGGGTTCATTTCTGATCTGCAAGAGATCTTCTGCGTGCATCGTTATGCCTCATCTTCCGATCTTTAAAATTAAAATAAATCTTTTTGGTGTTTTTGTCTGTTTAAAGCATGGTATTTTCTACAAGGGCAATTTCTAATGAAAATACCTAGAATACCCAGTATATGTTAATCTGTTGATTTAGATGCATGTATATAACAAACCCCAGAATTTTTTGAGGTTCAGTTAATTTTGCCAAGGGAAAGATCACTGGTATGCTGTAAATAATTTAGCTGAATGCTAAATTGAATGAAATATAGTGTAATTTTATTTATACTTTCACTTCCCTCTCCATGGATGGATTTTGGGAGCTAAACAATGCTTTACAAGTAATTGAAAACAGAATTAGAAACAGTAAAATAAGTCTGAGCATTTCCAACATGTATTTCCCATGTTGGCAATATAGCTTGTTTTCCAGCTTTCTAGAAAGGCTGTTACATTACTGATGTTCTAAGTCTTCCTTTTACTATAGCCAGTGCTTAGGAAACTGGTTAAGGTCTATTTATTCCACATTTGTAGGTCCCTTTTGTTTTAAATGCCGAACTCTAAAGTTAGCTGTCAGAGCTTATTATGGACTTGCGCCAGAAGTGAGATCTTCCTTATTTTGCTAATCAGCTTCCTCCATATCTGCATGCTCATTTTCTGATATCTGATGAGGCGACAAGGTCATTGGACGTACAAGTACTTATTTAAAAACCGACATGAGAGTGAGATAGAGGTTAGTTGGGTCTATCAGAGCTGTCAATCAATTAATGAAAATTATTGAGCAAGGACACCGTGGGGGAAGTGAACAGAAGGAATGAAAATGACCATGGAGATGCAACATAGGGAAAATGACAGAACTGACTAAATGTGCTCACGTGAGTACTAAAACCAGACATGCTCACATAGCAAATGAAAGACAGCACTGGGAGACACTAGGGCCAGAATATATGCCATTATATGGACCGAAAGACTGACAGATTACTTCAGCCTTTTGTCCTAAAGCACATTGAATGCTGCATTTGCTAAGTAAAGAATAAAGTTGAACAGTCCCCAGTGCATTCTGAATGGCTTTTGTTAAGGTTCTACAGACTTACTGCAAATTTGTAGCATGTAAAAAATGAAATGTCTAGGGCTAGGCTAGAGTTTGCTGCTATGGTCTGGAATTTGAAATTAGTCAAGGGGGTATAGAACAGATCCCTACCTGTAAATAAACTGCAGATATAAATAGCAAAATAGGGCAGCACTGACAGAGCCTCACAAAAGCTCACTTAAAAGCCGCACTATCACTACAGTACACGGTGTACTGGCACAAGACAAGAGTATACTGTTTATCAGTACAAAAAAGAAATAATTTATAACTTGATCCTTGGGGGGAAAATGGAGAAATAAAAAATAGACAAAAAAAGAAACAAGAGAGGAGAAAAATTGCCAATATGTTTGTGTGAATGAAAGATAGTGAGGGGAAAAATGAAAAGAGAGTGAAGTCAGAAGCAGGGAGATACTGACACCAAATCTCTGCAAAGCGTTCAAAATTCTCCAGCTGCCACGCTTTTAATTTGCTACCATTCTAATTAAAATGCAAATTAAATTTATAATTAGCATCAGCGCTTTCTAAAGAAACCTCCTTGTGTGCAGCACAAACATATGGGACGATGGTATAGTGTAAAGTTTGTAAAAACAGAAGGAGAGACACAAATGGAAGGACAGAAATGTTGCTACCAAATAAGTTTCTGAGTAGGAGGGGGTAGGGGAAAAAATGGGGAGACATAGTGGATTTTAAGGGATGGAATTGGGTAAGTGTCCCGGTATAACAAAGAGATTGCTGAATATGAAAGATCTGTCCGGGAGTTACTTTTTGTTGAATCAGGTGTCAGAGGTCGTGCTGCATGTCATTGGTGTTGTATAGAGCATGCCAAAAAGGCATAAAGGGTCACAGCTTCTAATCAAAAAGTCTATGACCAAAAATGAACCGCTGCTTGCTTCCAGATAATTAATTTAAAAATTGATGGGAAACAAAGTACTAAAATCACATCATGATTTGAACGCATATACCATTTTAAAGCTTGCCACTTCCCATGTGAGAATCAAACCAGAAAAGCTAGAGTCAATGACATGGAACATGCAGAATCTTTTTGCCTTAATTGATCTGTGTAAATCTGGTGAAATTTCATTGTAGGAGCTTTTATTTTCTTAAAAATCTATTAATTTTACTTTATAGATGGTGTGGAATAAAAGTTGGAACAATTAGAAAATACTCAAACACTTTGTTGAAATGAATTGCTCTGGTTAAATGTCTATCACCATTTACATAACTGAGTTTTAGTGAAAAAAACCATTGTGTTCATTTATATTTGCAATTGTTCCTTTAAGATATGCATGTAAACCTTGCATCACGAATACCTTTGCAACACCCAATCAAAGAGAAGAATGGTGTCATGTGATAGACCAGACACATCACCGCTGAGACACTGTCCCAAATTAAAATGTTAATTAGAACAAACTGTGGCATACACACTCTATTTTTTGTGACTATTATTATTATTCAATTTGTAGAAAGCTTATGGCTATTTCGTGAGTCGCAAAAGCAGCTGCATTAATCTGATAAATGATTTGTTGCAAATTTTTCCTTCATCTCTACTGAGAATGCAGTTGGGTGCTAGTGCTTTTCTGTGGCTACTTTCACTGTATATTAAGCAGCTAATGTGGTATTAAAGGTTTGATAAAACTACTAAGGACAAAATTGGCTTCATTATAATAGTGTTTGGTTGTAGGGGTGTCTTTTGAGTTCTCAGGGGAAGGGAGGGGAATAAAACAAGTCTGATCTCAAAAGCAGTAATTTATTTATTTTTCCACTAAGGATCTTTGCAGAAGCTTGAGTGCTTTTAATATTCTGGGAACTCTGCTTTAATTGTTAGCCAGGCTCTCCATCAGATATTTTAAAATTTGAATCCAACAGAAATGAATATTTCATAGGTATGTGCTAAACTGTTAGAAAACTGATGTAAAGTAGGATTGTAGGAATATTTTTATAAGTCATAAAGTCAATTAAAAATGATAAGCCTATAATATTGTCATTGTGATAGTACAAAAATTCAGTTTGCATATGCTGTCTTGGGCATGCAGACAAACTGTGACAAACAATTTTTGCTGTTGAAATTCACTAGAATGTGTTTAGTTTATATTTGGGGGGATGAGAAGGAAGTGCTGTGTTCCAGTGTCCAAGCTAGTGCATGCTGGCAGGGGTTTGTTGGCATTAATGCACCCGGTTCCTCTAGACATTAGACTATTCATCTTTAATAAAGATTAAGAAACCACATATAATCCCACTTATTTTAATCAACATTTAAAAGCATATCTAAGAATAACTGAATGTGTAATGTCAGTTAACGAATGCCTTTGTTCTGCAATGTAATGTGTATCCTGTGAGCTCCATTCTTTATTCACCATCACTTCAATTTTTGGAAGTTCTAAACACTTGCAACTCCAACTGACTTCACTGAAAATCTTATTGATTAGCTCTGAAAATCTGGCTGTGGATCCCACTGTCCATATGGATGATATCATTATGTCCTCTTCCATATCAACATATGTCTATCAAAAGTGTGAAGGAATTGTGATCAACTGAAATAAGGGGGAGAGCAGCATGTAGAATAGTGATGAGAAAGAATACATCACAGTTGTATGAAGTTTCTGGGAGAAGAAGTTTTGTGGGACTTTATGGATTACATAGAATATACGGAAACTTGAACATGTTCTAAATACAGATTGTCTTAAGCCTATTTTTCAGAAAAAGAAATAGACAATTCTGTGCCCCTGCGTAACTTTTTTGTGGTATTATATATATTGTATGCATCACTGCAGAGTGTGGAGAACGTGTTCTTTATTCTAACTGCTGCTCTTGTATGTAGCCCAAATGACTACAGGCTGCTTGTGATGAAAGGGTGAAGTTAGTTATTTGAAAGATACTGCAGATTTAGCTAAACTAGATTGGTCTGAGCGTGGGACCTGAAGCCAGGGTAGTAAGCACTTGCACGTTAATCTAAATTTAAGCAGTTATTTGAAACAGTAGTAAAATTTCCTTTTGTGATCACTAGAGATGTAGGGAAAAAAAAATTTGAGAACAGATCTGCATACCCAAGAGGTGAATTGTGGAAATACTTTCTTTTTGACCGGGAATCTAACTTCAGAGAGGTGGAATTCAAGACACAACACTTCAGCAGTTCTGCAAAATTATAAGGTAACAAAAACCTACTCTTTGGAATGAACTTTGGCCCGCATTGTACAGCTTTGCAAACAAATTTTAAAATAACTCATTGGTTTTATAGAAACTGACAACATGAAATTGAAGTGTTTTCTAACAACAAAATATTTCTACCAGCACCATGATTTGGGAAGCATTGTCTTCTGCAGAGAATTTGAGTTCCGGGTATTTGAGAAGGGAGGCAGTGAGCCTAAATAAAGTCTTCTGTTCGACAGACAAAGGGTGAAAACCAAAAAGGCATAAAAGGATTGCTTTGTATAATTTTTAATTGTTGCCCTTTTCTTATTCAGTAAATGAAGTCACCTTTGTAGTGGTTTCATGAACCGCTGGGTAATCAAAATTATTATGCTGCCACCTGTTGTCCGTTAATTATTCTGAGAAGATACTCATAAATCATAACACTGGACAATAAATCAAACTGTCAGGACCCAGGTCAAAGGTTATGCATGAAAAGTTATAGGTCACCAACAGGGTGTGAAAGATCAGGGTTGTGGAGCATCACTCATTGTCAAGTAATGTTGGGAGAAGTGCCACTGGAACAAAAGAAAAACTGAAGTACAGAAGAATTCAGGCCCAAAGATAGGCTCCAAGCTCACGCACAAAAGGAATCAAATTGACATGTCATTACACTGCAGATCTGACAACCAGCAAGATTGTCTAGCAATGCCCTGACTCAAATACTTTTGTCTCGACTGATCCTTGTTGCAAGTCAAGGCCTCTTTTGAAATGTTTCATGTATCTGGGCCAGATTCTGCTCCTGCAAGAAGTCAATGAGTGTCTTGGCCTCTGTGTATTTGGAATTTAAAGCAGTGTTAACTTTTTTGCACTCACTGAAGAAGCATGAGAGAGTCTGTATTTGCCAGGGCTAAGATTCATGAGCCTCTTCTCAAGTCTGAGTGATTGGGTGTCCAGGGTTTATCCTATTTGGGATGAATTAATTCCCTGGCAGAAAAGTAAATCCAGTGTTACAAAAGAGTTCTTATTCCAACCTGCAGTCAGGCCTCTACCTCTCTGAGAAGGCATAAGCAGATAGGCTGCATCTACCTTTTCTTAAGCCAAGATAGTGAGCTTCACACTGGTTCTGACTATCACAGTCTCAACAGAAGAAGTAATGCCAGGGCCGCCTCTTTTGCTGGATCTGTGCTCATGTCAGGAGATTGGCTTTCTGAGAAAAGATAAAGGCATGCATACCATCTGATATAGTTTCCCTGAACTAATTATTTGCTTGCCCTTTCTTCCTGTTACTCCAGCCCTGCTTATCCTAGCAGGCTGTCCTGTCCATTCCCCATGTTATGGGTAGCACAGATGCACTTCAGAACCAAGTGGCAGAGACTAAGCAATGAGTGCACTTGCTCTGCAACTTCTCTCTCTTCACCTCCAGGTTTTAGCAGGTGTTTGCAATGCCCAGGTCCATCAGCCTAAACCTGTGCTCATCCCAGCATTAAGTGCAGTAGGGGAAAAACACATTTCCCTTCTGTGAGGAGAGGTGGGATAGTATTATGAGGTTCAGGTCTGTCTGTACTTTCCTAGTTACAGAAGTGGAAATCAGGTCTTCCTGGAGGAAAGGTATTATTGGAGGACTTTGAATTGGATTCTGAAACAATGGGTGAGTTCAGTCCTTTTTTTTTTTTTTAAAAATAAAAGGTTTCAGCAAAGGTGCATAGTATGCTGGCATACTCTGAAGATATGTTCTATGGTTTGTGTTTGCTCTTAAAAACTTCAGCTTCAGTTTGTATCCTTCAACTTATACTGAATTACATGTATTTAAAATAGAGTAATTACTTGAAAGCAAGTATGCACTGACAGGAAATCACTGATTTACAACCTGGCTAGAGGTAGATTGTTTCTGATGTGAAACAAGTGACTTTGGGGGGGGGGGGGGGGGGGGGGGATAAAAAAAAACAACAGAAAAACCCACCCAATAACAAAAAGGCTGCTGGGAACAGCTCTGATGTGCTAGCAAGGTGATGTACTGTCTGCTGCCTGCTGTTTGAGTTAACTTGTTATATTAGGATCATCTGCTGTAGGATTTGCAGCTAATGGGCAAGCAACTTTAATTTAAAAACATTATTTATTTCTAGGAAGTATTATGATTTGGGTTTATTTTAATCGTATGGTTTTTGCTCAGATAACCTGGATTCTGTGGTGTTTAATAATAAAAAAAAAAAAAAAAATTCAAGCCCAACAATACTGTTAGCTTCAGCGTTGACTTGGTCTTGATCTCCCTACGAGCTCAAACCTGGATGAATCTCTTTCTTGTCGTTCTGGAGAGGTCACTGAAGAATTGAGACATGGGTCTTGGCTAAATAGAGAAAAACTTGCTTGTAAATTAGAAGCAATTGAGGTTTTGATTAGATCTGTTCATTTCCCTTTGGTCCCGGTTCTTGAACATTTGCATAAGTGGAGTTCAAAGAAATGGCCATAAGCGGTATTTTTTTTTTTCATTTTTTTAAAGCCTTTTAGAAAGATGCAGAATTCATTGATGATGAATAAATTTATGATGTAGAACTTGAGAACTATTAAAATCACTTGGGGCTCTGCCTTTGTGTTTCACCCCCCTGGATTTTTATTTGTGAGCAAGATTAAATTAATTTATTAAAATATTGTACAAGGAGTGACTTTTTTTCACTCTTGAAATGCAGAAGAAACTTGAATTTGTGAAGGCCACTAGAAATTTTATTGCTGGTTTTATATTAGATGCACTGGTGGTGGACAGCAGTGTTAACTCTGAAAGGAAACTTTATTTGCATTGAAGGAGGGAGATTTTATTTTCAGAGAAACAAAGACTTGTAACTTAATAGCAAATATCGCAGTTCAGCTACAAACTTTTTATTGCTCAATACTTGCCATGGACACTATGAGGAACAACTAACGTAGTGTATCAGCTAGCAAATTTATTTGAAGATCTGTAATTAGAGTAAGTTCTTAGAACCTATGATATGTACATAGATATTCCATAAAAATGGGAACTTAAACAGTGCTCAGTATGTTCTTTATAACAATTTTACTAATTATTTTAATGTCTCAAAGAACCGTATGCACTGTATGCATACAGGAACTACTCAAAATGTGTCAGCTGTTAGCCTGTGAAGGAGCATGGGTTGCCACTCTCTTGCAACTTTCTTAGTTTCTTCACTATCATACTTGATTTCCTAGTAATCTTCTATGAATAAAACAAGGGTCTGGCTGTGGAAGCTTCCGACAAGTCTAATTGTTACAACAGTGCACAGAGTATCCGCTAACTAATCTCCCCATCTTCTAATGAGTAGAAACAACACTGAAATGTTAGGTGATTCTTCTTATTTTATCACTTTGGCAGGATCCTGAATATCATTTAATGAAATTTCATATGTGTGTTAAATATTGATACAATGCAGGAAAACAGCCAGTGAATAATGTGGCATTTATGGGAACTCAACTCTCTGCTGGTAGGAATAAAACTGCAGACAAACTTCCAGGCAACTTTACGGGAGGAGAGAATGTAACCCCTTTTTGTGGAGAGTCTGGAAGAGGCTAGACCAGACCCCAGAATCTGGACAATGTATCAGGCACATATAGATTCCCTATACCCCTGTGTTTAGTTGACAGCATCCCAGTGGCGCCTCTCAGCCTGTGAACCTCTCCACACTTGGATTTCCCAGGGTGCACAGGACCACAAAATAAACCCTACAATTATTCTCTGTATCTTTTGGTTTTGAGCAATTATCATATGAATGTGTGAACTCTGTGCACAGAATGAGAAAGCTGAGTGCAGGTCCATGGTCATCAAAATAGTTATGAACTTTCTATTCCAAAAGTGAAATTTCACTTCTTGCATGTTACAGGTTGGTTTTTTTTTTTTTTTTTCCCCTTGTAATTCTTACAGATAATTATTTTCTTCTTGCCTTACGTTGATAGTAATGAACAATTTAGCCATCTACTCTACTTTCATTTCACATAAAAGCAATTTCTGGCAATTCAGTGAAGGTCAATGAATAGTACCCAATACTTTGATTATGAAACACTTAAGGACATAAGTAACTTGACCTCAGAACTTTTTGCAGAATCAGGCTGTAAGTGCTCAAGTAGTGTTCCCATGACATTTGGTCTGTCAGAAAAAAAAAAAAACCAACTATACTTTGGATTAGTTGTATCATTTTTTTGGTAAGATTTGTGATCAAAAGAGATTGAAATTAAAACTTTGCAAAAGTTGTTAGCAAAATTACATTTAATTTTGATAGAGAGGCAATGAGGCAGAACATTTTGCATGTTTGCAAAATAAGTTTCATTTTGATGCCTTTGGCATTACTGATTATATTAATTAACTTAACAGCAAGTGTGAAGATTATTTATGATGCATTAAAAATGATTGGATCTTAATTGCTTCCCTGTAAGAATAAGGAAGTTGAATTTTGGGTTGTGGAGAACTCCATGGTTAGTCTTTTCTGTGACTTCTAACTGTTGTGCTTTGGAAGCAAAGTAATTGAAATAAAACTAACCCATACTACTGAAATTGGTGACTGATTGTGCTTGAGCAGTTCAGGCTGATGATACTAATCTGGTTTGTTCTGCAAAGTCTGTTACTTCATTAAGACCCCATTTTTTAAAGATCCACACCTGATTTCCAGAATTACTTGAGTAGGGAAGATCTTGCAATCAAGCTCAAGAAATTAGTTCCTTCATGCAAATCAGTTACTTCACGAGTGCACCACTCAGTTACGAGCAATGAATGTAATTTTTGGAAATGTGACTCTGCATCAAAATGTTAATGAACTCAGTTTCTTTAATAGTATGTTTACCTTTATATGATAAACTTTTGTATAAGATGCAGCTTTTCGATGTTCTTCTATGGCATCTGTTACATCAAGGTGAAAGTACTCCCTTTTTACATGTTAAAAATTAGTTAATTTTGTTTTCAGCTCTGTTAATGAAAATTTACTTCTGCACCTAGCATGAAACAGATGCTAACTTAGACCTAAAGTAAGAAAGATGGGTATCCTAAGCAATGGCTTGACAAGCAGAGGTGCTTCAGATCATGATTATTATAACCACAAAAAGCAGGTTTGTTGATACCTTTTTATCCTTAATATATTTAAAATTGCGTAGTTGATATGAGAGCATGTGTAATATCTGTTTGATAAGTGTCTTCTCACACCCTGAGGTCTTTTATAGGCAATTTGCATTCTACAATGAGAGAAATCAGCTGGAGAGGGTTTATTGTTTTGTATAATAGAAAGGAGTGTGAAAATATTCCAGCCTTGCAGATGGTGTTGCTTGTTAGCCCTGAACATATACATGCTGAAATATTGTTTCTCCTTAAAAAATAGGGTCTCCCTATCTTTCCTTCATACAATATATTTAGAAAGGGGAATTCATAGTTTGGTTGTATTGGAATTATTAGTTGTTCCCAAAAGGAAAAAGTAATGGGATGAAGTCCTTCTTTGAACTTTGATATGCTGGGTGGTTTAGAGATGATGGAAAGCAAATGCTTCCTTTCTTTGCTGTTGTCTGCATACAGGGTCCTAGATGTCTATACTAAGATCTGCTTTTCCAAAAAGTGAAAGGATAAATCTCAACTTCTTCACATAGCAGCAAAGTAAATCTGATTTGCTAAAACTTTGAACATATACAGAGACGGATTGATGAAAATGTTTGTCTAAAATCAGGCATACATAAAAGTTTCAAGTGCACCAGAAAATTGAAGATGCCGGATGGTGTGTTGCAAGAGAGTCAAAGATGGTATGAAGTCTTTCCAGTGCATTCTGGGTTTGTGAGGTGGAAGGGTTGCTTTTGACTTTATTGCCCCTAGATATGAAAAATTGTATATATGCCTTATATATGAAAAATTGTATTTTGCTTAAGTTAGAGACTGAAATATGACTTCCATTACTCTTGCAGCAGCAGCCAGTAAGAATATAGAAAGTGCTTAGCTTTATTAATGGAGGACACCATATTGAGGGAAGAGTCTCTGTGTTCAAAGTCATATGAATCTAAGATTAAACTCTCATCTCTCATGCCTCAGCTGTAGAAAAAAAAAAAAAGGTTACGAACCTCCTAACTGTTACAACCAGCTGCAAGGTTGCTGCAGCTGATACTCGAGGCATTTCACTTGGAAGTTCTACATGAATCCAAATACTTTGGTATTTTAGGAGGCTGCAGACAAAGATGACTCATTTTTTGGTGCTTTGTTTTGAACAGCACTGTAAATATTGCAAGACCAATTGCTTTCTTGTATTCTACCAATGCTTATGATTTTTGCCCAAGATATTCATTATTCCTGGAAGTTGTACAGTCACATGAAATGACAGAAATTGAGGATGTTTGATTAAATTACTCCTAGTTAAGCAGTTGTTTTCATATTGTTATGATAATTGATAGTATTCAGAATTTAACCTGGGTTCACAGTACTGTCATTTGCAAATCTGGTCCCAAGTCTGTGCTCATAAAAAGTGCTCTGGGGAATCTCACTGGGATTGAGAATGGCCATAATCTCTTTATGTTGCTGTATCTCTGATCCTTTCTCCTTATTCAATGAAAAGGAGTTTTTGCAGATATGGATGTGTGTATCTATAAATGCCACACTGAGTAATTGGAGGTGGACAGATATGGTAGGAATAAGCATAATAAAAGAACTGAGAGAAAGAATCTTCCTTTCTTCATGGCCTTCTAGGTCTTAAGCGTGCTCTGTTGAATATCACCTACTCATCAAAACCTGCCATAACACAAGGAAGTAAAAGGAATCAGTCTTGCAATACATGCAACTTGAAATGAGATACAGATTTCTAGAAGAGGTAAGTAGAGGGAAGACTACAAATGGTGGTGCCCTTATTAAAATTAGACACTGAAGAAATAATATTATAGAATTACAGCTACTCAATATTAATTGCATTATAACATTGTCTGAAATATAGACTTATTTTCAAAATAGTAGCAAGAAGGGCCATGTGACTCCCATACATCACAGAATTGTGCATATAGTTATCTAATTTGTCTCTCTTATAAAACTGCATTTGATGGGTGATGCTGTGAATTGTTTATGTCAATTAAGTGCAGCTCGTCAAGAGACTTGAGTGTAGAGGGTATCAAGCACTTACATTGTAGAAATAAAAAATGCTGCTCATGTAAGAGGCTTTTGGCCTTTGATTATACCTATCAAACAATCTTCTTTCTTTTTTTCTATGCTTTGCATGATGCTGGTAGCTTTACACAAGGAAATTCCACATCCTTTCTAAAGTCCAGCTTTTTCTGTTTTGGAATTGCTTTTTACTGTGTCAGTGTCCAGCCCCTTTCCCCATCTTACCCATGTTTTTATTTGGCTTCATCCCTGTGCAAATCTCTTCTGGATTGCTGTTGTTGGGTAATGAAGTTCCTCATTTTAATCACTGATGTTTTTACATGTTAAGTAAGTGTTTGTCTATTACTGCTTCAGAAATAAGCCTGTAGTTGCAACAGACTCTGTATAAATTTAATTTCTGCTCCATCTATTGGCACTCCGAATGAAAGCACTGTAAGCAAATTGGAAAACTGTGAGTACCTAATACTCATAGAATTTATAACTCTACAGAAAGCCTTAAAGTCTTCATAGTTCAGGGCTGAGGTGACAATGCAGGATGGAAGAAATTGCTCCATTACATAGAGCTGTGTGCATTGTGTGTGCATGGCATGGTGCTTTTCCTATAGATATCAGGCTTCAGCAGTGGAAGCAGGAAGTGGAGCTAGATAGGCTTAAACCTGTTCTCAAATAGCTGTTCCAATTGTATATTCCTATAGAAAAGTCACTCTGCTTAATAACCTCCAATGGCTGGTGGTTCATCAAGATATTGATTTTAAAGCTTTATTGATTGTTTATAAAACACTGCACAGCCACTTTCCAAGCTATTTAAGTGATTTGTTTGTCCCATATATTTTACAATGACGAGACTATTGAAAATCCCTGTACAGATTCACTCAGACCATTACACATTATTAGTTTTCTCTTGCAGAATTTCCCCTCCTCCAGGGATTCTGAGTGTGAAGCACCTTGCTACTGCAAGGTCTTATACGGGGTGTTTGTTTTATATATGCTCATAACAGGATAATTATATTGCTACCTGAAACACTTTAGCATGTGTGCAGGAAGAGGGCTCTATGTAATAGTGATTGATAGTTTGAGCTTAAAAATTGTTATGGTGCATTAAAAGTATACTAACGTTTATTACTTTTTACAAGGCTACAGCCATTTAGATTACAGTCCAGGCTTCCAGAGCTATGACAAGTCTTCAGACTGAAGCAAGCACAGTGGGTGCTCTTCCTCTTCTACTTCTCTTTGCACATGTTTTTACCAGGTGGAATGCCCAGTTTAAGAGGCAGCTTATTCTTTATTTTTAATAGCCACCAGTTAGTTCAAAACAAACAAAAAAAAAACAAACAAGGAGGAAAGTCTCCAGAGCTCCAGTTCTAAAAATAAATGTATAGGGATTTAAAAACTTTCTAGATCTCAATGTTCAAAACTATTAGGCAGTCTTGAAAGCTTGTGAGTCAGGATTCCTGCCTCCCCACCCTCCCCCGATGCTGGCATGAAAAGCAAGACAGACTTTAGTTTTCTGCAGTTGGTTTTGGCATTTTGTTTTAGGGTTGTTTTTAGCTTTTTGATATATTCAGGTCACACTTCAAAACTTTTTAATTTTATAATTCTGAATGACAGCTGATATGCTACTGTATTCAGATGACAAAAAGTTGGAGAATTGGTGATGCTGGGCACATGCATGCCTACGTATCAGAACTGCAGACCTTCCTATGTATCCTGGAATAGTGAAGTAAGCTAATGAACCTGGCTGATGACTGATTGTGTGAAAAATGACATCAGATATTGAAGCAAATGTAATATGCTCTTTTGCAGTAACTACGTAAACTCTCCTTCACACAGTAATCCTCTTCTACCACTGTTATGTTTAGATTCCACACTCATCCCTTTTTGGCCCTATCGTGCTCAACAGAACAGTTAAAAAGCTGACTTTTACTTTGTACTGCACTCTTTCATAAGTCCTATTATAACATAAACCAATACTGCACCTAAAATTCTGTGGGAGAAATATTGTCCAGTGAAAACAGAATAATTTGCTTGCAGACTTTCAGCGACTAATGCAATATATATGGTGCTTTATAATACTTACACATTCCCCAGTCCTAGCTATCTGCAGGTTAGACCTATGGGATACACTTCAGAAAAGTTACATAAACAACTCTGAACCCTCGGCTGAGAAAATGTATACTTTGAACATGTTGAAACTATCCATATTAAGTCAGTTTAGCACTTTGATTAAAGAGTTTAATCAATCACCATCCTAAGCTGTTTATTAATCACTTTATCAAGCAGTTGATGCATTGCTGGTTTTAATAGAATCCATTTATTTTGATTTCTACCTACTTCATCTTTCCAAAGGGCTTTCTGAATCAGCTGTGATAAAAAAAAGGAGGGGGAAAAAAAAGCTTGGTTGCATCTAAACACTGGAAGGTAAGAGCTCAGACCTCCCTTGCACATACTTCATTATCAACATTCTGCACCGACTTAGCCAATTTATTAAGAGTAAAAAAAAAAAACCCTGCTTGGAGTGAGTCTTTTGGTGAACCACACGGTTTAGCTCAGATAAACAGAGGCCATTCGTTTGCTTTCACACCTGACAACCTCATGATATACGATCCTAATAAGATTAATCTCCTCCCTCCCCCCCATACACACACACTTTTGTTTTGTTTAGTGGCCTGACTTTGTGATCTTCTCTCATTTCCCCTCATTGGGCACTTTTAATGCCTTAGGTTTCAGTTGGTGGTTAGAAGTAAAACAAACAAACAATCAATCCCCCATCCCACTCACAGGCACTTTCTCATTCCAGGGGAACAAGATTAATATAACAAGAGATATAAAGTAAGCAAGGGAATATTTGTTACAAAGCAGAATGTGCATAGAACAAATTCCTCTTTTATGCAATTTGCCTTGAAAAGCATTAAGCACGTGGGTAATCTGTGTCATCAAATACATACTTTGCAAATTGTGCAGAGGGGAAACAAACAAGCCCTGAACAAACAAAAGCATCAAATGAGAAATCCACAACTTGGGCCACAGCTGACTTCTATTTTACTGCGTTTTATGAGGTTTCACTTAACTCTTTTGCTGTGCGTGATCTCTGAACTTTAGAAATCTAGGGGGAAGTAATCTAACGGCTTTGCCTGATTTGCTTTCAGTAAAAAGCATTGAGGCACAGCTTTGAAATATGACGTGCATTAGCACCTACACAAACTTTCTATTTTGAGCATATTCTAGCTTTATCAGCAATATGCTTCATGCTATATCACCAAAACAAAAAGTTTTCTCTTTTCGTAAAGCTTGTCCAGTAAAGGTGATGGGCGTCCTTAGAAATACATATTCTTTGACAGGAATGTAAAAATATGCATCTAGTTTCAAATTCCACTGTCTCACATCCCATACTCAATAAAGTGATAGAGCAGAAAGATTTCAGAGTCAAAATTCTTATAATGCATTTTAGCATTTTAAACCCCTATGTGATTGTCAGACATACGTTATTAATGTAGCTTAATTATGTTAATTGAGAATATGTATTATTTCTGAGACCAAGTCTCTCTTTTCTATATGAGCTGATAATATATACTTTCTCTGTGTACAGACATGTTTACACAGTGGGCTGTTACTGTCCTAGTTATGAATTATAGGAACTTTTAAAACCTCTCTTATAAAAGCAAGTTTGCTGAGGTGCAAAGGGTATATATACACCGTGCTGCTGAGAAATGAGCCCTGCTCCCACTGAAGTCAACAGGAGCATTACAATCCCTGGACATGGGTGGTTGGGAACTTGTCACTGCAATGCAGTATAATAGGCACCCATTAGATTTTTCCATAAATCTTTGCTTTATGAGTAAGGCATTGCTAAGAATGTCTAATTTTAAAGGCTTGCCATTAACTATAAAGTAACAGTGATATTCTGGAAGTAATCTGCAGAGACGTCAAAACCGTGACTTGTGGCAGCATCAGATCTTTGTGCTGGTGCACGCACCAGGTTTAGAGCTCAGTTCTAACACAGGATCCAACTGGCTATCAAGTGAGACAGCGTGGTCACTGAGCTGCCATGCGGTAGTTCCAGAAATATTAATTACGGCTGTAAACAGCGCTGCAAAATTAGGGATATTGCAGCCTCCCTGGGCATTGGATCGGCAGCCCAGCTGTGAAAACCACTTCCAGTCAACTATCAATTGAGATGGAATGGCCATACAGCTGAATTGCAGTGTTTCCAAAAATGTTAATTAAGAATGGGACGCCGCTGCGAAGCGGCAGCTTTGTAGCCCTTTTGAAGCTGTATTGCAGTTGCTGTGTAAGTATTGTGGCATTGTACCGGTGAAGCTAGTAGCCCTCTTCCTCCTTGCATCACCCACAAAAATAGAACTGCTAATGAGCTGAAATCAGAAGACCTTGTTTAGGGTCTGAATCAGCAATTCAGACATTAATCTTGATGCTATATAAGTTCCTTTTTATTTTTCTTTTTTTTTTTCTGTGTTTTGTTTTCTTTTTATATGGGCAGTATTGTTTAACTGCATGCAGCTCCTACTTTGAGAAAATGAGGTGTTGCTTAAGGACTAAGTGGGATCATTGAGACTTTATCCTAGGTTTACCCTCCATTTTGAATCCCCAACTCTTCAGTACAGTCAACTGATAAGAACTTTCTCTGTAGGTAACTCTATTCAATTAAAGCACCAAATTGCTGATAATGGGGTACAGAAGAGTATTACTATAGTCTGAACCAGTTCAGCAGAACTATCTGTGCATGCTGGTATTCCATTTTTGAGCAAAAGAATGATTTTTTTAAAAAATTTTTTGAAATAGAAGACACTTAAGACACATTTTTTTATTTAACATGGTTACTATAAAAAACATGCAAGTGTATATTCAAACATTTGTTTACAAATACAAGTTTCTGAGTAAGTTATTAATTAATTTGACGAAGTACAGATGAAACTTTCATGTTTGAAATATGACCTGCCAAGTACAGTAACTACTCTCTGAAAACACTTCAGCAAGTCATGAATTTAACCTAATGCATTTGAGGATGTGTGAAGTCCTATTTATGGAGAGACAGTATGATCTAACGAAAAAAAAAGTCACAAGTGTTTCAGTTCTATTCACGCTTTGCCTTTTACCTGCTATCTGCCTTGAGAGAGGTGATTTCTCATCTCTGTGCCTTTCCTCTTGTCTGCCATTTCTACCTA
Source organism: Strix uralensis (assembly GCF_047716275.1). Taxonomy (NCBI): domain Eukaryota; kingdom Metazoa; phylum Chordata; class Aves; order Strigiformes; family Strigidae; genus Strix; species Strix uralensis. The sequence continues at coordinate 15,002,483 of NC_133982.1, read as the reverse complement.
GATATAGTTTGTTCAGGGCAAGGAATTTCTCACAATGTATTCATTAGCTTATTATTCTTAACATGATATGGTGGAAATTGTGGCTAAGGTAGGACTGCACTGTAAATGCTGTATGCTTATATCTTGCTCTACATCAGCTCATCACTTAAATATCCAAGTGATTAAGTTTAGCATGCTGATAACATTTGCTGTTGTACCTGCCATCTTCCTAATTTTATCAGTTTGGCTCCAAAGAATTAGCACAAATATTTGACTTTCACTGAGAGTCAAAATAAAAACAAGAAGGCTAAATAGCCACAGAAATCCTCGCAAAAAAAAGCACTTTTCCACCATTTGTTCTGACCAGAAAAGTCAATGAACCTTTAGGGAGTGTCATGAAATGAGATTTTCCTGAAAAATTGCTGATAGTTCCAGCTGAATGCAGCCAGAACAAGCCAATTGTAAGATCTCTGGGGTGGTATAAGATTGCGGATTTTTTTTGTCTTGCCCTTTTCACTTTTGGACAGACTGTACGTAAATTCTTTGCACAAGTCTAACAGGGCTTATATGCAACAGATGGTAACAGCAGAAATAACTGCTTGGTGTTAGGTTTTAAACTGGTACTTAGATGGGTTTATAGAAGATAGTGTTGAAACAATAGGATAATTTTACTTAATGAGATCATTTTTGTAAGGAAGAAATAAGTTATTTAGAGCTGAACTGCAGAAGAAACTGCATCGTCAGCTGATCTGTGGTAACAAGGCATGCACCTACTGGTAGTCTGGGGTAAAATGTTAAATATTTAAACTAGTTTAGGCCACATTTCCTGAAATCAAGCCAACTCGAATTTCTCTTCATTTGCATGGACCCTGGAGTGTGTGTAGACAGTTACCACAGATCAGCCCACGTACTGGTGTGCCTGTCTTCTCTGCAGTGGGGTTTGCACCCCTGAGACCTCAGTGAATATTTGGAGATGTGCTATGAAAGAAACCAAAGCTTCAACAAAATAGCACTATTTTCAGAATATAAACAATCCCTGGAGAAAAAACCCCAAACTTGTGAGAAGGAAATAGAGACAAACAAGAAATCCCTACTATCGTTCCTTCATTTTGTTTCAATGATTAAGAAACAAGTCAGCATTAGTAACTCATTTGAAAGCCCTGCCACAGAAGAGGAACTTGGGGTGCATGTCCCAGAGTTTAAATTCCTACTTGTTTAGTAGTATCATATTTTCAATACTTCCATTATTTTTCTTACTAATGCATGGAAAGTTATGACCCTGTACCGATCTGGTACTTCCTGAAGAGCAACAATGAGGTAATGGCAGTGTCTAAGCTTTGGTACATAAGGCAGTTGCCTTCCAAGTAGTTAATGCAGATGACATGCAACCTGCAAAGAAGACTTACAGGTAGTAAGTTTTCAGGTGAAGTTTCAGTAAACGATGTGGTCACAAAAAGAAGTTGTGAAGGGATGTGTGTTTACTAACTCTATGTTGAAAGTCTTTCAATGTAAGGCAAAATATTTAGCAGTTGATTGGTCAGTGAGGCTGTTTAAGGGACAGAGAGCCATTCCTAGAGTTTCTGGTGATGATGGTTCATTGGTGATCTACAGACACAGCTATTTGTTTTGAAAAATTGTTTCAAAAGATAGTTGATGTAGTAAGTAGTAAGATACAGCTTCTTATCTGTATGTGTGCCTTTGCACATTCAAATTCCGTGTGTCATATTTGGTTCCAAATATAGTGAATATTACACAAATCACAGCTACATACCTTCCAAAGAGAAGTGAAAGCTTGTGGATATAACAATACAGGTAATCTTAAATACCAGCATATTTTGAAATAACACTTGGCTTACAAAGAAGTGTCGTCATGGAGAGTATTTTTCAGTGCTAACTCCTGTTGATAATTATTTAATTCATTGCCAGTTATTGGCTGTGTTATTATTAGAGATTGCTTGTAATTATTAAATTAGATAGCATCAGTGAGAAAACAATGTATATCAAAAAGTTTATCATCCTGAAGAAGTAACTTGTTTGACCTCGAGTGGGTAATCGTATTTGCTTCTGTTGAGGTTTTTTTGATTAATAACTGTAGAAATTGGTGGGAGTACATATGAAGAATTATTCTTGGCTTGAGAAAAAAAATACACCAAACAAAACTCCAAACCCCCAGAAGGAACAGAACATAGTTGTGTAGTCACAGTCTGAAAGAGTCCATAAGCCTAAAAGACAAATTCACAATAGAACTACTAGAAAACTAATCGGAAGTATATTATTTTTCTTTCTTAATCGCCTAAATTTGAAAATTCTCTGATATGTCCTTTTTTTGGAAGATTTATAATTAAAAAGGAAAAATATAATGAAAATATCAAAATTGGAGGAGGGGGAAGATCGGTTTTACAGAAGCTCCACCCACATGCTTTTCTCAGCAGGGCACTACAACTGTCTTAACAAGTAAAGTGCAAGATGGAAACATGACATCATTAAGACAGTCTAATTAGCTTGTAATTTGTCCCAGAAAGGTATCTGGTTACCAACTAATTGATGTAAACTGATTAACCCTTTCTCTAACATCCCATTCGCCACATTTTTTTTACTTCCATAGAATATGGTAAGGGTCAAGACTCTGTTGCACTACACACTGTAAACACAAATCAACAAGACAATCCATACCCCAAAGACCTTACAACTTATGTGTTGTAGGGGAGGTGATACCTGCATACAAAAAGGATTTAGAATGAATAGCTTAATACCAGTTAGCATATTTGGCAGTGGTCTTATCCTGGGAGCAGCTGGACAGTTCTCAGGGCTTTTACAGACCTCAGAAAAAAAGGAAAAATTTAAGAAGGATTTGAAGACATATAATGAGGTGTCTCTATAGATGTTTTCTCCCAAGAGTGAAGGGCAGAATGTGTGACAGTGGAAAGGTGCTTGTTTGAAAAATAGAACAAGTGTGTGATGGAAGCTGACATTATTGGTTCCTTGGAGATGAGGTTCAGCATCCTGACAAAGAAAAAGAGATGATTGGTAGCATAGGTATAATCTCTGAAGGGCCTTGAAAGTGAAGACAAGTAGCTTATGTTTGATGCAGTTTGGCGGAGGAGGGCAGCAGAGGGATGTAAAGAGAGAGGTGACATGGTCAAAGCAATGGGCTAGGAAAAGTGAGCTTTATGGAAATATTCTGAAAGTATATGAGCAGGGCAAGGTTGCATTTGTCAAAGCTGAGGAGAAAGATGTTTCATTAATCATGATGCACAATAACAGTTTTAGCCAGAATAGACAAGGCTGTATTTTTGAAAAGTACTTAGGGCAAGGTTGTCTTCAAAGGTAAAGGCTGCGTTGTAGGTCTGAGGAATAGGCAGGATACTGGTGATCTCCATGGTGACTAAACAAGAAGTAGTGGTGGGGGAACCAAGGAGGACACTTGTTTCTCTGTTTGTTACACTGAGCTGGAGCTGGTTTCTAAATTTATGTGTGGAGGTGCTGAGAAGAGATTTAACTTGGACAGGAGGCACATCTGGAGTAAATGGGGAACTAGGAGTTATCAGTATAATGATGATAGGTTTCTCAGCTGAAGTGGCCCAGAGATGAAGGCAGGAAGAGAAAAATGGTTCCAACTGAGAAGGCAAAACCTTCACAGAAAGTTGAGCAGTGTCAGGATCAGCTAGAAGGTGAAAGGAGAGCATGAAAGGTCAGCGTCACAACAGTCAAAGAATAACAAACTTTATTAAAGAACATCATGGAAAACTGTGTCAAAAGGACCTTCGCATAATGAGAAGGGTATGGTTGGAACTTTGACTAAGAAGAGGTCACTGGAGACTTTGGTGAGAACTGTGTCAGCTGAGTGTAACGGGCAGAAATTAGATTAGGAACAGTTTAAGACAAAATGGAAGGAGAACTGACAGCAGCTATAAACAGCTTGTACAATGAAAATGAGAGGAAGCAGTGATTGGAGAGACAGGAGTGGGCTAGAGTGTGTATGTTTTCATTTTTAGATGAGAGACGCTACAGCATGCCCATATTGTGGTGGGAAAGAATCAGAAGAATAAGAGCAGTAGAAAGTCTGACAACTCTGCTGGAGTTTGAGTGTAATCTGATAGGGGAAACTCAGTGCAGCTTCAATATATCTGGCCCCTACATTAAAATAGCTGCAGGCAGCACATGCTTTTCTGTGTGATTTAGAACGTGCTTAGTGTTGTACAAAGCAATAAGCATAAGATTCATCTTATGCCCTGTTATCTTCCCCTGGTTGTGTTGTAAGCAAGCAGGGCCTACTTGTGCCACAACTCAGTAGGGAGCAGAGGACTAAATCCCCTCCCCTTCATTGTAATTAAGACTGAATCAGTTGGATATTTGAGTGCAGTCAGTAGGTGCTGTACAGGTATCAATTTTGCATTTTTTTTCTACAAGCACTTTTTAAAAAATTTGCATTTTGAGTTTTTCTGTAAATGAACTTCTGTTTTCCATGGAGAAAGCTCTCTGCTGTGTGAAAATAAAATGTCATATTTTTACAGGTAATTAAAAATTTTCATTCAAAAATGTCAGTTCAGCTGCATCCATGGTGGGAAGTGCTGAAACATTTTCTCTCTCATTTTCATCACACTTTATTTGAATTTTAAAAAGTTTGCTTTGATTCCCCCTTTATTATTTTTCCAAAATGAAACATTAACTGAAACACAGGAGACTAACAGAAATGAAATATTGTGATTTCTTTGAATTTTTTCTCCTTGTGTATTTATTTTTATTTTTCCATCTAGCTCTCCATATTACCTGTACACATTGCAGGTTTCTAAAGTTTGAATAGTGTTGCACAAAACAACAGCCAAAGGATCTAGATTCATCTCCATGAGCCAGAGGTTACATGCATAAATTCATGTCCATCACGCTCTGAATAAATTCTTTTGTTTATGCAACAGTCTGCGCAAGCACAACACACTTGCAGCTGAGCACCAGTTGGTTTACAGCTTTCTGTGCCATTCTCACTTCTGGGTGGGGGGTTGAGTGCATTGAACTCCACAGCTGGTAAAACTAGTCCAGTGTGAGTTTATTTGCATCTGAAAAGCCCTGGTTCCAAAGGTGCTGTGACTTAGCTTGCACTTGCATGTGTAGGTTGCTAAGCGCAGCCCCTTGTGTGTACACTTTTTGAGCACTATTACTTGATACTGTGAGTGAAAAAATTCACAGAGACACTTAGCTTCTGCTGAAACCAATGGAAAGATTTCCACTGACATCTGAACGATGGCTTCCTTCCTAAACTTTAGAGGGTTTGTGCATGTGCATTTTCCACACAGGCATGCATGAATGAAGGCGTCTCTATTTTGCTGTTAGAATTTGCTGTGTTTTCTTGCAAGCAAAAATGACATCTCTCTCATGACGAGTAAAGGAAAGGCTGACAAGAGGCATGATCTTTCTTCTCTTTGTGCCGGCTTCACAAGGGCTCACTCAGTAAATGAATTAGTGTTGCTTCTGATTCACAGAAACACAAGTGAGAAGGGAATCATGGTTTAAGGGAGAATATAGATGTACCCTAATTTTGTAGAAAGTACTTTAAGTAGATGGTAGCTCTACTTTTATGATTTCTTAACACACTAAGTTTTGTGAGGAGGTAAGTGAACTCTTCAGGTTGGTGTGATGTAGGTCGCTTGTATTGAGAATGTGGGCCTGTTTGGGATGTTGCAGAAGCAACGGAGAGAAACCTTTTAGCAGACATCTAGGGAGGTCTGCGGGTTGAGAGACAAAGAGCAGTTTCTTGCTGGGGTCCAAGAGACATGTTTCTGGTTCCCCCGCAATCTCATCTTCCTTGCCAGAATACAAAAGGCCATAACTGTGCACATCTCTTGTGCAAATACTTCATCAACTTAGCACCATCTGAGCTATTTCACATCCCCTCCCCTTGCTCCAGACTGATATACGTGGCTCACTACATTTAAAATGAAAAGTCCTCAGACAATTCTAATCATATTGTCAGTCAGATAGTCATCTTCTGAAAGGGGATCCTTCACCTTTAAGAATGCATGTACAATAGTGATATGTAAGCAGCTCAAAGACTCAATACCCCTTTTTTCTGCAAACCAAGGCTGGGTTAGGAAAAAATCAATATGTTAGAAGTAAAGGTCATACAAGGAAAAGTGACATGAAACAGTCTTCATGAAGGATGTTGTTCCCTTAGTTCTGTTTGAAGTTTTCTTTACCCTTGTGCTAGCCTTAGAACAAATATATTTTGTCCTAGAATAGAAACATATTTTTATTCACCTTTAAAAATCAGTATTTTAAATATTTGTCTATTAGGGCATGTTCACGTTTTAGCTTGTTTTGTTTTTGTCCTATGGGTGAAGTAATCCTTGGAGAAAAGAATATTGTGTGTATGCCATCCCAGTGCATTTGCTGGTCAGGGTTCCTTTAGAAATGGAAGTATATAATGCACACAAATGTATTTGCCTATCTTTTTAACAGTTCTCAATTTACTTTTCAAGTGGGCCAGATGCACTACTATAGCTCTTAAAAGGGTCAGGAACATCTCCTTATTTCCCCGCACTCTGTACTTATTGCTTGGGTATAGTTTTAAAGTAGTCCATGAACCCTTTTCACTCTTGCAACACATTTACCCACAATTAACAATCAAACCATCCTTACTTCATTCAGGCTCCCATTCTCTCTCTGCCTCATTTTCCCTGCCTCTCTCTTGATCTGCCATTGTGCCGAAAGCTGTTTGTGCCATCGCAATCTGCCCTCCTTACCAGCCACACAAGGATGGGGAGGGGGGAAGAGAAAAAGCACACAGCATTCAGGCACTGAATAGCAAATTGCTCTTGAGTGTCCTTGCTTCCCCCATCTCTCCCCCTTCCTTCAGAAGGACAAGGGGGCCCCTGAAAGCAACTATACATTTTGCTTAGTGCTCTTGAAAACAAGCGTTTCACACCTGAAGCCTTTCACGGCAGCCCAGAAGCACCCCTTCAAACCACTTAATTGCCAATTGCTTCTGAGCTCGTTGTAAAAGTCCATTATGTCAGCCAGCTCTATGGCGAGTGACAAAGTATGGGAAATGAAAGAGTCCTCCTTGCAGGGCCAGTGCAGTCTTAAAAATCCCCAGTTCATTGGTTTGCTTGCTGTTAACAGACAGCTACTGGCCACAGTCAAAGGTATGCCAAAACCTCTATCTTGTATTAATATTATTTTGTTACATGAAAGATGCTGTTTTCCTTGTGCTTTCACATGTGTCTGTACACAAACATATAAACAAATTTCGAATGTGGCTGAGGAAGATATCACACTTCATCTGTACTTGTGGACCTCGGATTGTATCACTGCTGCTATTGTTCTGCTTAGGTATCTGTTTCAGTAGGTGAAGTAATAATAAAAAAAAAAGTGATGTTATGATTTTCAAGGTTTGAAGCTATGTTCCTTAGGTATTAAGGACAAAATGTGCAGGTATTCACTTAAGGGAAGAAGGGACATCACCTTAAAGAGAAATGAAATAGATTATTAAAAAAAAAAAAAAAAAAGAAAGTCTTAGCCTGAGTCTCAGCTGTGAAGTATCATTTTGAAACTATACTTGCCTTCCTTGTGACTAAGCATCTGAGAAGGGTTGGTTAGTGTTTGAGCTCAGCCAAATCTGTAGGCTATAACTTTATACAGCAAGGCAGATGTTGCAACAGTTTTTATTTGAGTATTTATAATTTGTTGGGTTTATGATCCAATTTGGCCATTGGGGAACTCAGCAGAAAATCTCCCTCTGAGTCTCAGAAGTTCTTGATTTTGGACTCTCACTGCTCACTTCTGTATTCCTACCAGGGAGATGTTCCAGTGAATTAGTTTACTTAATTGTGAAAGAAATTCAAGCTAATGCTTGAGAATATTTGCAAAAATATCAGAGCTGGTTTATTCAAAATATTGTGTGCATAGTATGAAACATGATTCTAAAAGCATGTCCCTGACCTATGATGGAATAGGAATAACATCATATGACACTGTGTCAAATCATGAATAACCAATACAACTCACACTCAGACTATTAAATAGAGCTAACCGATTACTAAGGACTTGCAGATCTGAAGAAATCACTTTAATATTTTTTGAATAACAAGTTCAAGAAAATTGCTCTTTGCATATAGACAATTCATGGGTCAAAAAAGGGGTAGCATTAATTGCTTAAACTGTTCATTATGAACTAATCACCCAGTTCTAATTAACACCTTTTAGTGGATTTTAAAGAAAAACATTACATAAACAGATGCAATGTAAACTTGACTACAGTACACTTAAAGACAAATAAATTCTTAGAAATTGATTTTAGAGTATTATTAAAACATGTATATAAGTGTATACTCCGTTGAGGTTTACATTAATGAAACACGATAAGACAGCATGAGTTCAAAATTGTGAAGCCATCCAATGTATCTGGAGCTTTTTAGAATTCATACTTGCACTCCCCCTGGCCCCACAATGTACTTTTTAAAAGTGTATTCACTTGCATTTTTGGTTGGGTTTACAGAGTTTATTTTCAAGTGTGGTGGTCTGTCAGGTGCTTCAGGTAGTTCTAATAACTATATTACCAGATGTTTAAAGACAGGCTGATTTTTATTCATCAGAAATGAACAGAATCACCCCCCTCATCCCCCTTACTCAGATGAGTATTCCACTACAAAGGCATTAAATAAATTAAATAAGTAACTTAGTAAACTTGTTTTAGTGAAAAGTTCCTATTAATTAAGGCCATCAGGCATTCTTGAATGGCAGTAGAGCTATAAATATCCATAGAGTCTGCTGACCTCCACCTGCTGAAGTCTATGCTACATTTTTATGAATGTGTGTGTCCTGTTTTGTCAGTAAGAGCTACACTTGTGTTAACGAATCACCAAAAATGTCTATGGAAACTTCTTGTACTTTTCCGACAAGCTATATACCTGCTAAATTTATTTCTTTATAGAACTTGGTAGCTCCTTTCATCTGACACAGTGTAGGACTGCAGGAAGTTCTGTTGCTCAGCATTTGGCACAAGCATTCAAAGTCCCCTGTTCAGTGGCATGACAGAAGAAAATGTGTAAAATGTTGATTTTTAACAAGCTATGTTTAGTTTCCTCTAGTATTTTCAATACTGAGTTTCATAAAGAAATCATTGAGAAACTTCTCCAGGACCTCTCTTATAAAAGCCCCTTCCATTCTTAAGGTGCAAATCTGAGGAGGACACAAAATGTGATTTTTTTTTTTTTTTTTTTTTTTTTTTCTGAGCAGAGATGACTTCAGACAGTATTATCTTCCTTTGCTGCAAGAACACACATTCATCACTCCTTTTCATCATACTCTTTACAGCAATTAGACATTTTCCTATATATTTCACACTGCTATGTAATTTTTTCTGACAGCTCATCAGCCTCTTTGACTCATGACCTGTAATGCCATCCTTGTTTTTTGAGATGTTTGTTTTTTTCCCCCACCAGGAGATGTGAGCACACATTATCATAGATGCATAAGGCCTATCAGTCATTTTTTCAGAAGGTATCCAGTAATAGAGCAATACTGTTCCCTCTCCGCCCACTTGTGATTTTTTTTCTTACCAATTTCCCTCAACTCCCTGAAAATAGCAGGTGCTTCTCTTCATTCACCTCCGCTTCATCCAGCCCATCTGTCTGATTCTTCTATGAGAAAGATTAATGGGACATAACTCACTTCATCTCATGGTTTTTAACAGATCAGGGCGGAGGGGTAGGTGGAAATTCTATCCAATTTTAGATAGATGTTTCATGATGAAGACCTGATGATGATATCGCAGCAGTAAATTTGGGATCTTTCATAGTGTTGGTCTGTTTCCAAAGTATTTCACAGGCTTGTGTTTTGAATGTCACCATAAGTAAGTTGCTCTCTACCCATCCATCTCAAAAGCCATCACTACTGTACCAATTAGATGCCTTAAGTGTAGTTGTGATAATACTGCTCTAGCTTCATAAGGCTAAATACACATTGATCCCATACTTGGCCTGCATTCCTGTGCGGGATCAGTCTTGGCAGGAGTGTTTGAGGGGTTTATATGGGTTGTTTGCTTTGAAACATATTTTCAAGTAGCCTGTTAAAAGACCTTTTTTCCCTTTCTGATATACCTCTGTCTGTTTTCCCTCTTATTGTAAACCTCACAATGTAAGTCTTTTTTTTTTTTGTTTAGTACCAACTGTCTAAGTTTTTTTTTGTTGTTAAATTTTGTGAATTTGAGTACTACTTTGCTCTGATTGTGGTCCGTTGAAATAAGTGGAAGTACGTGAGTAGGAAGATGCTTCTGTGTATGCAATAATGTGACACACCCTGACATCTGTTACTTCCCAGATCCATACTCAGCCTCTCTTACATGTCTTTACTGGGGTTTTAGTGTTATACAACCAACTGCTATTTTCTGTCCCACTCTAGTAGAGGCTCAGCAATGTAAGAAATAGCACACCTTGTCCCAAGGAGCAGAGTAGTTGATTTCTACTTTTTGTGCACGTTTGCAGCATGTGCATGTATCAGACCTAGGTCAAATGGTTCATTCTGAAGGTGATACTTTGCCTTCTCTCAGTGCATCTGTCAGCTACTAAAGCTGGCAGCTTCACATGTAAATGTGAATTCTGAAGAGCTTAGGTTTGCCTAGAAAAATGAGTATGGTCACATGTAAACATACTGCGTTTGCCAGTGCAAAGTGAGTACAAGCACCTGCTTTTGAATCTGTAATGACCATATGTGCATCTCGAAGACACTGCTGTTTGGCCACCCCCTTGAGAACTTAGCCTTAAAAAATCTCATTCTGCATGAGAGTTTTAGAACCAACCACAAAGTCTAATTTTCTATTCTGTACTTCCACCAGTTTTATTTACAAAGAAGAAAATGGTCTATATGTATACTTAACAACCTTTTGAAATCCTCTTTGCTCTTTCAGGGTATTGCCCATAGTGTAAATCAATGCAAAATTTGGCTTTAATACTTCAAGTCTGATCACATCCACAAGGCTTGTCATTTTTGTGCCATGTTGTAAAAGAAAGCTGCCCTACAAGAGCATTACATAATCTAACCAAAGAGAATCCCCTAGGTAGTTCAGTATCTGCACAGAGGCAGATGGATTGGTTGTAGTCTGTGATGCCAAACCAGCGTCTCCAATAATTTTTGATTTAACATAACAAGCACTCCTAAGATGAAGGGAATAAACAGCTACCTGAAGGCTACCTCTCCTCTAAGACTGCTCTGCATTTTTCCACTAAGGCTAAGAGCTTTTCTTCTGTACCTCTGATTCCAAACCCACATCTGTCGTGTTTCCTCTGAGATCTTCCAGTGTTGTTCTTAGTCTTGCAGTTTTCTGTGCAAGTATATGTTTCTCTTTAGGTTGACAACGAAGGCATAGCAGTATGCTGATTTTGTTCAATATGATGCTGTGTGATAATAAAGGTTTGAGACTTTTGCTCTGTGTAGGAAGAGAAAAATTTTAGTGTAAAACTTTGTCATGTATTAAAATATTCAACACTTTTGGATCCTCTGCTTCTAAAAAGTAAACAATGGGGAATAAAGCACTCTTGCAAAGAAGTAGGTGTTAGAAAAACAGGATTCACTTTACTAAGAGGCAACTGGTGATGACAGTGTGCTATATCTGTCTTTGCAACTCTTAAATTCTCTTCTACTTGAGTTGGCTCTTGAAGCGAAGCACATGCTGCATACAATGTGTACAGGGCATTTCATACTTTGATTTTTGTCTTATTTCTCTATTAAGAAAGAAAACAGGCACCAAATCTTGCCAGTAAGCACAAAACTTTGAAATTCCAGCAACTCCCTCTTGTTACTTCTATGTGCAATGAAGAAGTAACTATGTGCCTGCTGATCTCCAAGTGGTAGAGGTGGAAGTTCCCAAAAGGTGAGAGCCATAAAGCTGTGTGCACAGAAAAACATTGAAAGACCCAAGGCTTCTAACTGTCCTTCAGAACCTCAGCACTCCAAATTAAATGGGACACCTGAAACATGCTACAAATTGTCTCAAGTTTAAAGACCTCTGTACCAATAATGTAAACAGAAAATACTAATTCATTGACATAAATAATACATCTGGTACACTGGCAAGAACATGAAGCTTTCTTTCATTGATAAGCCTTCTGATTTGGGCCAAAGTTAGATCATGTATTTTAAATCCGAGTGTCATGATATTAAGGGCAGCAGCATACATTGCACTGTTGTTGGGATCTGGACCAAAGATAACTGGGTTAGGGTATAGAATGAAGTGTCAATTAAAAACATCACTTTTCTGATTAAAAATGTGTTTTGGGGTAATTGTTTTGCCAGCAAAACTATCAAACATTACAGGTAAACATATATATTTTATATAGAATCAAATAATTTATTCATGTATAGAAAAAGGAAAGAAGTAGAACCTATTTCTGCATCCATTAAATGGATTATTTTTTTTCCAGTACTCTCCAGTGAAAATGGCAAATGCCTGCTCTAAAGAGCTTGGTTGGAGAAGTCTGCATTACTTAAAAATTTTAACTTAAAACTATAGAGGAAAAATAAAGATTTAGGATATTGAAGTTGTATTGGTTGACTTACTGCAGTTGATATCAGGCCATACCATGGCCATAACTTATAAGTCAAATTCTGAAACTCTTAAGTGTTAATTTCCGTGTATATAATATGTTACAAAAGTAATTCTCCAGTTTTTGTGTGGGCAAAGGTCTTGAACATTCCCAATGGGCATTTTTGCTCTCTAATACTCCCTAGCATCAGTTGGCTATTAATTATGTGCACAGGACTTTAAAAACTATAATGTAACAAAGTAACTTCTCCAGAGATTCAATAATGCTCTAAAATAAACACAGCAACTTCTGGATTTGTTCTGTTAGAAAATGAGTACTGAGTTTAATGTAAAAGTAAACAAATACAGAATATGCATCCAAGTTCTATGGAAATGAGTAGTGCCAATGAGAACTACTTTGCTCTGATTGTGGTCCGTTGAAATAAGTGGAAGTACGTGAGTAGGAAGATGCTTCTGTGTATGCAATAATGTGACACACCCTGACATCTGTTACTTCCCAGATCCATACTCAGCCTCTCTTACATGTCTTTACTGGGGTTTTAGTGTTATACAACCAACTGCTATTTTCTGTCCCACTCTAGTAGAGGCTCAGCAATGTAAGAAATAGCACACCTTGTCCCAAGGAGCAGACTAGTTGATTTCTACTTTTTGTGCACGTTTGCAGCATGTGCATGTATCAGACCTAGGTCAAATGGTTCATTCTGAAGGTGATACTTTCTTTGCCTTCTCTCGATACATCTGTGTCAGCAGCAAAAAAGCATTGGCAAAATCTTGGAAAATAATTTAAGCCGTGTTTAAAGCTCCATGTACTGGAAATAGCATGCTCTTTTATAGTATGGTCAACTCTAGTTGAATGCAAATGAAGCGTTTAGCTATTTGTTAACTCATGGTGGCTGATACCAACAACTGCAAGTGCTCCATGTCATAGTAGTCTCTGTATATTTCTATAAAAGTTTGTTGGAAAGTGCCTATGAGTCTGTTGAAACACAAGTTTGAAAGATGCAGTGATTAACTATTAAAAACAGTCAAGGGATGATAATGAGGAGAGGGTTTTTATGGGACTGGATTGCTTTTCACACTTCAAAGGTACAGCATAGAGTTTTTTTAATATAGAAAACTTCCTGAATTTTGGTTGAAATATTTGTCCGTTTGCTGTAATTCTCTAGAAACTCAAGAGTTTACCTACTAAAATTTAGAAAAATTAACATGAAAAAAAAAAAAATCTTCACAAGGAAGTATCCTGGTCATTATTAGACTTCAGCTTAAACTCAGTCTGAGATTTTGCTCCATTTGTGCATCTAAGAAATGTTGGTTCTCTTAGAAGCTTGGTCATTTGTTCCATTCAACAACATGACTTTGGTTTTCCAGGCAGTAAACTACAGGTCTGTAATTTAAACTCAGACTATTGTCTCGTGTGTACGTTAGAAAATATGGGTCTATTGCCTATAGAAGGAACAGTGAAACTCTACAGATGTTTTAAATCGCTACACTATTGGCAATTAAAATGTTTGGAAGAACTATAGGGAGTAGAAGAATAGGAGCTAAAATTGTGTAAATCTATTTAAAGCAGGGAAAGGGTGTCAAGGAAGGAATGGAGGATGTTTTCCTTGGAATATTTGTTTTCAGCATGAAATTCCTGGTCAAGAGTACACATAGTTTGGTTTTTTTCATTCTCCACCCATCAATTTTTCTTCCTTTTTTCTTAATCTGAGCTCGACTGCTGCTATCTGTGTTGTTCAGCCTTCCTGACCTACGCAGCAGCTCAGGAGGGGTGGTACGAACTCTTAATGTTCTGCAGGGGAAAATTTAGTCAGAGAAATAATCGTCTTCCTTGCAGTGGAGAGAAAAAAAGGGGGACTCATCATGCATGACAGAACATGCGTAGACCACCAGAAAAGCATGGTGAGGCTGGAAGGTGGTAGAGCTCTTTTTCAGAACAATCTGATCAGAAGGCAAACGTCTAAAAGGAAAAGGAATCCGAAAAGAGTGTTGAAGTGCCAGAATGCACCAGCTAATAACTTTAAATAGTTCATTGAGTCTTCCGGAATTTTTTTTGTTCTTCTTCAGGAATAATCTGCTTACATCGTTAAGACCTCAGCTAAGCTCAGTAACACAAATTACCAGATGTTGTATCCCCTAGTTTTTTCCATCAAAAGACCAACCACCAAGCTTGTTGAAAGAGAGAGGTCATTGTCCTTCCCTGGCAATAAAACTATTTTTGCAACTCCTAACAAATGAAATGAGAATATCTTTCAGCTGTAGAGGGGATCCTATCTCCTGCTTCTTCCAAGTTTCCCTGTTTGGCTTTGTTATTTTCTAATAATGCACTCATGTGTAAGCTAATAATGTGAACAGAGGGAAAATGAAGAGTTTAAAAAAAAAAAAAAAGCAGAATGAATTAGGGCAATTGAGGTCGCTCTCTTTCATTTTTGCTGGAAGGATTTTAGCCCTAGTTTTTACCTTATCGCTTATTACACAATTTATGATAAAATGAGATGTGATTCCATTCTTATTGTTGTGCTATAGCCTATTGAACATGCATATATAGAATTCATTTCAAATTTAAACACTATCTTAATTATAAATTGAATAAAATGGACAACCTATCAGATTCCCTAAATTGCATTCTAACAAATAATTTCATTTTCCATTACTTTTCCACCAATGATATACTGGGCATAACAATGTTGAGTATACACCCTGTTCCTCTACTTTAATTGAGCCAGAGATTTTGCTGTATGACAACTGTTTCTCTGTGGGCATGGGTGTTGCTTCCCATTTGTTCCATAAACTGTTTTTTAGCTTTTTAGTGAGGCTATGTAAAACCCTGGAAAATATTTGTATAAATTTTATTTTGCTTTGTCTTTTCAGTCTTATTCTACCACAGGCATTACAATTCACAGCTTGTAATTTTACATGCACAGCTTGGTTTGAACTAGGTGATTCAGTTTTAAAATATACGTACAACTTGGATCCTGTAAGGATTTTTAACTTATGTAGGATCTGAGGTCAGAATGTGGTCCATATCTTAGCCAGAATTTGAAAGATAGTAGCAAAACAGATCTAACAAAATAACTGATGTCTGTTCATCACTCTTAATTTTCTAAAGTAATTTGGGATTTTGATAATATTTTCTATAGTAAAGCAGCCTGGTAGAATTTAAAAAAAAAATAAAAAAAGCATTAATAGCTTTAGTGATGTTTTCTACTAACTTTTTAGAAGCTTTTTAAGAATTAGGATGTGGAAACATTATAAGAGGTAAATACACCAAATATGATACCAGCAGGGAGAAGGTTAGGAATGTGTGTTGGCTGCTTTATAACACTCATGACTTTTTAATTCTTTATATAACCCTCTGTTCAGATTTTAAGTCAGCTTTACCATTTACTTCCTTTGTACTATCTCAAAAATTGCAGTGATAAAACGGATAAAAGATTTGACCTCTTTTCCATTATATTGTTTATACTTTCTAAATAAACTTCTGTGTATTTTAGGATTTCAAATGTATTTCAGCCAAATGTTGACTGTTTTTTACACCTGGCAAAAGATTGATTGTATTTAAAAATAGCCAAACATCTGCTTTTTTTAACATGCAGTTTATAATTTATTTAGATTTTAGTTATGTTTCATTTGGCTTCAAAGAGCAAATACGACACTGAACCCTTATTTCTCAAAGGACTTCTAAAAACCTGTTGTACTTTCCGTATAATTTTTATAGAATATTAAATATTATTTAAATGCTAAATTCAGAGGTAAGCAACACTAGTTTGTTACATTTTTTGAGTTTAAATAAAGTTAAGCCACTTGAACAAACATTGAGACTTTCATCAGAAGAAGCAAAGTTGTGCAATAAACTTGAATGTTACTAATCTAGCTTTTTTTATGTCATAAAGATTATATTCAAATTCCTCTTCCCTTTAACTTTCTTTTAAAGGTATCTTATTTTTATTTGAATTCCTTCAGCGTTTTCGTAGCATAAATTACTTGCAGATCTGTGTAGTGTTAAACTGGCAAAAATAAATAAATAAAATACTTGTTGCATCTCAAAGGATATTTCTTCCCTTCTGAAGTTTGCAAATAGGGCATAAAATCTAATAGTGCCTGAGAAATTCTAGGAACAAGTTGAAGTATCCCAGCAATGTAGCAGTGAAGATACCCCTGAGCTTTAGACACAGTACTATTCCCTTTATTTTGTACTTTAAGAGTTTTATCCAACACAAAACCTACAATTTTTAGCCATTTTCCCCCAGTTGAAATGATTTGCTATCACTGTAACTCGATCTGTTATCTCCCAAATAGTTTCAACTGTGTTAATGTGTGCATGTACTTTTTTTTCTTATCAGGCTCTCGGCAGCATTTGTGATTCATAGCAGTCATCAAAGTGATAATAAACTCATTCACAATACTAACAAACATGGGGCTCCCAGTTATTTACGAGGCAAATTCGCTGCAATGCTGGGCAGTGGAACAGGGGAGAATCAAGATGGTGTTGATTGATAAATTGACAGGTTAATTTACAAGTGGATAATAGGAGTTAGACCCAGAGGGAGCGACGGCAGGCCCATGCTCTAGTTTGGTTGCAGTGCCATCTGTCTTGTGCCTGGGAATCTGCAGGAGCAATGCAAGTCCAGATCAAACGCACACCCGCTTCTCTTTAATTTATTAAAGACAAAGACCCCTATTTACGGCAATTTTAATTTGCTTGCTGCCTCAACAGAGCACACTGGACACCCCTCCTTCCTTACATCTCCCAGCCAGCCAAATGACATATACCTACAGAAATGCCGACAGTCTCTCATTACTTAAAGTGTTAAGTGTTTTGAAGGTCCTGGCATACTTTTGCTTTGCTTTTAGTTGAGGGGAGAAGAGAAATATTTTTGTAGGTTATAGTAGGATATACAGTTCTGTGCTGTCTGCATTGCTTAAAAAGTGATTGCATTATTTTCTATTTAATATCCACCTGAAAGATATTTTTAAAGTCCGTGGATGAAATAAAACTTATTTTTAACTTATTTTAAGATTATCTTACTTTTCTTTCTGAAAATACACGTTTCACTGTTCCCTGTCTGGCTGACAGGGACTTAGCTTTGCAGCCAAATATTTCTTCTATTTATTTGGGAACATTGAATAACTTCTGTGAGTCTTCTCATTTTTGTAATCCCTTGGAGCCATTTTTATGGCAATCAATCACTGTTTTTATGTCATTAAGCATTTAACTAAACTGGTTGTTGGCTTCCCCACAATGACCTGAAATTTCATGGAATTCAAGATCAAGGAGCAGTGGCCATTATGTGTCTTTGAAGTTAATATGTTCCAGTCTTGCATTTTAGCATTAAGAAAGTTTTATTGGGAAAATAAAAGGGGTGGTCAGAAATACAGTTTTCTTTTTACAGTAAGTGTTAAACACTGGAAAAGTGTTTTGTTTTAAATACCTAGCATGCTTAAGCTGCGGTTGCCAAATGTACATCAGCTGCCCTATGCCTCCAGCACAGGGTGAGCTCAGAACCAGGTCTCAAAAAACCAAGCGATAGTATGTGCCTGTGTGTCCTGTCATTAGCCTGGTACCCTTAGTGCATGCCAGCTTCTGGGAACACGACTTCTGCGACACCCAGTGAGACCAGGAATCCTGGGCTTTCAAGATCTGAATGGGTAAAAAGCACAGCACTTGCGAATGCTGATTTTGTTTTCGAAAACTGTTGCTAAATTAAGGGATACCTAGCACACCTCTCAGATCTGGGTTTGTCTTCATGGTTGTTCCTGGAGCCTCAGTGGAGAGGAGTAGATGCTGGTGGGCTTGCACAGAGTGTAAATTGTTGCAGCTTGTCTCTGGTGAACAGTAGTGATTCATAATGCTCTAAATGAAGTTGTGAAGGCACTCAGGGGCAAATCCTTTCCTCCACGCCTAGCCCAAATGTAGAGGCTTGATGGAGGGGAACTCTGCAGGGAGCAGGAGAAGGAATAAACCTTCCCTTGCACGGGCCACAGACCAGCTTGGCTATAGTCTCCAAGCTACAGGCACCCTCCTCTGTGGTTTTGCCTGTCTGTCAAAGGGTAAATCGCTGGTGGATCTGCATAGTAACAGAGATCCTGGCTCTGCTATTGCTCACTCTAACTCCAGTGACAGCAAAGAGGATCCCCTGCATCCCATCAGAGAAAATAACGTCCTGATATTGTGCTAAAACTCTTCAATGAGGCAGTGTAGTTTTCTGATGCTTTACTGACCAGGGAAATGCTCTCTCAGTTGTATGAAGCAGGCTGAACTGTTAAGGGACTGCATCTGCAGCAGAACTAACACTTTTTTAAAAAAATAACAACAGTGTCTAGAGATGAAGCCCAGTATTTCCTATGCACAAAAACCAGCCAACCGAAGTTTTGAAAAGATAACAAAAACACAGGAAAGTTGGGCTCTTACAGGAAGAAACCTTAAAATAATTATCTTCCATTCTTTGATGATGAGTTATGAAGACATTGCTGGTATTTATACCAAACAAAGGACTAATAGCTGAATTTAGCAGTCTATCTCATCCTGCCCACCATTGTAGGAGCAGTTTTTCTTAACTAATTTGTGGTGATTTTTGCATGCAGTGATTTTTTTGGTGGAAGAAATTAGGTTTGTTGCTCAGACTCATTTAGTTAAAACCAGAATGAAAAACAGTGCCTGGGAAGACAGACACTCATTTACTTTAAACAAAAAAATCTCAGTAACAAACGTGGCAAAATAATCTTGGAAGCATGATCACTGGAAAGAAGAGCAAAGTTTTACAGCAGCAGGTGAGATGAGGGTTCACAGGACAGGAGTTTGTGCAAGTTAGCGTGAATCATTCTGATCCACTGCTTTACCTGATGGGCTTTGCTGGTCTTCCAGCATGGCTTTAACCCCCCCTTCACCTGATTTGTACTGATTTGAGTCTCTTTGTTTTGTGGTAGCTATCCATTGTGGTAGTGAACTGATTTAGCGTTTGTTTTGGTTTGGGTGTTTTTTTCACATCTTTGATTTCTTTTGAGCCATCTGGACAGTGACAGGTTTGTAGAGTCATAGATTATAATAGTAATTAATCTTATAAATTAATTTTAAAACATTCTGATAAGTCTTTTTGCAAACACTGAGTAACAATAGCAATGTGATAAGAGCAAGGGTGGTGGTGTTTGGTCCTGCTTTTTATAATATAATGTGAGAACTGCAAATGTTTAAAAAAGTGTGTGTGTGTATATACACATGCGTAAATGTTCCCAATTCTCACATGAGTTCAGGTGGCATTTTTTTTAATGCTGCAGCATAGGGCTACAAATAACATGAAATGAAAAAGGTGCAGATGCATTTAAATTCCTCTCTTTCTTGGACACACACATAACGGTAGCGAACGACAGGTGAGTTACAAGTAGAGAATATTTAGACTCATTGATTTTCATTATTACTTCCTTCTCATTCCATATGTCACATCAAAGCATGGTGGTATTCTGTTTGGAAAGGAGATCAATGCAAGGAGATAGGACTGATCCCTGCTATTCAAGAGGAGTTTCCAAATTCAGTGGGTGATACAGAATAAAAGTGACCCTGGATTTGCTGTGACAGTTTTCTTAAGTTTAGCCAGACAGACTGCACAAAAAGAAAAAAAAAAAAAAAAAAAAAGCATAGATTCTGGCTTTGTACAAAAACTATTCTCTTAATTGAAGCTTATTTAAAAACTTAGATATTCTTTTCAGCTATAATGCTTGAAGATTGTCTTGACTTCTCTTTATTATTCAGAGTCATTTCAAGTAAAAGTGCACATCTCTTCTCAGTAAACATATTTTATGAATCAATCCATGCAAATAATGCTTTCTGCAATTGTGCACTTCCTAAAATAACATGTTGACATCAAATCATCCTGTTTTGAAGAGTTTGTAATAATAAATAATAATCAATGCTGCAGACTGAAGGATGCATCAATTATATTTATTTTACCCACAGTTGAGACTCTCTCAGTTGTGTATTTTTCCCCAATAATTTTGCACATTTTATTGTAAAGTGTACTTCAATCTAATTGGCAATGTGGCTACTGACTGCTGATTGAGACAAAATTACACTTTGCCTGTAACAAAAATTGAGTTCTATTATGTGAAATCTAAAATATTGCCATAGTCTTGCAGGATTATTCTAGAATGTGGTTTATGAGGCACAAAAGAGAATTGAAGAACAGGTAGTAGGTAGTGTAAAGAAATAGAACCCGATGCAAAAAATTGGAAAGTGTTGCTTGAAATCAAATTCGAATCACAGGGAAAGTACATTTGGGAGATTATCAACATTATGGAAAAAAAGCCTAGTTTTGAGATTATGAAAGTATTTTAAATTAAGCAGGTTTTGGAAACAATCCACAGGCTATTTTAGTGACTAGAACATTATTTTAACCATTACAATGAGTATGTGAGAAAAGAGATTGAAAATTTTAGGCTATTTAGTATCACTATATTCTCAATAAACAGAATAAATGTTTCTTGCAGTTGTTGGTTCTTTTCTGAGTTGAAGTACATATTGACTATGGTATTACAGAAAAAGAGTCTGCAGATTTAATAGATAGGTCCTCAATTATAAAGATTTCTCGGGACATTTTGAGGGGAGAAAAGATCACAGATGTCATCAGAACTGAACAAAAGAAATTCCCTTTCAGAGAGTATAAAATTCCCCTCTAGTCTATGTCCTGTTTTGAGCCTTTAAGAAGTAGTATTTGAGCCCATGGGGAGAGACTGCTTGCTAACTTGTAATTTCATATGATTTGAAATGTGGCACCTGCTGGCCTCCTATGTGGGATCACTTAGGAGAAACAGCAACTATCTGTAAGATGAGGCTGTCTAGCCGGTTATCTTGAGCTAAAATCCCTTTTCACATTTGTCTTTCATACATAGCATAGGTAGGGGGTTATTTTAGTATTGGCTGCCAATATGTAGATGTAATTTTGGTAAATCTGCTCTTTACTTTAAGGAAGTCAAAGTTCCTGTAGTACCTTATTCAACTAAAGGAAATGTTAGAAGTAAGTACCAGATCATAATATTATCTGCTTAGCTCTGTGGAGTGGTAGGCTAAGGTAAGAAAGATGCAAACCAAGTTATCAAATCAGACAAAGGGACCTAATTAAAACATGATTGCTGAGGTCTACAAAAAATACAATTAAGTTGTAAACTAAAGAAAATGAGGTGGCAAAGTTAATGTATTTGCCATTTATCTCTTGAGATCGCGGTTCAAAGACTCACTTTCAAATCCTACAGGATCAGTTCTTTCAGATCCTACAGCAGTCCAATAGATTTAAAATTAGATTGGACTCATCCAAAGATATAATGTGTGAATGTAACAAAGCCATTCTGAAAATAAAAATAGCACACTGGCTGTCATTGCTTAACATCTTCCCAGGATGCAGCATTCAATATTGCCTCATGCAGCCAGAGTAAAATTGAAACAAGGAAATCCAGGTGCAAATCACACTTCAAGTTATTTAGATGAAATTCTGGTGTTAGAGAAAAAGTCCTGTTTCTGTGTAAGAGAACTCAGTTTCCTTGACACCCCCCCCTTTCCCCCCCTGTTTAAGTAGCCAAAAGATCTACATTATAGTTGATTTAATTATGCTGGCTAGCTTTGCTGTGGATCAGATGTATTAACTTATTTCCTCAGTATCTTCAAGACTAATTCATACTTTTCTCTCATTTTAAAAAATTTATTTATTGCTGAATTGCAGGTCAAGAAGGGGGATTGTAGTCCTAGGATGAAAAGAATGGGACTTAAGTATCTGAGTTCAAAATTCAGGTCTGCCCCCCATATCCTGTGTGACAAGACATGTAACCTCCCTTTTCCATGAGTTCCCAAGACATAAAAATGTGGATGTGTTTGAGCCATGTTATCTGGATGTTCTAAGTTGGAGACAAAAGCATTTTATGTTGATTTCATTCAAGCAGTGTTGAGCACAACATTGTTATTATGGCCATCACCTGGCATGTGTCTGTGGTCAAGCTGGAGTTGGATTAGGCTCATGGTTTGGTCTGTAGAGACATAGGTTGACACTTGTTGCTTACTGAATCATTGTGTTCAACAACTCACAACCTTGTGGTAGGTGCACAGTGTAGCACCTCTCAGGGCAGAGAGGGGTAGGTATTTGGCAATTAATGTATATCGCTTTTTCAGTGATTTTTGTCCTGGTGAGAAACTGGGCAGAACATAAGTCATGGTAGAAAATATTTCTTTCAAGTGAAGATGCACACACCTCCCCCCCCCCCAAGATCAGTCGTATTCCAGTTATTTTATTTTATTCTTCCTATTAGTTTTTGACAGTCTGTGTATGGAGATATTTCTTGCCAAGATGAAAGTCACCTCTTTATCGCTTGCAGTGCTCTGTCAGTTCCTTTTAAGGAGTTAAGTGCAACGTGAGTTAGTAGGAACAATGAATCCTACTCATTCTTGCCGCTGCCTGTAAAAACTTACTTTACTATTCTTGTTTTGTGGAACAAAATTAGATGTTTTTAATTAACTTCCACAATTTGTCAGAGCTGTGACTAGGTACAATATTTAAATCAATGTATCATGAATGTGTGAAACTGAACAAATAATCCGCAGATATCTCAGTATACCTGAGCCTTCTTACTGTAGTAGCAGAGTTGGTTGTAGATTAAAAAAATATATGTACGCCAAACCTCATGTGGGGCAGAGGTGAGAGAACCACAGACTGTGGTGTTGTGCCCTACTTTCCCACTCTTCCAGCTCATGTTTCAATGGAAAGTAAGATTTGTATTCTGGGCTGAGGTCTGCCCAGCACCATGCAGCCTTGCAGCTCCGATGGCGAATTCATTTCCTACCCCTATACAACCTCCGTTCTTATGAATTCAAACCTAAAAGGGAAATTTTCCTCATGAGTGACCTTGCACTTTTCCTCCTGTTGCCTAGAGGAGAGCAAGATCAGTGAGCAATGCTTGATGACACACACCATACTCCTGTTCCTCGCTGTCCCTGCACCCCAGCCGCTACGGATTGTAAAACCACATGTCCATAATCAGTGTTGAAAATAAATCCTGTACTGGGAGGTGAGTAGTCTCCTTCTGTTGCATTCAGATAGCCCATTTGAAATGTTGAGCAAGCAGTGGAAAGTGCATCAGGCATCTGTAGGGGATGCTGAAGTTAGGAGATTGATATTTCAGCGAGGCTATTGTCTTCAAACTCCAGTGGATATTTGTTATTCCTGCAATTTTCTATGCATATTGTGCATAAAATAGATAAAAACAAAACACCATGTTATTACAGCTAGAGAGAAAAGCTGTGTGTTGAGCAAGAAAAAACATTGAACTACTAGAGTAAGGGCAAGAGGCGAAAGCAAAGGTATGTTCTGTTGTTTCCTTTGAGGAGAGGTGAAGGCAAAGGGGAGATTTAGCAGCTGTTCCTTGTGGCAGAAAATCATCCCTGATTGTTTGTAGAACAGAGGCATATGAGTGTCAAACAGATACTGTAGATCCACAAAGATATATCCTGACCTGCATGCTTGCTGGATGCGCATGTCATGACTGTAATTTTGTCATGGTATAAATGTCAAAAGTCATGAAAACCTAGTTAAAATGAAAGAGAGAAAAGTCACTGGCAAGTTTTGAAGTAATCAAATGACCCTTGCAGACATGGATCTCTCTAATCTAATTTTCTTAAGGTCTGAAGGGTGGCTTATGCACCTTCTATTAGGCAGTATCTAACCCTTACCTCTTAGAGTCCCTGTGTACACTGGGGCCTTTAGGAATCTCTCTGTGCTAGGTTGTGCCATACCACCTGTAAGATGGTAATAGTAGAACATGAAATTCCTGTGCTAGGGCCCAGCTGTCACTCTGAATGTCCCCCCTGTGCTGCGTCTTCCCCCAGATTTATATGGTGAGCATGATGCCATATGGTGTGGAATATCTCTTTGGTCAGTGAGGGTCAGCTGTCCCAGCTGTGTCCTCTCCAAACTTCTTGTGCACCCCCAGCCTACTCGCTGGTGGGGTGGGGTGAGAGGCAGAAAAGGCCTTGACGGTGTGCAACACTGCTCAGTGATAATGAAAACATCCCTGTATTATCAACACTGTTTTCAGCACAAATCCAAAACATAGCCCCATGCTAGCTACTATGAAGAAAATTAACTCTATCCCAACCAAAACCAGCACAACAGGTTTGTCGATTGTTGTTTGTTTTGTTTTTAAACAAATTTGGGAGTAATTTCTGTCACTGATCCTCAGCATTTTGTTCCTGCTTTTTATTGTAAGGTTGAGAATTAGAGCAGATGCACAATGCACAGCTATGTGGCAAAATGGAAGGAACGGACTGTGACTCTCCGTATAGAATCTCTGTATCTCCTTCTGACAAGAAAGCTGTCTTGTGTGATGATCCTCGATCTTCAAATACATCCCTAAAGCTATTAGCCAGGCTGAATTACTTCTTAACTTGTAGTATATGTTATCTAAACAGGCCATTTTTGGGCTAGTATACATGAAAACCTCCCTTCACCCTCCTTGTTCGAACCAAACTGGCCGTTTTTCAGGTTCAGATCAGATCACATCAATCTCCCCTGCGAACATGCCCCCAGCTTCCTCTTTCTCATGCCCCACAGCTTCTCCCGTGTTGGGAGATCAGGTGGCAAGTTGTCAGCAAAGCCCAGCTGCTGCTCATCTTGAAATTCACGCTTGCTCTGAGCTCCCCCATTAGTTTTGCCCTGGAGAGTGTTGCTGTTTGCTGCTAACAGGGAAGCCCAGAGCCATCCGTGTTTCTGCCAGCTCTAAGACTTCAGAGGGCTGGAGGCTCTAGTGTAACTAATAGGGAAGTCTGGAAGCAATGGGAGATTTGAACGTAGAGACACAGCCTGGGGCCCGAGCCAGTGGTCTGTCACTACCATTCCTCCTCATGCTGCTGCTGGAAATATAAAGTGGACCGTGCAACCTCAGATGAATAGACCCTCTGTGTTGAAGCTGTGGCTTCAGTGCAGACAGTGGCAAATAGATTGCTAATGATAATATGTATATTGAAAACAAAGGAACTGGAGAGAAAGGACACGTTAAGAGTGACCTTGAAAATTTGACATAGTGCACAGGGGAAGGGAAATCAAGGGAATGCAAACAAGTTTCTCTGTTGCAAGGCTACCCAGAGACGTGGAACGTCTCCTCTGTGGGGAACTGAGAACCACAAAAGAGCTGACGTGTTCTCACACCATCCTGTGATGGAAGGGGATAACACCTGTTTTATTTTCCCCAAGAAGGCTCAGCTTTCCAAAGACTGGGAAACACAACACTGTGTAGATAGTTTTTCAACAAGAGTATTTTTGCACAATTGGGCAGAGCAACCTTTACTCAGCTTTGGACAGCCCCTGTGATAACCATCTATGTGAGTATCATCCGTAGCCATGAACAGTGCCAGACCAAGAAACTAGTTAGAATAGTGAGAATAGATTTCTATTTTGATGTTTTTCCTTAGGTGTTTATAAAACTGATCCCATCATCTGTTCAGAATGAGTATTGTGAAAGAATAACTTGAATGAAAATAAGTAACAAACAGATAAATGAAAATTTACAGTTCAAAGACTGATTTCATATGAATATTCTCCTATCATGCAAGTGTGCTCTGGAGTCTATTTGCCAATTGACTGTACCTCTGTGTCCTCTGCTTAAGAAAAAGATGATGTTTTTTGGGGTAGTGATATTTGTATTTTGAATGTGAATGTTAAATTTCTTCTTAATATGTCAAAACAGGAAAAAAAGTATAAGTAACCTTTCACCACAGTAATAATTTTTTCTGCCAGTGTAATAAGTAATATAATTATAGTTTAATTATCTACACACACATTCAGTGCTTCACTGTATTTACACAGAGGGTCTACTTTGCTCGTGCCAGTTACGAACTAGTTTAAAACTACCACTTAGTGCTGATTAACACTGATGTAACTGAATAGAATCACACTTCTAATAGACTTAGTTCAGAAAATTCACTCTTTTGAAAATCCTTTCAAAACTAATGCTTATGTGGAGGAAACTAGTGATTCTTATCCCTCTTAGCTGAAGTCTGCTTTGAAATCTGTGCATCCCTTCCTCATCTCTCTCTATCCTGCCCCCCCCGCCCCCCCTTCCTCCCACTTCTTGTAGTTGTAAACTAGTACCTATGACCATGCTATTTTGATGTAGAAGCAAGAATGAGTCAAAAGTTACGAGTTCCCACTCCTGACTCTCCTTGAGTAACTTCACTTCTTTCCCCTGCAGAAAGTTGATTTTCATTGTTGTGTAGAAACCTTCTGTTCAAACAGAAGGACGTCAGCTCTGCATTTTTACACTTTTCCCTAATCATTAATCTGAGTTACAGATGCAAGTGGTTTGTGTGCCAAGGAAAATGGACTAATTCAGTCCCTTTCACGTTTGTATTTCATGCTCTTCCTCTTGCACGCCACTGTGTCCCTTATGTTCCTGTGATAATCCCTATAAACTAGAAAACCTTACCAGCTGAGTCTAGGTAAATCCCTATCAGGAGAAGGTGATGAAGAACTTGGGTAATGCTGTTAGAGTGATAGAATGAGAAGAGGTCAGGCAAACTGAAAGCACTCTACCAGCATGGCTAGTGTGAACTAGACAGGGAAGGTAATATGTATTTCCATATGCAACTTGTTGTTCTTGTCAAGTGGAAAAGGCTTTTCTGCTCATGTTCTATCGGCAGTGTCAATGAAAAAAGGTAAATATATATGGCTGTATAGACAGATGCATCCTTAAATATGAATTGTGCACTTCAGATATTAGTTTGGTCTGTAATTCATGCTGCAGAAAATAATAATATACAAAACTTTGTCAAAACCATTTGATGGCAAGGCCTTCTTTCTAGTCTTTGAATAATGAGTCTCAAGGGGTGAAAGCATCACATTATTGAAGGCAATCACTAGTTCTAGACAATTCTTTTCCTGCTGTAAAACTGTCCATCTGTCTGCTGAAGAGAATGACGCTTGAAGTGGCTTCTCAAAATCTGGACTTATTAAGAGAAGACTTTTATGTAAGTAGATCTTGTAATACAGGAATAACTTTTCAGTTTCCTCTTTCATTATAAAATCATAAGTGATGAGACCTCCTTAAGTGCAAGATAAATTTATGCCGCTAACCTGTTGAATGGGAGAAAAATTAGTTTTTCTGTTATGGTAGCTTGAGGTTTTTTGTTATTTTTCCATTTGTGGACAAGTTTTGCCACTGACAGGGACGCATCTTCATGAGATTGGGCATATCACAGAGTGCTGCAGAATTTACTTTATGCTCTAAATTCTTACCTAAGCCCCGGTCAATCGAAGTACTAGTATGAGGAAAGTAAACCAAAAGGGCTGTATTACTCATCTTCCTAAAGTAGTTCTTCCTTGGAAGCTTCCATAACCTTTTTTAACTTTAACTTTATAAGTTAACTTTGTTAAAGTTTGCTAAAGTTTCAGTGATAGTGACCTGCATGAAACACCATATATCCCACAAATTTTCATATTTTTTGCGTGCTATTCCTGAAGTCCCTAAAAAAAAAAAAAAAAATTCAAAAAAATCCATCTCTTTTCTTTCCTTGATGTGCATATCAGTCAACTGCTTGCAGACTGGTATAATGGGTTATCTCTTCAAACTATGCATGTTACTTTTAATCTTCCCTTACAGGCTAGGGTTCAGTGCCCAAGGAGAAGGCAAGAAGGGCCCATGGCATATACTTACACCCATAATGATGCTTTTTCTTGGTGCAAAGTTTGCCAAAACAGGGCCTAAATTTGCAGATATTCACTACACTGAGTTCTGGGCTGCATTTGTCTTATATTTGGATTTGATCCACAGAGGGACAAAGAGTCTTGTGGCAATGAGTACCAGTATATTAGTGTCCTTGTGAGCTCAAAACTTTGTAGGATTAGACAGCACACTGCACAGAGTAAAGATCCTCTGGTCCGTGGCCTGTGGTCTCAGCCACCACAGCAATGCACATAATAGTAACACCAGTTCAGTGAAAGTGCTGCAAGATGATTATATATTTTTTTTTTTCCTCCTGATTAGATTAAAGCTCCTCAATTAGAAGGTAAGCCATTTCTGCTGAAATAAATGCTAAATGACTTGACTTCACATTTTGTAGGTGGTATGTGTTGAAGTCTAGAGGAAACCTGTTTCTGTGCAGAATATAATGTCAGTTTCCCAATAATGATCTCCTGAAAGTCTCCATTTATACAGGAAAATTATTTTACTGCTTTTAAAGGAAGCTGTTGCATTTATGGATTCTGGCAACTTAAATCCACCATTAATGGGAGAGAAGAAGCAATAGTCAGATTAATATACTTTTTCCTCTGTGCATTATGCTGTTTACCTAATCACAAGTTCGTGGCGGAAGATAATTCAGAAGAAAATGTATCATGAATTTTGGATGACAGTCTGACTTCTCATAACTGGCTAACTAATATTAATGCTGAAATTGTATTTCTTGATGGGAAAATTCTGAAAAAAGTGTGCACAATAAAGGCATTGGTTGTTATGGTCTAACTGACACCTTTCGCAAGATCCTGGAGGGGTAATCACAGGCACTTGGCAATGTACTCTCATCTCTGTGACTGCTAATGAGTTGCACATCTAGTTCTCATTTCTGCCTTTGTGCTAAAAGTGTGAGCAGATTGTAGTCATCCCATGTAATATACTGAAGGGGCCTGATCCTGCAAACCTTCACTTGTGGGAAGGGCTCCAATGACTTGTCAAACTTGACTTCACCTGTGCTTATATAAATAATAGCTTCAGGACTTGCCTGATGTTTGCAAGGGATGTCACTTCCTAGTTGTCCAAGTTTGTGGTAGCCATTTTCCCATTTGAAGACTATTCCTTCTTTTCCTCCCTGAAATAATACCTTGACATAATTGTTTTTTAAAGCAACTTAAAATCGTGCCATTTAAATCAATCACTGACTGTTGTCTCATGTTAGACAGCAGGGAACTGTCTCAGTATATTTTAATACACTTGATCTTCATTTCTATCTGCTCAGAAACTTTTAATGCTGTGACTAAGGGGAACACACAAAGGACTGAAAAAATAAGAAAAGACCCTTTTGACAAACTTGGGTGAGAGTGCATCACACAACACTTTAGTCTTCAAAATAAATGGTATATTAGAAATAATTTCTGTGTACAGGTAAATTCTTCTTGACTAATAAACCAGCCTTGTCTATGCTTGTGTGCACGTGTGTGCATAATGTTGTTTAAACATCATCTAAAATATGATAAGCAGTGAATAAATTAAGAATCTGTTTGTTAAACTATGCATATATTTAAACACAAAATTAAGTTGTGTATATTTTGTTGAGATTAAATATGGAAATGTTTTTATTAAGTAAGCATAGGCTCTTCTATTCCCCCACCCCCTTTCAATGCAATCTTTCTAAAGCTGATTTTTTTTGCCCTTCATTGACATTTCTTTCAGAAAAAGCATGGATACTTGTCTGTGCCTATACCCCTTGTCATGCACCTTCATTTCTGGGTTCTGTTCAGCTTCTTACCTATAGCCCCAGGCATTGCTGTCTGCTCAATAGTTTCCAACCTCTGTAAAGAAGAAACAAGATGACGTATTACTTTTTAAACATAAACCACACATGACTAAGACCCAATAATTCACTCGCTCCCTCTAGGATGCTGAATGATTAAGTCTGACATCAGTCAGTGCCAGTAGTGTATTTTTGATAAACCATAGTTGTCTGCTGCATACTCCAACATCTGTATTTTTCACACCAGAGGCATCTGTCTTGTTCAAGAAAATGAGAGACATGTAGCACACTGCTTGTGCAAGTAGTAAAACTGATAGAAACTGTACCAGTTATCATTCTACATAGAGCTCCTTTCTTAAGTGATAGCAAATGACATATTTGGACCACTTTTTATAGAAACCATTTCAGGGAACATACTTCTGTGACCTACTATGAAACTTGTGGAGATCCATCCTCAGCTCCAATAGCATCTACAAGTGGCAGAAAAAATAGCATAAGATTTGTTTGCCATTACTACTTATTATATAAAGATTTCCTTCTTCACACACCAGTATATTCTGATGTCTTCAGAAATTTAATCTACTGAAGGAGAGCACAGAAGTCTGTGTTCTTTGGAAGCTACAAAACTGGATTTATTATATGGCATAAAATGTCTATACTGTAAGTAAATAATTAAAAAGGTAAATTTGACCCCCGGTCTTTACCAGTGATGTAGGAAGAATTGCACTTAATGTTGGAAATGAAGTTGGACTAATATTCTTTGTGAAAATCATCATTATAATCACGATGATTTTGTTCACATTTTCTGTCTCCATATCATGAGTCATGGATCACAGATCACTGATGTTTTATTGATTTTTTTTTTTTTTTTTTTTTTTTTTAATGTCTACAAGTACAAAGTTACAGTAGTCAGAAGACAGGTATTGCTTTCTCTAAATATCTTTCATGTGCCGCAGTAGCAATATTTTTTTTTAACCAGACAACCTTATTGCTATTTCATACTTATTTAAAAAAAAATGTTCAGTATTTAATATTCCTAATCCATCTTAATTTAAAACAGACTTCAAATGTGACCCCCTGGAGCAAAGGTGAGAAAGAAGAGGTGCTAATCTGACAGTCTTGTGTTAGCAAAACCAGAATGGGAGCAAAAAGATAAGATTTCTTATATTAAAGTTAAAAATAAAAAAGTCATAATGGTCTGACTTAGCAATGTTACTGCTAGCAGTGCATTTGCAGCTGGTATTTAGCAACGTCAGCACTCTATCTCTAAAGGAGATTGTGGAAAGCAGTCTTTTTTGGGTTTTACTGTGAAGGGAATGTTTGACTTTGATCACAGTTAAAATGATGGCATACTCGGTAGACAAAATACTGCAGATAGTTAGAAAAGGCAACTGCTTTGGAGTACATCCTTTAAACTCTAATGGATCAGTTAATTCTCCAGAATATGTACTGGGAGAAGTCCTAAAAGGGTTAAGAAGCTGCTATAAGAAAGGCTAAAAATGATAGACTGGAAGAAAAAGAGGTAGTAAAAATTGAAGGATATAAAAAAGCAGAGGAATGTGGCTGGGGAATAATAAAATAAGAGGGAGAAGTTAAACCAGTGACCCTTGTCGGCAGTGAAAAGCGGGAGATTAGAAAATGTTTCATGCTAATTTCCATGGAGATTTCTTTAATTTATCGAAAATTACTTTCTTCTGCTTTGATTTGTCCAACTGCCTGCCCCCTCGCAGCTTTTTCGGGGTGGTCCTACCCATCACGCCATGCTGAATATGGGCCTCATTTGCCCCCACACTGGGCCAAAGCGTCGTGAGATTACTGAAGCGTCTCTGACGTCTCTATCAGCTTGTGCCACCACAATGCCCTATTCCCTTTTTTTTCTCTTTCTCTCTCTCTCTCTCTCGCCTCTCCCCTCCGTAACAGAGTCTTAGGATTCCTGTCACATGATGGCTTCATCGGGGGCCCCTTGCTGAAGCGTTTTCACTTTTCTCCTGATCCGTTCAGCTTGGTTCTCTCTGCTGCCTGGCATATCAAAGGAGATTTGTGGGTCATTGAGCCATGGACGCAGAATATAAAGTCATCAGCCTGCCTGGCAGCATCAAAACAACAAAAAAACCCCCAGCCATCATTTACCATCTTCATCCTTCAAGTGGCAGGAGATTGTTAGTCTCTCTTACAAATGTATATTGAAAGCATTTAATTTCTAAAGGATAATCAGGATGTAGAGGTACCAGCTAAAAGACCTTAAATATTACAGCTCCTTATAGGGCACTTTGGATTATAACATGATGTAGTAAGATGAAGAAGCTGCTTATATCTCTGATTTTAAAGACACAGGCTAATATTAATGACAAGCTGGTATTTTTTCAGAATAATAAAGTAATTTGCCTAACATCTCCAACCTTGTCACAGATAATAAATGGATGTATTTGATTACAAGCATTCTGGGCCAGTGGAAATTGATATTGCTTCCTCAGTCTAGCCTAGCTGGGGATTCAATCCGGACTCTTTATTTGGGGATGCAAAGAAAGATTCATTACAGTAATGTTTCTAAATGTAGCCATTACCATCTTTTGAATCATCTCTGCCCAGTCCCTTTCTGAGCACTGGGGCTATTTAACACTCAAGTGAGTGATCGTGGTAAGAATGCCAGGATTGATTCTGTATCTCATCGAGTTTCTGAAGTGTTACAGGGAATGATGGCACCCAGTAGATACAAAAGGTGAGGACTACAATACAGCAGCAAGGTTAGAAATATCTATCTTAAAATGTTCGTGGTACCTCAATTAGAAACAGGTTCGTTTGAAGTGGTTTGGAACTGTTGGGGGCTCTGAACACCTTTTAAAATGAGTTCTCATTAGTCTCTTGAAAATCAGTCTTTAAACCATAGCCTCAGTTCCCTCTGGACAGTGAACTTGCATATTAAAGACGTTCTTTATCCTGTAACTAAGCCTGCTATGTATTCTGCTAAGCTTAAGGCTATCACTGCAAGGTGACTCACCTAGATCGATTGATTTACTAGGAGGTATTGTAGTCTGGGGCGATGGATATTTGGCTGGGTCTGCCTAAGGCACATGCTGCAATAAGACCTCTGTAAGGTCCTAGGGAAATAGTCCTGAGGGAAGATGGGTAATGGATGATGCCACAAACATTGGCGGGAAAGTCAGAGTGATACCAGGAATTCATGATGGCTGGTGAACAAATTCTGACAAACTACAGACACTGTGACCCCTCTAACCATAGCTTTGTATGTACTTGACAGGACAGGCAGGAATATGGGCAATTCTCCCAAAATCCCAGAGCAGGAAGATGTACATAAAATTGTAGTCCAAACCCACAAACCCTATACTGGATTCAGTGCTATTGTGGTGTGTCACCTACTATTTTAAATACTTATCACATCTCTTAAATCTATTTACCTCTTGTGTCTTCATCTCTGATGCAGCTGATGGACCATCAAAATCCCATAATACATAACTATATCTCTATATTTCCTATATAAATAAAAGTTGCCTGACTTTTTTTATATATAAACATCCCTTGTCATGAGTAAGTTTGCTTGTCATGTCTGTATTGGCTTTTTCATTTCTATATAGCTTGATCTGTCACTTAATGTATTCGTGCTTCTCTTTCTAAGCATCACCATCTCTGGTTCCTCTTGTATTTAAATCTTGGCTACATAAATGATTTTAAATTCCCTCATGATCAAACATGATCATGCAGAGCTTGAAGTTAGAGAGAATGTTAAGTGTTCTCTAATTAATTGCATAAATGTGGAATGCAAAAATTAAGTGTTAACTGGTAATTTCTGTGTGCAGTAGGCTTCCTCAATATGTGCTACATTATAATAACTCACATGCACTTGGGATACTATTAACAATTCATATGACACTTGTTTTCCAAGGGTGAGCATGATTCTTTAATGATTCTAAAGTTTGCTAATGTATTGATAAAGGAATATCTAAACCACAATTTTGTCATGCTTATTGTCTATACAATTGCCTTTTCCTTTAGTTGTATGTGCAAGCATATGTATAAATGTGTACATACGCATACTGTATCATGTTAGTGTACAACTGAGAAAGAAACAACATTTACACAGCTATGGTTCATTGATTAATTTGAAGTATAAATGGCTACTTTTTAGAATAGTTTACAACTGTGCACACCTTTCTTTTTCAAAACTGACCAATTATGACTGGTCTGTTAGATTTTAAAAGGCAAACCTTTGTGCTATGTGCCATTTTGTTACTTATGTTAGAAAGAAATGCTTTAATCCCCTTAGAAGTTAACCTTAAAAAGGAAACATCTACCTTATTGTGGTATTGACCTTGTTCTGGTAAATTGCCATGTTTTCCTTTACTTACATTGCAATATCCGTGTGAGATGTTTACATCAAGGATAAGGTTAAATGTTTCTTTTCTGAGGTCACTTTCTCTAGTTATTTCTATGTATATCTCTGAAAAAGAGAGAGCAATCAGACTGACTAACAAAGCAACCTGTGAGAGCTGTACCAAATGCATCAATTCTTTTGTGTAAAAGTTACCCTCACTTTGACATTCTTGTCTGGACAACACTCAAAATGCAAAGCAAGTTGTAGTTAAATCCAGTAAGGTTCACAGCTTATGAAAACTATTTTACGTGGTCTCCACATATGAAACTTTAAACTGCCCAGATTTGGCTTAAATCTTCATACACTTTAAAGAGTCTCTTGAAGATGTTATGTATTGTTTCAGGTCTGACCCGAAACCTCCAAAAAAGATGAGTTTTACACTATTTCTATTTGATTTGGAAACCAATTTATATTCTCTGTGGAAAACAAAGGAAGTGAGAATTAGTAGACAAATTGATTTGTTTTTTGTTAAAATTTTGAGTGTCTGAAAATAGTTAAAGAAGTTTGAAGTTGCTTCAGGTTCCCCAGGAGAACCCAGAATTTGCATGTTATCTACATCAGATTCATTGCAGGCCTGTAAGGGAAACACAAAAGATATGTTTATGGAGCAACTATCATATCACTTTGTTGCCTTTGAAGTGAAATTTTATATGCAGGGTATGCTAAAGGAACTTTTTGAAGAGATATTCAGGTATTTACCATCTAGAGGAAATCAGGCTGAATAGGTCTATATTGGACTTCAGTTTTTTAAAACAGTGCTGAATGTTCATACCTGAATTTCAGTTTCCATATGACGACTGTGTATAAATACAGAAAATTCCAGCTCTTTTAGGTACCTCTCACTACAGAAGACCTATTGAGATATGCCTGAATAATTTGGGGTAAACCTTGTAGAAGCATAAAATCAAAAAGACGCAGCCAGAAATCAAAAGCCTGTTCACATTGATGAATCTGGATTTCCTCCTGCAAAGATTTAGACCATGGTATAGTGTTCAGTAGTCCTGGAGGACTGGAGACCAAGAATTCTGAATTCAATTAAGGTGACTTAACACAGTAACAGGAAACTCTTTTCATATGTGTTATTTTTACAGAACTAAATATTTCTCATGCCCATTTTCCACATTATTGTGTTAATACTTATATAGGGTGGCTGGCTCACCTTGATGAAAAAGGAAAGCGTTTATGAAAATGGAAACTTTTATACCCCTCTTCCCTCTATCCCACCCATTTTGATCAGTTCTAATTATTTTCATAATGTAGCCCCAGTAAAGATCATAGAGTAATGCAGTCAGCATTTGTTGAACCTGTAACTTTAATGAAATGTAGTACTGTATTATCCCTACAGCTAAGCTGAAATCTCATAGGAAAATATTGTTAACTGATTTTATTCTCTGAAATATGATCTAAAAAAAAATACATTGAAGGTTGTGTGTAAAGGCTCTTACAGCATACCTGTGACAGTCTCTCTTTCTCTACATGTACTGTGAGCTAACATAAACACAATTAAATGAAGTATTTACTTCCTTTGGGATCTTAGTATAGCAGCAGTTAATAATAGAGCACTGCATTTCATTAAAATTTTGGATCTGAGGCTGCAGAACTTAGATATGGAGAATATCAAATGGAATAGCCAGGAGAAATAGTCGGTAGAACTTATTACCTAGAGCAGTGCCTCCGTGTGTTTTATGCATAATCATTTCACCAATTATTCCTAATTTAGTTGATGAGTTGACTTTTTTTTTTCCTTCTAAAAACAGAGCATTAGCAGTTGTTTTGTGCTTCTGCTTATACCAGCTCCATTTTAGAGTAAAGATATTTGATACAGAGAAGCATATTGTCTCTCCCTGTCCCTTACCCTCTAGGACTTGTGTGTGTGGAACATGGGAGAGAAGGCATCTAGGACTTCCTGACCTGCCAAGGCACTGCTGCATAAGGACATGATTGATAGTAGGAAGGCAAGAGAGATTCAGGAAAGTGGCTACTGGCGCTCCAAATAACTTCTGTAGTGGAGCTTGAAGGGTTATTGCAGTACAAGGACTTTAGTAATAACCAAAGAATATATTTGCTGGAGAGGAAAAAGGGTTGTCGCCTCACCGTCCTTCTGCAAGGAACCTGTTATTTACTAGGGTTTTACCAGAGGGAAAGGACATAGGACTGCACAGTAGTGAGCATGAATATTCTGCTGAAAAATATCACACCAGAAAAGTAGAGATGGATTCTCAAATATGTGGTGGCTTTTCCTCTCATGCCTGGGGGGCCAGATTTGGCCCATGGCAAGTAGCACATGTTCCTATCTTGTCTCTGTCACTGCAGCCTCATCTGGGGAGCCACAGCTGGGGGTGCAATCAACATCAGACTCAGTAAACCCAATTCAGTGAAACACTTCATGTTTTGTGTTTGATTTTTCAATTCCACACAAACTATTTCTACTGAAAGTTGAGAAATGAAAGTTAGGAATGTCCTTAAGTGCCTTTCCTGGGTTTATTTTATTTCTTTGATCCATATCAAAAGCATTAGAAAGTAAGTTTATCTGTATTATTTGCAGGAAAGTAAGTTAGGCCAAATACGGTACTACATTTGGCAAAGGTATTCTTAAATGAAGAGAAGTATGTGATATCAGGATAATGACATATGTCAATCACTGAAAACTCTGAAAGTTTTAGGACTGCATTACCAAAAAGATGTGTAATGCAGCTAATATGATAGCTGTGGAAATTTATTGTGTCCTACTATTTATATTATTATGTTCTCAGGGTTCTCTGTTTAAAATTTAGAACAATAGATGGTTGAAAAGTGCAAGTCAGTGATTAATATGAGAGCATACAGAGTATAAGATGTTTTCAAGGGCAGCAAGGCAGATGAGTGAAGCAAGAAAATAAATGAATTTGAAACCCTTTGAAAACTTTATTCTGTGTTTCATTGATTTTGAGAAAAAAAAAAAAGTAAGACTGTACTCATGCTGGTATAAGTCTGAAGTAATTGCCATAAAAGAACAATCTGCATGTGATTGAAATTAAATATAAAAAGAACTACATTCTAGTCCCACATTATTTGTGAATATTTCAATTAGTGTGTTTTCCTTTGTCAGTTTGAATCATCAAACTATAACATTTTTTCTCTTTTGTTCAGGTTCTGTGCTGTTAGTTGCATGCAATAAAATATTCTTTTTTGCATAGTTAAATGTGAAGAATACAAATAAGAAAAAAAAGTAGCTTTGACTCTGCTTTTTCTAAAACCAGTCCAGTTTTTTGAGTGCCCCAAGGGCAGCAAAGGAATATGACAAAGCTGACAAATTTGAAGCCCCTCAAGAAAAAGAAAAGTTGAAGTTACTCCAGCTGCAAAGCTTGATCTCAGAAAACTAGGGCAGTATATTCCTTAAGCTCTGCTCTTGGATTGACCAAGGAAACTTGAGATTTATTGTTTTGAACTTTAGCTCTCTTGGGTTGGTGCTCTGTGTCCCTGCCTAGGTGAACGCAGGCCATATCCATAAATCAGGTCTTACTTACAAAATGCAGCGTGTCACAAACCTTCCTCTCAACAGTAGTGATTTCTATTCTTGTGCTAGCTTCCTCAGTGCTCTCGCGTACTTGGCTTGCCGAGAAGCCTCGGTAGAGATCGCTTGTATGTAAACAAGGAATTTGGCAGGAACTCAATCCCTTTCAGCAAAGTTTTCATGATATATTGTTACCCATAAGGGAACTTCACTTCCTGTACTAGAAGAGCGCAGCATCTCATTTTATTCAGTTCTTGTCTTCTTTCTGTCCTCTCTTTCTCTCTTACCATTTTCATATGCTGTTGTCTCTCAGCTTTCATGGGAAGATTGCTGTTTCAGGAGATTAAGATGAATCTAATTTTATGTTTCAAATCCACATAAAACACGGATAGTTATGGAAGCTTGGACTCATTGTGACAGCAAATTCAGCCTCGAATGCCCTGCAGGGAATTATGTCTTAACATGTTGTATCTCTTTTTCAATGCCTGCAAGGCTATTTCTTCATCACCATGTAAACTGCATGGTGGGGAATGCCAACAAAAAATAAGATGCATTGGAAGATAAAAATTCAGTGTAAATAAGGTGTAAGATAGACAGTAAGCTACAAATGGCTTGTTCTATTTAAACCTACTGGGTGGAAAACAGAAATGAGGGACACATTTCTGATTATCTCACAAACTAAAAAAATCCATTTAATATTTGTTGACAGTATCAATAATATGCATTGGAATTCAGCTTGCTGGCATCTGATGCAGTTAAAAAAACACAAAAAATGCACAATATAAACCAGTGTTATATTTGTATGTGATGGTAAATGTTTGTTTCTAGCACAATTCCCTTTGGGAGAAATGGGGGATGGGAGATGGTATGTAATTCTGCTTTTTCATTTGCAGCAATCACTAATTTCAGATGAGTTGTTAGACCACACGCGAGTAATTTTCCTAAACAATGGCTTCAATTAGTGGTCAGATCCAGCTTGTTGGTGTTTTAGGCTGTTTTCTCACCCTGGTCTGTACAATAGACATTTTGCAGATGTCATGCAGTGTTCTTACAACAGCTGTGTGAGATTTCCTTCTGAAGAAAGTGTTCAAAAAAGGGAAGTTGGGGGGCCCATTTGCAGAAATGCATGCTTGTGTTTGAATGTTTAATTACAGAGATTGCTAGGCAAGGCTGTTGCTGCCTGCCACCACTTAGCACTTACACAGAGGGCTGAGTAAGTAGTGGGGTAATGTGTTTGAGAACATGTTTGTTAAGACCAACTTGCAATTCATTCTGGCTGTCATTATTCATAAAGCTAGATGGGATTCTTCCCCGCACACCCACACATGCACAAAAAGGGAGTTTTCATCCCCAAAAGAAAAAGAAAATGTATCTTTGGTCTTTAATGAAAACACTAGTTTTTAAAAGTGCTTTAAATAAAAAGGTATTTTTATATATTTTAACCAATTCTAACAGTATAAAATGTTCTTTTTCACAAATACTTTACAGTTGTATTTTGACTTTATTGGGAAAGAGAGATCACTTCAGACAGAACTTCAGCCCTGAATAGTGCAAATCCAGGGAATGTGAAAGCATTTAGGCAGGATCCCTAGCTGTAGGAATGGGGGAGGTGTGGCTTATTAATATGGATCTATGTATTTATGCTTGAATTAGTGTATCTGAGGGAACAAATGACTTCGTGCTGGACAGGCTATATACACAAAATTACTTCTCTTGTGACAAGAGAAAATGGAACATAAAATCTAATAGACAATAAATCTGGTTTATATCTTCCTGTCTCTTTAATCAGGAAAGAATCTGGCTATTTTTAACTATAGGGTCCAATTATAAAGTGAAATATAATGTTCTTTCTTTATCAAAAGTGTCAGGAAAATATTTTAAGGGTCAAATCCTTAGGCAGTATAAATTAGGGGACTGTGTGGATTTGTACCAGCTGAAGATCTGACTTTACATGTCCTTAAATTTTCAGATTTATGTAGCTCCTGAAGTGTGTGTGTGCATGTGCATCTCTCAGAAAGACTAGTTTTCTTCCCGATTATCAGCTAATTGTTTGGAGGCAGGAGATCGTAAAAGACACTGTCAACTTCCAGAATGTCTCATGGATGCATTTTGTCAAATTTATCGATGTGAGTAATACTGAAAATGGTGTTAAAACTCATAGGTCCACAGACATTAATAGAGTTGACTAATATGTTGATTAAGCAAGTGTAAATTAAAGAGACGTTAACAAGTTGGTAACTGGATCATGGAAAAGTAATGAAGAGGGGACTAGAGAAGGGGAACACAGCATGAAAACAAAAAGCAAACCAGGTACATTCTGCTTGCTCAAGTGCTCTGATTGTCACTGGCTATTGGGTAGGGAGCAAAAGATATATGGCTAAGTATTCTTTTAGTTAGTAAAGACCTAGGGCAAGCAGTTATGTCTGCTAAGTGATGTGTGCAGTAATCATGATTAAAAAAAAAATTGTTAAAAATACGTAGATATCAAACTCCAAATATCTTCTTACTCTGTAGCCCTATCATAATGCGCTGCAATCAGACGTATTGGATCTCACGGTCTGAGCAGCATTGATAAGCTCAGTTCTTCAATATGATATCTCCAAAATGCAGAAGAGAGAATAGTAGCTTGGTTGAGTCACTTGGTAGCACTTTCCTTTGCCTCAGCATTAGCCCAAAACACAGGATGACTGTTTTCTGCTGGAGGCACTTTTTTTAAGATGATGTGCTTGTGTGCTCGTGGCTATTAATGATTCCCTGACAGTTTTCATAAGAACCTTAGCACCATCTCTGTTCCACCAGGTAACCTGTGCTCATCTGGAAAGCTACCACTCACTTCCTGAGGGTACAGCTTTGCAGATGCTGGCAGCAGGGCAATCTCATTAGCAGGCCCACGCCTTTGAAATTGGCTCCCTATGTATATACACTTAAGTGTGAATCTAATCATCAGTTGAGCTCTAAGAATTTGTTCCCCCTGCAGCCAGTATCAGGAAGGCTGGTGTATTTTCAATCTCGTTAGGACAATTCAGGTTTGAATAGAGGCGGCTAGATGCCATGGTGATGAGTGCCCTATATTTAGCCATCATTGTAATAACAGCAATTGTTTTTATTATGCCTTCTGAAGTTTCAGTAATAACAAGAACTGGAAAATTTCAGGACTGAATCCATTCCTGTGGTTTCCTGACCAAATATCTTTGGGACAAGCTCAGCTGAGACATCTGCTAAGGTCCTGTCATCTCTGAAAATTTGTCTTGTTCATTAGGGGGGTTCAAAATAGTTTGCTGGCATTTTGATGTTTTGTTTAAGGAGGTAAGAACTGGGAATAAAAGAATGTTATTTTCTACTGATGAATTTTGAGCAAGCTACATGCCCAAAGTTCTTTCAGTCCTGTTTAAAGACATAATTCAAAGGACCAGCAGAAATCCTTTGTTCCAGTTACTATTTTATGACACCAATATAACTTTCAGAGGTTTGCTGTTTACTGTGAGGCCTGGTACAGTGGATACACCAGCAGAGGCCAAGGGTGTTCTTGAGGCCTGAGCCATGACAGCAGGCCTTTGGGTGACGTGTGGAAGGGATTCCTGCTCCCCTTGTCTCAGCTCTGTACTGTTGGCTTCTTGAGTAACTGGGGATTAGCAGCAGTATTTGCAGAAGTACAGGTACACCTTAGCAAAGAGAAATCACTTGGAGGCTGTCAAGGATTTCTCCAAAATAGTTGAAACATACCAAAAATTCTGGAGTAATTTCATTTGCAGAGGTGAGCTAAGCTGCAGACAAGTTTTTTATAACAAATTTTATAATTCAGTCGATCCATCTGTAAAATCAAGTATGCTTTTTGTACGAGTAAGAAATGAGCTCTTGTCTGAAAAATACTCCTGGTTTTCATAGCCCAGCCTACATACACTCTTATAGAACACCATTAATAGTCTTGTTCTGTATATGCAAAGACAGGATATGGGTTTTTTCCATACTTTTAGCAAGTGCCACTTAAAGTTTTGTAGATGGAGACGGAGCCATGGTGTCTAGGAGGCCAAGCATTCTGACAGGCTTGCTTAAGTGCAGCAATTCAAGTTTCATAACTAGCTACCCAAGGGGACTGTGTACTAACAGCATCCTCCTATATTGGCTCTGTATGTTGGGAAAGTCACAGGAAGTCTAAATGAAATCGCCAAATACCCTCGGGCCTCAGACCTATATGGTGGCATCACTGCTGAAAAATAATAAAAATGATGCTAAAAAGTACTATCCCCAGTGAACTAAATAGTCGATAAAGAACAGGATCTGTGCAGAATTGATTGTATTCATAGTGAGATTTTGTCTACTTACAGTATCAATTAGAGTTGTGTTAATAGGTACAGTTTTGACTTTACACTGGCATTAATTTTAATGATGAAGGTTATCAGTCAAAAAGTAAAGCAAGGATATTTGCTATAATGATTTCATAGTCTGGACTTTCCATAAGTTAATGCAATGCACTCTCTTTCAAATGGATCATCTGCTTAGAAACCATCTAGCCATTTGTCTCAGATCCTATGTCACTTTTTACACAACTGGAGTTACCAATGTGCTGTGGTGACTCTAGCCCATCCAGTTGTCTGAGCAGGGATGGCTGTTTGTTCCATTTAAACTGCTGTTGTTTTCATGTAAAACAGTATAAGCAAGGGCTCTCAAATACATGCATGTTTGTGTGTTGGAAGGGGCAGGTGTAAAATTTTCTGGAGAAAAGTTGGGTGCATTGGGGTATCAGTGCAGAAGGATCATAATGCTCTTGCATTTAACTGTATGTGGAAGTCAAATGTGTATACATGTAATAGATTAAAACAATGGATATGCCATGTATGTGTATATTCTGGCTCTGGTCTGCAATCTGTTGTGCCATGTCCTAAAAAACTCTGAAGAATCAGTCCATCAGTCCTGTAGTTCAGATGTGACACTATGAGAGCATGACCATATGGTCTCCAGATCATGCCTGGCTCGTGCATGTCCGCTCAGGCCTCAGCTTTACAAACTGTGTAAGTGAAGGGAAGGAATAAGTTGCACTGACTGTCTGTGACACAGATTTCTTCCTCTGAGGAGCTGGTATAGTTTTATTGACCTTGTCTGCATGGTTGGGAAAAGAACCGATGAAAGAATTTGCCCTTCTCACGGGCGTAGAGTGGGGTTTTTATTTTGTTTTCTCACTTGTTGGCTCTTCTGAAGTCCAATATAGGCAAAGAATGCCTCTTACACTTTACAAGTCAACATAAGTTCTTGCAATAACAGAGAACTAGAACACCTGATAATATATGTTGTGCCCCTTCTATGCTTGGTAACAATTTGAACCATCTGGGGTGCTCACAGGATGTGTTTCAACAGGAGGATTTAAGGTCTGGTTTATAGGTGATTGTTGATCTCTCTGAAGTTTTGTCTGTTTTTGTCTGTGTGATTGGAACAATTTATCAACAAAACATGGCAATGCCACAAGAGGAGATGCATGCTGGCAGTGGCAAAAAATGTTTATTATTAGAGTCCACAGTTACAGTAACTTGGTATTGCATGAGGATTTCCTCTGGACTGTTCCCGGAGTTTGGTGTACTACAACACAGCATGGGGCAAGATGCAGAAGCGCACAGCAGGCTCCTCACTGTGGCCTGTGGATCAGATGTTCGTAGCCTCTTCTGTGCCCTGCAAATGCCTCGCTTCTGATGATCTGTTTTGGCTGAATTTTTTTCTTTTTTTTGAAGGAGGAAGCTGTGAGTTTGTGAACTTTTAAAATCCAAGCTTGGCAAATACTCACTAAAAACACTGATTTTTTAGTGTGTCAGACACTGTAGTTCCCAAATAAAACCCAATAAAGAAAGCTCTATTTGAACCCCCTGCATGGGGTTTTTCAAATCAGAGTGCACATGATTTATACAATATTAAACAGAAGAAAATAGGAGGTTATTTTAATGAAATGGGAATAGAAGAGAATGGAGTTTGGTTTCAGATGTTGTATGTATTGTGAGTCATCCCAATGCTTTTATGTTAGATTCCTGAGTTACACCAATCAATGAAATTGGCCTGTGCTTTTCTCTCCCTTTCTTCATTTAAACGTCAAAGTGAAATTCAAAGGCTTGTGCAGAACTACTTGAGTCATTCAGAAGATCACTGCCCCACTGGGGATTCTCTTTGTTTCAGCACTTGAACACTATTGGTTTTATTATCTCCATTCAGGTTTTGTGATTATTCTCATCCATAGTCTCCTAACAGTCATTAGAGATGCAGACAGAGAAAGAGTTCTGCCTTTGCATTGCATGAATAAATATAAATACTATTTGGTGACTTGTCAACAATATCTACTAGTGACACAATGTAGTAGCATACTCTGGGTACTAACAGCCCCATTTGTGAGATATTGAGCCCCCTTCATTCCTATTGGTTTCACTGGCGTTTACAATTCTCAAGACCAGATGGTTTTTCACTACACTGGAAGATACAGAGGAACAATAATAATGATGACCAGTGAAGTTGCAAAGTGTTTTAGCTCAGCTCCACAACAGCCACTAATTACTTCAGCTTTAAACTTGCTTAAGGTGTGGTTCTACCTTACAAATCTTTTGATGGCAAAGCTGGTTTTTAAGTCACTGTTGCTCTTAATTCGGACAAGTTTAGGTCTTTTTGAACAAACGCATAGTGCAGATATGTGAAATGGTCTTCTTTTTGTTCTTAAGTGACCTGCTATAAAGGATTCCTTCAGCATGAGTAAGGGAGTTACTGGGGAGCAGGAAAAACAGCAGGGAAGGAGGGAGAAAGGGGTAGGAATCTCTTAAACCAACTCTTCCACTGAAGCATTCATAGCAAAGAAATGCAGGAGAAAGTTAGTGCTTAATTAGAGAGGCCTTGAGGATTGTTACACTTAAAGTTGTAATTTTTTTTCCTAAACTGTTTTTTTTTATTGGTGTGTGTTTTCTTTGGGGTTTTTTTGTTTGTTTGGGGGGTTTTTGTTTTTTTTTTTTTTAATAA
This sequence comes from Strix uralensis, assembly GCF_047716275.1. Lineage (NCBI taxonomy): Eukaryota > Metazoa > Chordata > Aves > Strigiformes > Strigidae > Strix > Strix uralensis. Next base: position 14,957,632 of record NC_133982.1, on the reverse strand, counting down.
TATGAAGTTGGAATTGCACTCAGATATCCTGGATCGTGGTAGCGTTTCATTACAACCTGATTTACAGTCTGCTGAGGTTCAAAAGTTGCTTCTTGCCTACTTTATGTAGACTCTGAAGGACTACATAGCCCGTTGATGAGGAGTGAAGAGCTCATTCAGGAAAAAACAAACTAATGGAAAAAACGGTGATAATGTCCCACAACTCAAACCAAATCAAAATCTTACTGTAAGATTTTATAAAGTTAAGCCAATATTTTTAATGGTGAGAGATAGATGCATGAGCAAGTCTGAGCCAGTTCAGCTACTGCTGGTGGTTTCTAGTAGTGGTTTATGTGGGAGCAGGTGAGGAGGAATGAAAGGCTGCTTTGTCTTTCAGAATGTAAAGCAGACTTGCTTCTGGTTCTTCTCTGGCACTAGTGTGACATCATCTGGGTGGTCTTCCCATTGCTCATCAATGTTAATATCAGATCACCTATAAGAGAAATCTTTTAATTAGTATACAGTTGTATTTGAGACTGAGGAGTTTGGCAGGAGAAAACATAGGCAGTGATGATGAGTTTTAAATTTGACTCTGAGAAACTGCATTATGTTTTCCCTGAGGTAAATTCTGGTTTTCAGGTCCCACTTCCAACTGCTGGGAAAACCCTGTCTCCTGCACAGTCAACCTCCAGTTAAACAAAAGTTTCAGTGGAACATAACAGTCATGGGTAGGATGGAAATTATCAAGTCAATGGAGAAAGGGTAGTGCAGGAATAGAAAACAGATTGCTGAGCTGATTTAGACATATCATATGTCAATTAAACAGCTCTGTTTTCTAACTCAGTCTATTTCAAACAGGATTTAATTTTGTCCAGACTAGATAAGTAGTGGTGGTGTTTAGTTTTAGGGCAGTGGAGTGGTAATTCACAGCTTCATCTTATGTTTTTAATAAGGGGTAGTCTCAGTTTATAGTTTTGGTTGCACATACCTATTGCTCTAGGGAGAATGGACGTTGAAGGCCAGGTCTAGACCCAGAAAGAACTTTCCCTTTGCTGCTGACAGGGGGTGGAATAATGAAGTTAGTTACATCCCTTTTTTTTTTTTTTTTTCTGTTTTCTATGATATGGCCAAACTGTAGGCAGAGAAAAAGTCTTTTGCCTCTCTCAATATGTGTGAAGTGAAGAAAATCTTATTGATTCTGAGTAAGGATGAGAAGCTTGGAAGGAAATAACACCTAGGAATAGTGAAAATTCCAGCCATATATCACAGTATGTATCAAATTTTTTTAAGCAATATTACATTATAGTCCATTCAGTGCTAACCTAAATGGAGACAAGTGCCGTAGCAGATACAGCTATCATGTTTTTTTGGTATTTCCACTTGAAATTTGCTTGGTAATATCAATCTGAAATACAATAGCCATTAACCCTCATTAACCCTATAGAAACATGATCAAGACAGGTGTTCCCAATAGGACAAATAGAAGAAAGGTCTTAGGCAGTAGGCCATGAATTAAATTGAAAATAATCTCAAAATAAGTCTTAAAGATGAAACTAAATAAAAAAGGCACATTATAGAAAAGAAAGCATGGTAGTGCTGAGGCAAGCAGTAATTTATTAATGTTTGTCTGCAGAAAAGTAAAGAAACTCTGCATATCTGTTTTGCTTAATTATCTGGTTGACCTCAGTGAAAAGAAAAAAGCTGAAGTTAAATGCATAACATTTCTCTTTACAGTGTTTTTTTCTCAGTTCCTTTCTTATGAGTACCCATGTGGTTTCTCTGCTTCTAAGCAGAGTGATAGCTCTAGTCATTTTAATAACCTCTGAGAAAGTGCTTCAGGACATATTTGCAGAGCTGAGGTTGCCATGCCACAGCCTTGTCTCCTTACCATGCTCCAGATATTGAACCTTCCCGTAACTACAATTACAACATAAACCACAAAATGTAGATTTACAGATTGTTTTCAACAACACCCATTCAAATTTACTTATATTTACACTAGAAAAATTAGGGTAAGTGCTATTGTGACCAGAGACATAGACCAAGATCAATAACCAACCAATTCTTGGCTAATAAAGCACTTCTCTAAGGTCTATGGTTGCTTTATTCTGACTTTGAGGTTGGCCTCTAATGTCTTATCCATTGACTTTTCCCGTAAATATGTCTAATAGAGACCAAGCTGAACCCTGAGAAGAAAAGATACACTCTGTTTGGTAAGAATTGCTAATTAACTTGGTATGTAAAATCTGTAGCTACTCTCTGCTTTTAGCTTGTCTTTGGTGGCAAATATGCATGTGTAACACAGGTATAAAAGTCAAACATTAATTCCTGCGATATAGGTAGAGGTTTCCTAAAGTAGCAAGCAGTTCAAATCTACTCTATTTCTTATTTTTTCAGTGTGAAAGTCTTGTGCAATAAGGAAAATGACTACTGGAGAACACATTTGGAGCAGGGTAACAGGATATCTTTGTCATGGACTCTGGTCATATATATTTTACATACATCGATTAAAAGATAAAAGGGTTTTGTTTTGCTTTGCTTTTGAAAAAGAGAAGTGCGTTAGCATTTCATTGCTTGTGCTAATCTATATGAGTTGTTATATTAAAACTTAGGGCCTGGGCACCCTTTGCCATGTTCGAATTTGGTGAAAACTGAAAATATCGTGCATGATTAAATTTTAGGTTCTTGGGGCCTGATTGTGCAAAGAGTTGACAGATATGGTCCAAGTCCAGTAAAGCCTTTTAACATGTACTTTAAAGATACTGAATCATCAAGAGAGTATGATAAACTAAACTTTGTAGGGGATAAGTATAACTTTGTGATGTTAAACCCTGGTTATGCCTTAGTCTTTGTTAGGATGATGAGAGTATCACAAAAGATAAATTGTTCATGCTACTTATCAGATATACAGACTTTTGATAGGGTGGGTTAGGAGCTGTTTTCCTTTGGTGGTTCCTCATGGTGCATATGATGTGACAGCACTTTCAGAGGTGGGTATATCCCCTCCCTACGTTCAGGTCAGGGCTGTGCCTGGTGCTGTATACCCTCACGTTTCCTGTATCTGCCCCTGGAGCGTTTAAGGTTTGAATAATGCCAGACAAAGAATGCTGAACCTTAGGTCTGATGCAGTTTGGAAGCTGCTGGAGAGAATCCAAGTGAAGTCAGAGAAGCTTACACCAAGTTAGACTTGTGGGTCTGGCCCAGTTGTCTTGGTTTTTCCTATTTTATCTGAGTGGATCCCACAGTGGAAGAATGGCTGCTCGTTGCTCTCCAGGTGACAATATTCTATTCAAAGACATCCATATTAACCACTGAGAAGTGGTGGTTCATTCTGCCATTTTCATTTTGGGTGTTGCATACTTTCCAAGTGGTGCGACTCTGACAGAATTAGTCGTGCTTGCATGAGAAGATCTCTGTATTGTTACAGTGAACAAAGCAATTAATATGTTTTTAATTTGCACCTAACAAAACAAAAAGGATGCGTTTATTCTGTGTGACATTTAGACAAATTTTTCTTTAAAAACAAAGTTTCATGCTGTGACTACAATTAGTGTAATTGTCAGCTCTTCTCTAAAAACAAATATGTATTAAGAGAAAAGCCAGTATTGTGCCCTCCTCTGGTGTGAAAATGAGACAATCAAAATCTATTGTAATTACCTCAGTGATATTATAATTAGCAACGATTAAGTTATTCCATGCTGTTTTTTTCCTCTTGGCTACAATTAAAAAAGTATATATCTTTCTGTTGCACATTACCACTGATCATTTTACCTCCATACATGTCTCATAAGTGGGTAAATTAGAAGTAATTTTAAAGCACAACTCCGTTAAAACATATATCTTTCTTTTTAACTGTTTTAACCCTTTGCAAGTTTCCTACATCTTTTAACATCTGTGTAAAATAGCCTTGTTTGTTTGTTTTAAATACTCTCTGGGCCATTAAACCAAAGCCATAAAAATGTGGAGAGTACCCTACTTACTTGTAATAGATGATCTAGGTTTTCAAAAGTCACTATCCTAAGTGACAAACAAGTGATGCCAGAGATGTTTTGTAAGCCGGAACTCAGCATCACACCAGAATCCCATCAGGAGATACATTTCTCCATCTGTACTCCCAGTGGGGTTGTGTTTGGAAGGCATGCTCTGGGCAGTTCAAAGTCACATTTTTCAGATCAATCTCCACCCAAAATGTAGTGATTTCCACAGCTTTTAGGGAGGAGGAGGAAATACTAGAAAGAGTGTTTAAGAGCTGATAAACCAGGTGTTAGTGGTTCCTATATACTTGTAGTGTGCAGAAAACTCAGGCTCAGCATCCTTTTCTTCCTGAAAGCAGCTGAATTCATGGGATGTCCTTATTCTAGGACTGAAGTACTCTCAACCTCCTTTTTTTGTTGAATCTGTTTCACCTTGTGAAAAAGAACATGGATCAAGAAGAGGGGGAAAGACTTGACTTTGACCCATTTAGTATTTCAGGGCTTCAGGTGTAACAGAGGAGACCCATGTTCTTAAAAGATAGTTACTGTATTTTACCATAAAAAATTACAAGATAATCCACAAACATCTATGTCCCAGTCATCGAAACAAAGACACTCCCAACTCACAAAGATGAATATAACCAGTTCCAGAACTGCTGGTTCTATATAGAATAGCTGCAAAATATCCTAACTCCAAGTCCAAGAAGATGAGAGGGGATACTTAAATCGGGTAGGAAAAAACATGGGCCAGTTTTACAACAGAGATTAAAAATGCCAAAACAAAACCCCCAAAATTCAGTCACATCACTTTCCCTAAATAAATGATTGCATTGCAGACCAAAAAGAAGCAGCAAAGCACTTACAAGAATTGTATGAACTGTAGATCTAGTGTATCAGGTCTAGGAGGAAATTTTCTGTCCTTTTGAAATTCTCTGTTCTGTTTGCATCCCCGGTATCTTACAAGAGTTAGTTTTCAATCCCAATGCTATCAGACTTTAAATCTCATTCTCTCACTGATCATCTAGTCTAGCAATGCTTATTCTGGCACCACTCCAGGACTAAATATGGCAAGTCCTGGACCTTGGACCAGTGTAATTTTCATTCCCTGCTAAGTGCCTACATTTTTAACCACACAGAGGCAGAGCTCTGAGCCTCAGGCTTCCTTTGTGTGCATGTCAGTGATGTTAATAATGTCTCTATTGGTATCTTGTCTCTGAAGTGAACTCCTAAGGCTTTCATTCTGTGAGTGGAAATCCTTTCTAAAAACGATTCCATCTCTGACTCTGTATGGGGTACTGCAATCTAGTCTCATTAGAGACAGAGAAAGCTCTTAGGCCAGCTATGGAAAGACAACAGGAAACTTTATTTCATCCAACTTTGCCCAAAAATGAATCTATGATTTGCTTTTTATTTTAGTCATTAAATGGCTGTTTTCAGATCTCATACTAAAAGGGCCCTATCCTCTGATGTTCAGAGTGAACTTTATTCAGCCAGGAGTTAATGATGTTCTTCACCTTGCAGGATGATAATGCTAGAAATGAAATTCTGAATATGTTGGGGAGCTGCTGTCCAGTTCTGGAATACCATCGTTTGCTCCTTTTAACATTGGTAAGGGGAGGAGTATGTCCTAAATGAGAGCTTCTGGCTGAGCCTTGGGGTAGCAGTTACACAGTGCATTGAATCAGCTGCAATACCTGTGTGAACAGAGAATGCAGTTTTGACTCCTGCTGCAGCTGACTGATTCTTCTTTTAGCTTGCAACTTATTCTTTCATCTCTGCATTTTATATTTAGAATAGTCAGGTATATTTTTAGAAACCTGTGTGTACCATGCATAGGAGAGGAAACAACCAGATAGAATAGGATAGAAAGTGAGTAGGCTTCTCTTGCAATGGACATATGTGTGTAGTACTAATGCTATTCATTAACATCAAATCTTGACTGAAAGTCTCTTCCTGTAAATGATCAGCTGAGATGTGACACGTACGAGTTGGAAAGCACCTGGATGCTACAGGGAGCCTGTTGATGCCTGTGATTATGTTGTGTTTCTCTCCTAAATATGCTTATGCTTTACTAGGCTTGGATGACTTGTCTTCATTCCTGCCCCCTCAGATACTCCATAGCACTCCTTATATTGATATATGATTTTTATTTTTAAATGCTGCTTACTTATTTACATACTGACCGCTTATTCAAGACCAAACACTTTACAGGAGAAAAACATAGTTTTGGACTCCTGATGTTTCTGATATTGAGAGATTTTAAAGTCACTTCTCTGTGTCTAGTCTGGTGTACATGTACTGGGCAGAGTTATTTATATGCACCATATAGTAGCAATGCTTCATTACTGGCCTTATGAAGATTGCTTTGTAAAAGAGCTTGGCAATAGAGTTATCAAAGTTAATACTACATCAAAAATACTGATTCTTACAAGTCTGTTAGAAGTGGAACATTTTGTGATGTTGCAATGTATACAGAAGTCATTCACATTCTGGCTGCTGGGTTTGTCTGACCTTAGGAGAACCACCATCATAGCTTGAAATTCTTTTGGTTCATTAGCACTAATACTTTCCTCCGAGTGTGCATAAGCAGGTCTAACAAGTGTCAGTAATGGCTAATTATTCAGGTTGGGAACGTGCTGCATGACTGCAGAGGCACTTATTCAGTGATATCATACTGATGTTGACGTATAAAGCTAGCCAGCTTTTAGGAGCTCATGGGAAGTCTTCATCCTTATATCCTCTGAGGATTCTTGTTTCACTTTAATGTGGAGGACTTAGTCTGTGCCATCTTGCTGACAGTAATACAGAATTAGTAAACTAATCCTGTTCCTCACTGATGATCAAAGGTAGGGCCTTGTAAAATGAGAAAAGAAAAATGCACAGACCTGTGTGACAAAAGTAAACTAAGAATAACTCAGTTATTGTTCCTGTTTCTGGTAAACTGCTCAGTGCCACTCTGACAATGAAGAGCAAAGCCAGAATGAACACTTTCCTGTTAGCATGAATGTAGCCCATGTTGTTAGAATACGGAAATGATTTTAAGTAGAGTGAGCTGTGCTGCCTTTTGTACACGAGAAAGGCTAATCCCATTAAAAGTAATGGTCTGAGATTGCTCACTGCAAGTGCTGTTAATGAGTTAAGTTTGTTCTGTGTGTAATGAGTCCTCAGTGTTCTTTATGTCCTCCTTGCTGATGAACTGCATAGCAGGAGCTGTCATAAGCTTAATTATGAAGATTTCCATGAGTGAAAATATCATTTTAGGAGGCAGAGATAAATAAACGGCATTTGTGAGCTTCATTGTGTGGAGCACAGAGCACTCTGCTCTCCTAATTTTTCTGGTAGTTGCAGCAGTTTGGCAGAGCTCAAATTTAAGCCCATGTTACTTGACTTAAATTTTCATAATGTCAGACCTAAAAAGCCATATTAAAGATTGCACTTTGTTATATAGATCCCACTGCACAAAATCAGAGCAGGCCTCTCTTTACAGCACAACTTAATTTCCTTCAGTCTGTAAGGATTTTTGAAACCTATGAAATTGTTAACATCCATTGTTTCCTTTCTTTCCCACCTGTTTGTGAGGTTTTATGAGCCAAATTGCAAAGGTCTCAAATCTTGCTTCCATCTCCATTTAAATCTGCTTCATTTTGGCTTGCATGTAAAGATCACATATATAGCCATTTGGTTATCATGGTTACAGGGATCAAAGTGGGCAAATTCTCCACATAAGCAATTGGGCTAGCCCAGGAAAGATGTAGGGTACGCTTGCCACAGCATTTTATATGTGCTGCCAACTAGCAAGTGCTTGGAGGATCAAGTCCGAACTTAGACTGAATCATTATGCAATATTTTTTTCACAACATGAAAATACTGAAAATAATTATATCGATTAAGGCACCTTGGAAGGGACAGAAAAGCATCTTATGCATATGCAATAGCATAACAGTTTAGAATTTTCTATCTTTTTAGTATTGAACAGGAGTGTTTGATCAGCTATATAAATGCTGCTTGGCAAGGAATGTTGACTGTATCAGACAACATATGGTTCTAGAGTACACATTTGCAAATTAAGTGTATCTGGTCACAAAATGTGTTCACTTTTATTATAAAACACAACTTGCCTCCCCCCATTTTCAGTCACAGCCCATTTCATTTGGTGAGTAGATTATTCAATAAAAACCACTCTTGGATATAAGATGGATCGGATTCAATAATAATAATAAAAAATCGTAACAGTGACATTAATAACCTCAGTTCCTAGCTCAGAACTTGTTAGCCAGATCAGCCTCCAGCACAGTACTAATGTATCCATGAAAAGGAGGAAAGAAAATGGAGGTGCTTTTATTTTATATCCATATCGAAGCTCCTTTGTTGGTGGCAGCCACTTTAAAGCAGTCAGTGCTTGGGAACTGGATAGTTTTTGTTATTTGATAACGAGGTTTTCAAGCCATGATGGCTGTTCTGTTAATTGGGATGCCATTTATAAGACCTAGAGACCTGGGTCTGATCATGAAAAAAATATCAGATCTTATGGACAGAGATACTAGGTTGAAACCTGCATATTTAGGGGAAAGCCTGAGTACAGATTTTGTCAATGTTCTCTAAATTGCTATAAAATAAAAAAATCCAAAACCTACTTGCAAAATTATCCCAAGCCTCAGGCATATGAATCAAGCCCTGAATCTCATTACTAAATTGTCTTCTGTGTTAGGCTGTTCACTTAGGCCTGTGTCTGAAAAGATATTTATGTACCTAAACTCCTGTGGAACTTGGTAGGAGTTTAAACACTCAAAAAGAACATAGGATTTGGCCTGTTGTATAAATCTATGCTAGCCTGATTGTAAACCACTGTTTTAAGTAGTACTGTTGCATGCATGAATAAGACCAGGCCCTTCTGATAGCATTTGCTTTCACTGGGTTGAGATTGTTCTGCTGCATGGCATTTATTAGATGAGAAAATAAGCTTGTCCCAACCAGTACTGCTCTGGTGCAACTCTCTCCTCTTTGTATTGCCATCGTTTCCTACTAAGGTTGCAGTGTCAGTGCTTTGTTTTTCAGCTATCTTGTAACACAAACTTCTGTGCTCCCTTAAAGTTGCTATTAAATCAGTTACTGTGCAAAATAAAATCAGGGCAACATTTACACGCAGTTTATGGAGTGGCAGACTTCATACTACCCCGCTGTAGCCAAAGCAAGCCTTGCTTGCAGTGATAATCAAATAACTGAGGTTCTCACAGTGTTAAAGGTGTTTCCGTCATGACTGCTGCTCTCAGCAGTGCAGAACTTGGTGGCTACTACTGCCTTTTTCTAGTAAATTCTCCTTCATTTCTTTTAAATTCAAAAGGCTGGTAACCATGAAGTAAGGAGGCGTGGATGCTGAAAGGTCTTTGGAAGCAATAGGTGTTGAACAAGTTGTTAAACAAGAGAATTGGATGTCTTTTTTCATCATTCCGTATGTAGCATTGATTGATTGGAGTTTGAATAGGTATTGGTTTTAGATAAGCAAGACAAAGTGAAAGATCAACAGCAGCCAGTGAGAATGAATGTTAGAAAAGGACTGTAAAGATAGTATCTTGTGAGGATCTGACTAGACATAGTTCTGCTCTCTTTTGTGCTACCTGAAATCTAAAGTCACTCCATAGTGACCACAGACCTAATGGACTAACTTCAAGGAGAAGATAATTTAGTTTAAGAGAGAAAGGAAACTCAGATAGTTTAGGCTGGTAAAATGGCTGAAAGTCAGCAGTTTGACCTACCAAGGTTTTGTATGCAAAATTGCCTTCCCAGTATCACTTGGTTGTGAGAGCTTTGCACTTCTAGCAGAGAGGTAATGTAAGCAAAGAAAGGCAGCAACTGCCAAAGACCACAGAACAACATGGTAACAGAGCTGAGAGCAGAGCTGGAGTTTATTGAGTCCCAGAGTTGTTCTGTGACTGCTAAATTACACTTCAAGCCTCTCACAAGCTGGTTTTAAATGTAGTTGTAATGACAATATACACAAAACCTTCTACCTAAAATGTTCTAAAGCAACCAAATTCAAAATTTTATACAGTAAGCAGATATATTTTGATTGCATATACTAATTTTCTGGTAGGTACTAATAATGATATGAAAATAGGTGGGAGATGAGCATTTGTCATAGGAGATGAATGGCAGTAATGGAAAATAATACATTTATTACTGTGGCTCATCCTGTGGGGTCTCCAGGTCTCTGTTGTAGTCTTGGAGTATCTAAGACTTTTGCCTATGTACAATCTCTTTAGAAATATGAAGGTTTACATCCTTGTGACAAGGAGTGGAGCTTTGGGTGAGGCTTGGGATAATCCACTGGTGAGAGCCTTAAAAGAGGGGATGTAGATCTAGGCCTTGCTTGATCACAGATCCACCTTGAAGATTTCTACTAGTCACACCAGTCTTCTCAAGCTCTGTTTGTCCTGTTCTTTAACTGTTGGCAGTTTCTAATAGTGCCTAGCTGAAGGGACTCTTGATTTCAAGTGGAGTAATACGCATTTGTTCTGTAATTAAGAAATCAAATTAGCAGAAGTGCGGGTGTCATTCATCCAATTCATGCCTTTAGGACATGAAAGTAATAAATTGATAGTCTCTCTGAGCCAAGTGAGATCCAAACATGGGTGCAGAAGACCCTGCAAGGGTAATTGCACAAGCAGCCCCCACTGAGGAAGAAGTGAGTTTGTAAGTGCAACGCTACATTCTAGGATTGAAAGCAAAGACTGATGCACTCTGAGGACCATCATTTAGTTTGTGATGTAAGATGGGGATCCTACCTGTTTACGGTAAAACTGGAGAATAATTTGGTTCCGAAGAATCTTTTCTTTTGAGAAACAGGGAATTCCTGTAAAAATCATTCCAAGCCAGTTATTAAGGATGGCCTTGATACCAGCACAGAACAAACATCCTGAGTCTGATACTGAACTTTTCTAGACTTGCAAGCTGAAAAAACACACCACAGAAGACACTGGAGTTACCACTGTACTATAGTTACTGCTGTGTAAGCAATGTCAGTCCCATCCTCCTCAGCCTCATCAGCCTTTTGTTTTTCTTTATACTAAGATTGGAAAGTAGAGCATTAAGTTTTGAATATTCAGCCCTTTGCTGTATGTCACAACTTTTAATGTTACAGAAGCCACCCCTTTTACTTAAGCATTTAATTCAGTTTTTATTGTGCAAATTATGCTTACCCAAGCAGTACTATTTAATTGATTAATAAATTACCATTGACTGTCGATGTTCTTGGATTTCCTTTCTGTGCTATTGGAAACACAGCTGACAGTAATTAAATAATCATTTCATCACAAGTGATGACTGAGTTTATCTAATTCAGTAGCTCTCTTACGTAACTAGTTTTAAGTTTGAACTCTTATAGGATAGATCATATTGATTGATGGAGGAGGAGCAGAGAGATAGCTATCATGTGTTGTTTCTTGCATTCAGAAGAGTAGGTAAGAATTGTCCTGATAGCTTATTTGACACATGGGTAAACAGTATTTTTTTTTTTTTTTTTTTTAAACCTTGAAACCTATAGTGCTGTAACATGGCTCATTTAAAGTTCACCTTGTAGCACTCAGCATTCAAGAACACTAATTTGTGTTCTCACTAATGTGGACAAATGTGTAATACAAATGATTGTTATTCAGATAAAAAAAAAATTAAGAGAAATCTAGTTTAAGCATGTTAGCTTAACGCCTAAGTATATCTTTTAAAATAGTAGCATCTGAATATGTGTATACATGTACATATACGCTTAAAAATGTATCCTCTCTGTCTCATCAAGTAAATAACCATGCACTCAAATTACATTTTCTATTTCATAAACTTCTTAAGTAGCATCTTGTAGCTCTCACAGGGTATATTCTGATTTCAGTAACACCAGTTAAAGTGTCCCCCAGTCAAAACAGTTATTCTGGATTGGCAAAAATATAGCTGAGGTCATTGTATCGAGGGAAAATTATGAAATGTGACAAGTAGCAGAAAGAACTCGTGGAATTTTCTTCAGAAGAGTTGTTAGGGCACAATTCAAGCCCAATTGATCAGGGATGGCTTTAGAAAAATGAAATTAATTCTGCCATGATAAGAAGTAGATTAGATGAAAGGCTAGAAGCTCAGCTACTTGTTGCCTAGCCTTGCAAGTTCTCCTGGAGGGAAAACTGGCATTTTCAGCCAAAAGTCAACCTTTTGTCATTTGAAGATGAGTGCATAGTTTCAGGGTCTATCATTTGGGTGTAAGGAAGTACTGTGGAGAATTGTGGATGATCCCCAGTTTCAATTTTGTTAAGGTTGGGAATAAACTTTCATTGTAAAGCATGCCATCAGTAAGTGTGATTGCTGGGAAGATGGCAAAACCTGAAATGAAACATGGAGAAGTAGTGAATGGTCAACAAAAGATGACCTCAGGGACACCTGTTTTTAAAGGTACACAGCAGGCTTTGTGTCTGTTCACAGAAGGAATGTCTTTGGAAAATCATCTATTATAGTCAAGAGAAACCAATTTCTCCACCGCATGCTTTACATGTGACATTTAAAATGAAGGCCCAAGTCATGTACAGAAAGTTCCTTGTTCATAAGTATTATGTGGCTTTGATTCTGAAGTTAACGAGAGCAAAGAGTAAAATACCCTGAAACTGAGCAGATGAAGCACTCACGCAGCTTTTATGACAGTGATAAACTATCCAAGCTCTGCAATTCTTGCTTTATGATGCTTCTGTCACCTCCTCAATGAAAATGCCATCTTATTATGTACAGTGGGTGTACATTATTCTATATATATTCTAAATCATTTGACTATTTTGGCTCTCCATTAATGGCAAATTACAGTAAAAGTCTAAAGGAAATGTCTGTGATGACTCTGTGAACACTGAAAGAATTAATTATGATTGATTTTGTTAATTAAGTTCAGTGGCTAATGTCTTTACAGTAATGGGATGCTTAAAAGGCAGTGGCAGTATTAAGTGTTGCACCTATAGCTGAGTTGAAGAGGTTCAGTGCAATGTGGGTATCTATCTCCATGTACACGACAGGCTGTCAGGGAGTCACTTTTATTCTAGGCTCACGTGTTTTAGGTGAGACTTGTCTGGTAAACAATTATCAAGCAAAGTCTCCTTATTTACATGGCACTGAATACGTTACATAAAAATGGTATTTCTGCCAGTTCTGTTTTCTCATTAGGTCTAAGGGTTTGGGATAGATTCTGGTCTTAACTGTCTGGTTTACTTTCTTTTACTCATGTCCAGCTGTGTTAGCCCATCTATCTAGAGATAACCTTTTCCAGCCAACACTGGTTTCCCAGAATCTCTTGCTTTCATGATATAATTGCTAGTGAATCCTCTTGGAAGGTGTCTTTGCACTCTGGCAATCGCCTTCATTCTTTATTCCCTGTTTTGTCCCCATCTCTGTCCCCCCTTTATGAGGGAAATAGGAGAATAGAAAAAGGCTAAATCCACCCCCTAAACTCATTCTGTATGTGTATATGTATGTACATATGTGCACTTCCACGGAGCTAGAAGTGGTAGAAGAAAGAATTTGTAATTGATACATATTTTGCTTCAAAAATGCAAAATCAATTTAGCTTTGACAGAATCATGCAGCTGGATGGCATAAGCTGACTTTGTCCTCGTGACAAACATACTTCAGATAAAATGCCTCAACACATAGGTTCTTCTGATGCATTATGTATTATCTTGAGCAGACATCCTAATGTCCAGTATAGATTTGGCCTTGAAATTATTTTTTATAGCTGGGTATATGTTGCTTTAAAAGAAAGCTGCCACTTGCTATCTCTATACCCTTGCAGAAGCTTGCCAAAAAGGGTTTCCCTCTTTTTCCTGCAGAATTATTTGTTTTTCCTGACACAAAGGAGAGTGCTTTGTCATTGTTTTCTGTATAACATTGATGGATTTCATGTTGAATGGGTATTGGGTTTTAGTTAAACATGACAGGGGAAGAGATTTATAGGCAGCGGCCGCAGAGGTTGTTTGAAAGGCCCAATAATGCTTCACTGCACAGATGTGTTTTCAGTGTTCTCTGATGGTAAAGAACCAACCGGCTCATATACACTCCACCCTCATTACGGAGCTATCCTTGAAAAGCCGAGTGTTAACAACTATATAGGTTTTCTTTCTTTGGAGTTTCAAAGTAAACAGGATTCAAGGAGCGGCCTTATGTCAGGAATGCTGTACTAATGAGGACAAATTATATTCTAATCAGGTTTCTCCATTATTAATTCACTGTTATTCTGCTCTCTTTTTTCCCCCTCTCCTCCTCTTTGTGTCCAATTTAAAGTTGCAGAAGAAACATGGGGTGGAGTGTTTTTCTTCTGGTGCTTGTTATTCATATTAAGTAGTCTATTCTGCCTTTGGTGTGATGGTGGGTGTTAAGAATTTAAATTCCCTCTTAATGCATTGATAGGATAATATGAATCACCACCCAGAAAAAAAATCCTGTATGGATCTCAACAGCTAAGGGATACTAGTGTGGTTGAGTATATTTCTACACACAAAACATAACTTATTCTGGTTCTGTGATCCTACATAATTTCAGGATTTTCTTAGAGAGGTTTTCATATTTTGTTTCTGCAGAGAAATTTGAAGAAGTGAGTAAAAATATAGAATTCATTGTTATAATTGCATTGGTCTTTCCTTGTTCTACTATAACTTTTACACATTTTCTTAAATCAAATCCTAAAACAAACTTAAAAGTACCATTAAAATGTAAGTGTGATAATGGAATGAAATAAATCTTACATGCATGCATTGCATCTTGTTTGTGTTATCTACATCCCTTGCTTTTGGACCACGTGTATTAGACATTCCATCAGAAAGTACGTACCAGCCGGTAGTGAACCATGTGAAGTGCCAGCTCACAGGGTGTGCACACGCATTCAGTTTCCACCACAGTCACACTGTCATGAGTCCTGACTAGTAGATTTGAAGCACTTGGGGCCTTAATTAACAGCTTGCAAGGAGCTGGAGAGCTGCAGCTAACACAGGAATATCATACTGGAAGGAATTGCCTGGGTCACTGAGTCCAGTCCCCTGTCATTGCAGGCTACTGCATCATATAATTCCTTTGATAAAATGATCAAGTTCCATCTTAAATGAAGTCTGCTAGATTTACTACTGTTCTCATTGTTAGAAACCTCCTTCTCATTCCTAGCCTAAGTAGGTATGTTGCCCATTGACATCATTTTTTCTTATGCCAGCATTGTCCGAGGTTTTAATTTATTCTTTATTTACCTGCCCCAGTCCCATTTTGTGTTTGTCCCCCAGCAATCACCTTTCTCTCATTTTGCAAGGCTCAACTGTTTAGTTATCTCCTGCAAAAATGGGCTCTTTCTTCCTGTGATCTTCCTATTAGTAGGTCCTTCTCTCCAGTTTGAAATACTCTTTCTTGAAGATCAGTGTTCAAATTTGCACAACATAGTCTGGATGAGGACTCAGAAAGAACTGGTATCATGGCATTAGCACATCCTAACCTTCACTAGAAAAATCTAACCTAATGAATAGAAGAAAATTACTTCCCACCTGGTCATATTATGTTGAAGGTTTACAGCAAGAATACTGACTTCTTTCTCCTTATTCATTTCCAGCTGATGAGATCCCATATAGCAGAGATTCTTGTTAGTTACCACAAAGCCTCACCCTCAGAATTTTTTAATCGAGTCCCTTTTCCCCCCTGAGGTCATCAGATACTAGTAGGATCCTCCTCTGTCTTGAGGCTGAGGCATGCAGATCTGCATCTATTTAAGAACACGAACCAAAACTGCTCCCCAAAACTGCCTTAAAACCCAAGGAGTTTGCTATATGATGTTACTTGTACTTCTGTCTTCTTTCAGAGTTAGAAGCTAATTGCTCGTTAGACAAGCTCACCTGGATTGAAAACACACAGTAAAGAAAGCTCTTACAGTAATTGAAGAATCATAATGCATTTGGGTCTAAATTTTGGAATAAGATGGACGGAGTTGAATGCTTTATTTGTGTGCATAATAATAGTCACAATTGCTCATACAGATAATTAGGTGCACTAGCTTACCTTTAGTCAATCTGTAGATGCCATTCCAGAGAATTACACTGTCAAGCAGGGCATCAAGCTAACTCCTTCACATCTTCTGTCATAAACCCAATTATAAAATATATCTGGGATAAACTGATGTCCTACTGTCTTTGTCATTTCTGTCCTGAGCCTTTGAGATAATCACATGCTCTACAAAACAGAGTGATCTTTCTGGAGTTTGGGTTATTCATGAGTGAATTAGCTCTCAGGAAAAACTTCCCCCATCCACAGTGGCTGTACAAGCTTCCATAACTTCCTACCAAGATGTGCTTACCCTTCAAGTTGCAGCCCCAAGTTGTGCCAGGGGAAGTTTAGATTGGATATTAGGAAAAATTTCTTCACTGAAGGGGTTGTCAAGCATTGGGACAGGCTGGCCAGGGAAGTGGTAGGGTCACTATCCCTGGAGGTATTTAAAAGATGCGTAGATGTGGCACTTAAGGACATGGTTTAGTGGTGGACTTGACAGTGTTAGGTTAACAGTTGGACTTGATGATCTGAAAGGTCTTTTCCAGCCTAAATGATTCTGTGATTCATTTCCACCCACTCAGACTTCTTCCCTAGCCCTGCACAAGAAGTGTCACAACTCGGTCCCCACAGGTTGTCTAGAAAGGAAGGTTGATGTCTGTTCTAGGATCTCTCTCAGTGATTGATGCAATTTGTATTTAATTGCTGCTTCTAATCCCAGAAGGTATTCCTTTCAGTCTTGTCATGTGCTTGGGTTTAGGACATCTTTAAAGGAAAAGAGATTCCGAAAAAATTATACAAGGCCCCTCACCTTCCTAAAGAAGGCCTCTCATGCAATGGAAATTAAGGTGACAGTCAACGTGGAGCTCACTACAGGATTGGGGTGGGGCCTGTTTTTGACATATAACTAACCTGAACTGTATCTGCCTTTAGTTCTTAGATCTCTATCGTGGATTTGTGGTCTTCATTGTTATAAATATTTAAATATTTTTATTCCTATTAATGTTTTATAATATTATTTATTAAATACTAGAGTTTAGAGCAATTTGTCATCTGAATAAAAATAGTGCATTTCATTTAAAGTCCAGCTTGTACTGCAAAGTATCAATGTAATACAATGTGTTCAAGATGTTTTTTTAATGCTTATTTCCCCCCTCAAATTGGATGCTGGCTTTCAATTTGAATATTGAGCTACCTGAACTGAATTATTTATCAACTTTAATTGGATTTGCAGACAAGTCATATTTGCACATCTTTTCTAGGAAAAATGGAATTCTTTCTGGGAACTTCTTAAAAACACCAGGTTGAGGACATACAGCTAATTAACTTCACATTTCCTGTCAAATTCATTCTTTCTTTTTTTTGTGTCTAGAAAACTAAAATGTGGGAAATGGTGTTGTAGCTCACCGATTTAAACTCAGACATGTTACAGCACACATCTTCAATCTAAAGTTAGGTAGTTTTTGATAATTATTATTAATTATTAAATTATTATTAAATTATATAAATAAATATATATTACTTAAATTCTCCAGCTATGGTATGAGTCCTGTTATGTTAAGCACAATATGAACACAGAATGAGACTCGCTTTCTGAAGGAGTTTACCATGTGGCTGTCAGGAGCAGCTCATGTCTCCAACCACCTGCGGAAGCCAGAGAATAGAAAGTTTCTACAGAGTCACCTTGCCCTACCCTATCTTCTTCACAGGCTGACCCAAGCTTATTTTGGCCACAACACAGCATGAAGCCTGAATCATGCAATTCATCCTGAATTATACCTATGTAATCCTTATGAACATATTTTCTGGCTCCTCCAGTATGCACTGCTGCCAGAGTTGAAGAAAACCACTTCTGGGTGGAATCTGTAGTGTGACACCATGGAAACTACTGGACAATTTGAGAGTGGTGTCTTTGCCTATCCTTCATTGCTGGTAATCTGTGGATTGAGTTTTAAAAACTACTTTAAGGCATGGGAGATTTGTAGCTAATTTCTAAATACAGTCCATGTGGTTTATGATTCAAAAAAAAAAGTATTAATATGTTAATCAAAACGAACATAAATTTTATGCAGTAACTCATAACTTTATACAATGATTACATGTAACTACATTGTTATTACAGTCTCAAAATTACAGTATAATTATACTTAGTTAATTCCAAAAGCAATTGCTGCGTGGCCAGAATTCATTTATAGAAACCTAGACTAAGCATTGAATTGACTAGAAAAGTGAGGTAAATCTAATTGAGATAGATTGTGCAAACTTAATCAGCAGGGGTATTTAATGGCAGAGAAAACGAAGAATTAAATAAAGCAATGCAAAGGCTATTCAGAAGAGTGGATATATAAGATAATAGGCCTCTCCATCTCTGATGTCATCTGTCTGATTCAGTGACTCATTCCCTAGTATTTTGTTAATTGGCTGCTGGTTCGCATTATATGTAAATATATATATATATATATGCTCATGTATATATGGAGGACATATTTGGCATTCTTACACGGGGCTTTATCCTGTTATGACACATCCCACTTCCAAATGCTGGTGCTTTGCAAAATCAGGAGGATGACTAAAGACTTGCTCTCCCCATTTCATTTATCATTAGCTGTTACGATTCTGTGATAAAATCCTGCTTAGCCAGAAGAACTCATATTTGCTCTTAAGCATTCAATTCAGTTGTCTAAGAAAGGGAAACTTGTAGAGGTGCCATTGGGTACTCAAGACCTGCATGGGGCTGGAAAATACAATGTGGGACCTATGGGAGTTTCACACACTTCTGAACTCATGTGTGAAGGCCAGGTGTGAAACCCAGAGTATCTTAAAATAGCATTAGATGACCATGGGTTGGCAAATGAACCAAACTGTAGGCTACGTTACCCTGATGGCTGAAAAGAAGGCTGAATACCATTTCTGCATTTCCCACTCTGAGTGCAGTCTTCTAGGAACTCCTAGGGAGCCTAAGGGTTGTACTTAGGATGAATGTTATTATATCAGCTGATAATTTCCAGTTTGCAGAAAACAGGATGGTTCTGACCTCATCCCTTGATTGCATCCTTTGATTACATCCCTTGAACCAGCTACAGAGAAAATGGGAGGCATATAGCAGCTTTCCATCAAAGAGACCCTGCATAGCAGGATATTGAAGGGATATTAAAATGGTTTTAATGTAGGGGAGGATTTGAAGTAAATAATGATTTTTTTAAAGAAAGAAATCTGAAAAATCAGCTTGTTCCTGTAGGTTACTTTTACTTTTAAAAGCTGTAAGTTCATATTGATCTTCCTGTTAGCACATGCATGATGTTTATTGCTTTACAAATCTTTATACTGGTGTGATATTATTTTTTTTTGGTATGCTGATCTGCCATTTAATCATATAAAACATATAATTTCACTGATTTTTCCATACAGATCTTAGGTGATCTTTTCGTGCTTGGATTTCAGTTAAATGTCTGAATACTGGTTGATATTTCTGAATTTTTAAAGCAAAACTTTATTTTTATATAGCAACATTGTGCGAATGATGGACTCAAATATCTATTTTAAAAATAATATAATTACATTGTTAAATAATGCTTCAAAACACAAGGAGAGAATATGCATGGATGGTGTTTTCATCCAAAATTGAGATATGGAGAGGTAGAGGCAGAAAGAGATGGAAGTCCTATTTTTGATGGCAGAAGCTGCAGTACTGAAGTGGTGAGCCTAAGAAACTAGAGGCAGATGGGCAGAGCAGATGATAGGAGACCAAGGAAAGTCAGATGTTCACATTTTATAATAAACACAAACAACATACTATTTCTCTGGTGTTCATTATCACTTAGGAGTTAGAACTGCTGACTGTCATGCCAGATGAGTGCTTATACCTTTGGTTAGAGATACAACGAAGTTCAAGCCCATTAGTTCATAAGCTGTGTAGTTCTGATTTTGGAAATGTACCATAAGCAGTATGAGCATAACCCTGAGTTCAAAAGAAAAAATATTGATCAAAAGATTAATGTCTTATTACTTGGAGTTATATGCATATCCTGGAAATTTGACCTCCAATGGATGCATAGAGAGAAAAGTGGCAGCTTAAAAAAAGTTGTATTGATGTTTGGGGGGTTTATTTTTGCTATATGAACACTGATCAATGGATCCGCATGTTATAGTTGAAAAGGTTGCTTTTTCAGTAAAATAAGAAACCGGATATGGTGTATGTGGTAAAGTTTAGCAAGTATTCACAGAGATATACAGCAAATTAACCTTTAACTTTTACTAACCTTAGAAAAATACTTGGTAGAAGATAGAACAGTGCTTCCTATGGTGATTCAGGTTTTCTCTAAAGTATTCATACCATTGTCGATGCTTATGTTTAAAAATTTGTTTGAACTTTCCTATGATTCTCTTTTCATGCCATTTATTTTTACAGTGCAAAAAAGGATGGTACCACCACATACGTTTGTGTTGCATTACATAACTTGTAAGGAGTCATAATCCAGATAGTTTATTGGAAATACTTAAACCAGTTTGTTGACTTCGTGGTGTTACTATGAAATACAGCAGTAGCCATAACTGTGCATTAATGAAAAGCGAAAAAAGAAACGTCACTGGAAATACCGGCTTTTTGTTACCCACCTACAGTTTACTCACCAGAGTTTGAGGAGGAGCTGAAAACAGATGTTTTAGGGTCTTTCCATACGTATGGTATATTCCTCAAGTGTGGCAATGTGAATTCAAAGAAGGTGCCTGAAAGCCCCATCCAAGTGGCACGCTATGCTGTATCAATGCACAGGATTGTAATGCTTTTAATATCCAGGCCATTGACCTTATACATTGATGATATATGTAGTCAAACAGTAGTGGCAGAGAGCTTATTGGAATGGCTAATAATTCCAGTGGAGTCATGTACTGTCAACATGTACTGCTAGGAGACTCTTACTCCTTGGACCATTAATATTACACTGCATGTAACAGCATTGCGTGTCAAGATATACATGTGTGATACTCATCACTGCAATCAAAAGACACAAGGTTGTGATAATTTCCAAGTTATCATCCTAATGTTTTGATATTACTTGGCTAATATTAAATGCCATTGAGATACAGAGAAATGGTAACAGCACATGCATGGTTAGCTGAGAGCTTGACTGTGAAACTCAGGCGTACTGATAAGCATTTACACAATCACTCAATGAACACGCTGAAATTATTTGTGCAAGCAATGGTTCTGAATATGGGTTAGATAATAGCTAGTAATATCAAACGTCGTATGAATTTACGGTATCTGTGGATTATGCAGATGTTGCTGAGAATGTCAGATCTGGCACAATATAGGTTGAGAATGCCTAGATGACATTTTAAACAGTCCCCAAAACTCCTGTTTGTCATCCATGTCAGAAATAAAAGACCTTTAAATCTTGACCCAGCCCTAATGGTAGTCTATGACTGCATGCAATGGTAAACGCTGAACTGCAGATTTATGGCCTCTGTGCACGGTGCTCTCCCAGTGTTGGAGTTAGCCCCTCAGCAGACCTTAACTACCATAGGACTGGATGAACAAAGATTCACAACAACAGATCTGGCTCTGAGGACTTCCCTGCTGAAGCCCCGAACACCTGCAGCTACTGTTGCTTCAAAGTAGAGTTTTGGGGTGCTCAATACAGATATAAATCAGGCACTTACTGTGCTTATTTTCTATGACTTTCTCTCGTGGTACCACAGGGGTAAACCTGAAGTAATTTCAACAGCTTCAGCGTAGTTGCTTTAGATTTATATCCACATAAACAGGAGCCCTATTTGCCCATTGTTTCTAAAATATGGCGTTTCTCTTTCATATCAAACTTCAGTGGCTTATTTTATATTCCCTTACATCACATTTTATCACAGATAATCCAGGAATATTGTTTCTCTGAGTAATAAAATTGTTCTTTAGTGCATGACCAGAGTAAGGGATATTGTATCTTTTAAACATCACGTATAGACAAGAAGATATAAATGAGAGTTAATAACCATCAAATGTGTCTATTTCCTTTTCCTATAAATTAGAGCATGCTTTCCTACTGAATTTTGCAAGAAGGAAAACAGACTCCCTCCTGCTGATGTGGGGAAGCAATGCTAAATCTCCCTAAAGATTCACTCTCGCTTCTTACAGCTGTATGTTAGTACCTTTTTATATGCAATTTTACTTCATTTAGTCTTTAAGGTTGTGCCTGAGGTTAGTTTAAAAGGTTAGTTAAATGTTAATGGATGTTAATGCTGCAATTAAATTGTTAAATCAATTGAAAACTGTGGCTCCATCTCTATCTGTGTTAGTGCCGGCCTGAGTTGCATTGGCGTATAAATTAAAAGCTGTAAATCTAGTGAAGTCTAATTAGAGACCAAATTTCTCATTTATCTTATTTTCACAGGACTGTAAGCACTGATAGATAATCAACGAAGGGCTAAAACTTTTTAACATTAAAAAACTATTTTATCTATTTCAGGACTCAGGTGACTGATTATAATTCAGATCCAATTACTGTAAAAGGTCATATGTGAAATGAAGTTCTTACAGACACTACAAGTTTTATTTTACAAGTTTGCATACAGTGCTGCAACATCTACATCCCAAAAAGCAAAAGTAAATACACTGTACAAGATTATGTAAAAACACTCTTCAATTAGCCTCCCTCATGTAACCCTTTGAAGTTTGTGATCTTAATACACTAGTACATCTAGTCTCCAATACTGCAGCACACACTTAAGTTTCCCAGGTTACACACCTGCAAAAGAACCTTGTTGGTTCTTGCCTTCAGTAAGTAAAAATAATTAGCAGTACACTTAAATACATTTGCCATAGATACAGCACTACAAATTCTTGAATTGGTGAGAATGATTATTTCCATTGTTATGTTAAATTAGCTACTGGCAATCTGCCATTTAGGAAAAAAGAAAAAGCCCAGACTATTTTATCTAGGAAGGTCTTGAGGAAAAAGAGATGCCGATCTTAATCCATCTTGCAGTGCCACACTTTTGAGGATGTTTTCATGCAATAAAAACACATGCTACTTAATCTTAGTTCCTCAAAAGTTAAAAGTGAAATTTGATCATGCTGCTTCTGTTGGCTTATTTTTCCAACACCCCCTGTGATTCTCCAAAGTGTAGATCTTAAAGCTGCAAAAAGGCCAACAACAGATTGCAGTATGAGCATAGGGAGCAGCATCAAGACTCATTAGTTTACAAATAAACCACAAGACAAATGTTTAAAATGTTTGTAGGTTCCAAATCACAGTTCTAAAATTGCATCCTTTTGGTCATGTAGGAGTGTTAGAAATGTTACAGTTTTACATGTTGATTTCTTTTTTAGTGACTGTTCTTGGAGCACTCGGGGAAACATGTTTTGCTTTGGGAAAAAAAAAAATCCTCTGTCCTAACCAATTAAGACTTCACGGAAAGAAGTCATAAGCTAGTATTCTGCTAGAAGGCCTTCTTCCAAAGAAGCATCAGCTCGTGTCCTTTCTAGTGACTTCAGCTAAATTTCAACATTCATTAAAACACAAGAAGAGATCAAATCTGAAAATGAATTGCCGAGTGACTTGAATGTTCTGAACTTTTTCTCTCTCCTAAATTTTGTCACAAATTGAGATCTTCTAAAAGCATCTTGATCACAGACTCTGCAGGAAAAATGCCACGTTATGTTGTGTGGCCCCTAGAGCAAATGAAAGGATGTTCTGTTTTTATTCTAAAAGGTGCATGGATTTCCTGACAGCATTTTCTTTCTTACTTGCATCACTTTCAGTATTCACAGATGTGATATACCAAATTACACCAAAAAAAAAGTTGTAAATGAATGATAAATAGTCAGATATCTCCAGTGATTTAAGTGGGGAGATCAGCTCTGTACTATTTTGTTAAATAGTGCTTTTCCAATCATTTTGGTCACTGATTAGTTTATCTTTCAGTAACTATTTATCTATTTTTGTATCATAGGAGTTCTGCATCTTCATAAGAAATGAACAGGACCATTGCTAACAGTGATCATAAATCTCTTCTGCTAAAAGTATTCTCTTCAAAATTGTAACTTTCTTTCCTTTCACTTCTTTGGTAAAAAAAGACAGCAAAGAATGATAATTCTTTTTACTAAGTGCTCAGAGTAGTAAATAGTTGCCTTAAAGCAAGACATAGTGTCATAAAGCAGGATATAAAAATAATAATAGTTGATCATTAATAGCATGTTTCATCCATAGAAAATGGAGCTCTTAGCAAAGATGACTAAACAGCATTATCCATTTCCTTAATACATCTCCTCAATAATGATTTGATAAAATATATGACAACTTTAGCTCACCTTGAAAATAAGTCTAGTTACACTAAACTCTCTACTACTTTCTAAAAACTTGGGTTTTAACAACACTGTTTAATCAACAGACATTTGAGAAAAAGGCATAGTCCTTTATGTCAAAAGAAGGAACACAGACCCAACCAAATGCAGTCAGTGACTAATTGCATTGTAAAAGAGAAGCTGAAGTTAACACAAGAATTGCAGAGATCCGAGTATTTCTCCATAGTAGATCTAAGGCCTGTTGAATTCATAAGGAATGCTTTCAGTCCTGTAAGAACTTGCAGGCTGGGCTGGTTCTTCAAAGGCTGATTGACTTTAACTGCTGATAAAATACTGGACTTGTGGATGGGTTCCTTGAATGGGGTGTGGGAAGGAAGAGATATTTCCTTGGGAAATTGACTGAGAGGTCACGAGCTGATGTGGATCCCAGCATTTGTCATTTGAGGTGATCATGAAATTGAGAGTGTAGGATTAAGGGACAAATTAGTGAGTTACACAGTTGCCTTACCAATGTACACTTTTCATGTTTTATGGTGGATTTACAACAAGGAGAAATATCTGAAACTAAACAGTATTTTGCCATAGAACAATATCATGGTATGACTCTTCATGAAAACTCTCTGGTGTGTGTTTCTGAAGAACCTGAGTGTTATCCACAGATGAAAGAATACTTTCTTTTTTCATTGTTCTTGTCTTGTTGGCTTTCATTGTTGCTTTTGTTTTGGGGAGGCAGAGGAGTTCTTACCTTGCTTTATGTGCCTTTGCTGTGCAGTGTCATTTCTGGACGTAACAAAAGCATTCCAGCAGCATGCTGTGGACCCAGTGGGAGAAGGGCAAAACTTAGAGCAGTTGAAAAAAGGACACGCCACATTCATTATTTCAAAGTTTATTTTTCTAATTCTGTTCTGATCAGGTACTAAACAGCTACTATTTGAAAGCTTTTCTTTGTAACTCAGACACAGAAACCTTCTTCTGACTTTGTAGCCCTCAGAGTTCTCCAGGAAACCTTTTCTTCCCTCTCTCTTTGTTAGCATTCAGCTTTCACATAGATTTTGGTGTATGAATGCCTAAAGAGAGGCCTTGATTTTGTGATTGGGTCAGATCTCTTGGTCTATTTCCATGGCTATAGTACATATTGTATGAAATTTCAGTGGAGAGGTGTTACAGACCTGTGTGAGACACATGGCTTTGTAAATTTTGTCTGTGGCTGAGTCAATCTGACAGCTAGCTGCTGCTTCCCTTGGGCCAGCACAGGTCTCAGTGGCCCCTACAGTGTTGGTTCAGAGAGCTACATAGGCAAAAATTTCTCCCAACTAAAGAAATAAATAATTTTCTTCTGGACGCCATTTATAAGAAAGTGCAAAAACCACCAGCACCCTCTGCAGAGGAGGGGAGTGATGGGGAGGCATCATTCCATTTGGTAACAGTCCACACTTAGGCTCACTCAGCAGTCTCATAAACCTGTATCCAAAAGAGCAGCTTCTTTGTGAGGTTATATTTTGTCGGGAGGGGGTGTACTTACTGTTACAAAAAAAAAAAAAAAAAATCCCATGTCAATATGAAACAGTTGTCTTTCAGTCTAGGTTTTATCTGATGGTCATCACCCTGTCTATTGCTAACTTCAGCAGGATTTCTGTAAATAGCTTGGTGCTATTTGCTTGCTGAGCAAAAGTATCTCTAAATGTCTGGATTAAAGTACTGGTAAGAGAAAACATTTACAAGTCTAAGTTTGTTCCCCAATGGGTAATATACTAGGAGGCAGATAAAATCATCATGCAGTCTTTCATGACTGGCAGTGTCTGGTAACACAGCAATGAGTGCTGAATGTCTAGATAAAAGAGTAAGGCACCGGAATAGCAGGGGATACTGCCGATCAGCACTGAAGTACATTGATAGAATTACTCCCTGTAAAGGGAACTTGGACCGCATCTGCCTGGAGATACCTGACACTCGTCAACATTGTCATTGTCTTCCTTTCATGGGAATCAGATATTAATTTTAAAAAGCCTAAATGCGAGCTAAAAACAAGAGAGAGAAATGTATTTTAAGGTGTCGCATTTAGTCTTGTGACGTTAGCAGCAGTGCTTAGCTGGAACCTCTGCAGGCATGTTGTTTGTTTCAGTAATTACGTGACAATGACGAGGGACAATGTGTTAAGCAGAAAGCAAAAGTACAGGGAATGATGCTCATCCATTAGGAGCTGATAGTGGGATGGCTCTTGGGAGAGATTCTTGCCTGTGACTATCCAACCTCTAAGCTGTGATGATAAACAACAGAACTTGAGAGCAAGGCGGGTGACATCGCCTGCCTGATTCTGGAGAGAGCAGCTCCCTGAGAAAGTCAGCCAGTCAATTTTTTCCTCCTGCCTTCCAGGAAATAGTGTGTCTCAGCAGCTCCCTGAGACAAGAATTCCTTTTTTTTTTTTTTTTTTTTTTTTTTTTTTAAATTTTGATGGTTTTCAGAATGAGAGCTATTTGTAGCGTGATCATCAGGAGTTCCCCTTCCCTCCATCCCTCATCTCCCCACTGCTGTGCAAGCAGGAGCAATCCTCTCTGACAACAGGGGCCAAGGTGGTGGTTTGCAGCAGAGAGATTTAAACATTTGTGCGATCTGGCTGTTTTCAAACAATCCAGGCTCCTGCAAGCCTTACCAGCTGTGACTAATAGTGAAGGGAAGGGGGAAAGAAAGCTTCTTGGGCCTGCAGGCTTCAGACAGGCAGGCTCTAGGGGAAACAAGAGAAAGCCATTAACTAACCACAGTATTATCTTGATTCTCTCAGAGAAACGAGCTAGGGACGGCTAATGAACTAGCCTTAACGTTTCAAACTGAATGCACCTCTGGGAGCTCTGCTAGAACAAACAGTGTGACAGATCAATGCCTGATGCCTATATCAAGAGAAAAGGTTATTTGCTTCTCTAAGGAATTATAGGATTAGTATAGTGCTATGATACACTTTGTATCCTTTTCAAAATATGGTTTTATGTGTTGTGCTTATTTTTATTTTCTAAGCTGTAAACTCCATTAGTGTGAGCAATAAAAAGGAAAGGCAAGGAAAGGCAAGGAAATTCATTCTTTTCTGCCCCTCTCTCATGCCCAGGATTCTCAGGATCCTTTACGTTTGGGAGCCTAAACATGCACTGCTTGACTGCCCAAGGAGAGAATCACCTTTAGAAAGATTTTTTTAAAAATTTGTTTTAGAGCAGTGTCATCTGGTTGGGACCCTATGAGAAGTCTTGATAGGATGCATTCTTAATAAAAGGACCTTGTCTGGGGAAGGTTTTCACTTACTTTTTGCTGCTGTCACTGGTGTCTTCTGTGTCCTTGGGCAGTTCAGTCTGTCCAAACTTTAGATGCCCCTCTCTAAAATGGAATCTTACTGATTGTCTGTCTTTATTATTTAGATTGAAAGCTCCCGGACAAGATGTTCTTCCTATTTATACTGTACCTAGCAAAATGGGCATAGATCCCAGTTGGGAGTTTTTGACAATTTTGTTAATACAACAATAACCTCGAAGTGTGACATGTTTTGTAAAAGACAGGGAGGAAATGACAGAGATGAAGGTGGGAGCTGGAAGTTGTTTACCATATAAAATGGTTAAAATTATTAGGCTTTTTGGGCTAGGAAGAGGTCAGGCTAGCTTATTCTTCATCTTTGTGCCTTGTCCTTTGGTGCTTAGAGTGATACCCAGCTAAGGGGCTAAATAGTCCAAGTGCAGAGTCTTACCTTCTCAACAGGCGGCAGAGTTGTTTTTAACTGCTGTGCATGATGTCACTAAATCCTTTGATATTGGCATTTTTCTTTAAAGCTAAAGCTCTTGAAAACTGTTTTGATCAATTACCTCATACAGGAAGCTACTGTACATATGAAACCATAGATACAAGCTTTGGTCAAGCTATCAAAGTAATTTTCATTTTTACAAATTATTACTTTAATGGGAATTAGATGACGAGTGAATTATTGTTTCTTAAAAAAAAATCTCCAGGTGATTTGTCAAGAGATAATTGTCTGAGTATCAGCATCTAAGAAGGTCTGCATTTCCTTTTAGGAAGGAAAAATGTTAAATGCTTAAATTAAAATAATGTTGTAACTTAGAAAATGGAACAAAATTACCTTTATCTCCCCCCACTTGTACCTAGGAATTAAGTCATAAAGCCATACATATATCCCAACTTAATTGCTTTGTGTCAATTCTGATATTTTTATTCTGGTTCAGTAGCCGTTACTTCATCCATACGTCTACTGATGTCAGTGGAACTACACATGAAATAAAGAATGATTCAGTGTGAGTAAAGCCGTCAGAATTTGGCCTTTTGAAGTTAATGTGAGCTTTGCTATTGACTTCATTGGAGATGAGAAATTGTACTTTGATCATCTTCTGAAAACCACAGTTGAGCTTTGTAGGTTTTAACCAAACATAGCACACTATTGTTTGGTTCAGGACAGTTACTTCTATTTTTCATATAAGTATTTTCTCCTGGATCTTGTGTTCTGTCACAGAAACCAGCGTTACTAGGGCTTTTGTAAGCTAATGTTTACTTTTAGAGTTAATTTTCTAATGCAGAGTTTCTGCAATAAGTTGGAAAAAAGTCATCATTAATACCAAAAAAGAAAACGATCCATTTCTGAACAGCTGTCCTTTATTTATGTGTTTTAAATCGTGGTGACCCTTCTACAGCCATTACGATTTGGGGGAAGGAAAATATGATTAGGGAGGTCACAAAATCCAAATTTCATCTATGTGTAAGAGAATGAGGGTTGATTATTTCAGGGGATATGAAATATAATATAGTGTTTTCAGTCTCTTTCTGTGTGCACTCAGGCAAAGCTCTTATTCAGAACCGAGTTGGGAATTGGCCCAGTCATAATGAAATGTGAAATCTTCTAGTCACAGAAATTCGAGCAACATGCTTGCACAAGGAGGAAAAAAATCTAAACTGATCAAAATGTTGATGTCCTGGAAAGGTGGATGGATGAAATAATTCTTGTTTGTTGAAGTTTTTTGAAAGCCTCTGCGAAGCAGTATTTTAATGCAAGGCACTAACTAAGTTTATTTTATTATTTAAATCAGAAGTGGTCTGAATCATGCTGATTTTACTCAGGAGAACTGTCCCAAAGAAGCAATTCATTGTTATCCCTCTCTTTTCTCGCTGAAGGCAACTCAGTCATCTGGGTTGCACAATTTAGAAATTGGAAATAAATTTCTCAGGTCTCCTCATGTTTGCCACTGATAGATGGCCATGGCTTCTTCAGACTTGGTGGCTCATTGTAACTTCATGAAGTTATCATAGTTGTGCCCGTCTGAAGATATGATCAAGGAAAGTTTTGCAAGGAGAGATATTAAAGATTTTGCTGCTTCCCACAAACTTTGTCATACTAACTTAAGTAGAGGAAACTGAAATGTCCTTTTATCACTATACACATACTGCCTTGTTAAAGATTATACTTTTTCCAAATTCCCAGTAACAAAAAGTAATTGATAGCAAACTGTTTCGGGAACAATGCCAGGCTATTGTATCAGCCCAGCTCCTCCATTATGTGCCTCTGACTGCTACCACGATCTGGAGCTTCCTGGTAAAACACAAAGGAGTGTGTGAAATCTCCCAAACTCAGTACAGTGGTCAGTAACAGTCTTCCAAATGAACTAACTGAATAAATATTTGGTCCAAATTTCCGCTGAAGTTAGAATGGACTTGGGTGCTTACATGCACTCTTTAGTTTTATTTTCATCTTACTGCTTTATTTTTGTAATGACTGATGGCACTTTATGCAGCCAGCAAGCTTATTTCCCAACAAAAAGACATTCTTTCCTTCTCCAGATATGTTTGAATGCCTCTGTTAATGCAATCTTCTACAAATCTACAATTTTGGCAAGCAGAGCTTTGGCAATTTATAAAATAAAAACAATTTTTATTAAACTTCACCTTATACCAAATATATAAAATACCCTTTTTAACATAGGGCAAAGATTTTGTAATGTTTCAAGGTATTACAAGGTGTGTTTATACATGCTTTTCCTGTCTCTTGCTTAGTTTGGACAAGGTCGGTTCAAAAGTCCTTGTTTATATATTTTTCAAGTGGTCTCATCTTACTTTTGTGTGTGTGACGCAACTCGGAAAAGGTTACCCAGTGAGACCATTTGCTGTATGGATGAACTTGTAGACGATGGCATATCAGGGAGCTTCTAAAGGAAATATTATATGGTCCATCAAGGCAATCTCAAATTTCCTGATTGCATATATTTAAATAGGATAAGCTCCAGTTACCTAAGCACTTGTTTTGGCTAATGGAAAATAGGAGACTAATGTGGACCATAATGCCTATCTCATCCCAGTCCATCAAGGTATATGAAAATAAATCTAAATATCTATTATTAGAAGAACAGGAATGGTGGATGAGGAATCAAGTCTATGCAACTATAGACGGGGAAAAAAAAGTTTAGCTGCATCTGGTTTAAGATTATACCTGTTCATTGAATACATTCATCAGTGTCTGGTTTTGTATTTCTTCTTCCTCATGATACCCCAGATAAGAAGTGGTAACTAAGTCTTAATGGTTTTAAAACTTTCTGTCTGTAACCATAAAGTGACCATTTACAAATTGGAATGCATTGTTGAGTGGGGATCCTGTTCCTTTCTCTGCCAGACCTCTCAGTGCAGGTAGATCTTTGAGTTAAGACAACAGCAGACTGTTGAAAAGGTAGATTTTTGTGTGTGTGTGGTTTGTTGGGGTTTTTTTTAAGCAGTATGCATGTTAGGAGTTTTATCAGAAGACAGCTGCTTAGAACAGCTGTCTGCTTATGTGCCCATCTTAGGAGAGAATGATTAATGAATTCACTTGGGCAGTAAGAAACTCAGTTCACTGATCCATAGTTTCAGCACACGTATTGATGTGAAACTAATGAGAAATTTGATGCTCAAATTTGGATGTTTATTCCAATTACCAAACAACAGATCTAAATTAAAAAATAGCTTGAAACCTTAACCTTTTATTAGTAATGTAGAAAGCTGAACTGTGGCTTTGCATCACGTGATGCAATCTGAAGACTCGATGCACTACCACCTACATTGTTTTGGGGAAGGGAAAGAGAATGGCTTCTCCTGATTGACTCTGCCACCTGATTGACTACTTGATAATTGGAATCTTTTTCCTTTCAACCCTCCCACTCCAGTTTTTAACTTGCATGTTTTTCCCAGGAATTAAACATGCACTAGGAACTGAGCTGTAGGCATCCCCTACAGGTCTATTAAAATACTGCATTCAGTAAATTCTCTGAGCTATGGTTGCTATCTGTAGTAGCAACCACTGTAGTACGTGGGAGTCCCAGGCAAGGTCTGCCTTAAAATGCTTATGGTCTCTATAAGCAAAGGATAGAGCAAAAAGGTGGATACTAGCTTTAGCTCATAAGTAGGAAATTAAGGCATACAGAAATTAAATGACTTGTTGAAGGTTATATCCAAGGTTTGTGGCAAAATTAGCAACTGACCTTTGATCACCACTTCTTCAGTCATGTGATGAATTGCTGTTCCCCTTCAAAACTGACTTTTTACAGTGTTTCTATCAGAAGGGACTAGCAAGAACTCTTGAAAAATTACTTGATGCACTCAAGTGGTCCTGTCTGCTAAAATCTGGTGTTTCTGCAAAGGATAAATGCTTCTAATTTTCATATAAACCAGCAGAAGTTTGTAATACCGCATCTTGTACAATCAAGTCATTTAAAAACAAAGTTCAGAGGGAAAATTTTAGCATTTTAAAATAGGAGTGATTCATGAAAGTACTTATGACTAGGCAAGAATTTCTTTGGAAGAATTTATTAACTACACATTCAAGACTGAACTTGGAATCTCAATACACTTCTCTTCAGATGTCTGCTGTTCTAGCTTTTTCTTATTTCATGTAGGTATTCAAAAATGTGGTGGCAATCCTATTCTAATAGAAATAAGCCAAGGTGCTGAAAATGTGCAACAAATGTTGCTAAATTTTGCGGAATTAGTCCATCAAATGCCCATAAAAGAAATGGAAGATTTTACACTGATTACTGTTCAAGGACAGCTATGAACAATTCAGATGGCTTTCCAGTACTTGGGCTCTCATGCATTTGGTAGCAAAGCAGTGCTGGGGCAGGTGCTGCTATCTAATCCACATGACTGGCTCTTAGCCTGGAAATTTCCTGATGGTTTCAAGTTACCTTCATACACAGGTGGGATGTCCCACTTAGCCCATCCACCAAGGAATGGTGGCACTCATGGCAACTGCTGTTGTCTCCTTCCTCTGAAACATTCCCAAAGTGCCCTTGGCTCTGAGACTCATGGCATGTGTCTTGCGGCACTCGGCCATGTGAAAATTGCAATGGGTACATCGGGAAAATTATGTCTTATTGCAGATTTTAGGGCAAGCCACAGGTGTAAAAACAAGCAGATGTTTGTAAAGCAAACAACACACAATAAAATGTCCATACATTTCTGAGAAAACTGCGTAGATTTAGGTGAAGTTAAAATTAAAAGTGAATGTGCAAACATTATTTTTAGGTTCATATGACTATCAATTAGGTGTAACACTTTTCAGTTTCAGCCATAGTGGAATGATGTTTTATAGGCTGGATTAATCTCTCTTCCCTATTTAATTTTAGGAAGATAGTTTGCGGAATGACTAATGTTAACAGTTTATCTTGTCAGTGTGCTCACTTTTCACCCATTTGGGCTCAGGATCAGGCAAAGTCCTCACTTCATTAGAAAACTCCTGGCCCTGAGATACACTAGCGGTGAACAAATGAATAGAGAGTCATGGACAGCAGACTTTGAGGAGTCCTGTACTGGGACAGACATGGTCACTGGGTCTGCGTTCATGCAGATTCATATTCCATGCATTTCCAGAAAGAATTGGTCATGGTTTGCTCAGAACAGTGAAGATAGTTCAAGCATTTTTGTACATTCTTTTTAATGGGTGTGGGGCTGGACCTACACTGTCAGTACCCAGACACTGAATCTGCAGCCATGTGTTCAGAGGGTATGATTCTGTTCCTTTTCTCTGAAGGTCCCCATTCATTTTGTTATACAATAGCCACTGGGAGGATTAGAGCACAATTTCCATCTTGTTCACATTAGTTATTTGTATTCCAACATCAGCTGGAGACCTTTGTCAAGAGCTAGACCTTGTTGTACTTGGTGTTATGTATATCCATAGCAGAAGGCAATTCTTTCCCCACAGATATTACAGTTTATAAACCTTGAGGTTTCGAGATATCTGCTCTATGACATACATAGTGACAAACTTCATTATTGTTTTAAGTCTAGCTAAGGCCTAAAAAAATGCTGCTGGATCAGTCAGAATAAGGACTTTAATTCCCCTGCTGGGTCTCTCCCTGTTGTGTCATTTATTTGTAGAAAGAAAATGCTTCAAATTTTTTTTTTTTTTTTTTTTTTTTTAATTTCCTCTTTTCAAACCTCTTTTCAAACTGAAGGTTTGGAGCTTCATGGAATAATAATAAAAAAAAATCTTTAAGCCTTTGTAAAGCAAAGAAAACTTTGAAAAGAAATGACCCAGTCCCCTCTTTGGTTCACACCTATCTGGTCAAAGAGTTCAGCTCTCCGTGGAGGCTCCCAGACCTAACAGCAGTCATGCGGAACCTGTTTGCTGGCTTTCAGGCTCAGCACTTTCCAGGGTGCCCCATCTCAACACGCCTGACATTCCTGGCCTGGCAGCCAAGAGGAATAAAACCTTTGGGGAGTACCTAAAAATAAATGACTCCTTTTGGTCAGATCAAGGTTGTTCACTCCAGTAACTCTGCTGCAGCTCTGACCTTCTCTCATTTAGTGGCTGTGGAAAAGCCTATTCTCTCACTTTTTTCCCTTTAGGGGCTTTAAATACAGTCCTTGAATTTTTTCTTAGAATGCCAGGACTAGGAAAAGAAGCTTAATTTTCTGAAGAACAAGAGGAAAAAATAATCAGACCCTTGTTAGTGTTCTCTTGTTGTATAAAACAGTTTGTGCATGCATTCCTCTATGGATGGCAGAGACAGTAGAGCATCTTCCTAGTTTATGTAAAGCAGTCTCTTGATCCGCCACCTATTTAACATGAAATAAATTAAGGACAGAAGGGTGTTCTAGTCCTTGTCCTATAGCTTTCACAAACCTCTCAGAGTTTGTTTGGTTTTTGGGCGGAGCTGGAGGATGGCTGAACATGCTTCTCCCTATGAGTCTTCCGCTTCAATAGCACTTACACCTCCTACTCTAACACCTAGCAATTTATATGCATGTGTTTTTCAAGGGGATTTTCAAAATGGTCTCTTAGCTGCAGGAAAGTCCCTGCTCTGCAACTTTGATTCTGTAAAGCACTTAAGTGTGAGCCTTTGACTTAATTGACTTTAGCAGGACTGATATCTTAAAACTAGGCATGTGCTTAAATAAGTTACCCAGCTGGTACTCATGTTTGAGTTACAAGAAACATCTGATGTATAAGTGGCTGTGCTAACCACTTCTGTGCAGTAGGACGCTTTTTTCTTTACCTGAGCATTCGCCTCTGTCCACAGCCACCATTTATTTATTTTCCTTTGTCACTTGGCTTCATTTTTCACCTTTTCTCCTCTCTCCCTGCTCCCTTCTGACCACTTATTTCTTTCTCTTTTTATCCTTTATGGATTCTCTAGAGTGGAACTGAACCCACTAATATTTACACGAGTTCAATTTTTGAAGCCCTGGTAATTTTTTTTTTTTTTTAAATGAGGAAGAATTAGCTTACCTAAGCATGGTTGTAAGCATTTGGCATAAAAATTAGTGTTAAACCAAAATGATCTGAAAAATAAAATGATAAAAAGATGAAAACAAAATTAAAAATACACAACAATACCTCTCGTTAGTTGGCTTTTCTGCAGCTTTCTACATTGATGCTAATCAGTATTGTAAGCCAGGACTATGCACTCCTGCAAAGATCATGGGCCACACTATATTTTTATTTGAAACTAAGGATTAAGCTCAGTGATAGAAGGTCACTGGATGTGGGTTGCATCCCTGTATGAGGCAGCATTGCCTAGCTCTTCCTGAAATCAAAACTGGGATAGAGCTGGGAATCTCTTGCAAATGCATCTCTCAACATGCTGCAGGTGCCAGGCAGAGCTACCTCTGCTTTATGCCATTTTATGCAACCACCAGACTGCAGAGTACTGACTATTGCTGAAAGAGCCCTAGCCGATAGCAATCTATGTTATTATTTTGGGATATTAGTTTACAATTCTTTGTCTGACAGAGTTCCTCGAATTTTGATGAGAAGCGTCCTGTTGATCCTTTAACAGACTTTAGGCTGTGTTGCTTTCTGAGGGTGAATGACATCTCCACTCATGGAACAAGGGACTCAGTCCTTCTCACCTGCATAACTCTCCCAACGTCCCAACATCTAGTTATTTTACCAAA
Organism: Strix uralensis; assembly: GCF_047716275.1. Classification (NCBI taxonomy): domain Eukaryota; kingdom Metazoa; phylum Chordata; class Aves; order Strigiformes; family Strigidae; genus Strix; species Strix uralensis. The sequence continues at coordinate 14,921,950 of NC_133982.1, read as the reverse complement.
TACTCTGCTGATGCTGCTCCCTGGATTCAAGAACTGGAGAAAATGAGTGTTTTCTTGGGAAAGGACTGAAGACTTGGTCCATGCTTACCAAAGTAGCGTCTACTTGCCCTGACACTTGTTTGTCTTTCCCAGTCTTGTTCTTCAAGATATGGAGGTCTGACTATTAGACACTCCATTCCTCTAGCTACGTGAAGTTATCTTGATGGTAAGATCCCTACTCCTGCAGGAAACCAGGTGTGCCAGGACATCTGCAGCTGTTAACTTTCATTGATCCTTTCACTGAACAAACCATGTACAGCTTACACACAGGCTAATAAATTAGGAAGACATGACAATAGTGTTGCCATACTTTACAGATATTTGCAGAGTGGAAGGAATGGTGATTTTTTGGAGGCAGCAATTTTTTGTTGCTTTTCTCCCCCTTGATAGAGAAATGGTCTAAAAATAAAAAAGGAAAATTTCATGTTGCGTACAAAGGAAAACAAAGTGAAGCTAAGAGCAATTAGGCTAGACAGATGAATAAGCTGCCTAGTGAGGTAGCTGAGTCACCATCATTAGAGGTGTTCAAAAAACAGGCTAGATAAAATCCTTGAGGGGGTCAGAGTGTATGGGAAAATCCTGCTCGATAGAGAAGGCTGACCTGGCTGACCCAGGAGGTCTGCTGCTTCTTCTGCGTCTCTTTATTTAAAAACAGAGTTGAATTCAGAGAGTAAAAGAGGAAAACAAAACCCAAGCCAGGTGCCCATGTCTGGTAAACAGTTTTCTTCTCAGTGATGAAAGTTGCAAACAAAAAAAAAAAAAAAAAAAGGGAAGAAAAAAAGAAGAAAAAAATAAACAGAAAAAAAACCAACCCTAAAATAAAAAATGTATGTGCACTGTTTGCAGAAATGATGTGATAAAAGATCTATGTCTGCTTAGCAGAAAGATGGAGCATCTTTCAGCAGACCTGACAGAGCCTGGAGGGGAAATTCTTTTAGTGTGAAGAGATGGGGCACACAGGTGAGGTTATGCACCTGTGCAACCAAGAGAGAAAACAGGCAATCGTTCTCTCGAGGGCCTTCTGGGAGCAAGCCCATGCATCCCAGAAGTAATCCTTTTGGAAATTCAGTGCCTTCATGATTTGTGAAAATTTGACCCAGTGACTGTGGTTCTCAGCTGTGCGTAAAAACAGGAAGATGGAAACCTGGGCTCCCAGGGGCAAGGTCCAGCATTGACACACAGGGAAATCCTGCGGTTGGTGTTGCTCCCAGGGTCAAGCTGATGATCAGAATCAGCCATGAAGAGATTCAGGCTTAAGGCAATAAAGGTTCAAGGAATCTCCAGAAGTCTTCAGCATCGCCACAGAAAAAAACCCCAAAAGTCACAACAAGCTGACAGAATCTCACAGAAAGTGGTTCAGTTCATCCTTGCCAATTTATTTTTTGAGGTAGGCCTAAGAGAGGACAGGAGTCAGCTGCTGAGGACTCTGTGGGACAGATTTCTCCCCCCCCCCCCCCCCCCCCTTAGGTTTTGTAATACTTTATAGAGCTGCATTTAACAACTCATCATATCTTTCTAGCTTAGCTGCCTAAAGTTTGTAGTCTCATTAGTCAGCCTGGCTTTAAAACCTGTTTTTTCTCTTCCCTGCCTGTGTCTGCAGTGTTCTAGTGCAACTGGTGTTGAGCCATGATGCCACCAGAAAGGGGATGCAATTGCAGCCAAAGACTTTGGAAATACAGGTGCATGTTGGCCTTTTTGTCACATGAAATTACTCACATGAACTTCTGCAGGACAGCATCGTCCTTGGGATTTAAGAGTAGAAATGCTTTCTCTTGAATGCCCAGATGTTACATATCCACAAGACTTAACTGATAGGCAAGAAATAAATTAGGAGAGTGTTTTTCTATCTTTAACAGAAACTTAGAAACATTCTTCAGTCTTCCCATGACATTAGAGTGAATGGTAATAAACAGAGGGAAAACAGTATGCAGAACTTTAGATTTATTTTCTGCTAAGCTTCAACTAAAACGAAGCCTCCTTAAATATGCAATATTTCCTGAATGAAGAATAAATAATAAAATACCCTTCATTCCCCAGAATCCTTATGAGACTTGAATGAAAAAAAAAAAAAAGGGAACAGAAGCCGAGTCTTCAGGTGTTATATTCTTGCCAGTGGACAACACTACTTTTCTGCTACAAATGCAGTGGGCGCTGGTGTTGAGTGTGTATTGTTATCTGCATAACAGGAGCTGCGCGTGCATCAGCGCAGTGCTATTTTGCAACAGTTTGCTTTCAGAGTCGGTGGACTGGAGTCAGTGTTTATCACTAAGTTACTTCTCAGGAACTGGGCCAGATCAATACTGTATTCTTTCAGACCTCTCTAAACCCAGCAGGGAAGGCAATCACAGTGGTGCAGAACTCTGCACCTTCTGGAACAGATCAATACACTGACAGTGCTAAGCTTTGTTCCTTCACCAGCTTTAAGATGTTCTGCATGCTCTACATGATTGCTTAAAGGTTTGTTTTCTTTTCCTACTATATGACAACACTGCTCCCTCCCTGATCTTTCCTAATAACATCACTGTAATTGCCTTGACATGAAATAGCAGCACAAACACAGATGCTTTGCTTTGAGGTGTTTTATCTCTTTATGAATATCTCTATTGGTTGAGGGTGTTGATTTCACTTTAATATGAAAACAGAGCTTTTTGGTATGCCTTTTCTTATTTACATTGTTTTACTGCACTTGACAAACTGATTTTGGCTGTGGGGATTACATATAGGGATTGTATTGCAAGGTGCAGTAGATACAACAATCTGTGCCGAGTAAAGAATATTAGCTTAAACTTTGTCTTGCTGAAGTCTATTTTAGTCTAACCCCATTCACCCATATCATCTTGATCGTCTCAGAAATTCTTCTAGAGCTGGGAAGTGCCCATAGTTAGAGAATTATGTTTGGAAAAGGCTGATGTTCAGTGGCTTTTCATGTGTACATAACTATTTGCAAATCTGTAATCTAGCATGTACATATTTATAATATAGCACTAAGGTACTTGCTGCTGAAGCAAAGAAAGTGGAGGGTTGTTCAAAGCATGAGATGAGATGGAGCAGTCTGAAGGATGTTCTAAATTGCACATGCCTCGAAGGCTCCTTAGTGATGCTCTGCTAGCAAGGAACATGGCCATTCCCTATGCTGAAAATAAAAAGGAGAGGGTGTTTCAGAGAACTCCTTGTTTTTTGACAATTGTCTGTCCAGTGGGAATCCTTTGTCAAGGATCTGTGTCTTCAGAGCTGCTCTGCTGAAGTTGGTGAAAATTTTTCCTAGATGTGTCAGTGGAGATGGAAGAGGGTTTTTAAACTGGAAGACCATCTGTTTCTCAAACAAGAATTAGCTCAAGAGAACTCCTGTGCTCTCTGCTCTGGAGAGGGCCAGACAAGATGATCACACTGGTCCCTCCTCTGTTTATTATCTGTAAATTCATAGCTCTTGTCGGACAGGTATACAAAGGGAGTTCTCAGTCCAAAGTCTCTCTGATACTTTGAACTGAATTACCACTTCATCACATGAAAACCTTCAGTCCTTAAGACTGGACCCACGGGAATGTTGCTGTTTTTCTTTGATAGTTGACTTCCGCTCCATTTACCAGGTAAAGCATTAATCCCTCACAGCCCTCTCCTCATTTTGAAAGTCTTTAGCTGCAGTTCTCTGTTATGCTTTGAAAAGCGTGTTGTAAGGAGTACAAATTAGAGATATACTGCCTTCAAAACAGCCGCTGCCCACTTCTGCGTATGTGTAAAGTAGGATAAGATATGCAATTTGTAGGTACTATGATTACTGGCTTAAGGAGAAGATACAGCATTTCTCAACATTTTTGAGACATTAATACAATTCAGCCAGGCCATTTTCTGTAATATGTGGTTCACTGTATCTGATGTATATTTTTTTCATCTCAGACATAAAGGTAAATCCTTTTCATTTACATAAGCGGGCTCTATAAACCAGATTACCCGAATTAATCATAGATATTTAAGCATATTACATTGCTCTGTACCACAAGCTAGCATTCCTAGAAGGTGGATCAGAGATAAGGGTCCCATAAATTACTGACCAAATCCTTTAGTCCATCAGGCTTTATTTCCACTAAAATCAGTTTTGCCTGAGTAAGACCTTCTGGATTTGGCCCTGATACGCTTTTATATTCATAGACCCTTCAGATACAAAGAAAGCTTCTTGAAGCAATTGTATCATTTTTTTTTACTATTATTAAATTCCCTGTTTCAAATAAAAGTATAAAAATAAGCTATTTTTTAGTAACGGTGCTTTTAATAATAAACATTCATGTTATACCTCTATCATGCTTGGCTTTTATTAGCCTATTAGATTTTTTTTTTAACATCTCTATTATGTTATTTCCAGTAAATAGCTTAAATCATGAAATGTGGAAAGCTGTCTATTTTACCCCCTCAGTAAAAGAAAGATCTGTGTACAGTTATTCTAATATTTTGCCTCTTTGCTTCCTAGGAGGCTCTAAGTTTCATGTGTCATTTGGAAACCAGTTGGGCTACAGGCAGCTAGCATACTGTTACATGTAAAAGTATAGGGAATATTCCCCCCACACGCTTCTTTTACCCTAATCAAACACTGCAGATGCATCTTGTCAAGAGAATGCACCTCATCCTCAGAAATCAAAGGAAAGTGACTTCAAGGAGGACAGAGCAGCACAGCGGCAGCTGACCCCACACCAGACCCCACAGGCAGGTCTGTCAGCAAAGCCAGGGAGGAGACTAGGGAAGATGAGCTGACACCCCATGACACTGCTGCAGAGATTCATCCTGGAGCTGGGCATCTGGGTCCTTCAGCTGCCAAGGTCACCAGAGCAGCCAGCTCCCGTGCTGGAGCGGTGAGAGCCCTGCACATGTCTCAGCACTCGCACAACAAGGGCTGAGGAGTTAGCAAAGACTGGTGCGTGCAAAGGTCTGGATATGCACACAAATGAGACAGATTTAGACCAAGAATTAGGAGACTGAAGTATTTTCCTTACCAACTTTGTTCTTACTGTAAATAAGATTTCTCCCCTTTCTCCTTATTATTTACTTACTTCCATCTTAGCCTCATTCAGTCAAAAAGGTTTCCAGCAGAGAATCTTTCTCTACTTCTAGTGCACAGACATATGGACACGTTTTTTAAAAGGAATTTTAATTTCAAGATCCCTTTTAAAAATAATTTGTCACTACCTGACATAGTCCTTACTCAGGGAGACTGCTAATGATTTCAGCAGGGTTTTCTATGAGAACTACCAGCTTTTATCATATATTGGAACAGCAGTAGGGTACAGCAGCATCTTCATTTCAACAAATCAGCAGGCTGCAGTTCAGAAGAGGTTAATAGATCAGGTAGCGTTAAGTATATTTAAAAGGTGGAAGGAAATGGAAAAAAAAAAGATTCCTTTTCCATAATATAGTTTCTATACTCCATCTTCCCCTCCTTTTTCAGAAGAGCTTCAAAAGCCTTAAAACAGTCCATCCTCCTCTGGTCTCTCTCCAATCCCTGCAATTCTTACTTCCCATTTGGACTAGAAGCAGGCTTTGTCAAGCTAAGCTTGCTGAACCAGAGTCCTGTGCAGGGAATGGAAGCCCCTCTTTTTTGTGTTGGGGTGATTGACAGCTTGCAATGATAAACATCTCTTGCTTCTGCTTTTTCTTTCTATCTCATTAAATATGCTGCACTTCACAGCTTGCTTAAGAGTGGTAAAGCACTGGAGAAACAGATCTTGTGCTGTCCCAGAAGGACTTTGCTTGTGTTTGTTTTGCAGTCCAAGATTCACCATTTTTCTGTTCCCTTCCAATTTGTCTATATCTTCCTTTATCGTCATTGTCTTTTAGAAACTATGATTCCCAGGAGGCTATATCTAGTGCTGTGGGATGCAGTGCAAGGACAATATGCCCAGAGCGGTGTCACACAACCCCACTGCATCTATTTAATCTCTTAATTATATGCATCCATTTAATCTCTTAATTATACTCTACCTAATGATGAAACCAGGACTGGCAGCTTGTTTATAGCTGGCCAGTTTTTCTTTTTCTGGTTTATTCTGAGTTTGGACTCTCCTTCTTCCTCATTTCTTTTTGTTTCCTCCTTCTTCATTAACCCAGAAGGGACTCTACTGCAGTGCTGTGGTTGACCAGGTAATTGAGAGGAACATTGAGCTCCTACCACACAAACACAAGCAATTCCTACAAACTCTGGGATCACTCTGGAAATGGTTGTGTTGGAAACCATGATGTTGATGATACAATTAGCCTGTTTTCAGTTGGTCGTCTTTCCTGGTGGCTCTTCTGGACCAAACAGGGAACAGGCTGGGTGCCTCACTTCAGGATGATGGCAACCACAGTCTTTCTAGGATCCTGTGTCTCTCTGTTGTAGCATGCCCAACAAATCATAACATGAACCCACTAACCTATGGGATTTCTGTACTTCTGTAATACATGTGTCCTTTTCAGACTCTTCTAACAGTACATAACCTACAAAATTTCAGACTTTCTGTCCTGGTCTACAGGGTCTGCTCACTTCTATCTATGAAACTAGAGGGTAATAACTAATACCAAGAATACTAGTGAAGAGACACAAAGCAGGCATGCAACAGTGAGGAAGAAAAGAAAGAAAATGTATTCTCAGAAATATTGTGGTACTTGTGAATCCTAGGGACTACTGATACAAACAAAAGACGGACGTCACGTGAGTTCCCCAATGCTAATCTGCTGGGAAAGCTCAGCAGTTTCTGTGTTGATCTGGCAACTGAATTGTTTTGTACCAGAGGTGTCCACAAATGATGAGGCAAATACTTTTGTCGTCATTTTAGTTTGTGATCTTGGGCTTTGATTCTAATCCAGTTTTCCGGAGTAGCTCAGAAATGTGCCCGACCATTGTAATGCTGAACAAGGCCTCCCGAAACAGAGAAATCTGAACAAGCTCACTGTGTTTTGGGAAGGTCTTAAAAGTCAGTATGTCTCAATTAGTTGCTCATTTCTCGTGGCTGTTTCAGATCTTTAAAGGTAAGGAACAGAATGCATGGAAAGTGAGTTACAGAAGATAGGTATGGAAATTGAGAGGGAGGAGGGAATGCTTATGTCTGCCCCACACAGGTAAATGGAATAAAAACAAAATCCAAAAATGAAAGTCTTGTTTCCTCTTGTATCAACAAAGCCCAGCACTTCTGTCCTCTGACTCTCTGGCTGGCAGAATGGAGGCTAGGCTAGTTCAGATGCTGATGAATTAGTTTGGATAGTACAATGTTGTAGTTAGTGTCAATTAGAGACTTCGAACCTAAAAAAAAAATAATGATCAAACGTTGCCTCCCTCTGCTCTGTCATCCCATTATGCCCAGTCTCACCACTGAGAGAGACAGACAATTTTTCTGCCTGTTATTTTAAATTCTTTCTTCCCCCCCCCCCCCCCCCCCCCCCGCCCCAGTGTTATATCCTGGCATCCCTGGAGAGCTTAGGATAGTTCTGATGGACTAAGCTAACTTGCAGTATGTAGGTAAGGAAAAGCAGAATGGCTTCTTGTGATGAGGATAAATTTTAGCATGTGAAAATCACCATAATAAACAAAATAGTAGAAAGGAAATTGGCAGACTGTGGCCTGACTCTGTGTGTTTCTCCTAACATCCATTGGCAAATGCAGGATACTGACCTGTAGTGTATTTCTAATGTATGCTAATGCATCTTTCCTCATTGTCTCAGAAAAGAGACAGAAGTACAGAGTAGCAGGGGCCTTAAGTTTTGTGACTATGTACAGTCTTACCTTCAACAGGATAGTTTGGTATTTCATAGTGCACAAAGGTCTCTGTCCTTCTGTATTTTGAATTTTATCACGTACATTCCTAATTTATTAGTAGTATCAAGAGAAGTTTTGGGGGTCAGATTTTATTTTCACTTAATCAGTACCAGAGTTTTAATTTAAGTGATCCAGACTGCCGTTTAAAAACAGCGTGGTTACCTGATGAGTGATCTTCTGCTGGGACTCTGCAGTCAGGTGAGAACATAAAGCTACCTTGACAGTATCAATGGTCACTACAAAATGAAATCTGTAGCACAAGCTAAACTGCAGCCATTAGATGCTATCACTGGGATTTGAAATTAAATTAAGCAGCTGGAATGCCTACTATCCTGCTAACTTCATCAACCATATCAAAGATAATCACTGCTTTTATTACTGCAAGCACAGGATGCGGCTGGAAGTAAAACTGCCGATTATCAGATCTCAGCTTAGCCAATTTCGACTTCCAGTTCAGAGATTTGGGTTGTCAAAAGGGACATTTAAAAAGAGATCAACGCCTTTGAAGTGATAACACACAGGAGCCTGGGGGGCAGAGTCACAAAACTTCTGTACACCGTGTGGACTAAAACCATGGAAAATGTTTCCTGTTTTATAGGGGTGCAGGGAGAAAATGAAAACTGCAAAAGCTGCTCAGACTAGGATGTAGACAGTTTGGTAGTGTCAAGAAAAAGCCTTATTATCTCCTCTGCTTTAATGCTCTGGTAATGTTTTTTTCCGGGAACATGAGGATTCAGAGAAAGCAGAAGTTCCGATTACTAATTATCTTCACATTCACATTGCTGGACTTTACATTTAGGGCTCTGCTCTGATCTAAGATGTGTGGTTGTGAATTACCACAAGCTTTGAAAAAAAACACCAAACACAACCCTGCTGTTATTGTGGTTGAGACACTCGGTAAAATATGCACTTAAATACCTGGAGTTGGACTAGCAATGGAGGAAAGTCACTTAGCCCCAATTCAGTGAGGTTCTGTAGTACAACCTCCACAGAACTTGGAACAGATCCAGCTGTAAGACTTACAGGGCACACAAAGCCACCACACTTTTCCACCGAGGAGTAGTCCTGGTAGTAGAGGTCTCATGGAGAAAGGCTGAAGAATGTAGCTTGTACGTTCCTTACAATGTGAGGTTATTGGAGAAAACTGAACAGAGCAGGGCATAAAGTCCAGTGCATCTTCTTAAGTGTAGTATTGCTACTCCATTGGCTCTCGTATTCAGAGCAAAAGGATTCCACAGCTTCATAACAGCTTGTTCAGGTTTGAGGGGTACATCAGATTTAGAAGATATCTAAAAGTGCACCAAAATGTTTGGTATTGGCAATGAACTTAGTTTAGCATTAGAAATGTTAATTTTCTCTTGGCATTAATTTGTAGTTGTAAGGGTTTTCTTGGATCATGGTAAGAATTTCTCTTTCAGAAGGAAAAATTAATGCACCTTTGTGTAGAAAATATACTGTGATCTGGTCAGGTGTGATCCTTGAAGGGACCAGTTGGTGGGGACTTCAAGTGAAAACAGAGCCTAGTTCTTTGATCTGTAGCTGACTGTCACTTCTTACCAAGAAAAGCCTCTTAACTTTATCATTTTTAATCCCCCAAAAGGAATTTTTCTTTGACTAAAACCCAATTGATTCATTGTCTTCAGCATGGGTGCTGTAAGGATGGCCCAGTGTAGGATGGATGTGGTGTGAAACTCCTTGAGTGCCTCTTAAACCCAAGGTTTCCTTGCTGTGTCCAGCTGTGTAGGAAAGCATGGACTGTAACAAAGCCAGGAGAGACCTTTAAAAAGAAAGGTTAGTTCATCAGTGGCCCTCTTACTAGCTTAGAAGGTCAGCTCTTCTCTAGGCTGTGTCAGCACCCTTGGAGAGCTGGTTAAAGAAAATAGTATCATGTGCCTTTTACAGACAGAAAAGAGCAGATCCAATGCCCTCTGAAGCTAATTCAAAGTTTCCAATTGATATGAGCTGACACGGCATCACATCATTCCTGTGCTGAAGCTGTGCATATGTGTTGTGCTAAAATCCACATGGAAGAAATGTTTTAGTTGTCTTAGAGTGCAATCCCCTTAAATGCAAAGGCCAACTGAGCAGGCTTTGTGTTTGGTAACTTAGAAGGCTCAGAGAGAACAGAGTCTTTGCCCACTTACAGCTAATAGTTTTTCATTTTTAGTAGTGACTTTGACTCTCTGTTTTCATCACCCCAAATAGTTTTATACTGCTCAGCAGCCAGTTTCAGTGTCCATGCCATGAATGTGATGAGGAATAAATGCAAAAGACCTGTAAGCAAGAAAAAGAAATTCTTTTCCCAGGTGTCCCATAATAGTTTTTCCCAATGTTCACCCCATTCGAAGTCAGTATTTTGTCTGCCTGAGGGCACCAGGGTTGTATCCCAGGCAACACTGGTCTGATATTTTTCCACTGTCTATTTTCGCTGGTCAGCTGAACCCTAGCAAAGACGCTCTAGCTACATCACATCAACCCCCTTATATGGTGGCTCTCTTAAGAAAGAGGGCAAATTTCCAGTTTGATTGTCTAATTTGTTTTTTAATAATTGAGACAGATTGCTTTTTGCCTTTGAGAATGGGTCCTTGTGTGCAGTCAGGTGAGCTGTTTGCTATCAGTGTCTGTGCTAGTATCAGATAAGTAGAAAACCCCCTCAACCTGACAATTCACTTGAGAATAATCTGATCTGGTTTGCTTTGCTGTTTCCTCTTGAAGTGGACAATGGCTTTTCCCCTGTTAAAAAGTTGACACAATGAGACAAGTGTGTGATTATTGTATCCCTTTATGTCATTTGAGTAACTTGAGATAGCCTTGGTGTAATGTGAGTAATCTGTGTTCACCACCCCTTGAATCTATCTGGAGTTGATTGGCATATCTGTGCATTTTAACTTGTCTGGAAGGCTCTTATCTCCTTGCTGCACAGCATCAGTTGCAAATTTTAAACCTTTCTGTTCAACTTTATGTTTAAATATGTTACTCTTCCCCTTTCCTCTTAGGGTCTTAGCAAGGAGCTGGTTTTGCTTTGTTTGGTTGCTGGGTTTGTTTGAAGTAAACCCAATGACTCCTTTAAAACAAATGAATCGGGGGAAACCAGGTAATGCAGCTGACAGACAGGTGATCCTGATAATACTGTCTGGTGCCTGATAGACTGCCCTTGAACATCTGAGCCATTCACACCATTTTAGACAGTTAACACTGGTTCTCCACTACTGAGCAAATCATTACTTTCCATCCTGACCCATTAAAGTTAAAACCTCCATGTGCCTTTCAGGTACAGCCTGTGGTTCGAGGGTGATGCTGAGGAGAGCCACCCTCTGAGAAGTGCTGCAGGCACTGTACCTCGGTGCCTCCAAGCGTATATGGGAACAGGACTGCAGTGCCAGCCCCAGGCAGTTGCCAAAGCAACCTTTTTTTTTTTTTTTTTTTTTTTACCTGTGCTTCCCTTTGAAAAGACTCAGATTAAAAATGAATCTTGAGAATAGCCTTTCTTTTAGTGGTGTTGCACCGTAAATGTCACTTCCTTTATTTTGAGCGAAGGTGACAGAAAAGTGTGGTCTAAAGGAACAAATGTCATGCTCCAGAGGGAGAAGGGAGGAGGAGATGAGATATGTTCTAGAGGAAGGTAAGATGCTACTTTGATACTAAATTTGTCCAACTGATGTAGGCTCAGTTTGAAACCGCACCAGTTGCCTCGGTTTCCCCTGCCAGATGCAGAATCCTGTTCAGGAATGCGTAGTGATTTTCAGGGCTTAAACCAACAGAAACGCTCAGCTAAATGGGAGAGGTCTATCTTTCCTGCCTCGTGTGGGTATAATCCATGGCCATGCTTCTCAGCCCACAAAATGAATCCAATCATATAGTTAAGCTGGGTTTTGAGCTCCTGGCATCAGGTCAAAAAGGCTGTAGCCTTGCAACACAAAACACTGATCTGGTATCTATTTCCTAAACTGGTTAAAAGTTGTTTGATGTGGTAACTTTGTACTGGCAGGCTTTCTGTTATAGCATAAAAAGACTGAGTCAGAATAAACTGTATTATATGCTCTGACTAGTTCATCAGAAATGTGATCTTTTGGCCACACCTGACTTGGATGAAATTTGTCCCAGTCTGGTAGTATGCAAATGTGATATGAATATTTGGGAACCTCATCTGTGGCCATGGTATTCTTCCTTCCTCTCTGTTCTCCCAGGATCCTGTCCTGCACTCCTCCCGTGGGGCGGCAGGTTGAAGGGGGCAGGTGAGTAAGGACTACTCCCTGTCCCCAGCCACAAGGCCATGAGCACACAGTCTGCACTGCAGCATACTCCACTCTTACTCTTCTTCTCAGGGACAGGAAGATCTGGTATCTGATTTAGGCAGCTTCTTTGTCCCTTTTCTCACTGTTCTGTTATTTAATGGAAGTTTTCTCTCTTTGTGGAGCAGTGCATATGAATTCTTTGTTCTTTTCCTCTCTCAGCTGAATGAGCACCAGACAATCCTGTAATGCCCATCAGGGCTGCTTTCTAGTCCTCTACTCCTCTGCCACATGACCCTTGAAGGATGTGGGCTACACCTGGGATTGGTGAAGCATTTAGGGTCATCTTCCCTAAAACTACTGTCTTCCACAGCTCTTCAGCAGGCACGTCTCTTTTAAAAATATTTATTAAAATTTAAGACACAATTCTGGATGAGCTACTGCAGTTCTTGCTAACTGTCAGGCAATGTGGCTGCATAACAATTTCATGTCATACTGTTCAGGTTAGGATGAGAAGCTAATAAACCCACCCCTTTGAAAGCACTCCTCCTCTATATATTTGAACTCATGAGGCTTACTCCAACTCTCTATTCTCTTTGCGTTATACACAATGGGATCATAAGATTCGCAAATGAGAAATAAACTGAGAATACTGTGATTAAAAATGTACAATACATAATATAACCTTGCAAAACAAAATTAGTACTTTGCTAATTTAGTCCCAAAGCATATTGATTAAATGCATTTTACCACTTCAGTGTATACTGGAAAATCCAATTAATATAAAAAAAAAAGAAAATGAAAGCATCCAAGTCACTGAACTCTGGATCATAAATGTTAATCCATCCTGCAGTATCTTTTGAATAGAACACACACTAATTTTCTCTCATTGTTACAGAACAGATTTCACATAAAATAATGCTGTAATTGTTTTTGGGGGAAAAAAGTATTTGCCATTTGGTGTTTCCCTTTGCTCCTCCTTGATTGAATTCATTAAAAAAAGGATTTTTTTTCTTTCGATCCATAACAGCTTTCAGCAAAGTCTCCTTAGTGACAAACTTTTAGCACAAAAATATCTGAACATTTAGTGAATTAGAAAAAGAAGCCTTGCACAATATTCAACCACAGGTATAGAATTTGACCTAGTTTAGGACTTTGGACTATGTCCATACTAGAGATGATGGCGAAAGAAATGAGTCTTTCACTGATGCTGAAGACCAAGAGGCCAGCTTTTCTTAGGAGAATGGGAAGAACAAACTTCTGGCCAAAGGCTTTGTGCCAGCAGTAGCTACAGATAGTGCAAATGATGGAATATTTTATTTGGTGCCTAAGTTGGGGCAAAACCTCAAGAATCCACTGGTCTATACATGCTGCTAGAGCCAGCATAGAAATTGCTATGTCTTCAGTCGTGATTTATTTCCTGCTGGAATTTATAAGGCTTAAATTCAGGATATTTACTGGGGAGGAAACAATTTTACAGCAAATTTCTGCACTTTCAGCAAGGCTCGGTGCAAAGAGGGTAACTGCAACTTGGTGTCAGGAATCTCTAGTGAGAAAAGAAGCCAATGGTACGGTTGCATCTGAGATGGTTAATCTTTTTCAGCAAAGTGATACTACCAAGGGAATGAAATTGTGGCAAACAGCAGCTGAGTGAAATGATGAGGAAGTTAAGATTTGTAGTGCTCTTGAACTCTTATAATTAGTGATATTGTGACAGGTTTAAGAATATAAAGATAGCTGTGTGTTGAGTATTGCGGGGTGGGGTGGAATCATATGTAGAGAAATATTTCCACAGACAGCACTTTTATAATTTTAGTAGTACAGTGCTCATAAGGTACCTATTAGAATGTGTTGTTGTCAAAGGGAATATTGGTGAAGAGGCATCCCTTTGGTGAAGAGGAGCCGTGTCTGCAGGGAGACATGTGCAGATGTCTTTATTAGTTTTGTGTCTAAGCGACTTCCCCGGAGGGTGTGCTAGCTGTTGGGTATTGGCAGTTTCATAGAGAATCTATGAAGAAGCCCATGTGCTCTTCACTCTGCTGGTTGTGGGTGGTCTCAGTAGGAAGACATTTTCCCTACCCACCCACCCCCCACCTCCTCCCTTATATTTTTTTTTTGTGGAAAGAAGAGTAACTGAAGTACTATAAAAAATGAAACCTTGCTTTCAAACGGGCATTCATTCAGGCTGTTTTGTAAATACTTTTCATCCTCAAACAGGACAACATTCACAAGGTTGGCCCAGTAAAACTCTTATGAATTTTATCACATAATAGCTTGCTTTTATGTAAGCAAGTTCAGATAAATACTACTATATGATATATCTGAATATATCTAAGACCTTTATATGATATATTTGAATATATCCATGGCTTTTTCACTAGACTGATATTTACATTTTTACATGGCCAAGCTTTGTTGCCGTTACACTAGTACTTTACTCACCAAAAAGCCTATTTGATTTCCAGTGCTTTAACACGCAGTAAAAGAGTGAGGAACCAGACATTTCAGACTATCTTTTTCTGGTTTTAATTATTTTACATGCATTTTAGAATATGATATATCCTTACCTTTCACCTTGTCACTGTACACAGTTGTGTGAAGAGAAACAGTACTATATTAATTTCGTATTTTCTATATTTGGATAATGGTGGCCAGGAAGTACAATCTTTCCCAGAATGATACAATGCCCAATTCAAATCAAATGTGCTAAAGATAGACTTTTCAGCCTGCCCTTTACTTCTTCCCTCTGCTTTGTAACGAAGACCTAATTTTGCTATCCTATACACTACAAGGAACAGCCTAGAAATTTAATACATATGAGAAGATAGGAACTGGACTGATGGTAAGAAAGAAAAAAGGAAGAATTTAATTCATTCTGTGTGTTCTGTGTAGGGCAGTTGTGGTCATCCTACAAAACTTCTGTATTTCTTGACTTTTTTTTGCAAATTAGAAGAACACTTTGTTGGTTAGCAAGTGTTCAGTAATTTATTCTCTTTTAGTTTAGTCTTGCTCTGCACTTCATAGCACTGCTCAATAGTACTTTGCTAAAAGTCAGATAAACTGATATTCCCTCAGCCCCATCAGTGACTCGGAAACAGATTGTATTACAATCTCATCCTAACGTGATGTATTGCTTTTATGAATTAGAAGGCCCGATCCTCAGCAGGTAAAAATTTGCATGATTCAGTACACTTGTACATAGCTATATTAAATGAAGATCATACCCATAGAATTGCTGGTCCCATAAGTAATAAGTATATAATTGTGCATTATTTTGCTTACATTTAGAAAAAAAATGAAACCCATATTATTCATTTCTTATTTTGAGAGAAATGCGTGTGTCAAAGATGTGTTACTAATTTTCTAGAAAGTATTCATAAATACACTAGCACTTCGGAAGTTAAATAGAAAGTGGTAAAAAAAATTGAGACGATAATTAATCCATTCTTTACTTATAGCCTTGATTAGCTGTCATACAAAAAGGTATTGGTGAGGCCAAATCAGGTTATTCCAGTTTGCTTTCTTTCATCAGCATGTGCCCAAAGAGAGTTATTAGCTCATTTTGATTGTTCATTGGCAGTCCCAGTGCAATATGGGAAGTGTCTGCCAGCAAATGTCCTTAATATACATGTTTTGAAGGGGAAAAATAACTACCAAAACCATATATTTCCCTTATCCTACTGAAGTGAAAATTGTCTTCACATGTCACTGAGTTTATACATTTTGAAAAACTGTCTGTGGTGTTTGCATGTTAGTATCTTCTCCTTCACTCCAAGCATTCACAGATATCACCTACATAAGACGGAAATTTGTGTGCATATATTAGTTTTTGTCCCCCCCCCTTTTTTTTATATGCCTGTGGTGTTGGGAATTTTTTAAATAATTCAGGCTGAAAAGAATCTGATAAAATTCCTTCTTTTTTCTTGAGTTTTAAGCATAGTGCATTGGATATTTTATGTTTTGAAGTGCTTGTCTTTTGGAATATTGTATATGTACATGCACAATGTGCATCCTCTAGGACATTTCCTCTTCAAAATATTTGCAAAGCTAATCTGTTTTAAAAAAGGCAAAGGGGAAATGGAGATTGCTAATTTTTTTTAGAAAAAGGGAAGTAAAAATTCTGCCAATTAATTTTCCTTGAAATTCCTTGCATGACAAAAATAGTGGTAATTAATAACATGCCTTTTTTAGTAATTCCTTGCTGAGGGGAGTTGCTTGTGGAGAGTTATCATACTCTGTTAAATACCTGTTTAGCAGTCCAGAGCTGTCTGTATTTTGCAGAAGGATGAAAGGATTATTAACCATTTAGTTGTATTATTACGGGGTTTAATGAACAAATGTTTTTAAAGTCTGATTTGTTCTCAGTAGGAATAGCGTTAATTCATTTTGAGTTTTGCCTGAGAGGTGAGACCTCCAAAATTGTCCCAAAGGTGATATCATACTTCTTTTTTAGTGCAAAGACTTTCCAGGATGTTGCATATATTTATTCAGCACCCTTACACCACCCCTGAGAAGCTAGATTAAGGCATAGGAATCAATCTAGGCTTGAGTGATGTACAGCCCACCACTTAAGAGCTCAGTTAGTGCTTAACCACAACACTGCACAACATCTCGGGACAAGTGGTGAAGAAAACAACAACCATGTGAAACCATATTAGAGATTAAGGGTGGTAGAACCTAATTGCGTGGTTACATTAGAGTCAGCTTTCCTATGGTGACAAAAAGTGGCATGAGATTTTTTGAATTCCTAGAAATACTTAGTACTTGTTTCTTAGCTTATCAACAACATGTTGTGGCTGTGTCACGCAGAAACATTAGCTTGTGAATTAGCCCTGAGGCACTGTCCTATATACCGCTATAAAAGAGCTTGGGTGTAGGATCCACTGACTCAGAGGAAGAGTGCCTCCTGCTGATTCTGTCTTCAATCCAAACACTGACCTTGCTCCTCTGACGGGATTTGACAGGTTTACAACCCACGGGTGTGGCTGTCATAGCATCATTTTTCCCCCCTTTAGCTTCTTCTCTAATAAACTTGTTAAATGTTTTGCATTAATAGAGAAACTTATGCAATGCATGTCTTGCTGTCTTTGACAACTCATTCAATGTCAACCATCAACAATTTTCATTTAATGGACACGTAACATCCCTGGTGTGATGATTTTTTTTTTTTTTTAAACTTTCGGTGTCAAATTGATAAGCCTGTGAAATAGAATAGATACACATAATGCCGCTTTATCCTCACAATTGACAGTGAGGCAGTGAAGCAGAACCTCAAGAAAAGCGACCCAGTTCTGCATGTGTAACCACACAAGAACCCAGACTGGTCCCCAGTCCCACCTAACATCGCAGCTTCATGACATCTGAGCAAATAATAGGCAGAGAGTGTGAGTTTGTGAAAGTAATTATATAAAGCTGATGGCAGGGGACAAAAAGAAGTGGGGTGGGGGGAGAAAGCGAGCGGTTTCACCGCTTTGACAATGTCCACAGCTGTGATGTCATAGGCACAAAGATGATAATAAAATTTGGCCAATGTGGTGTCAACTACACCTTGCTCCTTTTGTCTTTTCCCTCGTATAATTTTGTATCCATGTGTGAATCAGCTCATTAGTGGAGGAGAGTGAAAATTGAGGTCAGGGTATTTAAACCTGACCTGTGCAAAGGCCATGCAATGCCTAAGCCCACCGGGGGTTTCACTTCAGAGCCCCGGACCACCCTTGAAGGTGACACCAATTCAAGCCTCATTTTATAAAGGCCTTATTAATTATTGTCTTTATAAGAAGGAGAAGCCATATAAAGAAATGTGTCATTCTTAGAGTAGGAGTAGGCAGGAAAAAAAAGAGAGAGAGAGAGAGAAAGAAACAGAAGATCAAAAGAGAGCTTTTTTTTCCCTTTTGCTTTTCATGCCTCAGAACCTCAAAGGAGGTCGGGGAACAATCAGGCTTAGGGGTCTCGTGTGCTTTCTGGCAATTAGACTCAGCTGATGGGCTGAAAGGGATTGAATGGCAGGGTTCAAGGCCCTTCTCCAGAGCTTCAGACAACAGGCTTTTCCAAAGCAGCAGAGCAGCAGACACCACTGAAATAATTTCAAATGGAGACTTACAGCCAGGGATTCATTAATTCACCGGCCTAAACAATTACTGGAACATATAATGTCTCTATATACACTTTGATAAAGACTGTCATCCTAGACCTTCATTTTCCCCATTTTTATTAGAGATTTTTAATGTCAGGTTTGAAAAGAACCTTTTATTTCTTCAATTATCAAATTAAACCTTTTATTTTTTTTCAGGGGTGGGGGGGGGTGAGGAATATAAGTTCCAGAATTTTTATGTTATGTCTACAATTGATTTGAATTACAAGAGGAGACTGAGAAAGTTTTGTAAAGCAACCTTAAACATTCAGTCATAAATAGGATGGGAGCCTGAGTAGCAAGAGATCCCATCCTCCTCCTTCCTCTCTTTAAAGAGGGTGGTCTGGGACAAATAGATTTAAATGAGCTTGATGTGAGAGAATTAGCTAATAAGGGAGATGCAGCAGAGCACTCTATAGATGCAGGCTGCATTTGCTGCTAGAATGGTTTGAACTGAGCAAACTGAATTCATGCTTTTAGTACAGTTGAAATGTTTTTTAAATAAGAGAACAACCTATTATTGTATTTCTATAATTTTTCCTAGTATAAGATTAGATGTACCCAGAGGTGAAAGGTTTTAGTGCAGAACTGTGGTTCACTTATACAATGTGCCTGAGTATCCCTATGAAGGTTAGAGGTAGGTACCGTGATAGGTCCCTCTAGAGCACTTCTGGCAGCGTCCAGGTATGCTCAGTAGAGGAAGCACGGTCCTAGAAAAAAACTGTCCTGTGCTGAGGTAGATATAAATTCTAATTAGGCATAGTCAAAAGTTTTTGAATGGAAAATTGGATTTTTTTACGAGATTATGTTTTGTGTCTCCCTGTTCCTCAGACACTTGTTGGGTTTTTTTGTTTTGTTTTGTGTTTTTTTTTTTCACTGAGGGAGAAACTGCAAAACTCTGCATGTTTTAACAGAAGAGTATTTCAACTGAAAATATTTTGATTGGAAAGTAACATCGGCTCGTTTGAGAAGTGCTGGTCACATAGCCCTGTTCTGTCCTCGGGAGCAGTGCCCTGGCTGGACACCCGTCACCTCCTCTGCCCAACAGCAATGCAGTGAGGAGATACAGTCCAACCAGGTAGTTCAGTTCATAGAGCAACATGAGGTTTTTACTTTATGATTTTCAGAGAAGACACCAACTTGTTCACCATGTTGAAGGCTGTGTTAGAGGAATCCAGCGTCCTCTAACCACACCAAAAATGTTTGTTATAGGTATGGTCCTTGTCTCATTCCCATGCTGAAGCCCTGTTCATGTTTGCTAGTCCCAACCATAACATGGATTAAAAAAAAAAAAAAAGTGTTGGGAAGGAAGCCTACCTATTATGTGATTCCACTAATCACTATGTGTCTGTTTTTATGGATTGTGCCTAACCCACCACTTCCTTCTACTGCTTTGCAGGAGTAACCCAGTTTGGGTAGAAGCTAGGGCTGTATATTTAGGTGATAACACTGTCTTGGGAAGAACAATGCTGTTAACTCTTGTAAATATTGTTTCAGACTTTCCACAGGAAGATGACACAAGGAAGTTGTACAAGGCTTGAATGATCATTCTGCTTTCAGCCATGGTGAAAGAAAACGTTTATTTTGTTTAACTGAAAATTTTAGTTTGCATGTCCCTCGAAAAATTCAAGGTACTGAGATCCTCAGCATAGGCCCATAGTAATTATGACTTAATTAATCCTGATCCTATTCTGGAATTTAAGAGACTAGCTAAATCAAACCAGATAAACGCAAATGATGCATCTGGGAATTAGCGTAATTCCTGAAACTGTGGTACCAGTAGAGGTATCCATCAATGACGATGATGATGATGGGAATCTATTGGATATTACCTACACCTAGTAGGCCTGGAGATGCTAGTTTAAGTGGACTATTTTGGATTCCTTTGTTTAAAGAAGGGGAAAAAGAGGGATACAGAAAGGTAGAGTGGGTTAAAGTGAGCCACTGTGAGTTATTGTGAATAAGTGCCCTTTCCATTACAACAACTGACCGCTATAATGAGCGTCATTGAGGGAAGTTGTACCTCTATTGTACCACCAGGCTTACTTAATAGATGAAGCTAACAAGACTAGAGCTGTCTGTTCTGTATGTCTGTATGGTATCCAGGCCACAGAATTTCCTCCCACTGCATGCCTCTGCGTGTCATTTTCTGTTTTAGTTGTCTCGTTATCAGACCAAAATCGTTTCTATTTATATTTTGTAACTGGTATTTAGGTATTTATTGGGCTTAGCTTTTGTGTTTGTCATGTGTATAGCAATACTGTGCAGTATTAGCTTGCATTAAAAACATTTTGAGACTATTAATTTATAATCTGTAAAACTCTTCCACCAGGTTAGACTATAATGATAGTGTTTCTTATATCTTTGTGTTGGTTACCTGTTGGACTTGTTTTTGTGACCTCTGCTTAGCATCTTTGTTCTAAGTACAGTACTCCCTCTGATGATAGCCTTGTGTTGAAACTCCACCATGGTCACAGTGTCCCCATTTTCTGAAATATTAATGCTCTATGTTTGCTGTAAGGCTAGAGGACTGCACTCTTGTTTAATTGCATTTTTGTGCTTCCCTATTCTCCCCTTGTGGTTGCATTCTTGCATATTTCAGCCTTCTGGGTTTAAATTGCATTTTTAATACAAACTAATCGGTGTGCTACCTCAAAATATGAGGAAGATATAAAAGGAGGAGAATGCAAAATCCTATTTAGTTACCCCTGTGTTTAATGATGTCAGTCCAGTGGCTGTAGGTAATGCAAACGTTATCAGTAGATACTTGTCATGACCGTTCTGCTCACTGTTTGCTTCACAGTATGAGACATGAGTGAAATCATCTTCCCTGAAATGTCTCTCCCTATGGTTTTTGAGACTATTCTTTCAACTCAACACACCAGCCACCTTCAGCTGTAATCTATCTCTTCCCCACCATTCTGCCTCATTCCCAAAACAAGCATCTTTGTCCTTGCCCACTGCCCATTTATACCATTCTCAATCAATCTTCATTGAATGCAGCGGTACATCATTAACTTGTCTTCCGGCAAGCCACTTAACCCCCTAAACCCTGGAGCAGATTCATTACATTGCCATCTTCCAGTGAACGGTCACATCCACACTTGACTTAGGCTATTACTTAGTCACACGATTCATCATCCACATGGGTAGTTTTTTGCTCCTGATCAGAATGGCGCTGACAGTATCTGGAGCATATTACAAGGAGATATCCCAAGAAAAAGGCCCTATTCACGAAGTTTGTCTACATATATAACTCTTACTGACCCTGCCCTTCTCCATTATCACCGATGAGAGACAGGAGCCATTATGCAGCCCTTCTTTCTCTGTGGTCATGGTAGCTTCTGGCATGCTCTGAACCGGGGCTGTGCTTTCTATAAGGGACATGATGCAGAATTCACCAAAGTTTTATGTTAATTCTTGATTTTACATGATGTTTTCTACTATTTTCTGAGTTACAGTAGTATTATCCAGACAGATTTGTAAGACATATGACTGTAATGCACAGGATTTTTATACTTGGATTAGTATCAGACCTGAAATCCAGAAAACCCATCCTTCACTCTCATGAGTGGATAAATATTAGAACTATTCTGTTTTATTTCCATCACTCTAGGAGACTTGTTTTACTATTTTTTTTCTTTTTTTTTTTTTTTTTTTTTTTTTGTTTCCTTCATGCCACTTTGAAAGGGAATTGAGCAGCTGAGGTAGTTCCTTTATTGCTGAAAAGCCCCTCAATAATTCTGATCTTATAATCCACTGTACAATCACTGGTCCGACTTTGGTAATCACACGTCACAGTATGATTACCAAGAAATAACTGAAGAGTGATTATGCAAATCCTGAAGTTCTAATTGGCTAATAATGACTTTAAGACAGAGTACAATGATTCATATGTTGTGTGTTTTTGAGGGGAAAAATCTGAAGTAATTATGTAAATCAGTTGCCTGTAACAACTAGTCAGATGCAAAGCTTTGTTTGGTTAGGGAGAGCACTCAGTAATACATCAAAACTGTGGAGCATCCCTGCACTTTGATGCGCTGTATTGTGTATAGGGATGGATTTCATTCTTTCTCGCCAAGTATTATTTTTTGCACTATCCTCCAGGAAGCTAAAACAACCCTCAAAGCTCACATATATGTTTAAGGTGATTGTTTAGCCCAGGAGAAAAATGGGAAAAGAAAAAACCCATTCTCTAAAGGAGGGTTATAAAGAGATAATATAGTCCTTCTTTTTTTTCTGTTTAAGATTCTGTGTCACAGCCAAAATTTTTCACTACTAAAGATACTCTTCATTAGTAACCTTAGAATAAAACCTTTTCTCCTGCCATGTTGTTATAGGCTTTCTTTGTAAATTCTACATGTTATTCTTATTAATGCTGATTTTAAAATAATTATTTTTGTGTGGGATGTAGATATTTTGAGACTCATTAAAGAAATTCTGCTCTTTCTCTCACTGAAGACTCCAATAGGACTTAACCAATTGATTGGCACTGTTTGATACAAATTCTGTACAAAATATTAGGAGTTGCTGTTTTTTAAATAACTGTCACAAACCATTATTCTACTTAAAATAAACATAGTTTGGGCAGGCTAGTATCATGGGGAATACAAAAAATTTCACATCAGGCAACATGCTTGGAATAGGGAGCTGGAGAGAGGTTATCACTCCTCACAATAACTGTAATGAGAAGTGTTTCAGCCATGGTTGTATAAGCCAGCCAAGGCTCTGGTTGAAAGCACTGCTGCCCAGTCTTTGTGTGATTCACTACTTTGATGTCCATCATATGTATTTCATGGAAAACCTACTTTTAATATAGACGTGTTCTTTATTCTAGACCTTGGAAGGAGTTTATTTCCACTGACTTTAGTGGTCCACTACGGACTTGACTCAAAGTAATAAGTCAGCTTCGTGAGACCTCTCAGTCCTCTGGCTCTCCAGAATGGGGGGAGTTCAGACCCATAGACAAGATGCATAAGACAAGAGTGAGAAGTTATTGTGTGTTCAGCATGTCTTCTGTGCAGACACTGACTTTCCTTTTATATTTCTCCTAGATAGCATTTTGAGCCGCTCTGTAGAATGGGAATGATTTTACAACTTCTATCCATGGCTTCCTACAAAGAGTTTCCATTTGCTGTAATAAATCAGACACACAGATGTGAATCCTTAGAGGAGTAGATTAGCTTATACGTAGGAAGCTGGTACCCTTTTAATGTTGCTGATACACTCTGATAGTGGGTAATGAATGTGAGGAGGAAAGGAGGAAGGAAGAGAGAAGGGGAAGTGGAGGGCATGGGGAACAAAGTGGCCTTTAAATGCCTGAAAAATGTTAAGAGGCAAGACAAGAAATAAAAAACGAGAGATAGCTGAGGAGAGGTAGAGACCCAGAAGCTGTTGCAAAGCCCCTCCAGATCAGTGACAATCAGTGAAGAAGTTTTCATTGATTTAGTGCACTTTTGACCTGACACACATTGAACAGTTGAGCAATAACCTTAAGCTGAAGCATTTGTGAGCACAATATGTAGACCTGGCGATGCCAAAACATTTTGCAGGTAGGTCTCTGCTTTGCTGAATTGATTGTGTAGGTGGGCTTCTTGGATGTCAAAATGAATTATATTTCAGTCTAAAAATTCCCCTCACTTTTTTATATGTAAAAAAAATAAAAATCCAGCTCGTGTGATGGTTGTAAGAGGAATTCAGAATTTATGTACGTTTTTGGGCTTCTCCGTAGAAAAATAATGCAGCAGTTGGAAATTAAATGTCCATGAAATTTTAAATAACTTTCTTTTTTAATTGAATGACCCATGTGTCTTTTCACAATTCAGTGATAATGGAGAAGAATAGGGACCCAAGAGCTCGTTGTTGTGCAGAGAGCGTATAACCAACTTCTGTGTCTGTTGGATCATGAGAAGGGCAGGACAGGATGTGCATGTCCCATCATCTTCCTCTAAGGACACCCGTCCCCATAAAGTCCATAGGTTCTGTGAGATTATAGCCCTGCTCTTTGTGCCTTCTCCTCAGAAAGACAGCTTCATCCCTTTTTCTGCTTGTTGGAGGTTTTTATTTCCTGTTCCACTAGAGCTACTGCTTTTAAAGGGAACGTACTTCCTTGTAACAGTTTGAGCACTGAGTCCTGCTCTCTTCTGACTTGGCACTTTATGAGTAAAGGTGGATGCAGGTGTTCCAGTTGGGATTGGCAGGGCACTCTGCCCTCCTGGTCTTTGCTTTGCATAGGTGTGAATAGATGTGCCAAATTTCAGACTATGCTGATGTGCCTGGGTACTGTAGTTCCCCTCCATAGGTGAAGATATCAAAATATAGAAGCCATCAGTTTTCTGGATATTTTAAAACAGGAGGAGTATGAAATTCAGGACCCTGAAGCAATGCAAACAGGGCCGCTAACATATTTCTATACCATCCCACTATGTAAGAAAATCATGCTCTTTTGATTGACCCATTCAGCCATGCCCAAGCAACTGTCTGCTAAATCAAATTCATTGCTGTGTGTGGCTCAGTCATGTGGAAATAGTGCCCTAAAAATGATAAAGTTAAAAAATATAATGCGCATCTTAAAAGCTGAGAAACTAAAGAAGAGTTAAAAAAATAGCTTTTTAATAAAATTGTTGTTGATTTTTTTTTTATTATTTGTTGACCAGACTTCTTAGGTCTGACCCAGGAATACACTTCAGATAAAACAGACTAGTTTTCCAAAGTGGCAGCAAAGGTATTTGAATAGGGAAAAAGTTTTGGTGGCCTTGGCAGTTAATTTCAAATATAAGCAAAGCAAAGAGATGGAGATGAGAGAGGGAGGAGAGCTGACTATTTCATTATAGTAAAAAGGTTGAAGAGAAGATGACAGGGCTCAGGTGGAAATTCTCTGCAAAAGTATTTTTGCACTGGCATATTCCCCAAATTTGCCTGAATTCCCTTCCCACACTCTGCTTCCCAAAGCTCACCCCCATTCAGGCTGTGCTGCTGTGTACCAGTTTATTGTGTTTAACAGCGGTTATGTTTCAGTAATGCTTTATGTCTCTGGCTTGGAAAAGTCTTTGGATGAAAGTCACAATTTCAATTACTATTTTTTCAGCTTGCCACTTAAAATACGATCAAGCATATGGGTGAGCTACACAGAATTTTTCAGTGAGCATTTGAAATCAGAGCAAAACCTGATTGTTCCATCTTATTAGCCACGTCTTGTTTGATGTAGCATGTTTTTCTAACCCGGTATCACTTCCATCTGAAGCCGCACCACAGAGAACACAAAGGTTTCAGTATTGAAGTTGAAGGAGCACTGAAGGGCATCTTACAAATGCTACTTTGTCACCTAGCAGGAGTTCTTGGAAATTTTTCAATGTTTTTCTTTTCTTTTGTGAACGGACATAAAGTGCCTCTTTCAAACCCAGCTAGGGTTTCATTCCTGCTTCTGTGATTCTCTGAGGTGCATTAGTTGAGGCTGGCAAACTTTTAGACTCCAGGGAATACAAAGCAAGATAATCAGTGCAAACTCAGTCCTTGCGGCAACTCTGTTTGGGTGGCAAACAGGGACTGGGGTGGGGGGAGGAGAACAGTCACTCTAAAGATGTACAGGAGCAACAAAATTAAAGCAGGAAGAAATCCTTCATTTTTAAAAATTGGAATAAAGACAGAAAAGGATCCAGAGCCATTCAGAGACTGGTAGGAGCTGAGAAAGACACTTATGCAGGTTTGCTTCCCAGATTTTTGCTTCACTCTAAACTTTTATTTATGTGCCTTTTCCTGTGCCACTTTTACCAATGTTTCTCGACAACACATTAACTTCCCTCCCGGTACAATAATCGACTCCAATCTGCTATTATCACGGAAATAGAAGAGGTAAAGTGCCTGTAATAGGATCCAAATCAAATCACTTTCACTTCAGCCGGCTTTTGCTGTGAAGCCGAAGATTCCCCAGGGAGATTCAATACAGAGAAACACCTGCAGACACAGGCTGAGGCCTGGAGATTATATAGAACACGACAGGCCGAGCTTTGCACTAGCATTTCCTTAGTTACAAGATGGTCACATTGGCAGTAATAACCAGAGGCAGGACCTGATAAAGTTGTGACTCATTGGCAAAGCCAGGATCTGACTTTCAGCTGATTTGACCTATCCTGAAGCAACACATCAGTTGACAATTTACTGCAGAAACAGCTATAGTTAATTTTTTTTCCTTCCCCTGAAGCATTTGCCTTAGTCTTGAATGGTTTTGCATGAATCCCTGGTTGTGTTTAAGCGCAGTCCAGCCTGAAGAGAAAAAATATATCATTCTACCCCAGCGGCTAGGAAAGGCCAGACTAAATTGAATTTAATAAGTTTCAGGTTTAGGGGAAAATAAACCTAGAATCTTTCCTGTGGCATAGGAGACAACTTCAACAAGGGTTGAAGTTAGGATCAAAATATACAGTTGCAACCAGCTCATGGTATAGGTTAGAGTTTTGATACCTTGTTCCCTATGAATATTAGTTTATTAATAATTCAAATACTTTTTATCCCACACTTACATTTTTACATAAGTACTTTTTAGAAATACTAACAGACTACATGCCAGTTACATGTTTGTATTTAATTTTGTATTTATCTCGGGAAAACAATATATCGTCTTAGCAAGATGAAAACAAATAAAAGTCCTCTCCACATCTGTCACCTAAGATTTGGCAGGATTGCCCTTGGTGGAAAAATAACAATAGTTGTAAAAACAATAAGAAAAAAAAAGAAAAGCAATTATTCCTGAATTTTAAAAACCTGTGGGGAAATTTTCATGGCTCAGAGTTCAGTGAGGAGTTCAGCTCACATTTTCACTTTGAAATATCT
Organism: Strix uralensis; assembly: GCF_047716275.1. Taxonomy (NCBI): domain Eukaryota; kingdom Metazoa; phylum Chordata; class Aves; order Strigiformes; family Strigidae; genus Strix; species Strix uralensis. The sequence goes on along the minus strand of NC_133982.1, from coordinate 14,894,943 downwards.
CCTACTAAGTATCCCAATAGCTATGCTGCTGCTGCAAATATTATTCAGTACCTGACACGAAGTTCCTCAGATAGTAGATACATGGCTTTGGTAAGTGTATACTGACTGATGTGTGCATAAAACACAGCAACTGCTATTGGTAGCCTTAGCTCCCACACCAATGTAATTATGATTACATGGATAAGAAAATTTTTAAAAATTAAATTTTAACAGATTGGTATGAAAATCACAAGCAACAGACCAAGGAAGAAAGTTGTGTAAAACCTGAGGAGCTCTGTGGGAGGAGTGTGTTTAGGGAAGTTGAAATAATAGTAGACATAAGCATTTTCTGCAACTGGTTTGTTCTGAAAAGTGTTACATGGTCTTCTATAGTGTCCTCATCTCTGCAGTGTCCGACCCCCTTAATGTATTAGGTAAAAAGGATGAGAGACATCATATAGAGTTTGCTCTCAGACTTCTTTTTCCTCATGAAGAGAATTGTTTTTTCACTAAATGTACATTTGGTGAGGTTTAGTTAAAGTATTTGCTATTAGGCCAGTACTTTTCATGGAGTGGCAAATGAAAATAATCAACTGTCTTTCTCCTCTCCTGCAAGATTGACTCACAAGCTTTTATTATAATAAGGAAACTAATTTTTTTTTTGTTCTAGAAGAACCTTCTGAAAGAAAGGAGATAGGTTTGGAAATGTGTTTTGACTCCACATTACAGTACGTTACAGTCACATTAATGTAACGTATAAAAAAACATATGTTAAACACTAACATGGGATCAAAACTCCTGCTGTGAGAGATATGGAAGTCACATTATCTTGTCAACTCAAATGCACATTCTTAATTGCTAAATATGAGCCAGAATCCCAAGTCCAAACATTTGTTCACTGAAAACCAAAACCTAATTTTACAGTTCAATTGCAGCTGTAACTCTAAGGGATTTTGAAAAGCTGTAATGGAAAGGAGCAAAGTATTTAAGTTATGGGGCATCAGAATTTGAGATGATAGTTTGTAAGTCCAAAACTGAAAATATGGTGCTCAACTACAGTGAGAATATAGCAAACAGCATTGTTCAGCCTCTTTAATTAGATCTGGGACTGCATAGGCCATTTCAAAGCAAAATAAAGGAAAGACTGTGGGGTACCTAAGTATCTGTTTGAGGATGAAGTATTAAATAGTGAAAGATTTTTATTCTAAATAATTGCTTTTCGGTTCTCTGTGCAAACCAAAGCTTTATATGCGGGAGAGCAGAGGCAAGGAGAAGTGGGGGGAGGAAGGGAGGAATTAGGTCACTCTGTCAAAACATCTTTAGCTTTGCCTGATGAAGAAAAAGTTATAACCATTACAAAAATAATCATACTTTTTAATAAAACTGTATGTATTGTATGGCCTGAAATGAAACATTTTTTTAAAAAATTTTTAGGGCTTCTTCACATCTTAAAAAAAAAAATAAATTCAGGTAAAATGTAAACGAAATCTTACTGTAAAATTTAAAATTTATGTGACAGGCCCCTGTTCTCTATCTTGCTTTTAGACTGAAAGCATCTGGTTAATTCAGTGGGATTTTGTGAGCGTTTTGGTCAATCAAACATGCTTTCTTTGGCATAAAAAACCTATTCTATCCAACTTCATCAGCTTCTTATAGTTACTTTTTTGAGAGAGGACCTTTGGCTTGCCAACTATGTTGTATCGGTTACAGTCTAGTATTTCGTATATCTGAAAGCAGTAAGCACAGACCAAGTCATGCAGATGTATTCTCCTAGAAATGCTATGGGTAGCATGTGCTATCTGTGGGAGCACTTGCAGGAGCGCTTTGGTACAGCACTGTGTTAAAATACATCTTCCCCCCCTCCCCAGTCTCACTCTGCTGACCAAGAAAAAGCAATAGTACTGTCTGGAAAAACAAGAAGAGATATTTTTAGTACTTAACTGTATATTTTTTAAAAAGCAGCAGGAGCAACGATGGTATTACTTTTGGTCTTTTTTTAGGGGTTTAGAGGCTAAAGCCTATAGGATTTGAAACTGTGATCTCTGACATTGCCTTCAAGAAATGCAAAGGCCTCTTTCTCCTGTGTTTCCAGGTGTAGATGTGTCTCAGGTGTTAGTTCATCAGCTTCATTTATAGGAAGCTTCAGGGTTGAGTGTGAGGAGAATGAAAATGTCTCTTGCAGCTTGACAAAAAGTTACTCTGCCTTTTTCTTGGACCTTTCATTCAGTATAGAACTGAGCAATTTGCTTAAACACAGAGAGGAAAAAATGATTTTTCTATCAGGATTCCCAAAAACCCTGATTCACCTGATATAGTAATAAGAAAACTACATTTTCTTACACTGTACCTTTCATCCTAAATGATATTTTTGAATTTCTTGCTGAAACTTCTTTCTGGACAAACAGCCGACTCTCCTCACATTGCATTACCCAACACAGCATTTATATTATTAGAAAATTAAACCAGTGACTGAGAGATTTTGACTAATTAGGTTTCTTGGATAATAAGAGCTTTTTAATAAGGTACATATCACTTACAATATTGCTAATGAAATGTGAAAGCGATTCAGTACTCTGTAAGATAATGGCTAACTTGTTTTAATTGTTAACATTTTTTCTTGCCTGCAATGACACAGTCATTATTTCGCAGTCACCGCTTATCGTGAAATCCAAGAGGATTAATGGTTTCACTTATACTGGCGAAAATGTTTAAGCTGTCCCGATTATCAGTGCAGTTGGAAAGAATAATGGTTATTTGTCATTGCGTTTAGCCGTAGAATGAATTGTCCTCCAGCCAAGAGAATCATTAACCCTTTGAGCGACAGTAATAGAGTTTTACAATTAAAAACTAGGAAGCAAAGATTTATGGCTGGATATTTTTTTTTTCTGTAGGTAGTTTATTAGCTTATGAGTCCCACTAAAACTAAATATATTTCTCCTGCAAAATAAACCGCACAATATATCTTATTCTCCTGTATAACAGTTCTGCTAGTTGGAATTAAATTGCACTGAAACATTCTTCTGGTGAATGAACAAATCTCCCAACTAGCCAAAAAAATAAAAAAGTAAAAAGATTGAACATGCATTCTGGAGGGAAAAAAAAAAAAGAAGATTCACATTGCTTTTTTGTTACTAGATTGCTATATATGTTTAAGTACCGAATTTAAAGGAGAATTTTGTCTATAAATCCCTATAATTCAAAACCATTTACTACGTATAAACAACTTAAAAAAACAACATTGCTTAGCAAAGTAATTAATATTGTTAATTTGGTTTGTCTGGGAAGAGTTTAAAATTGCGTTGTTAGTGAAAGAGAATTCTTAAAATTCTGTACATGACACTGAACTAGCTGCCAAAACTATAAAAGGCATCATAAAACAAACAATTGAATGTTTAAAGTTTTGAGTATAAAAGGGTAATATAAAAAAATTGAGAGAAATAAAACCATTACTTGGGAAGTCGTTTTAAATCGGGGGAAAATATGTACTCAGTATGACTGTTAGTGTGCTGGTTTGTAACACTGTTCCTTTTTTGTGAGTTTATATTGGCTTGGTGTAACGTCGTGTGGAGCATTGTGTGCAGTCTTTGGTTAGACCCTGCAGCAGCATTTTGGAGTTGCTTCTGCACTGGAGCAATGCTGATTTCCAGCAGCACAGAATCTAGCTCATAGCATGGATCTGAGGATAAGGAATGAAAGATGTTTGTGAAATATTCGTCCTTGCACCAGTGCTGGAAGGAGCGAAAGCCCTCTTGTTCCTCATGATTTAGAGGGAGTGGAAGATGGTCAGCATTTAACGGGAAATGTTCAGCTCCTCACAAGGTTAGGTCCTATTATTGTTTTCCCACCTAAGAAATACATTAAAGTGAGTCTCACACAATAAAAATAAATTTAAAAAAGCACAGAGCATTTGTGCTCCTCAGCAGGTCATTCTCAGGCACAGCTGTCAAAGTGGTTGAGAAGGCAACTGTTAAGGAAAAATAGAATTTTACTTGTAGAAAACACAGGTTTGCTGCTTTATCTTGCTGCTGAGAAAGAGAAAATATAAACCATCCCATCTTTGTCTGGTACTAATGTGTAGCTCAAGGCCTGATCCTCAGCCTGTGAAAGGTGCTGGGAGTCTCCATCGGCTGGAAGGGTTTTCGCTCAGGCTCGCGGCCGTTGGCAGGGCACTGGCCTTACCAAACCCAGCCCCTTAATGGGCTGCACAAGTGTCACTTGATTTTCTGGGAAGGAATCTTCTCAAAGATTTTTATGGACTCCTTGTCTAAGAAGGAAAGGGCAGCTATTCCCTTCAGTTTTAATAATATAAATGGACTTGAGTATGAAAAGAAAACGTAGTGAGCATCTGGGGAAGCACACCTCCACATAGGCAGCCGAGGCATGAATTCTGGAATAACATAATTTCTATTATTAAAAAAAATATACGTTTCTTCGAGTGCTTCTTGAGACCGTATCATGAAGATCAGTGCATATGAGCTCAGAGCATGATCATTATCATTACCATTATTATTATGTGAAATCTATTGACAAAAACCGGAGCTTCTATGAGATGGTAAACAACAGTTTCTGCAGAAGCCCCCTGAGGTATGCTGGAACTGCACACCCCAGCAGTTTTAGATGGGAGAGGTCAGAAGAAACAGCTGCCACCAGACAAAAAGACAGCAAATACATGTGAAAAAGAAAAGGGAAAAACCCCCCAAGAACCCCCCTGCCACCATCCACCCCAAAACCCACATACACACAAACCCACACGTATATGAATTCCCACCGCTCCAGAAATCTGTTGCAACATTTATAGATGCAGGAGTATAGAGCTATAGATGTGGATGGTGGAATTTAGCTCTGGTTTGGAATTTATGATTGACACTTTTGAGAAACCACTATTAACTGTCCCTATGGCTTTAATGAAAATTGGCAATGTGATCGCAGGCTTTGTTCCCTTTGGTTTTCTTTTGCAGCAGTGCCTGTGCATATGGTATATGTAAGTCCCTCCCCCACCCCAAAAATGTTGATAATGGTGGCTATTTTGGGGAAGACAATTACTGATGAAAAGGACTGAATGGATTTTCCCTCCTCACTGGATAGGGGTTCAAATGCTTTTCAAAAAGCATGAAGCAAAAATGCTGCTGCACCTCTTTGGCTTGTCGGCTGCATTTGTTGTACTTTGGCTCCAGCTGAAATGTAGTGCTCACAGGGGCTAGCTTGGAATGTCAACTCCGTTCCTGCCTTTTACATTTTAATTACAAATGAAGTAGCCTACAAAAAAATATAGTGTACAACTTGTGAATGGACCATTTATTAAATGTTAGCAGGAGTTCAGAGGCTTAAGATACAAGAGGTGGGCAGGAGCTAATGTCCAGCAGTGAAACTGTTGGAGAAAAAAAATTCAAATCTCAAAAATTGGGAGGAAAGCTTAATTAATTTCAAAAGAGTCTGCCCATTGGATCTGCCGGGAGTACAGTTAAAAAGAGAGACATATTTAATTGTAATATTTTGTTCCTAGTACAGGGAAGCTGGTGTCTCTGATCTTTCTGTCCATGTGAACAAATGCTTGACATGAAAAACTTCTGGGTTCACCGAGGTTAATGGTAAAACTCTTACCAAGTCCTTGGGCCTGGTTCTTAAACAGGGCTGATTATTTCTGTAATCATTAAGGGACTTTGTTCAAATGTTACCCATCCCCACATACACGTTCCTGTGTTGTAGGCATGCTTTGGGAGGGGAAGGTTCTCCTGGCTGGGACTTCCTTGCAGTTTTTAACAATTCCTATCAAATATTAAGAGTCTCATGAGGTTTTTATTTTCAATTTTTGGTGCAAATACTGTTTAAGGATTGGACACAAAGGAGACACAAAGAACTTGAAAGAGAAACTGTCTGGAGTGCTCTGAGCTGAGTAAAACACAGGAGGAAAACAAAATACACAAGTGAAGCATTGATTAGATTTAATTTTATTATATAGAAATAATCTGAACCGTAACTGTGGAAGGACCTTTTCTGTATTATAGTGAAATATGCTATTGTATATAGAAAGTGTTTGTGCCATTTTCAAAAGAATTTTTTTTTACCCTTATTTAACTACTTTGTGGTGGGAAGGTGGCCCTAAATCAGAGATTATAGATATCCTGAAGGGATGGTGGTGTTATTTTGCCTCCTATAATCTCCCTTTGTTAAAAGAAACAGGGGTTAGATCATCCAAAAAATCAAAATATCACAAAATGGAGAGTGAAATGTCTGAGAGTGGGGTAGCAGCAAGTTAGTGCCCAATTCTGTAGGTTTGGGACAGTTTGTTTTGTTTCTTTTTTTTTGGTTGGCTTCTTTATGTCTTTAAAATTTTAACCTCACTTACTGTGCCAGCTGGAAACCAATATTCTGATTTTATTCCCAGTATTTAATAGTCTTGATTTCATAGTCTTTCTCCCCCTCTTCTAAAAGGCTACAATTTTAATTGACACATTCCTGGAAATGTATTAGGTCAATTTAGAGTAAAGTATGTCATTTATGCAGTGTGTGGAGTCTTAGTTTTTGTATAAAATACTGTTCTTAATTGATTATCATGTACATGAATTTTCTGCATCATTTACACTTACAAATGTGCATTGCACAAAAAGCTAATAAATCTTAGAGGCTTGAATATTAACAACATTTTCTCCCCCTTGTGTTATTAATAGAGAAATCAGCACTAGAGACTGGCAAACTGTTGCTCACATGAGTACCCTTTCCTAACACAAGGAGTCCTTTGTCACATAAATGGTTCAATTGGAGAAAATGACTATATATGACCAATGTCAATAGCATAGCTTGTGAGAAGGAGAGCTGCTTGTGTGTGTGCAGGCTTGGAGGTCCAGGTCAGTGTTCTGCTCTTTAGTGTGCTTGTGAGAAGAGGGAGAAACATCCCTGTGTGTGCAGCAGCATGGAGGAATTGCCTAAACCATCAAAATCTTCACACCATGAGATAAGACTACAGTGCACAAACAGAGCAGGAGACTGTCCAAAAGACACAGTGCTGCCTCAAAAAATTGTTACTGTATGTTCTTGCTAGTTCAGCAGTGCTCAGGTGAAAGGTAGTTTTGTTCCCGTTCCTAAATCAGCTCAGATCTGTACTGCCAGGCGATCTGAGGTGTGAGGATGCCCGTGGCTGTGGAGTTGTACCATCATTGCTGCTTGGGTTTTAGCCGGAGCAGGAGGCACTGGGGCTTTCTGAGACTCTTGCTGGGCTGTCCCTGTTTCAGTGAGTAAAACCATGAGCTGCAGAAACTACCCAGAGCTATTGAACCCTACACAGCCATTTTCTATTATCTGCCTTTGTCTGGGAGAACAGGGTTTTCCCTTGTTGTCTTGCTGCAATATGCAGATCTTGGCCAAGCATCCCTACATCCTCAAAATTACATTTTTTTCAAAATAAAAGAGGGAAAAGTGTTTCAGACAACTAAATTTTGCCAAATCATTTCAAATAGAAAAAAAAAATTAAAATTGTGTGTGTGTATATATATATCATGCATGTGTTTCTGTGCATATATGCATATAATAAAAAGTGAAATAGAACATTTATTTCCATGTTCAAGTTTTGTTTAAATAGAGGTATATATACATACATAAGTATGTCTCTGCTCTTCTACTACATTAAGTAGATATAAATATACACATGTAGATATGTGTGTATATATGTTTTGAATAATTTATTTCAGCTAAGTTTGGTAGAATTTTTTCATTTGAGGTCAACCCTAAACAATTACTAGTCTTGCTCTTGTTTTAGTATGTAATATTATTTATATAATTTAGACAGATCCCTGAAAATCAATTATCCATACCAGAGTTCTGCTCAATTGATGTTGATAGTGTGGAATGATGGATACAACTTCAAAGAGCTGGCTGGTAAGAGAAGGGCTAGTTAGGAGCATCTTCAGGCTTGCACCCTGGTGATATAACATGACATTTCAACTTGTCTGTTATCCCTAGAAAATCCTGCATTATGTGGTGGAATGAAACGTCTGCACCCTCATGACAGTGTGGAATAGCTCCCGTTATTTCCCTCTTCTTGTCAGAATTCCACATTTGTCTCCAACCTCTCCTTTGCTACAAGAATTTCTTCAAAATTAAAAACTAAACAAAAAGAGGAAGGATGGGAACAAAGGGACTCTGCAGAAAGAATGGAAAGAGGAAAATATTGGAGGTATGGGGAAATGACAGATCATGTGATGTAGAGGTGATCCCTTGTGGACTCTGCTATGGTCTTGCTGGGAATAGCAGGAATATATCTTAAGATCAAGTCCTTATTGGTCATATTCCAACCTGGACTAGCTCCTTCACATGCTGTGATCTGCAGTATTTGTTCACACAGTCTAGGTGTCTGAAAGTGCTGGGCTTTGCCTTACTACTTGATTTTGCTGTACTTGGTGGTTGTGTTGCCTACAACCATGGCTAGCGGCATTTTGTCAGTGGGAATAGTGATTTCTTTTGCATATACCTGCTTTTATTGCACAATTGTCTTCCTCTTTTTTTTTTTTTAATTAAGCAGTGTAATTTTTTCACTGTACTGAATTGCTGAAAAATAGTTATACTTAAAAGCATGTAAAACAAAGGGAAACAAACCTTATCTCTTAGTTTTTCACTTACAGGCACACAGAGTAATGGGGACGTTGCTTTGCCTGTGTTTTTGACCATCAGTCAGAAAACTCTAAGTAACCCTAATGGAAACTGAGGATTAGACATGTTTATTGAGGGAGTAGAATTATGCCCCTTAGAAAGGATGCTTGCTTAGGATCACTGCTGTATGAATCACTGGGACTGTGGCCAAAGGTGGGAAAGAACACGGCTGACATTCGCAACCCTCCCAGCTATCAGTAAGTACAGCCAAAATAATTACCCCAAGGCATCTGGATAACCCAGCCTAATTAGCAGTGCCTGAAAACGAGTGGGTTGCATGTTTATACCTGAAGAAATCAAATTACCCTCATACATTTCACCAGGGGCTCTTCCAATTCATTGCTCTGTTGATGAAAGAGGTAGCTATTTACCATAAAGTCACAACCCCGCAGCCTGTGGCTATTCGCCATGTTGAAGAGTGTTACTGCCCTGCAGGGAAATTATTCCTTTTACTGGAGTTGAAGGCAATATTCTTTGCACTGATGAGCTCTAATACTTTTATGGTAGGTGGTGTGGACTGTAGAATATACACAAACATAGTAATATGCACTTAATTAGATTACTTGTTAATATCATTCATTCATTTAATTTGGTTGAAACTGCTGTAGCCAAATGTTCATCCTGAGCTGCAGATCTCAGTTCCCAGATCTGAGACCAAGATTCAGGGAGATTTTTAACATCCGTATGGATAATAAGAATATCCATAACTAAAATGTATGATGTTAACCTGTTTTGAAGGGAATGTAAAGCCTCACATTTCAGCCAACAGAGTGAAAAGTAAAATCAAATCTTTGAGGTGGTGAGATTACCCCAAATCATCATAATTTCTTGCATCTTCTTTTGAAGCACCTCAAACTGACTATTTGAAGATATCATACGGTATCACTAGCAACTATGGACCAGATCAAGTCTAACAAATTCTTAGTCCGTAACTGTAGCACAACTTCCATCTGTTATGATCAAATGTGAAAACTTTCACCAGCACTACTGCACAATCCGAATACCAGTGTTAGAAAGCTGTAATTTAAAAACAATGACAAAAAAAGACCTAGATCTAAATACATGAAACGTAGGAAAAGAAGGTCTAGGCAGAACATTAATATATTTGAGAATGGCTTCATTTATTCCTTACTGATTATTATAAGTACTGTCATGTAGTTTTGTGGATAACAAATCAAATGATTGCAACAGTCAAAGTGCTGAGAGTGGATTTTGATTCAAATTCAAGGAAGACTCAGTGATATACAAATCTACTTTGTCAGTATTATATAGGTTGCCCAGAACAAACATGGCAGGTCTTGCCACCCCATCCTGAAGTTCAATCCTGGAAGATACATGCATGGAAGACCGGCTTGCACAGAAAGGTTCGACCTTGGGCAGTCTGCACCAGCGTTTAAAACCAGAAATTCTTGGTGTCAGAGAAAGGTCTGAAAGGAAGAGTAACAAAACCTCGTCGTCCCCTGTTTTGAATTGGACTTTAAATGCAGATTTGTTCTGCGTACTGTTGATGAGTGAGCGAATTAAAAAGGAGATGGGGCTTGTAAAATGGTGCCTGGGTATATTAAGTAAGCTCTTCACCTCCAGAAGGCAAGGTTCAGATTGGAGTTTAGTGGCCTCAGGCTAGTCACTAGTGGGCAGTTGCCCACATTGCTAAGCATAACACAATTTAGTGGAAATCAGAACAATTGACAGTTTCTTCTCAAGAGATGCTGTAGACTCATTACTGGAATTGAAGGGGTGTTGGAGGTCAGAGCTGAAGTACATTGGCAGATCTGTGTGGAGGAAGTTTGCGGAGCTCTGTGTGGTAGGCCAGATGGTGCTATTAGTGTCTAACTTTCATGAGTACTAAAATTCACCAAATATCCCTCTTGCCCCAAAACAAACAAACATGCGCACTCACAGATGCGCACAAGCAGTCCCACACAGTTTAAAGCAGTCAGTGTCCCTGGCATCCTTACCAACTTTCCTACTCATTTAACACCACCACAGATTAGAGGACACAGTAATGCAACACTCTGGGCTATTTGCTGAATGTAGCTCATAATGATTGACACTCTTGCCTGCGTCCCGACTTTGAACTACATGTTGTATATTATTATTTTTTGTTATTGTCCTTTAAAATGCTTTGAGATATAACATATGGCAAGTGCCAATGCACCACGGTGCAATGTAATTTAGTCAAATATCAGAAGCATAGACAGCGCAAATGGAAAGCAGGCAGAATATCTGATCCAAGTGCCTACTGGTGTAATTGACTCAGTTGAGCCAGCCTCTGTCATTAGTCCTATAAACAGTTGCATTTACAACAATAAAACTGAAAAGCATGGAAATTAAAAGCTGTTAGAATTTCCTCTTGTGTGCATTTATCTGCACGAATGCTGTATACTCCCTGCACAATTTTGTAATCTGTTTGGTAAAGTGGCATTACAGTAACCTGTGTCAGCCCTGTACTGTATATCAAACAATATCACACTCCAAAGGAGGATTAATCAAAGTAACGGATGTGCTGGTTTAGTACACCATGTCTGCTGTCAATTACATACACAGTAAGCTCACAAATTTAAGCTGCTGAACAGAATAAAATCAAGAGTCTCTTTTGCTTCCTATCATTGAGTCCTAAAAACACCCCAACCAACCAACCTGTAAATTTTGCAAAGGATTTCTGGGCAGGTGAAACGCCTCCAGAACCAGGCGATGAGATAGCGACTGTTTGTGTTTGGCTGTGTCGGTGCTGAGTGCCAAAGGCAGCTGACGGACAAGTGTACCCCAACAATGTTTCACTTATTAAAGAAGCCTTGTCAAACAAGCTGAAAGCCCTGCATATAAGTGACCTTTCCGTTCACCTCCCATTACAATGAAGATTTGAGCATTCCTTGCAAGCCTTCCAGTGTCGACATTAAAGAATCAGAGTGTCTTTCCATCTCTGCTGATGTGCCACTAGACCACTTAACAGAAAATTGAGAGAGTATATTACGGGGTGAAGGAGCAGAGTTCGGAGGTCACTATCATTCTCATTAAGAGATGTTTCTATGCAGTGCCCATAGGTGGATAAATCAATACTTTCTGTCTGAAAATGATCACGCTTGGTAAAGAGTGCTTTAATTGGGCTGTTACTGTTTATGGAGAGTGAGTATTTATGGGGTTTCATGACAATAAACAGCAGTGCGGATGATGGCTTCTATGTTCCTTTGTGGGATGTGGTATGACAAGTGGGATGACAGAAGATTTTGACATTTCAGACCTCCCTTGAGTGAGGGGAGCTCAAACTCTTAGCAATTGGCCAGGAACTCCCAAAGTCCCAAATTGGGTTCCGTTGTTTGATGCATGCATTGTTTGAATAGAGAGGCCTTTATTTCAGGTATCTTTCTAAATATTACGCATTAAAGAAACTAAACATTAATGGTCTGATAGTTTAAGACAACCTTTTTTTCCCCCTTTTCTTTCTCCCCCACTTCGTAGTGACACAGGGCAAGTCTGTTCAGTGTGCAGCCTTTTTACTGTCAGAACGGAGACAGAAAGAGGCAAAGGTTACAGGGAAAAGGGGAGACTAAGATCGCCAGTTCTCACAATGAAACAAGCAAATAAAAATAAGAGAACCGAAACCCAAAAGCTTCTCTGGCTGTGGAGTACAGGGGCACTAAACCCAAACAGAAATCAGTCTTCAAACAAAATTCCTGAAATCCTGCACAGCATTTAATAGTGCTGCCTTATTACCTGGTGCAACCCGAAGGAAAGTGCATGCCCATGCACATGCGGAGCTGGGGGCACAAGTCAGACTGGGATCTTCAGCCAACCTCATTCCTTCAGACAGAAAAGTGTTAAACTAATCTCCAATAAATCTCACCAATGCAGATGTAGTGTACACATCCTGACACGTTATTTATTTTGAACATGTTTTAGTCGAGATTCCTGGGTTTGATGGTCTCACTGCGTTGTATCTCTGCTTTCCCATTTTGAAATGTGTATATTTTGCAACTTTTTCTAAGAAAGTCCAGGCATTTGAGGTAAGCTGTATGTGGAGAAAATCTGAGAAAGTTTCAGAGAATCTAGACATGAATTAAACCAGCTGTCAGTATTTTATCTGAGACATGGAATACTGATTGTAATGCATTAAAATTAGCATGGTGTTTTTGCAAAATCCTCCCATACTTTGGAAAGTATTCTGATGCAAGTGTGTTTTCCCCATTATTGGCTCCAGACTGACAATGTATGAATGGGAATTAGACCCTGGGGATGTGACCACACACTAGTCCCTGCTGTGACTGTGCCTTGGGCTGGCATAGACAAGAACCTTAAACTAGCCTGTTTGAACACCTCTAGCAGGGTATCCTCAATAATCAGTATCTCAGGTTTAGCCTGCAAACTCTACCCAAGAAGCATGAAGGTTTCCTGTGAGATTGAGTTATCACTTGTTCCAGGTGGTTTATAGAGTTGAGGATCTGCAGTTTGATACACACAGATTGAAACACATTGTTTCAGATTATTGTTTTGCTTTTCATTTGGTGTGGTGAACTTTTTATCAAGGTGATGTTTGGCCTTTTGGATTATAGCTGACATACCAAACTGCTGTTGAAGGAAATTCCATTTAAACATGGGAAGATCTTTCATGCGAGGCTGGGCAAATGCTGGAACACGTTGCCCAGAGAGGCTGCGGAGCCTCCATGCTTGGAGAGACTCAAAACCCAGCTGAACACAACCCTGAGCAACCTGCTCAGCTTAAGTTGGACCAGAGATGCCTTCCCCCAGCTTCAGAGATTTTGGCATTCTGTGATTCTTTAATGTAACAGTTTTGCAGGTGAATGAGTCAATAAGCATATGAAAGGAAATTCAGAGACTGGTGCTATCTGAAGTACTTCTGTGGTCCTTGTTGTCACTGAAAGCCTGACATTTAATGGATTTTTCCTCACAAATCCCCTCTGAGTTACAAGGAGTACCGTTGTATCCGTTTTGCTGATTGGAAACTAAGACACAGAGATTACCCTTCAGAGCCACAGAAGCATTCAGGTGACCAGCTGTTCCTGGTTTCAAAAGGAGTTGAGCACTGCTATGTCTTCGTGGGTTTGTGCACTGTTGACCTCCAGGTTGTGTCACTAACTTTCTTCTGGCCGTCGGTCAGAGGCTGGATGTTTAAAGACATTGTCTGCATATTTGTCTCTTGAAGAGTCAAAGACTGCTGCAGTTTAGAAGCTGTAGTAGAAGTTGACTAATAAACACATTCAGCCTCAGATGGTTTTCTTTAGCAAACAGAAAAGCTAAATTTTCCAACTGCAAAGACTGACAGTTCTGTGCTTTCAATGGAAGAGAAATACAGACTTTTGCTTTAAAAAAGCCCATTATGAATTTAATTATATTTTCAGGGGTTGTGTATATAGGTTTGCAAATTATATATAAATGAAGGCAAGGTCTTTTTGAAAACATGTGTTGTTAGGAGAAAAATAACAACAACAACAAAAACCATACACTCCAGTTTTGATGGGAAAATATTACTTCTGGTTATTGTTTCATCAGTAATCCATAATACCTCCAAGGGGACTGCTACAGTCTGTCATCTCATGGACAGCTTAAAAAAATGGCATGCTATAGAACTGGTAGGCCCTAAGGGAACTTTTGAATAGCTGATACCCTATTTGTGCAATAGATATTTTCCTTGATAACTGGAAATTAAGCTTGCCTGGAAGAAATGTAAATATCATCTCTAATTTGCACTCTGAATTACCATTAAAAATTATGTGTGCACATAATCATATCAAACATTTCAGAGCTTAGAAACCATGATAACACTTGGCACTCTCAGCATCTTCAAAGCGCTTTACAAATATTACCAATACATCCTTCCACCACCCCATATTGTTATCCCTACTTTACAGATGAGGCAGGGGGGTCAGTGAGGTTCCTTAGTGCCTTGGGATCATGCTGACTATAAGTAACACTACTGGGATAGGAACTCAAGAATTTGTCTGTGATTAAGCCACTACAGGTAGACTGCTACTGGTGCTAATTTGCTTACAAGTTGGCAAAAATAATATATGCAGTGACAGAAGTGCATATGATACCATTACATAGCTATTGTGCCTCCTAATGTAGTTAAGATATAGCTGCAGGACAAAGATTTTGTTTACATCAAAAGAATGACTGGAAATAAATGGAGTTTTCCTACATAGGTGCCAGTAAATAGCTTGAATTAGAACCAGACAGATGCATGATTTAAACGTAAACAGGCTAAATCAAAGCAAACTCATTCAGATTAGATCTTGTTCCTAACATGTTCATAATTATTGCTATTGCACTTGGAGGGGGAAAAAATGTAAAGGCTGTGTACTGTAGAGACTCAGCCTAAATTGACCTTGACCATAGTTAATGCCATGAAAAAGCAGTTCATACTGCTAAATCCTTTACTGCCTTGTTTTTTGGTTTTTACTGTGCGAATTCCCAGGTGCTAGACTGTGTTGTGATAAATATTTGATCACACATTTGCAATCTGGAGGGTTTTTTATGATAGGCAATGTTCTTGCATTTTGGTTCTGATTCTGACCTATGGAAGCCAATAAGAAGTTTTATGATCTCATGGTGACAAACCAGATTTGGAAGAGAGTTTTCATCAGAATTCCCTGTTGCCCGATCTCAGTGTGCAAGTCAGCACTACATGCTTTTGTAAGCCTTCTGTAAAAATCCATTCTCAAGAGAAGTTAATTCCCAGGTGGCTATGAGATAGACAAGCTACAAAGTTAGTTTTTGTACTATGTCCCATTTTCTTGAACTCTTCAGTGGAGCTGTGGAAACAATAGATTACACCTTGGAAATGGTCCAAAGGAAATAGGCAATCTATTTGTTAATATGTTGGTAGTCAAAGCAGGAGCTCTCAGCCAGCAGCTGTCTTATGCTAAACTGTTTTTAGTGGTGTTAATCATACCTCTCTTGCTCAAACATTAGCTTTAACGAGGGTACAAGTTGAACCTGTCTTGAAACAAGCCAGAAGGATCTCAGGTAAACTCTGTGATGTGGTGAAGGAACCCTGTCCTCCTTCGCTTGTTGGATCCAGATGTGACCAGCTCACACTGCTCT
The DNA here is from genome assembly GCF_047716275.1 of Strix uralensis. Taxonomy (NCBI): domain Eukaryota; kingdom Metazoa; phylum Chordata; class Aves; order Strigiformes; family Strigidae; genus Strix; species Strix uralensis. The sequence continues at coordinate 14,879,259 of NC_133982.1, read as the reverse complement.
GCTGCTGGAGAAATGGCAAGATGTAGGATTCCTTAAGGGTCCTGCCTTCCTTTGTGTCCTAGGTGATGTCTGAGGTGGAGCTGTGACTCCGTGGACAAGTTTGTTTTTGCATTACTGTGGAAGGGCCTCAGTGCTTCCTGCAGGTTGTCATGGCTGTTTTACAGCCTTTGATGGAGATTCAACCTCCTGCTACCTTTCAGCATTGTGTGACTGTTTGGGCTGTATTACAGGAGTGTGTTCCTAGCAAAGTTTGCACAGATTGTGGTCAAACATATGGTACAGATTCCATACAGATTCTAAATCTTGGGATCATAAACTGATATAAGGGAGCCACAATTCCCTCCCCTTCCTAAATCATAAGATAAAAGGCAGCTTTGGCTTGGTGGACAAGTATGAAAGTTATAGATAAGACATTCCTGATGTTTGACATCTTAGCAGATGGAATTAACAGCCTTAAGAGACCCTTACAACAGCATACCTTTAAAAATGTGATAAGTGAGTAATAAAGCCATCCTAAAAGATCTTATGTTAGGAACTTAAAGCAAGAGCGTAACACTCAACATAAACTGCTCAGATGTAGTCAGTGGGGATTGCTCTTTGATAGACTCTCAGGATTCATCCCAGCATATGCTTCTTCCTGAGTAGACGGTAGCCATTAATGTCACTTCCGCAGTTCAAAATATATCGTGATGTACTCTTGGAAATCCCAGATGTCCTTTCCAAATAACTGGACTTCCAGAGATTTGGCAGAAAAGCTACAGCTGCGGAGAAGTGGCACTTTCAAACTTCTAGTGACATTGCAAAAAAAAAATTAATTTGTTTGTTCTTTGAGCCTTTCATATTCTGTAATTTTTGAGGCATCTATCAGATAAATAGTTTTGAAAGATTGTCAGAGACATAATAACAGAGCTTTAGAAGTTGCCTGTTTTCATGGCAAAATTTGCAGTGATTTCAGAGGGGCTAGGATTTGTTTCTGTTAAATGGAAAAACAATGTTGATAATTAGGTAAAGTGTAGAAACATTCTATTTACAGTAGACAAACAGTACAGTGATTGAATTTGAAAGGAAAAAAATACCAGCCAACTTTGCAAGGATGTGAGCTTGGATTTGATAGTTGCAATTCACTAATCACCAAATAATTCAGTAGTGCTGAACAAAAAAGGCATTTTTATCACCATCTCCTCTCAGTTTGCAAGCGGCATTGTCTATCCCACCGTTTCATGTCAGAGAAGAAGGAATTTTAGCAAATGTTTGATTTATTAGAAAGTGAATGATTCTTTGCAGCCATGTGGGGCTAGCCCATGTTTCAATAAGACAAATTGCATTGTAGCATTCCACTGGCAGCCAATGATAACTCATGATCCAGACAGAGTCGGTTATACCAGAATGGATGAAAAGCAGGAGCAAAAGGACACATAGCAGAAGAAAAGAAAATGCTTCAAGAGCTGTTATTTTAAAAAAAATAAATATGACCCTAAACATTGTTTTAGACACTATTTAAAAATATTTCAATTAAGATTCTGCACAGTGTTGCAAGTGGAGTATGGCAGAATAAAGAAGATCATGTTATCTCTTTCCCAGTAGTAAATTATCATATTTATACTCAAAAATACGCTACTGTCAACTTCAGTCATTTGTGTAATTGGAAAAAGGTAAATGATGTAGTAAATGAGACCCTACTGTTGGTTTTTGTTAAAAAAAAAAAAAAAGTAGTGGCAAATGGTACAGGTTTAAAATGAATTAATGTCAGCTGTGAAAAGCAAACCCTAAGACAAACAAAATCTGACTGTTCCTGACCTTTAGTTAATATTGATAGTTTATCACTAGAGAACTCATTGATTTATTTTTCAGTTCATATCTGATTATCACTTCAAAATAGCACTGAATATTTTAAAATAGCTCAGCCGCCCATGTTTCAGCTTCCACTTTTCCAGATTACATATAAATGTTGCTTTATTTCTGAGTAACGTAATACTGCTTTTTAAATAGGTGACCCGCCAAGAGCAAACCCCAGGGTGATGGGTTGCTTCCTGATTGCAGATATGTGTGTCATGAAGTGCTGTGCTCTGCCCGTCGGCTTTGTTCTCAGGGATACACGGAGCAGGAAGGGTATTGAAATACACAGGAATCCTGTTCCCAGGGAGCTGACAGGCAGACCTGAGGGACAGTGCGAAGTGCATACCTGGTATGTCTAATTTTAGGCCTGCCAGGCCTGACAGTGTCCCTAGAAAAAAAATCTATACTAATTTCTCGGTGACATCCAGAGCTGTAAACTGCAGCATTTTTCATTCCACTACCAAAATGTTCTTGTGCATTTTTTTTTCAGTATTATTTAAAGGAACTGTCAAGCCTTCAGCATTTAACAAGTATTTTTAAACTGTGTTTTTCAGTGTAAACCTGCCATGCATTCAAGGTATTGTTGCATGAAAAAGCATAAACTAGAGTATCATATTAGAAAAGAAATCAACATTAAACATAAAACCAACTTCATTTTATTGCTTAACACTGATATTGTTCCCTGTGGGAGAAGTGTTACAGTTTGATAGGTTCAGGGGGCCCTGTGTGTGCTGGTGTAAATCAGGAATCCCCTATGAATTTTGATGAGTCTCTGCAATTTTACATCAGCTCAGGATTTTAGACCGCAGGTTCAGCATGTATACTGTGTTGAAATAAAGGTGCAGTCATTTCAAATATAATTGAGTAGGCTCATAAGAGGTTCCACTTAGAAGGTAAATTATGGTAACAAGTCAAGAGTGTACTCTGTGTAGTTTTCATTTCAAGTGTATGGTCTTCTGTATTCACTTAACTAGACACACAAATCTAAGCAGACAGATGAGATAGAGGCAATCAAAGAGAAAAGCTTTATTTGGAGCTTATGGTAGTATTGAAGTTTTATTTTGTAGTGTTTCCCCATGAGGCAATTTCAGAAAAAGCGGAAGCGATGGATCACAAACAATTTAATATCTGAATCGCTGGCTGTTGATCAACTGAATTTTGGACTTCTCCCTGTATAATTCCGAAAACCTTTTCCCCAAATTGAATATTTAGCAAAAAGGCTGGGGAAGGAATTACTGTGAAGATTTTCTGAGTATACCCTGCTGTTAATTGCCCCATCTCAAGTCAGGAGCATCTGAATGGTGGTGTTGCCTTTCATGCGTGTGCTCTGCAGATGAATGCATAATGCCATATAATGCTTTTGGTCGTGTTCTTTCCAGAAGGCAGTTTCTGCTTCAGGGAATGATGAAGGTCTAGAAAAACATTCTCATCACACCAGAGAAGTGGCAAAGGAAGCATTACAGGGCATCAGTGTAATGGCTTGTGTTAACAATGTGGTATAATTTAATGCTTATGTTGTGTTACACTTTTACAGCTTTCAAGTGCTACACACTTTTGAGTCCAACAACAGTAATTTTTTTTAGTACCCACGATTGTGTCACTTAATGTTTTCATGCTCACCTAAGGTGACTTTGAGGCCAGTCCTATCAACGTGTGCATATAAAGGTAACTTCGATCACTTGAACACGAATTAACTCCATGTATAAGCATCTGAAGGCATAGGCCCTTAACCAAAATCGATAGCCTCCTCTAGAAGTGTAATCGCTGGACTTTTTCCTCCATCCAGTATTTTTATTTACTTTAACCCATGTAAAGTAGCTCTTTCTCACAATGAATAAAAGCTATAAAGAATTTTTTACTTAAATTTCATTCTGCAGATTGGCTCATGTCCTGATAATTTTTATTTTTAAAGTTTCGCTTAAATTGTTTTGTAGCTTCAGAAACTGAAATGACACAGCTATTGAATATAGCATATCTGACTGATTCATCACTTAAAGTTCTAGCACCTGTGTATATCATGGAAAGGAACTGAACTGATAATGCTACGTAGTGACACAAACACTGATCAGCTTGCGTATGTATGCATAGAGGAAGAATCTGTTGCCCCAACATGTAATGGTTCATTTCTGGCACTTGGTACAGAGATTACAAAATGAGAGGAGAAAACGAGGGAGGATTTTTACTGAAGAAGCAGACTTCTAAAGAAACAGTGTAATCAGTAGATTCCTGTATTCCCAAAAAAGTCCTGGGAGCATCATCCACTCTTGCTTCAGTTGCAGCTGACTGCCTTCTAAGGCGATATATACTCTTAATTTTGATCAAGGAACTAACTAGAAAAAAGGCAGGCAGCAGAAAAAAAGTTGGTTCAGGAAGCACTAGACTTTCTTACATATACATATTACCTCTCCTTCCCGTAGTCACCTGTCGACACCATCTTTCTTCTACCACCTAGGGAGAAGATGTGTCAAGGAAAGTACATCAAGAGTCAATGCTGCAGGCCTGTTGTGGTGTATGTGATGATGCTTCCCAGTTGGCCTCGGGTGTTTCTTTTTTACTCTGGAACATCTGAGCTAATTTCTGGCTCCATGAGGCTGGAAGATGTTTTGCGAGGGGCACTAGAAAGGTTCTTTTGCTCTGCCAATAAGGGTGTCATTTCGTTTGCAGAGATTTGTGAACAAAAACCAAACCAAACCACAACTATTCACTTAAATTTGTATCTGCACACATTTCTAAAGCTGGGGATTTTACAGCATTCAAAAATCTCCAGTACAAAAGACAAGTGGAAAGGTTTGTCTAGCTTGAAGTCAGAGCTATTCAAAACTAGAAAATCCATGTGAAAACAGGTACATTAGTTTACAGCTGTACAAAATAGTCCTTGCTTTGAATGCTCCATAAACTGCAATTTTTTTTTTTTTTTTTTTTTTTTTTTGAGCTTTGAGCTCTGTTGAATTGGAAGCTTCTAACAAAGCAGGCAAGCTGGATGCAATTTCTTTGGACATATTTCACATTGCTCCACGTCTGATTCTACTTTTGCCTCACTTGAGTAAATAAGGAGGAGATTGATCAACATCTAGGACTTCTCAAAGAAATTAGTGGGTAGTCAGCTAAGATGTGAATTTACACAATATAAAGGCTGAATGTTCTTGATCACAGCATGTATTCCAGGTGCTACTGTGCTCACTGAAAGGGTTATCACCAATTTCATCTATAGCTGCTGGACATTGCCCCGTAGCAGAGCTGACCACTCCTGAAAAGGCTGGGAAATGCCCCCACTAGCAATTTAGTGGGCAGTAAATCACCAGAGGAATAAATTCAGAGGAAAAACTAGTGAAAGTCGGATCAGAATGAGCAGCTATTACCTATATAAATAAACCTGTACCCCCCGCAGAAATATAACAGAACTCAAAAAATCCATTCCCTCTACAGCCTTCGTACAGTAGTATTTCTCAGCATATGCATACCTTAGTTATTCACAGAGATCCGTATGTGAGTCCTTTGCTGTACTAAAATCTACTTTCTTGGAAAATGTAGAATGAATACTGAGGCTGTGATCTCATTCCTACTACTGCCGATGACAGGAGTCCCAGGGGCTTCACTGCAAATTAGATCCCCTGGAAAGAGACTGAGAGTCAGGACGGATCCGACCTCTCTGCCGTTTCTGGGAGCGAACTCGTATTCTTCCGTGCCCTCCCTGCCTTGCCTCTGACAACTTTTCCAGTAAGATCTTCCCTCTCTCGCGTGCTGTCTCTCCTCTTTCCCTCCCACCCCACGAAAGAAGTTCAGGACAGGTATTGAATAGTCTGCTAGGCTTCTCCTAAAATACAGCCTCAATGAGCTCTCTGGCAGTGGCTATTCCCATTCCCTGGGTGCTGTAGGTTATTTTCCAAAGAAGTATGTTTTGTTTTAATTCTGTTTTTCTCAGTCTCTGTTCTCATAATTCCATCCTGTCACTCTTTTGATCAGTTATACATCAACTGTAACATAACTCTGTGATTTCATTTGGTACCGCTTACTTCATACAAAAAGGAACTCAGTCTTCAAAGAAAACTTTTATTTCATTGTCTGCTACATATGCAAGTATTCCCTAAGGAACGGGGTTATTTATTATTTCGCTCCCCCTCTTTGCTTTCCCCCATTCCTCTCCAAAAGACTAACAGACACTAATCTCCTTTCATCAGGTTCCCTTCTTCCTAATTTTTTCTTTTTTGCACAAAATGCTCGCCACTACCTTTAACACCTTATTGTGTCTGGAGTGATAATTACTTTCAGTTGCCGCAGCTGGTGCACGGAGAGGCGTGCGGGCCCTGTAAATTGGGAATGGGCAACCTGGGTGGGATTGCAGGAAAATAGAGATCTGCAAAATCAGAAACCACAATTAAAAGAGGGATAGTTTTGCTTTTCAAATTTATTTCTATTTATCTTTTTCTTATTTGAACTCATCTTTGGGACCTATTTCTACTGAGTCACCTCTGCAACAATTTGTGATTCCTGTGTTAGAGAAAGGGACCAGCTGATGCGCGTGACAGAAAATAAGAAAAATATGAGTTGGTACCTGACACAGTTAAAGCTCAGATTCGGAAACAACGCACCCAGACATAGCTGAGAGGAGCCTAGCAGGATAGGGGGAAACATGGGTCTGTCAGTAGGTTTTGAGATCCTCTGGGGCATTATTACTGCTTATTTTAATGTATACAGTATTTTTCCAAAGTCACAGAGTCTTGATTCAATCTTTTACATCTCTCTTGTTTTAAATGTAGGATTGATAAGGAAATTTGGGGTTATCATACAAGTGAATGTGAAGGGTGGGTTATAACCTTTCAAAATAAGAACGCTTGCCAACATTTATTTCCCCTTTCCTTCTTTAGTTCTTATATAAGTAGTATGCAGAAATTATTAACAGTATTATTAGTGTATTTTTGTATGTATTTTGACTGTTGCAGTCACTCACAGCATATCATGAGATGTTTTATACTCCTACTAACCATGAGGAAACTGGCACACACTGTTCACTACATAAAATTATTTTTTTGTGAGACTAGTTTATAACTGTTTTCTTAGATTTCCTAAAGCGAGGAGTGCTAAATTATTTAATATACCATTTGAGATGCTTTTAATAAAATGTTTGTCATAACCAGCACTGCTTTGGGCATGCTGGCTCGAAAGCCAGTATTTTGTCTGCTGTCTGCTCTCCCATTCGGTGCTGGAAGCTGTCAGAGGTTTCCCATGCCTACCTAAGGTTAGGAATAATGTTCAGGTTTGGAAAAGTGGGGTCTATAGTGCAGGAGTGGCTGTGGTCTTTTGCAACTTTCAGACAGGTGAACAAAAAGCGTGAATAATCTGTTAGTCTTTATTCAGTTCCATGCTTAGTTAGGTTAGAATTAGGGTTAGGGTCAGGCAAAGTGTTAAGTGTGACAAGCTGTGGTATGTTCCAGTTTCTGTGGGGGAAACCTTATATAGTTGTCTGCTTTAAGCTGGAGTTAGGCTGTGAGTTAGAAAAAGCACAGAGACAGCAGCCAAGATGAGTGTGGGACTTTGCAAGTTCCTGGAGATAAAACAAGAGCAAAGTATCACTAGCTTTGAAGGAATTATTCTTTTTGATTTGCAGGCAGTGCTGGGTTCCCAGGCCTCTTAGATTCAGGGTCTGGGTCTGGGTTAAGGTTATGGTCAGGATTAGGAAGAGTTAGGGCTTTTATTTTTGATGAACTGCTGTATTTTGCTATTTCCAGAAAAGTAAATTGAGGGGAAGTATCAGTATCTGTAAATTCATTATTCATTATTTGTGAGGCACTATGGGTACTTGTGCATATTTTGCCTAAGAGTTACTGTTACAGTTGGGTTAAGTAAACAGGTGAAGATACAGTCAGAATAACAGGGTACCTGCATTCCAGAGGATAAACTGAATCAGTATCTTGAAATGTATCATTCCTTATTTCCAGGTATTATTAGTGCTGGAAGCTGAAAAATTAGTTGTTTTAAATATCCTGGCAAGCAAAGCTTCACAGGGGTATTGGGATGCGGCTGTAAGAGACAATGGGAATTCCAAGAATTCAGCTTTGACTTGTCCAAGATCATCAATAAAGGCAATTCCTATTTCATGTCAGGAATTTTGAAAAATAAATAGGGTTGCTTCTTAGTGCCCTTGGATAGCCCACCTGTTCCCATACTTGTACCCAGTACCTCCAGTAGCTATAGGGTGACTGCTGGCTTTCTACCTGTCTTTGAGAAAAAAATTTCCTTTTTCTATGTGATAGCTTTACACAGAGTGCCATCTTTGCTGATTTGGCCCTGTGTGAACAGTTCTCTAGCTGATAAATGCTTACAGAGTTCCAAGATTTCATCGCTGCATCTAGACAAATCCCAAGTTCAAGTGTCATTTTCAGGGTAGCAATGACTTTGATTTCTTTTTTTTTGCTATAAGAATGCACATTTTTTTCTCATAGCAAGTCGCTCTATTAAAATTTCCAAATAGGCATTACAGTACTGAGCTGCAGCCAAAACCTTTGCTAGAGAGTTGAACAAGAATCCCAGGCACTTGACCAAAGCAGTATTTCAAGAATATATTGTATTTATTTGAAAGAAGATAATGCAATGCGGTCATCTTTTGCTTCACTACAGGTATAAATCCTCTAAAACCATTGCAGATGTGGCAGGGATATTGCAACCCATTAACCTAACAGAACGTAACTGTTTTTCTCTTGCAAGGCTTGTCTGACTCGCTCTTTTTCTTTTTTTTTTGCTGCGAGCGTGGTTGTATCTGTTAGGTCTGTGTCTATAGTCTGTATGTACATTGTGGCATTGAGTTCCGTTGTCTAGACCATCTCCCTGTGAATTAATGCTGAAATGGAGTGGCTTACATCCCCACACCTTCTCCCTCTATCCCTCTGTGTACACATTAAAATCAGCTAACTAAGATCTTACTTGAAGTCTGGCACTTTTGTGCTGATACCCTACTGAATGGGTATTTTTCAAGTATTTGTAGATAATTCAGTATGAGTATGAATGGTAGAGTCTGTCCCTAAAAAAAAAAAAAAAAAAAAAAAATCACAATTTAATGTGGTATTTTAGTATATATTTAAGATTCCTTCTTGTTGCTGAGTTTGTGTCCAAAATGGAATTACTAGTCTGCATCTTTGCTGACTGTGAATATGTCCATGAGGCTGAATTTCAGATGTACCCATTTATGAATCTGGCTTATATGCTGAATGCAGCATTTTGTGCAGGTCACGTGTTGTATACAAAACATCTGATAAAATGCTGCTCACAGTCTTACAGATCTTAGAAATCCTTTCCATATGTCTAATCTTAAATCCTTTCCATATGTCTCCATCTATACATGAGCACCAATTAGTCAATTAATCTGCCACCTTTATTTAATTAGATAATAAAAAGAACTTTTTGAAGTTAAATCTTATTTCATTTTTCCAGGAATCAAAAATGACAACTAGTAGCAGCAACAAATTACAAGATAAATTTCATAATCCACTCAGTGAATACATTAATATTACAGTATTTGCTGAGTTAAAATAAGTCCAACATTCAATATTCTCCTTTGCAAACAAAATACACTTGCATGAATCCAAACAAGATTTTTTTTTTTTTTTTTTTTTTTCAAAAATGGCTCTTTGTAGCAGTCCTGGAACGATTGCAAGACATTTTGACTCTTCAGTGTCCTTAGAAATTAACCCTATGTTAATGAAAGTTCATAAGCAAGAATCCCTATGCAATGGAAATCCTCCCATGCCCCCCTTAGGGCAACTATCCAGCCGCTTTGCAGTGCCTTAGCAGCACAGGGCAACCAGACCAGGGGCTAAGGTGCTGGCCCGGTATGTCTGTCTCCATTGAACCTGTCTCATTAGCATGCCTGTGTGTTCCCTGAAGACATTCCATTTCATGTGAAAGCAAAATATAACAGAAACTGGATGTTTCTGGGTTTGCTGCTGGCAGCTGTTACCTTTCTGGGGAAAAAAATTCCTCTGCCAGGTTCAGACCTAGAATAAATGAAAATAGCTACAGTGAAGCCCACAGAGCAATATCACTTTGCACCTAGGGAAGATTTGTCCCGTGTATTTCTTACTTCAACCACAAATAAACTCAATATAGAGGCATTAATATTTTTAAAAGGTGGAAGGGATGTTATTTGCCTTTTTCTTGTAGTAGTACAAGAAAATTATTTTTTTTTTCACAAGAAAATAGTTTTCTAATAATAACCCAGTATTAAGTGTCAGGTGGTTGCTTTATGATTTTCAGTGCTTTATTGCAGTCAGCTATTGGGAATGGGGTCAGATTTCCAACTCACTGCAGAAGAGATGCTTTTATTGGGTTGAGCATTGTTGTTTTCTGTCAATGAGTTATCAATTGCTTTGAAGACTGATCACTTTCTTTCTTGGGTATACTTGAGAAACGCACAACTTTTTGGTGGTATCTGAAAGCTTATTAGCGCAGAGCTTATTGAATATAAACCCCTTTGTAAGTGTAGGGATGATATAGATTTGGAAACCAACTTTCAATTATGTTTGGATTTTTTCTCCGAATTCAGAGTGGACAGAACATAAAAAACGTTAGAGGCTCGTATGTTTTTCCTCTCCTAATGACAGAAAAGAAAGTATTTGAGGGTTTCTTTCCAGAATTGTGATAAAATAATCAAATTACAAAATGATCCATTTTGTATATAAAAATGCATTTCCAAATTAACTGTCCTTGGACAGGTTTTTCATAGGAACCTGTACACAAAGAAAATCCTTCTAACTCTCAAACAACTAATATGTAAAGAAATCTATTCCTCTTGCATGTTTTTCAAAGTGAAAAGGGGATTTCAACTGATACATAGCCAAACATTTAGATCATGCTTTGATGAAGTAGTGGAAGTAGTTTATCTGAATCCCTCTATTTAGACAGATGCAATAATAACATAATATGTATTTTATAAGTGATAGAAAAGAAGGAACAGGAAGGGAAAAATGTAACAAATATTCCCAAGTACAAAATGTACTTTAGGTCTTATCATAGTGAATATTGCCACATGTACTGTATTAGTGTAACTAACTTAAGGACGACTGCTTGTGATCGTAAAATAAAGCAGAGGTTTTTTAGGATGTGGGCCTTAGAGATTTCAAAGTTGAGCAAAAGAGATTAGGATTCAATTTTTTTATCCTGCTTCTAGTTTTTCATATTTATGTATTAAGCTGCTTGTATTAAGCTCTTCACTAAGTAGTATTTCTGATCTATGCTGCAATTTGTCATGACATTTCTCTAGGCAGCTATTATAAAGATGTCTGCTTCCCTTTTTTCTTAAACAAGAAAGTAGACTGCAAATAAGTCACTTGATTTTTAAATTACTATCAATTAAGAAAATGGAGTGTCAGGGTCCAGAAAATTGATAGCTGAATTCTGATCTTGGATCTGGAAAATACTGAGCCATAAAATATTCATCCACTGACACAAGAAAAAAAGCTGATGTTATGTTCATCCGACCAACATATGTTGTTTGTGAATGTCATTGGAGTTCCAGTTTTTAGAATATTGGAAAAAAGATATTTGAGTGAAACAGGAAAGCAAGTGCATGATCACCTAAGCAGGTTTTAATTTAGCAACTGTTGATACGGGAACTGTTTTCCAAGTTCATTCAGTACAAGTCACTGAAACTTACACTGACTTCAGCGGATCTTGGATTTTTCTGCCAGTCTTTTCTAGCAAGGCGCAGCAGCTTGTCTGTACTGCGTCCAGCCAGAGAGAGAAACAGCACCTGCCTGCCTAGGTTCTTCTGCGGCCTTTCGTCACAAAATCTGGGTGCTTTCCAGATAGCAATGGCTTTATCTTTACTGCCCCCCAGTAAGGCAGTGGATTATCATCACCATTTTGTAAAAGAGAATCGTGGGCCCAGTGACACCGTGGCTTGTTCGGTGTTGTGGGTTGGGCTGCGTGGCACAGCCAGGAACTGAGCCCAGGCCACGGGCAGGCGTCTTGTTCCTTTAGCTTCACATCTGTCATTCCTCACCCTGCTTTTATGTAGTTTTGTGAATTCAACATACTTGACACCTACCTTTCAAGGTGTCTGAGTATGTTCTGACCTAGAGCTGAGCTCCTTTTGCATCACCCTCTGAAAATGAGCATTTCTGAACTCTTCGTCACCAGTGAACGGTACAAGCTCACTTCTGTCCTCAAAGCCAGAAGCCCTCGAGGAGAGGGACAGCTTGCTAGGCCATATTTGCTGGATTGAGTGTGGGGAGAGGAAGACGAGTGCTTTATTTCCACGTAATGTGCTTAGGAGGAATTGTACAAAACATCAGAAAAAGATGACAAACATTTTTGCAATTTAATTAAAAGTCTAATTGTACCTTTCATACTCTTGCAAATGATACAAAAAGGGAGAATAAAAGAGACAGAAATTGAAATCCTGTCATAATAATGGTTGTGATGAGTTTGATCAAGTTGACTGAATTTCCTAGGAACTTCACTGTAGATTTCAACAGCCTTTGGGTCAGGATCCATTACCTTTATTATTTCTACCTGAGTTCTTTTATCTTTGCTTTTATTTTTATTTTGCCTTTATTTTTTCTTTTGAAGTCTAGCCTTTGAATATGCTTTCTCTGTGGAAAGTGTGTATATCTTCATGACTTCTTTAATGACTTGCTTTTTAAGAGTAAGGCAGAAAAATAGACATTTCTGTAATGCATGCATTTAATTTACAATGAAACCAAAAGGAGATTTATTGGTTAGTACCCCAATTCAGCTGTAGGTTGAACATTTTCCTGATAGCAATATGTTGCCTGGGAAGGATGCATCCCCCCTTTCAATTATTTGAACTTGATATGATGTCCAGAGAATGAATTGACAAAAAAAAAAAAAAAAAGGAAAAAAAGGATGAAAGAAAATGATGTATAGGTTTTGTAAAATTTATTTTTTCATCTTTACGTGTCATAAAAATATTGTTAGAACATTGAACTTACATTGTTTCATTAAGCAAAAGTCCAGCAGTTTGATTTATAATTAAGAGCTGCTGATTTACATTTCATTTAACAGTATGCTGATCAGACAACAAGCTTTCCCCAGTTCTACCGAATCTGGAATTGAGCTTTAAGAATTAATCCGGTCAGGGCTTGAATGTTACAAAATTACGTAGTCTGCAACATGTTATCATTAACAAACTTTCCTTGTTTTATCTCCTGTCTCAGTAGCTAGTCCACAGTTTCCTTTCTTCATAAATGAACTACAGTTCTACACTAAATACTAGGTGGGGGATCTTTACTCACTGAAATATTAATGGAGCAGAATTTTTTTTCTGAGACAGACTGGATTTTTCAGTGGTTTTTTTCCCCTCTATCTAACAAAGGTCCCTTCTCGTCAGTCAGCTTTGTAAAAGCAGGGGAAGCAACGAACACATTAGAAACCTAGATATGAGAGAATCCAGCAAAAAACCGTCTTTAAAAAAAAATACTTTTGAACTTCAGAGAGGATGCAGCGCTTGCTTTGCAGTGAACACAGGGTTGGAGGGTTTTTTTCCTTTTAACAGACATGTGTAGCACATTTGTTTCAGTTTTATATCCGCTGTCATAATATGATGGTTTTATTCGGGTTTTAAACATGCTTCGGCTAGAAACCCTACATCTTTAAATTAGGCAACCCTGGTGCCTTTGCGATTTCCCTAGCTGCACTCTCTCACCTTACCCAGGTGCATGTTAAATCAGTATTAATGACAATATCATTCTTCTGCAGTCATCTCCTGCCTGCAATTTGGTTTTAATTACCCACCACGTTGTCTTTCCCCCTCACTGACAGCCATTAAATAGGGAATGACACCAGAGCCGTGCTGGTGTCGAATAGACACTTCACCAGGGTGGTTGGTTCTTTTTTTTTTTTTTTTTTTTTTTTTTTTTCCCTCCCCTCCCTCTCCTCTTTTCTTTCCTGGATTTTTTTTTTTTAATAATTAAAAAAAAAAAATCCCTCCATAAAGCAGGCTGCAGTGCCTCCTCGTGGTAGCCGTGAGAAAAAAAAAGGGGTTTATTTTGCTCCGGCTTGTTTTGATGGCTTAGCGATGCTTGCTTTGGCTCATTTAGAGCTCTTGGGGAGAAGAAAAAAAAAGCAGGATCCTTAAGAAGAGGAAAAAAAACCCACTTAAAGATTAAGGCATGATTGGGACACGTTGAAGTGTCTCCTCATTGAAATCTAACAGTAACTTTGATGTGGTATTTAAGGCTTGTCTGACAGTCTGGAATGGCTGCTCAGAAGCAGGAGCCCGGTCAGTCCCGGGTGTCAGGGAATAAAGTCCTGGAGGCAAAACTGCTGGCAGAGGTGACCCGGGAGTCCCCGTGGAGCTGGGCTCTGCCTGCTCCCCTGTGCCGAGCTGCTTCTGCCTGCGCCGGCCTCAGATATTTAACAGCCTCTTCCGTTGTGTGGTTGTGTATAGCTACGTAGAATTGTACATAAACACATGCAATAGGAAATTTTCATACCAGGCACGGCCTTTTATAAGGTTTCTAAAAAGCTTCTAAATTCCTTTCACTTTGGCCAGTGGTTTGAAATAGCTTTGCCCTGCACCCCCCCACCCCAATATCTGTATTTACCCCCATGGGAGGATTTCTCTGTGTGAAGCAAATTTCTGCTGAAAAGATTTAATTCTAGACTCATTGCACTAAGTTTTGCGGCATTAATCTTGATTTATAATGCTATAACTGATGGTAGAACCTGGTCCAAGATTTTCTCCGTCAGCCTGATTCTGTCCTGGCCTCTGTGCGAGTGAGGTCAGTTGAAAGGATACGGAAAAAGAGAATTGGGTAGTGATTAGCAAAATAGCATTAGGGAATATATCTGTCTACTAGTAAACAAGAGAAAAAAAATAGAGGCATTTTGGAGGAGTAAACAAAACTTTTTTAATTGAGAAATCTCTTATTCCTCTTTTCCCATCAGAGTGTTAGATTAAAAAAAATAAACTGCTTATTGGAAGGAAAAGAAAATCTGAATACCCAGGCAATTAAGCTGGTAAAGAAGGTTTGTGAAGGACGCTTTGTTTCAAACATGGACAATATTTGATCTTGTTAAATGTCAGCTACATTGATTTGATTTGAGGGACCTAGATTGTGAATCACTAAATACTCACTCTGTAAATTTGTTGTCCCTTACAAGAAAATTTGTGACTGAAACTTGAGGCTTATAATAGTGCGCCTACCAGGAAGGTTTAATCTCTGATAGAGCTTCCATATATTGGTTTACAGCTATATTGAGTCCAGTTGGAATGATTTCTGTTATTTTTTTTTTTTTTACTTTCCTAATATGAAACTTGATGCTTGGAAAATCTGATAAGTGAGTTTCATTTCCCTGGAAATTTATTGCTTCTATTTCCAAGTGCAAGGAAATAAAACAAGTAAAAACAATAAGCAGTCTGTAAGGAGGGTATTAATGAGGGGTCACTCTTTTCTCATGGAGGCTCAAGCTCAGGAGAAAAGGAGAAAAGAGTTGCTTTTGGGGCAATCTAAATAGCTGGTGCAGTATATTTTGCTTTATTTATTTGATAGGAACAGCTCTTTTCTATTTCTCTCTTTAAAAAGTGCTCTCCAAATCTGAACATGGTATTTATGACGAGAAATAGAGTCTTTTCTTCAGGTAGTGTAAACTCCTTTGACTTCAGCTCAGGGACTGGACGATTTTTAGTTGACAAAAGACTATTTATGCTGCATCGAGCATCTCTGAAATTCAGAAGAGCCCATTTGTATATGTAAAAAAGATCCTATAGAATTCCAGTGTCCCATCCTTATTCCAATGGAGAATTGCATTATGCTCATCTAATTCCCTGTTCTTTCATTTGGAAATGATGGTGTTCTTCACTTCTTCCTGGTAATTGCTGTACAATGCTAAAAAGCTGCCAAGTTCCACTCCAGGACTCATTATATTTAGTAACGGTGGAAAAAATTGTTATCTATAGAGCATTTTGTATTGGAAATGAACTGGGCTTCACAACAATGCAGATGTGCATCCTTGTAGATCCAGTTGCTGAATCAACTCCTAAGTGAGGCAGACTCTTCCATTTCAAATGCAAGAAAGACAGTTTGGAGGATAAACATGAAGTGAGATCTAATGCAAAAGGCAAAATGTCCTGAAAGATTACAGTAGGAGACTTTAATGGAGGAAAATTTTGTTGCTAACAGTGTCAGCTTAATTTTAAGATTTCTTTTGCACTAATTCCCTGTTGTTGCCCTCGTTTGCTTAGGAAAGTTGTTCTAGCTCTCTTAATTTTTCATATTGTACAGCAGTGGCTTATTTGTGTGTTGTAAATGCGATGCCTTTTTTTAGATTCTATAGCAGGTTTATTTTTAAACATATTTTCTCTAGGGAAGAGTGCACAGTTTACTCAAAATTTACCATATGCTTTGCATCTCCAGTAAAACAGTTGTGGTAGAAAATACAGTATTTTTAAATCTTGTGAGTTGTGAAGAATCAGAGAGAGGCCTGATGAAGAACACTAGTTAAAATGATAGATACTTAGAAACTCTTTTTCTTCCTAGAGTAAACTGCTTCCAAGAAGTAGCTCAAGAGGGACTATTGAAAACATTATTGTTGCTTTTCAGGTTATAGGCCTTGAACCTACAAACACTTGTGCATGTAAATAACTTTATATAGGTAAGTAAATGCTTTGAACTCAAAAGGGCTACTTGCATATAGGAAGTTTTTTATGTGTGTAAGTGCCTGTAAGATTAAAACTGTAGTTAGTGTTTGATTAACGTTTTAATCCTCCATGGTTGTGCAGTCCTACGGACAATCCAGAGGGAGTTTCAGATGACGTACCTCAGGAGCTGAGTGTGCAAATGAGCATTTGGTTCATTAGTTAGGCTGATTTTATATTTTGAGTTTCAAGGTGATATAAATATTCTTTTTTTTTAAAGTTTAAAAATAAAAGTCAAAGTTACTTAATTCTAAACTGGAAGGCTTAGTTTTTCTACAAGTAAAACAGTCTTGGATTTAATTCACAAAATTTTAAATTTTCTATCCTGCCTTTTTCAGCTTCAATATCTAAGTAAAAGTGAAAGAAATGTAGAAATACAATATTGCCTTTTAAAAAATAATAATAATCTTTGCTTTTCTCATTCAACACTTTACCAAAATCAGTATCAATTTGCAGAGGGTTTTGGTTAACCTAACATCACTGTTTTTTATAAAAGGCCATAGAACACAACCCACATGCCACAGAAGCTATGAAGAGTTTTTCATTAACTCTATTGGAAGCTGATTTAAATCCCATACAAATTATAGGACTCCTAACTACAGGAAATTTAGGAATTCTTCATATGAAATTCTTTATTCAGTTATAACTGTGCCTGTAGGACCACACGATCTACAATTGCTATAAGATTTTTCCACAAATTATTACTCAGCCCTTGAGCAGAGTTTATGACAGTGCTGGCAAACAATGGATTTAGGGAATGTTTTGAGGAAGTGTCTGTGTTTATACAGGAATTAGTAGATGGGCATAGGTGAGACATTATGAAGAGCTAAGATTGGAAAATGCATCCTGCAGGACTGGTGAAGCACAGGAAGAACGAGTGGAACTGAACTCTTACACCCAGGGATCAATCATGGTCCTTTTTGTCCAGCAAAGTCAGGTTTTATTGTGGCTGTTGGGAATAAGCTGCTTTTCAGTGACCAGGGAAAGACTGTGTGGAGCTTCATAGTTCATCCAGCTAATTGCCTTGTGCAGAAGCAAGGACATTCCTGCCGATTTTCTTGGTTTATTTGATTCAAAACCACCTTTTCTCTTCTCTCTTTATACACACACCTTTCTATTGAAATCCTTAAAGCAATCTTTCTCATCTAGTACCTCTTTGACACTGTTTCTTTGTGCATAAAATAGAAATACCGCTGTGCTAGCCTGCTACTCTGAGAGACTTATCGTGAGGTTTGGGTCTGTTTATTTTGCTTAGTTCTGTGTGTGCACACTTGGAGGATAGGCAAGGAACCAGGGGTGAAATTCACCTCTGCACTGCGTAAACGTTTAAACTTTATGATCCTTGTAGTAGCCTTGTACATAAGGGTGAATTTCATCCTCCATAAATGTAAAGTCTTTCTGTGTTATTACAGTTGCCTCTCCCCATTTACCATTATCTTTGAACCCCCTCTCCGTCATTAAGCTTTCTTTTAGGGCCCAGGCAAATGTCATTCTCTTCTCCTCTTTCTCTGACTGGCTTCTGGTTATATTAGAAAATAAAATTAATCTCAAGGGGAAAATAGCACTTAAAATTATTACTACTGTTTAGCTTACTAAAGTGATTTGCTCTCCATGACCTGTCTCAGGCTGATCCTTGTACAAATCAAATCAGCACACAAAACAGCACTTGGAAACTGTTTCCAGACTCAGAATTTCACAGCTCCTGAACCTTTAGAATGTCACAGGCAAATCAAAAATGAACATATTGGTTTATCTGTCTCTTTAGATCCCAGACAGTGCCTTTTTTTTAGAGCACGTGATTCTCCCATGCTCTGTATTATGTATATGAATAAGCCAGCTGTAATACTTCTAGGTGAGCACATGCTTAAATGTTTTGCTGAGTGGGGGCTGAAGGAAGTTTCCAGCCACTTCTAAGTCTATCCCTGTGTTGTTGGGGATTAATGTCACTCTGACCGCCAACAGTTTCTCATTAAGCCGTCTAAAATATGAACCCTTACCAAGCACCTGCTCTTCACTTTAATTTGATAGGTTTCATCAGTGGGCTGGAGGAGACAGCTTGTGGACATGCCCAACTGCCATGATATTTCTCTGAGGCTCAGCTAGGTCCCTACCAGGGGCACATGCGTAGAGCTCGGCACCATTCTTCACACAGCCCGCGTAGCCCCAAGAGAGCTGCATGTCCTCTCAGCATGGTCAGAGATGCCAGCTCAGCGTGGCTGCAACAGCAACATGTTCATTAGTTCTGCCTCTTAACAGTAAATTAACGTAGGTGTTGTGCCTATATGCCTGTATAGGTGGCTATATTCTTTTCAGTCTCAGAGGTAGCTCAAACTGTACTACCTTGGGTGTCTGGCACACGGGGTTGACACGGTGCAGGTGCGTCCTCAAAGCCCAAACTCCACAGCAATACAAGGCTGATCCTGTGACACACAGGTAACATCACTCACTAACATAATTTGTTGCTGTTAGGCTCTAACACCATTGCCTTTCTGACCTTGTTGGGAGTGCAGGATACCACAAGGATGACATATGCTGCTTTTCCACTTGAACTCCTTCCCGTCCAATTCAGCAGACACATATCAATATCTGTGAAATTTAAGCAATGACACTACAAAATCCATGACAACAATTTGTTCGTCTTGTGGTGACCTCTTGTGGAGTCATTTAGAAATCAGGCTTGATCCATTATGTACAGTACATTCCAGGGAGAAAAAGACAAGAGCCATAATGCAAAATGTTCTCAGGCTGGAGGGACAGTCAGCTCGAGCTGAAGGACACGCAGTCTCCGGCGGGCTCTTTGCATGTGGATTTGATGACGGGGTCATTTACTTGTATCTCTGTACTTGCTACACTTTCTGTCTTTGTGCTTCATAAAAACCAACCTATAAAAACCAACCTGTCTTGACTCTCAAGCATAGGCTTATCTTTGAAGAATTAGTGTTAAAAAACAAAGTATGTTATAGAAATATATCTGCACCTTCTAAGAAAGATCCTAGTTTTTGTGTCACTCCATTTTTTAAATTGTCGTTGTGCACATATGGTAGACATCAGTGTGATTGCTAAGCTTTCAAGGTGCAACTAGGTGTGAATTGTTTAAAACAGGACTGCCACCAAGTTAATATCGAAGTTTGTATTTGGAAAATCTAGAAGTGATTGTTCTTCACCCCATGCCCATGTCTAATGCATAAAATCAAAACCTTCCATGCCATTCACATTATCTTTTGTGCCGATTCTGCTCAAAGCCAACCTTTATTTTTCATTAATTCTTGCAAGGCTTGAAGCTGTTCCCAATGAAACCAATTGCCAAACTGATTGTGGAAGCCAGATCAAATCTGTAGTGTAATTTCCCCCCTGCTTTTTTATTGTCCTTGCTCCAAGTCATTCCTGTCTCATGCAAACTACAATAACTACAGCAAGCATTTACTTGTAGGAAAAATTATCTCAACTTCCTCTCTGTGCACATAATATCTAGCGATGTACTTTACTGAATAACTGAGAAATGTTGTTGATTATTCAGAGTTTAACATGATGAGCCCTTCCATTCTTCTCTTCATTGAGACCAATTTATTCTTACACTCAGATAATGTTACAATGCTCTAAATAAATAAATAAAACCTATGACCTATTATAAGAAGTATCCCCTTTGCAAAGATACTTCTAAAAACACCCACTTAGGTCAAGGTTTTTTCTTCCCCTCCCCGCCCCCCCTATTTGTTTTGTTTTTCATTTTTTGACTTTATTATTTGGTCACTAAGAAAAAGGTTTGCTGGGTTTTTTTTAAGCTTGAGGGAGAATATGAATGTCATAAATATTTCATTTTCCTAGCACATCTTGCATTGTTCCTCACTTTCAGACCTTGCCAGCAGTCAACACAGTAGTAAATTTCAGCACCTGTGGACCTTTTTCAGTAATTTATGATTTCCATTAGATTTCCATTAGAGATGGACTAAAACGGTTTAGAAAAGTGCTAGCACCTTCAGCCATACGGATTTTGCCTGTCTCTGAGGAGGGCGTGTTGTATTTTGCTGTCTGTGCGTATGCTGGCTGCCAAAGGTTCGGTTTGAGCTATCAGATCTCAACACCAGCCAAAATGCCTTCTTGAACATTGGAGAAGGGAAGGGCAGGTTGAAAATACAAAAACCAGGCATCTCAGTAAAAATGTTGCTGTTTCTCCCATTCTGCCCCTGCATGCTTAAGAGTGCAAATTCAGCTCACAGTGACCAGTAACTTTTGTTGGGTCACTACGAGTGTCTGTATTTTCTAGAAACCAATAGCCACACTTTTCTTTGTTAGCGGCACTCCATTCTGAGCTTTGTGGGGTGCCTTTCCCCTCCTTCCAGCTATTCCTCTTACACAGCTATGGTCTGGTACAGGGATTTGGTGGTGGTGGGGATTTTTGTGTTTTAATATCACTAGGAAATATATTGGAGGGAGGCCTTAAGGAAACCAGGTAAGAAGTTTGAGATTAGTTTGATTAAGAAATTGGCTTGGTATTCCATCCAGGTCTAATGAGAACTTACAGGCAGCCCATGTTTGTTCCAGAACTAGTTTTGAACCTGGAAAATCTCCCAGCTTTCAGCTCTTCATGCCTCCCACAAACGGAGATACAGCGGCAAATAAATCACAGCAAATAATTTAGTCATGAATTGTCCATTGGCATTGTATCATAGCTTGAATATATTTCTCATAATAGCTCACGATAGTCCCATTGACATCCACTTGACTTTTATTAAGTTTTGCAGATTTCACTCTCGTATGAACGGCTCTGACTGGCATATGATTCTAGCAGCTGATTCAAGGATTGAATATTAGACCAGATATTGGATGAAATACTGTACCCCATGGCATTTTCTGGAAGCTGTCCTTGGGGCGGGATTGGAATTTTGGTCATTCTGTCAATTCTGTACTTATTAATTATTTTAACCAGCTGTACTACATCTAGCCACCATCCCTATGTAAAACTTTTCTTTTGTTGCCATCCTCCTACCACCTTTCAGCTTTGTCATTTAAGCAGTAGGGCACTCCAGGCTGCATGGATCATGCTGAGATAACGTCATACTCTGAGTGCACTTCACAATGGTTTTCAGCAAGCTGAGGAGTGACATTATCTCAGCAGGACACCTGCCCTTCACCTTCCATATGGGGACCCACCTCTGAAAGGTCAACACTTGTGATTTAAAATAATATTTTAGCCATTGCTATTCAGAATTCAAAGAAAGAGGGGAGTGAATGTCAGATAGCCATGAAATTCACAAAATCCATTACTCCCAACAAATGACAACTGGCCCAAGACATGCACTTTGAACATAGTTTTACTTAGGTTTTAAGCACAATTTTTAAAAAAGAACATTCTGAAGGATATTTTAACATGTAGCCCAAGTGCTGGCAGAGTAGCAGTTTGCATTTTTAAAAAGTTATTTGTTTTAAAAATGCATTCATGAATTAATACATTGAGGACCTTAGCTACTTTTATCTCTCTGCTGCTTCTCTGTGTACAGCTTATTTTGGAATAGCAGTAGACCTACTTAAAAGATTGAAGTGCTGAAACAGTGGATGTGTCTCATCAGTATAGTGTATCTTCCTTCCAATGGAGCATCTACCACAAATTTTTGGGGTAGAGTATTTATGAAATTATTATTTTTTCAAATCTTCTTTACTTTCTAACCTGTAACATAAAACTGAGAAAGCACTTTTGTGATGTCAAAAATGGTCAAATAAGCCACACAATTCCTCTTCTGTTCCTTCTTTTTCCTTTGTATAAAAAATGTAACTCCTGGAGCCCAGTTCTTAAAACAAATGTTGTTTGTGGAAAATGAAACATATCTTCCACACATGTTTGATGGTATTAAATTTGCACCTTTTTTTTTTTTTGTCATTTATGCTACTAAAGCACAGCAGCAGAGATGGCAAAGGTAAAGAAAAAAATCTGATTTATCATGGTTTTCTTTGATTTTACTGCTGATGCAATTCCAGTGAAATTAGTGGAGTCCCACTAGCACAAGTCATGCAGTGCCGAGCCACGCTGAGGCATTTTGCTTTGAGAATCTGGCTGAGTACTTCTGAGAAATGTTTCTCAATATCAGCTCAGCATGACAAGGGCATCAACTGGCTTGTGGATAGGAGTTTATCTTCAGTGGTTAGACACACCTTTGATTTGCTGAATAATGCCTCATATATTGTTTGATGCAACAGCAAATGGAAGGCAATCATTCTGGCAAACAAATTTAAGAAGTGTCTAGGGGAACAGGTAAACCACATGTTTACAGATACCATTTTTAACCTCTTTGTTCTAGCAGGGCTCTGTTATTCTGCCCATCGCTGTACTTTCTGAAGATTTTGCAGAAGAAAGACATAAGGATTTTTGTTTCATCATTATCACAAGATTGCTAGATTTCATTAAAGAAGTGCATCTGATTTTGCTAGATTTCTGACTTAGTTTTTAAACTGAGAGAACTTGGCTGTGCTGTGATAAGTGCCCTCTCTTAAAATTCCCAAAGGAATCAAAACTGCAGTTCTCATGGGAGTCTTCCATTAGTCATAACAATAACAGGTTATTCATCATAAATGCCCTTATGTTTGGAATTAATTTTTACAAATTTTGTTCTAGAAGTATATATTATGTTCAGGGCTGTCTAGTAGGAATGCAATTAAAGTAACAATTATTGAAAAGACATTTTAACGATAGTTGTCAAAACTGCATTGTCTTAGAAATGGATTAAAAGAAGTTGTCCTGTTTTCTTCTAAATGAGAGCTATTTCCATTGAGTTTTTATTGATAAATTTCCAGAGACCTTGAGTCGTGGATTATTTTCTAGCAGTTAACATTCATATTTTGTGTATTGTCTTTCCTACCATGTTTTGAAACATTATAGAACATGTCAACAGGAATTAATAAAAATTCAGTCGATAGTTGAAAGCATAGAATTAGTCAAGCTATGAAATGGCAAAGACTTTTTTTTCAGGGACAAAATACCCCTGGGGTGGGGGTGTGTATATGTGTTATGTACGTGTGTGTCTAAGGTAGAGCTTTCAGCTCTACTCCAGTGTGCCAGTGCAATGTAGGACTGATTTCCAAATGCACAGTTTGTCCTGGACAGAGGTGGGCCATGTTTCATCACTGTAGAGTCTTACTTCAAGCAAGTTTTCTTCCTCTGTTTTCCATGAAACTGTTTAATTCATAGAGCTTTGATGTTTAAACTGGTCCTGACCTTCTGTGAGTACTTCAAAAAGCGAAAATTAGCTGCTTGGAAAAATATAATGACTTAAATCTAGCAATTTGGGACACACATGTTAAAGCCCCACTGAACTTGTGTTGACTTATTCATTTCTTTTGGGTGTTTTTTTCTGATTGACTAGAGAAAGGTGTTAATTTTCAAGACTTCAGGAATTTCTGTTTATTGATCTGTCTTTGAAACATTGTTCCCGTTAGAGGAAGAATCCATCAAGACACAGGGAGCTGCTCTAAACACAGGGTATAAAAGACTTTGATTAACTTTATTTTGGCTTTTACTTACCTCTAATGAGTAAAATGATTAATTGAATAACACTCCCTGGCTTCACTATAGTTGATGGTCCATAACAACTCCCCTGGTTCTCATAGTTTATAATTTAGCTGTCAAAATATTCTCTAGGTTAGATCTTGGCAAGAAAGGTCTTGACTTCACTTTTTTTTTTTTTTTTTTAACGAAGCAAATCTGCTTCAACTATTTGTAAGTTATTAAAGTCAGTTGAAAACATCCCACTTTAAAATATTTACCTGGTTGATGTTAGGTAGTTATTATTTTAGGAGGATAACAATGTAATACATAATTTCAAAATATTTCAAACATGCAACTTAGCTTTGCTATGATTTCTTACAGACTGGAATATACTATAGTGTCAAAAATTTTCAGATGGGGGAGCATTTCTACTGTGTATTAATGATAATTTTTGGAATAGTTGAATTTAGCAAATTTTTTCTGTGATCAACAGCTGCTTGATATTTTGGAACTTTTAAAAGAATTTTTTTAAAGTCCTATCTTTTCAGATGACTTTTGCTCTTCAAGATCTAGTGCATTAAAATACATTCAGGCCCTGTAAGCACAAAGACATATGTTTCCTTCAAGACAGGCTTCAGTTTTAAATACTACAGGACTCAGCTTTTGATCCTAGGAGTAGTTTTCCCCTCACATCCCTGAAGTACAGTTTTCTGTTTTCCTGGAGAGAACACATCTTTCCCACGTGTCCTAACTCTGTTTTATCCCACCAGTTTTGAGGCCTTTTTGGTGATTAAATTCAGGCATCTGTTCCTAGGCAATCCTGTTTTCAAGTGGGTCTTTCCTATTCAAAGCCAATTGAAGCCCTTTGCTTGATTACAATTACTAATAGATAGATACAGCTGTTGGAGCACTGCAGCTATGACTCATGGGTCCTTCAAAAGAGAGAACTTCTCTCACCTTTAAAAGCATTCTGGAGGTTCAGGATAACACCTGAGCCCTATAGCAAGGACATCTTAGGAAAAGGTCTTGCCTCAGCTGTTTGCCCTGAGCAGATGGTCGTGTGGGGTGGGATGTATTTCACCATTCAGAAAATCAGACCTGTGCAAAGTGCCAACTTCTAAAAGCAACTCTCTTTTTTCTGAAATTTTTGATGTTCCTTATAAATCATGCTGTTACAACTAGTTGTATTTCTGTAGCTAATTTAGCCCATGTAATGATGCTTTAGCTTGACATAGTTGTTCTTTTTTTGTAATTAAAAAGATTTGATGCATTATGCTGGGAGTATTCCCTTCCATTACTCTACCCCCTCTTCCAGTGTGTTTTGGTGTGGTGTTTTTTTTTTTTTTAAATATTAAGTTCACTTCCTTAATCTTTTACACCTGCTTTCAAGGAAAAAAAGTTTCCTACACTGTTAATTTTACATGTAAGTTTCTCAATTCTTATTTTGACATATTAAGTCTGTGTATATGTTCAACATTATTTTATTCTTATTTCTAGTGGAATTTTGCCATAATTTCTGTGCATCAAAGGGAATATGCAGCTAAATATGAAGTCTTCAGTGTTTCCATTAAGCCAAATCCTTTAAGGTGCTAACTCCTCTCAAATTCCTTAATTTTACTGATAAGAGAAGATGCTTATTTTAGTGTAGACCTCTGAATCTTCCTGTATTTTTATTCACTCAGATTACTAAAATAGTAGTCCAAGGATATCCCAACAATAAAATTGAATGGAAGAAAAGATCCTTCATAAATGAAATATATTATTGTTATTTTTCTACAAAAATCTCCTAAATTCCCCACCAAAAAAAAAGCATATAAAATTCTACACTGTAAATATAAACTTCTACAAGTGGGCCAAATTCTTATCTGGCTAAAATTAACATCCATGGTACTAGGGTTTATTAAAGTAATGGAAAGTGGTGCACAGATATTGCATGCTGCAGAAATCCTTTTTAGTGCTATAATAAAACATAAAATAAAACTGTCTGTACTTCTCTACGTCAAAACCACCCGTTCCATGCAACACCACTTCTTAAAAAACGGAGTCTGACTCTTGTCTCTGTAAAACTGTTTTATGAGAAGATAATCTAAAAGTCTGTCCAGAGCTTGTCAGTAGAATAGGATTGCTGATAGCAAGACCACACAGTGAGACACTAAGCCATTTTTTGACTCACATTGGCAGATACATGGTACAAGCGTGGAGACATGGAAGTTTTTTAACAAAACTGAACGGCAAACTGTTGTCTTGAGTGGCAAGGAGCATCACTTAAAACAGCATCTGAGTTACCAGTGGGCATTAGGTGTAGGCTTAAGAAAAATTTCCTTGAGGATCGCTTTTAATGAACCCTCAGGTCTGAAGTGAGCTGATGAGATCAAGCTGTAATGCAAGTGCAGACAGGTTTCTTAGGCTTATTCACACCGATGTTATGTTTCATTCCTCACCAGCGACATTTCCAAAGCAGTTTATGGTTCCTCCTGAAGACTGGCCATTTTAACTGTGCCAAATTATGTCAGATGTGGGAACTCTGGGATCTAAAGTGATGCAAACTGGGGAGCATGGATTTTTCCAAGATCTTCTAATTAATTTCTTTTATGAAAATTAAAATTTGACTGTGTCTTAAGGTGTAACATTTTCAATTCTCAATTTACAATATTTAATTATTCAAGAGTTACCAACTGGGCTTTCCCGTCTCATAATCTGAAGAAGTCCACACAGAGTTGGTGTGATTAATACTACCGTTGAGATGCTACGTGAAAAGTCTGTGTGCAACATCTATTGACAATGTCAACTTTACACTTAATAAATGAGGCAGTACAGGGGTTATTTAGTCAGTAATTAAATGTAAAAGTCAATATGTAAGTCCAAGAAGAGGCCTTGAGAATCTTGATCTTGTTAAACTCCTATCTCAGTTACATGATCAAAGACACTAGAAGTATTTTTCTGTGCAACTTTGAGTATCATTGTCAAAGTCACTGACTCTTCTTCCACAGGGATTTTGATTGTTGACTTCAGTTGAAGTAAGTTTAGATCAACACTGAGCTATTTTGAAAAATCCTCCCTGATACTTTCTCTGAACTGAGACATCTGAATCTTTTGAGGTTAACCCATCCTTGTTTTGGAGTCATCACCATGTTTTGCAATTTCTTTTCTGCCCATTCTCAGCTGAAGTTACTTCAAATGGGAGTGAAAAAAAAGTAATTTAATCTTCTTTCTTTTAACAGGTAGAATAAGCAGCAGGTTTTGTGAAGATGTGATCAGATTTGTATAGCGAAGTTTATTGTCCCTGTAAGTGATATCAATTGTATAATTCTTGTTCTTTGATTTCCAGTTTGGTTATGATAGGGAGAGATGGCATATGAGAGGTGCTTCCCTGAGCTTTTGTTTTGGTTGGTTGGTTGGGTTTTTTTCACTGCCATGTATCTGTTTTTCCCCAGAATGGCACCTGCTACTGTGAAAAAACTATTAAGGAAGCTTCTCTCTTTCTAGGAGAGACCTTGTGGCTAAAGAAAAAGCATCCTTCTATCTGATTTTAGCGAGTGAATTGAAAAATCTGACTGATATATGTAAGCTGGATTTGGAAGCATTGCCTCAGACACCTTCTTCTCATTTTGAATATAATTTTCTTGTTATATATACAAAGTTCAGAAGAACTTCCAGCAGTCTAAGTAGTGGACAGAAATGTAGAAACTTCAGCAAGTTTAGAAAAATCATATGGGATATTTAACGGCTGCGGTCATTGAAGTATCTTGTTGGTATTCATTTATTTGGAAACAATTCTTGCTATTAGAAACATTGAGGAGGGTGAAA
Organism: Strix uralensis; assembly: GCF_047716275.1. NCBI lineage: Eukaryota > Metazoa > Chordata > Aves > Strigiformes > Strigidae > Strix > Strix uralensis. Next base: position 14,851,486 of record NC_133982.1, on the reverse strand, counting down.
TTTTGGGGCTGGATCTTTGGCTGAGATAAACTACTATAGCCCTTTAATTCCAAATATTTGAAATTGTCAGTGCTGAGCATATTGTGAAATGACACCTGTCATATGGAATCTGAAAAAAACCCACCATGTAAACATACAAACTGCTTCATTCTCATCTAATGTAGTAGATAAACCTTTATAAACCTGAAATGCTTACATCTACCAAGAAATTAGATCAATAATGTGCCTCCAGTATGGCTTATCTCTTTTTGTTTTAAAGTAAAGCCCACTTCCATGTCCTCTGTGGTACACACAAACAGTGAATATTGAACTTTTCTTTTTCTCCAGTGATTTTCCTGTCAGTTCACTCAGCCAAACTCCTACTCGTGTGTTTCTGTCATTTCTTTCATTTCTCTTTAAGTTACTTAAATAATAAGATGCACCTGTCTCCTATCCTATTAATCAGGCTTGTCATAAAACAATTGTACAAATACTAAGAATCTGCATACTTGCATGTGTTTACCTTGGAATAAGTTCACTTTGATGTTTCCATGAAAGTTCACGTTCTTGTTTTTATAGCTTTCTTTTTAAAAAAGGAATTCTTTATATGCAAATGAACATTTGCGCTTTGTGTATGTTTTTATGAATGATAAATAACTGCATGAAAAATGATGTAGTGCTTAGATGTGCCAAGCATTTTTATAGAGTGGTATTCCAAGTAACAAATAGCTGATTTATGGCAACTGGTACCCTTGAAAATTAAGGATACTTTTTCGAGATTCATAATATATTTAGAGGAGCTATAATTTACTGTGTATTATGCAAATCATCATCATCCTCTTATCTTCTCTTTTTTCCATTTGTAGCATGCTTCACTGGTGCTTCTTGGGTATGTGTGGGTGAAGGATAATTTGACTGCCCTCTAGCACTCCAGTGTCTGGTATTGCACAATCAGGGAATCTGGTGTCACATTAAGGCAATTCTTATAATATAATCAAAGTTCTGATGTTGTACTGTCCTTTAGATGAAACAAACTAATGAAATGTATTGACCCTCCTTGCGCACTTCTGAAGCGAAATGACTAAGCGGTATTGAAACTACATGAAATACATTGACATTGATTGTGAAGTCTGCGTTCCCAGAGTCACTTTGGTAGCTGATTAAAGTGTCACATTGACAATATAGCCCCTTTTGAACAGGAAATTAATACCAGCCTGGTGGCAAGGAACGTTCTTCCAGACTGTAGCTTGCACTATCACCAATCCTCAGAAATGAATCAGAGGCTCAGCTATTCCAGTGTGGCATACTGCTTTCACTGATTATAACAAATATATTGAAATTGCAACCACCACGAGGAAAAAAAAAAGCTTGTGACATTTTATGTTTATTCTCATGATTCAATATGCTTATTACTGATAGGAATTTCAACAAAGACTTAACATGAACTATGTGTTTTCAGTCAGTTAAAGCTCCATTGAAAGTACGAGTCACATTAACTATGTCTTTCTAATCCATCTATCATCTGTTTGAATACATAAAAGCCTTTGTTTTACTATGTGGCTGATGTATGCACAAGTTGGGGGAATTTCTATAGATTGGGATATACAAGCATAGAAAAAAAATGTGTGTGTGTGTCTGACAGACAGAGGGAGAGAAAATTATGTATTCAATGCATCGTGCAGTGCTAAAAAGGAAGGAATGAAGCAGGTGGAGCAGCAGTAGAAGCTTAAAGACAGGATCATCTCTGAGATCTCAGGGCCCATTTCTCCATCCCAGGAGCATCCTTTATAAACAGCCTGATGTAGGAGAAATGGAAGGAACAGAAAAGGAGCTGTGGCATGGGAAACAAATATTTATTCATTACCAAGTGGGAATCTAAAAGAGAAAATTATGCAGATGTAGAAAACAGACGCCAGTTCTATCCTGGAAAGATCAACTTCTAGGCCTGTCACCATCTCGCAGCACAGTCCATCCCTTTTTAGATGAAACGAAGATGCATTTTTGAGCACTGTATTATCCAGCCATTGTTTTCTTTCTTGAAATGAACTTTGCACCGTAGTTTCAGTGAACAGAGCTATGCTGGTTTATACCAGCTGAGACTCTGACTCAACAGGCAGTCACGTCCCCTTACACCTATTCCCAATTCTCAGCTGCCTCAAACAGCTGCCTTTCCTTCAGTCTCTGCAATCCTCCAAAGCTCTTTACCTTATAAAACTCTCACTCTGAGCGCACCAGGTCACAGTTTCCTCTTCTAGGTCTTAGACTGGCCACTCAATTTATATCACGTGAGCCAGCTGCAAGCCAGATTTCCTTCATGTCTCTGTGCAGAGTTATGGAGGGGAGGATGAAATGGGAAGGAACAGCTCTCCTGTAAGATATATAAGTGTGATGCTGGTGAATAGACTGGCCAAAGAAAACTGATCAAGACTGGAGGAGTTAGGAGAGAAAAGGACATAGTAAAAATTCTTGCCTTGTTGTACAGCAGGGAAGTTTGGTTCATTAACTTGTGAAAAGGTTTAGGGGTTTTCTGGAAGGTATCACAGAAGTGCAAAGCAACAATATGTCCATTAATAATCCTTTTATTACAAGTTAGCTGTACAAATAATTCCTGCATATTTCTTTCCACATCCAGAGTCCAACAATCTCTCTGTACACAGCTGCTCTGAGCTAGGGCTGGCCAGATAGCACCCCATGGAAAGAATTCTCTCAGAAAATGCCTGACTGGGAAAAAAGGTAGTGTTTTATGGAGATGCTCTGATCACAGAAACTAAGTAGGACTCTGCTGGAACCAGTCACCCAGCAAGGAGTCAAAATCCTGGTGCCTTTGTGCCAGGCTCTCAAAGCCAGCAGTGCGTCCAGGGGACCGAAAGCCTTGGGCACCCCAGCTCCTAGGCGCAAACTCCCACAGGGTCCCCGACTTCTCTGCTGTCAGCCTGGCCCTGTGGGTCCTCTGGAAGCAGGAGCATCCAGCTGCTTTTCAGCCTGCTATGAAGGCTAATTCAGCTGGGAGCCTGGCAGCGCTGGCCACTGCCTGCCCCAACACCAGGGTACCTTGCTAAGGAGGATCACATGTGAGCTTTGATTTGAGAGCAATCTGCTCTCTGGGTCACCTGCGAGCTGATACCCGAAGGACCCATAACCCCTGAGCCATTCCCAGGTCTGTCCCAGGATGGTGCAGCATCCCACTGCGTAAAGCAGAGCAATCCATCTAGCCTGCGTTCAGTCTGGGTGATTTGTTGGAGGGATTGGGAGGGTGGGAAGCCCCTTTCTAACTCGCCTCTTCTGGAGTCTGTGGCTCCTTGTTCACGAACATTGTTGTTACTTTCAGTACTGCTCCTGCTGTTGATCTTGGCCTTTGCTTCTGTGATTTCTGTTCCCCGCTGCACTACTTAGGTGAACAATAAGTTCCATCTCCAGCAGTGGTCGGCCTCCTCTCTTACCCCTTGCCTGCAGGAATTTCTTTTGTTTGGTTTGATATTTTTAGTCACGCTGTGTTGTAATAATAAGAACAAGACCATGGGTATGCTAGATTCCAGCCTTCCTTCAGTTGCCATGGCTTGCCTTCGTGCGTTGTTATTGCTTTGGATGAGCTGCTGCTGCTGCTGCAGCCCTACTCCTTGATTTCTGCTTCTTTAATACTGTTCCCTGCTTTACTACAAAGTGAACAGTGGTGCTTGTTCTCTCTGTCTGACATCTTGAATCCACCCACGAACCCATTATTTTCTGTAACGGCCAAAACTGGTGTAGGAGGGGGAAAAAGAAATGAAATAAAAAAAATAAATAAGAATAAAATCATGTGCACTTTGAGACTATTCTCTGCACTGTTGAAAGTGCTTGTGCACCCAGCTGGACATGTAGATCAGGATGTGACCCTAAGCTCTGTGTTTACACTGTACCCAGGACATGGTGTGCTGAAATGGGCACACTGAGGGGCCCTGAAGGTCAGACAGAGTTGAAATCTCTGGTCTATAAGAGATTATTTGTCTTAAAAATTGAATGAAGCTATGCTGGTGGGACCAAATCATGGGTATGCTTATGAGGACCTTGTACACATGGAGACAAGGTCTGAGGGAAGAATAAACTGGCAACATCCCACTCTGCTTGTCACCCTATGGCCACTTAAGTGCTTAAAGGGGCACAGACTTGCCAGAGATAGCCAGGGATTAAGATAGGCTTTGCCAGCAGCTTTGGTGAAGCTCTAGTGTCTGATGCAAATCACAAGCTACTCTGAACCCTCAACGCTTTTTGTAACTGCTCATTTCATGCTATTGATAAAACTAATTTATTAACTAGATATCCTTTCATTACTAATTCTTTGCTCTTTCTCTACACTTGCCAGTCTCACCTCAATCTGATAGAAGGGAATGAGTAACAAAAATTTGAACACTCCACATCCAAGAAAGTTCCCCCAAAGTACTGCTTTTCAAAATTTTCCTCTGTGATCTTAACTAACAAAAACGAAAAGGCTACTGTGTTCCTGGCCCAAAGTAGGGAAGCTGCAATATACTTTGTCTTCCTAAATTTTATGTTGAAAACGGTTAATTTTATCACATGAGGAGTTTATACTTTAAAAATATATTTTCTGAACTAATGAAGTACTTTGAATACTTCAGTAGAAGGGAACCAGTAAACAAAACTTGTCTGACCTACTGCTGTCATCCCTTTCATAGGACTTAACTGTGTGCAATCTGGATCACATCCTTCTGCCCTTCTCCACAAGCTGGTCTTTCATATGTTATTTTAAAAACAGAGAATTGGATACTCTCTTATTTTGCAAACAAGTAAAACAATCCATATGTATATACTTATAGAAAATATCTATATATCTATATATGTGTGCATACATATATATATACCCATATATATAAAATAAGGAACTGCTATCTGATTTTTCCAGCTGCAGTTAGTCATTCACCTTACAGTACAAAGCCCTTCCCTTTATATGTAGGTGCAGGCTGCTGTAAGTCTTGGCTCTGTTTTTATGATGGTTAGCACAAAAGGGTAGCTATTTCATCTATGTAATTCTTCACCTTTTGCACTAAGGGAGCTTCCTTGGAGAAGACTATAACATTTTACTGATTGCTCTTGTAAGCAATCCAAAAATCAAGGAATCTTGTGTAGTTTTCTTTAATGCAGTCTGGATGATGAATTTACATCTATATATCAGAAACACTGTCTTCTGCCCTACATTACTAATGTCAGAAAATTGCCACTGTATAATTCATCAAAGTATTTCTATAGACTCTCCCTTTATTATCTCTTCTCTTGCAAACGGTATAATTTGCCTTCATTCTATGTCAATGAGAGGAACTTTAATCTTGGATACTGCTGTATAAGGTGCTGTACACATTAAAAGAATGGCAAGGTAAGGAGAGGATGGGCCTGGATAAAAATATCGATTAGGAGCTATTTATTAGCAACTGCAAACATGACAACAAAATTCTTTTTAAAAGCAGCTTGAAAATTTTGCTTAAAACAATCATATAATGAAAGTCTATTTGCACTGTACCTGTTTTAATCAAAATTATTTCCTAGAGTTTCTTTTACGCTAAAGATTATATGCTGAATTCTAAGTTATACTGCTTTAGAAATGTGCAGAGCCGTAAAGTGAATTTAACTGTGAGAAAGTCTCAATATCTGTCATATTGTACCTTTCACCCTAGAATATCCTAAAGTACTTTTCACACGTAAAAAACTGATATGTAATTGCACCTGCTTCAGATATGAAATGCAGCAGTTGTTTAATGGTGCACAGAAACACTAGACAAGGGTATGAGGCCAGAAATTGAAGAATACAATATCCAGCTGAAAATCCAGGTGGGATTTAGGATGGTAGGATGTAATTGCTTCAATTAGAATTTTGTGAGAATAATATATTTAATAGGTGCAATTCCTGGCCCATTGGAGTCAATGAGAACTTTGCTGTTGATTACAAATGAGGTTGGAATTCCTCTCATATCTCTACCTTTATGAAAAGTTTAATGAAATACTGTAGTCAGAATTGTTTGCAGGATCTCCTCCAGAAGAATTGGCTTGATCTTCAGTCCAGCATTATAGCTATGAAATCTTGTTAAGCACCTGTTTTACACCCGTAAAAGTGAGAGGAGAATTGGATCCAGAATCTCCTATGGCCTTTCCCACCAGTGTGGGATATTGGTTCATTCCAGCTCAGATAGAAATGTCAGCTGCAGGATCAGCCTGACGCACACAGCTGTTCCATGGAGGTTTCCAGTAAAAAAGTAATTTCCCATACAAGTACCCAGGCTGATAGCTCCTATGCTATGCTGATCCTGTCAGATCTCACGTGGTAAGGTTTTATGACTGTAGGCCATGTTTTAAAATATCAAATGTTTCTTTTTGGTCACTGCAGAATGTTAATAGGTAATGGCGAGGAAAGGACTGTGATTGCGTAGAGGCACAGGAAATATAAACTGTGAAGCTTAATATACTTCTGTGGTGAATAAGGAAAATATTTTATTCTACCCATTCATCTCCCCTTTCTCCTTCCCTCCCTCCTTTTTTCCCCTCAGTTCTTCTTTCAGTATCAGAAGGGTTTAATGCTAATCTTAATGAAAATCTTGTATTGATTTGGTTTAGATCCTGAGCTGTGTCATGCAAATACCAATCTGTGAGCTGTTCAATTCTGTTTACACATGCATCCTAAAGTGCAAAAAAAAAAAAAAAAAAAGAAGAAAGGCTGCAAAAATATATGCCCAGGTCTCCTATTCCACCAAGAACATATCTACAGGCACATGCTCTTACTGGCTCACATCTGAATTTGATATGGCATTACCCTGTTGCAGCTATGTGGTTTCTGAGCCAAACCCTCTCAACCTGAGCTGCCCATCCAGCCCAGAGCGTGGACACAAAGTGTCCATGTTTGGCTGTGCCTCACTGTAGGCATGAACCAAGGGTCCTCAGCAGAGCTGGGATGGTGCAATGGAGGCTTGAGCCTTCTTGAATAAGTAGCTATGGATCCCCTTGGTTTTGGAGATTTGCTTGCCCAACATCAGTTGCCTCAGTGTCACCTTCGGATCTTGCTGTGCAGAAGTATCTGTGAGTGGAGCAGGTGTATGTGAAGTACAGTTTTCTTGCATGATATCTGCCCTGGGGATGGGATTTCCATGCATAAAAAACCCCTGAAAATTTCTGTGAGGAGGCTTCAGTTAGGGAAAGCCAAGATTCTTTGCATTATGTTCTCCCATTGCATCGCTGCAGTGGATTGAGACTGCACCAGAGAAACTGCTCTGTCTTTCCAGGCATGCCATATGAATGCTCCAAATATCCTAAAAGCGATCCACCAACATCCCATCCAGATACTCCAGGAAGGGTTCATATACTCATACTACATGAGCAGAGCTAGAGGCTTTCAGCTCTTTCACTGAAAGAAGAAACTGAAGTGAGCAGAAGCCATTAGTCATCGAGATCAGCAGCTCTCCCCAGTTCCAACTGGATGCTGTGTGCTTAGGCCTTACCTCTGCGACACTAGTCAATGCCTGTGCCTGAGCACAGCTCCAAAGCCCTGCCACAGTGTGAGGGAAAAGACTTTTATTTCTTCCCCTCTAAGATAAACACAAAATTTTAAAAAGTGATTTACTTGAAAGCTGCTACCTATTTTTTTCTCATTTCATGCCCCAGCTTGCTTCTAGGTTGTTGCTGTGATTTTTTTAATTTTTTTTTTTTATAAACTCATAACACATGGACTCTTTCAAAAACACCAAGTATTTGAGATAAAACTGCTCTCAGCCTACGGCATAAAATGTAGGGCTACATGAAAGTAAAAAAGGATGAGAGCTTTTCAATCAATTTGATGAAAAATTTAAGTTAATTAAAAGAATGCTCAATTTTTCCCTAGAAGGCGACACTGATCTTTATTATTAATGCATACCAGTGTTTCATAACTGTGCATAATAATGGCCTGTAACATCAGGCACAGCTTCATCCCCAGCTTAATTTGTTACAAAATCTTTTTTGGTATTCTTAAAGCATGCCCTTTGCCACTGTATCCCTGATGCTCTTGGGCTAATTCCCAACTCCTAAAGGACATCTTATTTTATGCTCACACCTGAGAATTAATTTATCAGATTGTTTTTTCAGTTTAAAGCTTTTTAAAAAATAATTAAAAAAATTTGAAAGGCATATAGAGACCCTTCACTGCTTGGCTTTCATATTACTTTTTAGTATTCATATTTGATTAGTGGAAATAGGAGTATGGGAACAAATATTCTTACAGGCTGGAGATGCGGTGTAGGAAAAAAAGAACAGAAACTGGTCTTTGAATGATAGACACCTAATGTTTCATTTTCTTCCATGTATGTAAGTGAAGGAAGTGTAGTCTTTCCAAGAATGTGGGGGACAGATGTATTGAAGCAGTATCTTGGAAATAAACGTAGCTAAATATGCCTCCAGTGCTGTTGTTTTTCACAGTTAGTGCAGTTAGTTTGTTAACTCAAGTTGGTAAAGATTTCTATTTTAGAGCTGGCAACTAAGGTCCAGTTCCCGCTCTCCACCGATACCTCTGCTTACAGGGAATAAGAGACCTCCCACCTTGCCTAAACTTCATCCCTTTTTTCATCCAACCCTAGGCACTTCCCTGAAGGACCTAACTAAGGAGCCCCTGGGCAGCCTAGTGTTTTCCAGATTAATTGAGGTAGATGCTTTTGCAGAGTGTAGTTTGGATTTTACATGAGCTGAATAGCTATCATGTTTAGGGAGTTTAAGGTGATGAAAATTCCCAGTTTGGGACCTCATTTAATTCCCCCCAGTAGGAGGAATGAAACTATGCCAAGCTATAAATATGGACTGACCTAGACATGACATGCAAGTATCCCTTTGTACTGGGGGAATACAGATGAGAGGCACATTTAGCAGGCAGGTAGAAGCATATCCATGGTCTATAACAACTCTGAACTGGACATTCAGCTCACCATGTAACAGGGAAGAACTGGCACCACCTTGAAAACCTGTAATTATCATGGCTGCATCTGTCTCCACAGATGCACAAGGTTATTTTGGTCTGGGAAGTCACCACCTTGTCCTGATTCCTGTACTACACTTCCAGGTTGATGGCTGCAGGCATTGACAAGTGATAATGGCCAGGTAAATGATCAGTGGTGACTTGCAAACCCCTGTCTAATTTGTCTGTCTATATCTCTTAGAAGAGCACCCATCATCTCTGCACCTATTAGCTGGGTTGAAATCTTAGCAAGTTGATATTATATAGTCTTTTTTCTTCACTCCCTCTTTCCCTTGTCTCTTCCAAATGCTTTTATACACTTTTACTGCAACCTGATAGAAATGATTCTGTAAGTCTTTGAAAACAGGCACTGTCCTGTAGTTTTAGGTTTGATCATAGTGTAACGAGGGCTCTGTTCTGGCTGGGGTTTTTGAGAACTAGCATAACACAACCATTGTCTCTTCTACTTCGGTACTCCAGAAGCACTTAAAGGTCCCTGAAACTGGTACTCCCCATGCTGTCCCAGGAGTAGATGCAGGGGACAGACCAGTCCCCAACCTGAGTAGTTTACCAACTAAGTAGACATGAGCTGCAAACGGGTGCCATCAGTACTAAATGGGGATATAAAAGGAAATCCTCTGGATGAAAAAAGGAGGAATTCCTGAAACTTCATGTTTTACAGAACTGAACCGAAGGTTGTTTTTACTTTTTCCTGTATATTCCTTTTACTTCTAACATATAAACTGTAATAAATATAGAGGAGGGTAAACAGAGTATTTCTTTTCCCCTTTAATAAATAGGAAACAGATGTTCAGGCCCTCGATGAGGAAGAGAACCAAAGGAAGGAGCGTGCGAATAAAAGTAAATTCTAGGTTACATAACATTTATCAAGCTGATGGAAAAAACCAAGCTGGGAGTTGAAAGCAAGATTTAATGACGAGAAATGGCGATAAAAAAGTTCATAGCATTTGAGTTTTATGGTAAGCCTTGTAATCAAGAGTCCCCTGGCCAACTGTCAGGTTGTTACTGGCTGCACATCAATACACCCAGGGCCCTGCCCCAACCCTTGCTTGCTGTTTCAGCAGAACACAGGAGCTCTGGTGGAGCCATGACAGAGTGGGAAGGAATTTGCACCCTTTGCAAGCTGCATCCACAGCATAGGTTGTCCTGTGCTTCTCCCAAAGAGCGTAACGGCACACTGTGCAGCGGGGATTAGTAGGACAGGCTTACGTACAGAGCTAGTTGAAATGCCCGTTCACTTCAACTGAAACTTGTGTTGGAAACTTGCCATTTTACCAAAACAAAAAAACTCTCTCTGTTCCAGGAGAGACTTTCTGGTTCGGCCAGAGGCTCAAGTTTAACAACCTTTTCCATCTCTAATGACTGTTCTGACCCCAAGTGGGTAGTTATTCTGGGGTAGGCTTCCTCAATCTGTTCTGTTGGAGCTTTCTACTTTGCATAAATAATTGAGCATTCATTAGAGCAGGGTCTTGAGCCTGGGTTTCCCATAGCTGAGGTGAGTGCCCTGACCACCACACTATTGATTTTCCTATCCCAACTGATCAATATTTCATTGATCTCATTGGTGTTAATTGGCATAGGGGGTGCCCCTGGGATGCCCGGTGAGAACAGGAGACATATGTAACCCCTATGAAAATAATACCATGTATTACCCAGTAGCAATAGCAAACACTGCTCTGTAAGACACATATGTGTCTGGCATAGATTCAGGTATCTAATCTTGTATATGATCAAACAACTTCCTTCTAACTGTTCCAGTGGAAATGGCATTGTCATTCGACATGACAAGCAATAATTGTCTATCTTCAGTAAAGACAACATTCCTGCCTAATCATGAAAAGCACAGTTGAGCTACAGTCTGAACTCACTCAATTTATGTAACAAGATTCTGCTGTGTTTGCCCAAATTGGCATAGTTCCTCTCCAAGGGACTGAAAAATGACGGCAAATCCAGCATGAAGCCTGTTGTTATAGGAAGTGTGGGGAGTAGCACAAGTTTATTGTCAGCCTTCAAGTGTGCCTTTAGGTGGTCACCACATCCTGAGATGCTGCTGATAGAACTAGATGACATATTTCTGAAGGCCTGCCAAAAGATTCAAACAGACAATATTGAAGACTCTTATTCTGCTTTTCTTAGCGTTTACTATTTCCCTTCAGAACGAACATGCAATTATGCTGCTGTGAAGAAACCTACAGTGTAATGAGGGACACTGAAAAAGATTAGCCGAGGCAGATAATGTCTTGTAAAGACTATCTCTTTGGCACCTTTGATACCAATTATACCATGACATCTCAAAAGGAAGTCACCTGTCTTAGCTGAGGCAAGTTATCCAAGAAAATCTAACAAGTATTTTTTTTGTTCATTGTGCAATGAACATACGCAATGATATAATAATCATTTCCCTGGTATAGCAGGAAAAAAATTAAGTAAAATTAGCTTCTCAACATGAAACCATTATGAGCTGTAATTTATTTCAGAAAGTGGAAAGTGTTAGGGAGAAAAGGAAAAAAAAACCCTTTGCTGATAATTTGTTATGTTCTGGACCAAGTAAATGACCTTATACATATGGACTTAAGTATACTCAGCGGGTACAATATATCTAAAATGACATAGGGGATTGAGCCTAATTGATATCATTAGAGCCCTGGTCCTTTTACACTTGGCCTTTGAGATGTTGGTGTTACCAAGAAAGCTGCTTTTGATTTATTTTACTTTTCTTCTTCGTCCTTTTGCTCTCTCTGTCTTTCTCTCCCTCATTTGCCCCCCCTCCTTCTCTCAAGTTCTGCTCAAAGGCCAGACCTGTGGAGGTTAGGAACTCCTGATCTGATCCAAGGGCTGCAACGCTACAGATTGCAAATTCATTTCTGAAGTGATAACTTCTAACAAGAGGCACTTGGTACATTTGACCAGTGTGCTTCTTAAGGAAAAAAAAAAAAAAAAAAGGGAAGAAGAGTGCAGTTGTATGGGTGAAATACCTGCAACATTTATTCTAGGTGAATCTCTTAGAGGCTTAACATGTTCTTTATCTTTAAAGGGGATATTCTTTTCCAACTTGTAGCAGAAACCTCAAAGCTCCCAAATGAACTTAAGAGGTAGCCCACACATCAGGTTTCAGACAAAATATTCTCTCCTGCTTTAATGAATCTCAGTATGATTGTTCCTTGCAAATAACTTGAACTAGGTAGTTCTACAGAATGAAGGCAAGCCTAACAATCTTAGTTTGATAGTAAGTTGTCCATTACCCCTGGCTGAAAAGATCTAGTTTGAAACTGACATTGTTAATTATGGTCATGGGTTTGATGTTGATTTAAAAATTCTCCATCTGTTAGAAAAGCCCAAAGATCAGGAATCCAGGACAGTTCCAGCAGTGCCCAAAGAAGTAGTGTATTCAGCATAGTATAGATTGGTGAGGCTTACAAATTTTTTAATTGTCTTCCTTTTTAACCGGTGAATTCTATTTAAAACAAGGTCTTACACTCTTTCCTTAAAAATTGGACATAAATATGATGCAATTCATTCACTCTTTTGTTACTGTTTTAAAGAGACTTATACAAACCCTGAAAGTCCTCATTGACTTTGTGCTACATCTTCTTTATCCACATATACAAGCTATGTCTTTGCATCTAACATTTCTCAAGAACATTTATGTACAACAAATAATAACATAGTACAGGAGAGAAGAGTGATATATATGGTCTTGTACCTAGAAAGCTGGGAATTCTCAGAGCTTTGAAAATTGGAAGATGTTCTTCATTAATTGACTCTTGCACTCCTGTGCCAAAATCTATGAATGGTATTTTGGCCCTAAAGTATATTGAATGCAACAGCTACACTTCCAGTAACAGTGGGCTACTAACTGTATTAGTAATTATGTAGTGGAGTGGTTCTATGCAAAAAGAATAACTATTTCAATAGCCTTCAACTCTATTTGTTCATTTACAGAGAATCTATGTTTCAATATGGTCCAGGCAAAATGCCCTGTTTAGCTGTAGCATATTTGTTTTTTCCCCATACTGATATAATGGAGGTTCAGCTGAGACTCAGTTAAAATGCATCATCAGATATTCATTGAAAAGGAATGAGATTTAACCATTTAAATGAAACTTTAGACAACAAGAGAAAAAGAAAACACATATTGAAATTGGTAAAAATAAACCTATCTACTTAGAAGCCACTTTTTCCTGCATTTTAACTAGGTTAGCTTGGGCCTGATTCAGTGGTCTCTTAAGTCAGTGGATCCTGAGTTAAACCTTCAACTCAAAAGAGAAAGGCACAGGTTCCAGACTACTCAAGGACAGCATTTTCCTTTCTTTGCTGATTGGGCTGGAAATCACAATCAAAGAAAGCTTGCGTGTTTTGTGATCTTATGGTGAGTAACTGGCTCTCCTTGAGAAGCAGTTGCCGCAGGGTAATGGGGATTGGTATTTAAGTGCCCTTGCATCCTTGAGCCAGCATCCCCAGTTGCTGATGATAATCAAAGCCATAGATGCCTGTAATGCAATTGTTCCACCAAGTCCAGCAGGTATTAGAGCAAGCACTGGAGCTGGAAGGACTGTATAATGGTTTGAGCATGGGTTCAGTAGAGGGGAGACTTATTAGAAAGGGGGGAAAAAAAAGAGAGCGAAATAAAAGATTTTAATTGAAAACATGCAATCAAAAATAAAACCCTGCCCTACATCCTTTATTCATCTGCTAATTGAAAACGGGATACTCGTGAACCCAAAGTGCTTATAAGCACATCCACTGCCTGCTCATTGCTGTCCTCAGACAGGCAGAATGCTATGGCACACACTGTGAACGGAGAGCAAAAGGGCAGAACAATTAAAAGGAAAAATGCAAAGTACAGTTCTTGAAATGTCATGCACGTTAGCAGCACAAAATGCCACTTGGGCTCCTCATCGTATTTCCTGTATCCTTCTTTTCCTTTCTCCTTTATTTTTTATTTTTGTCTTTTCTTATTTTTCTATCTATGCATGTTGGAAGGCAACTGTGGAAGCAGGGCACACACAGTTGTTGTAAGCATGAATTCACCACCTCCATTCTTTTGTTGCATTTACCCCACTATCATCTCACTTCCCAAATGTCTGCTCTCCTCCCCAGCACCACCACCCCCACAATATCTAACTCAGTAAAATCACCCTGCACCATTAACAGCCATTACCAGCTAGCGCATTTTTACGGTCAGGGAGCATTCTTGCTTAGGCCTCCCTCTGGGCTCAGATCACATAACTATAAATTTACCCTTGAGCCTCTCATTCCTTACTGGTTTGCTACATCCTCAGGCCTTCCTTTCTCCTGCACTTTTTTCCTGCTTTTCTCTTGTTGGCATATGCACCTTGACCCAAGCAACCTTGCGCATATGCAAGATACAAAAAGTTCACCAGCTGTGATCAACAGTAAATAAATCTTGATGCCAGTATTAAGTTACAGCAATTTTATCCTCTCTCTTCCCTTCCCCACCCTTTCATCGATGGGAAAAGAATATGAACTTGACATTTGCTCACTGAAAGCAGATGGATGAGGTAGGTCAGCATTAGGTGTAACCCTAGCACTGTTTCTTTGGGTTTCCTGAAGGATGGAGCTAAAAGAATTCTCCTGGTGGGTCAAAGGCCACATTAGTCATTTGCTTAAAGAAGAACTGCGCAGAATTAATCAAAATGAAACACAGGTTTTCATGTCTCTCTCTTATTCAGAATCTCTCGGTCCTTTTTTCCATTCCTCTTAGAGAAAGCAATATATTTTATCCTTTTACACCTTGTCCTGCAGAGGTTTTGTTCGGAGTGGTGTCACAGGCCTTCCCCTTCTGTGTAGAAAACCATTTTAATCAGGATAAAGCCTCCATGTGATACTTGTAAAGGTCATCTGAAGCTAGTGTGTTAGTACCAGTGCAACCATAAAAAAAAAAAGACTCAACCCTTCATGAAGAAGTTTTGAGTTGAAAAGAATGATTCTATTCACTGCATTTTTCCAACTTAAAAGGAAAGTTAAAAGAGCAGCTCTAACACTCAGAAGCAAAAAACTTTACATATTTTGTTTCACTATAACCTGAGGAGAGCAAACTATTCAGGGAGAAAGTCTTTCATTCTCGTTTCAAGAGCTATACCCCGAAACTGATTAAGAGCCTGACCTTACCATAAAACAGGTCACAGTAATATTTTTAGGGGTTTCTTTTTTTTTTTTTTTTTTTTTTTTTTTTGAGGTTGTTATCTTGGTCAGGGAGGTACCAGGGTATTTATGGTTTACAGTTTAAATCATCTCACAAAAGAAAAAGTTTCTTTGGACTGAAAGCTTTTGGCAGCAAACTTTCACCTGCTATGTGAACTGTTCCCACTATTTGACACAGCTTGCCTATAAAAGCTTAAAATAGTACATCAGGATTTTGGTTTCTCTTGATATTTTTTCCCCTCTTCTTTTCTTCTGTTTTTCAAATGCTGGAACTTCCTATTCATGATTCCTGAAAACACATTAATAATTTAGTTGGGATTTGTGAGACTGGCATACAGAAAAGGACAAAACGTCATTAGTCTTCAAGAACTTCCATGTGCCTCAGCTGCTTCCCCGCCCATGCCCAGCAGTCTGAAATACACTTCTTCACCCAGCACTGCAGCAAAGTCATCACAGGCATTCCAGAAACTGGCTGCTCCTTGTTAACTCAGCTGCAACCCAGTTGAATTTCTACTGTCCTGCAAAATAATCCAGTTTATTCAAATGCATTTATAAAGCAAACAGCAAAACCACCCACTGTCAGTTGCTCACACATTGGCATATGCACGCACAGACACCTTCAGCAGCCCATATAGCACTGACAGTATGCACAGCTGTTATATTTTACGCTATTTGATGCTCAATAATTAGCGCCTGTTAAAGAAAAAAAGAGAGATGCCACACTACCTTGCAACAAATAGCAGGAATCAGTATGTCCAATTTATCAAGACCTACTGCTGAAAGGAAGATTCCTGTTATAATTTCACATGATGTTGCTGTCACTATTACACTTGTCAGCACTATGATATCAACAAAAGACTTCTAGTATATCTAACAGGGAGTGACTCTTCTCCAGATTCACTGAAGGGAGACAAGAAAACCACACAGATGCTTGGTATTGTCTTAATTTAATTGGGGGTTTTTTTGCTGTTGTCGGCATTTTTGTTGATTCTTTTTGGTAAAAGAAATGGATTGATGATTGAACTCTCCAATCACTTTCTGAACAGCAAAAATTTTGTGAAAAGAAAACCATTTCAAATTCAGGAACATGGCATATTCAGTCATGTCCTCAGTGATGTCCAAGGAGCAACCAGCCTGGCTGCACACTGGTTCTGCTGGTGATGTAAACTGGCTTGTAACTCTTGTGGTTAAGAGATTCCCATCAACATAAACAGGGGTGTTGCATAGAAGCCATGCATGTTAATCTCCTGCCAGACTTCAAGATAACACAACAGTACGTGTTAGAGGAATCTTCAATCTTTTCTAAGATGTTTTAATTGCCTGCAGCTCACCGGGGAGAGCATGGCAGGCAAAGTATGCTAGAGGGTAGCCAGGACTATGAGGGGTCCTCAGCCAGGCTGTACGAACACAAAGAGACATTAAGATGTCCCCAGCACCAAGTGGTGGTTCCTCAACCTCAGAGACCCACAAGAGGCGAGGTAAACTACATATAATGCAGCCTTTCACCAATAGATCCACGTGAAACTTCCAGAACAGAGGAAAAGATCCAAACTGTGGTATATCCAGAGACCAATAAATAAATATGCACACACTGGATTATGAAAACCAGAAATGAGATCCTGATTATGTGTCTGTTAAGAACATAATCTGCAGACAGGCTAGATTTTATGTGTGTGCATTCCTTGCAGACAAATGAGACTCTTGTATGCGTGAATTCTGTTGGATGAGTTTGATGGAAAACAGACATGTCTTCATTTACATGCACTATCTGCATTTAAGCCCCATGGATTCAGTATCAATTAGATGTGTTTAAGTCTCTCTAGGAGCAAAATCTTTCTGATTATCCACAGTAGTGCCTTCCTGGGCTTCTCTTGTTGCTTTGATTCCCTTGCCTTGTTTCTTACCCTAGGCTGTTGCATTGTACTTGCACGTGCAGAGATGCTATAGGTTACTGCAGCAGGAATCATTTTTCAGTGGTGATCTAAAGGTTTAGTGCTCTGGTTCTGCAACTTTTACTTGCATTGGAGCAATACTGTTCAGCTTGATATTTGCAAATTTCTTTTAGTCTCATTGCCAATCATAAACTTTCAGAAATTACGAGATTGGCTTAGAAATCATGAGTCTCTTTTTAAAGCAATTAGTTTCATAAGTTCTGGCACAAAAGAAACAGTTCCTTATGATTTGTTTTTCATAATTTACTGCCAGTTTCAACAGATTTTCCTGTAGCTGCAGTTTCTTTGGTGGATGCTCTTGTGCCTAATACTGTGTGTCCCCATGCTTGTGCTTTTCCCTTAGGCCACTGATAGAAAGAACATATACAATCACTTCCATGCAGCCACCTGTTTTCACAAGGCTTGTTTGAACATCATTATTTTTGTTAAGTATGTCCTTCTCTTTCCCCAGCATAAACACCTTCTGATCACATACATTTTCTCTTCAGAAAGTAGGCTATAAAAATTAACAGATGTCCTAGTCATAGTTTTTTTGCCCTGTGGATTCTGAATCTTACATTTAAACTTGACTGATGTTTCAGATCCGATGTTTTCAGTTACCCGTGTAGCTGTGAGGACTAGAAAAGTAGGTTTTGGTCTTTCAAAATCAACCTGAAATTCTCTGACTTGAGGATGTGAAGAAGACTTTAGTACTTTCAAGAAAATCGCTAATAGAGTGATAACATTTGTAAGCCTGCAATTCTGAGCTTCATGTAGGCATGTGATTCACCATCTAAAATTGATGTGATTCCCTGGTACTGCCAGTTAAGTCAGTGATGTTTTGTTGTCAGGAGACAGCTCCCTCTTTCCATGTGTGTAATCTGTCTCTCGATATGCAGACCACTGCAGGTTATTCGTATGCAGTTGAGTAGTAGTGTTTCTTCCCCTTACATAGGAATAACTTTATCCTTATGCTTAGGAGGCAGAGCAGGATACCTGTCACTGCATGGATTTCTGAACTGTCTTTTTAGCAGACTTGCCAATGTCTAGTGGCTAACTAAGCTTTTATATTTGTGGGCTACGTTTCATGTACATTTTGTAGTGGCAGCAGCTAGCACTTTCCTCAAGCGAATGTTACAGATGGCACTTTTTATGCTTGGAGTGGAGTAAGAGATGTAGTCACCCCCTTGGCTAGCACACAGTGTTCCCTTGAAGCTGTGGAGCGAAAGGCAGTATGAATGAAGAGCAGCGCATTATCCTCTTGTTTGTCTTCATGCAGAAGCGGTACTTCCTCTAGTCTTGCACCACACGGGTCATGGTTTGGTGATCTAGGGGAGGAGTTTGTGTGTGTCTCTTGAAATATAGCCTGCATTTCATATTTAACATGTGAATATCATACCTACATTGACCCTGGGCATATGCATCATTGAGTCAATAATGTTGTGAGCTATTCTGGCAAACATTGCATCTAGCTTTCCTAGGGACCTTTCTGTCCTGGCCCATGGACTCTCATTTCCATTACTGACATACTACAGCATTAAGACGCTATGGCACTTTTGAGATCTGTTGTGTTTCCTACCTGCTTAGAGATTTTATGTTCACAGAATATTCCTGAATATCTTGTTCATATAATTTGAAATCTCACTGTAAATTCATGTAGCAGAGCAGGTACAACTCTTGCTTTCCTTTCAGGATAAAATTTGGCCTTGAACCTGCTAAATGTGCTAACTCTTAGGTAGTCTGTAAATTCCCTCACCCAAAGGAAACAAAAGATCTTGGAGTTTCCATTAAGTTCTTCCTCCACTCACCTCAGAAAGCAGCCTGCCTGCTAAATTAAGGATCGGGTCATTCTGCCTCAATTCATCATATATGTTTTCCCATCTCCACATCACAACTGAAGATATATATAAAGGAACAAAATATATCTGATAATTATAATTGAGTCAGAAGATGTTAGCAGTCAATGGTTAAGAATTATATATCTAAGCAACCATCCGTCACTCCAATGATTTCAGCATTTTAAAAAAATAATCAATGAATTCTAAATGTCTAAGTACTGTTGCTGAGCATATGACTGTGCAATGACCTATTTGCAAAGCCACATTAAGAGAAATATATGACCAGTGCACTCCTTAGGGAATGGCAATACAATAAAATGTGGATATTTGTATAAAAGCTAATCCTCCCACAGAGTTATGTCAATTAAGTACAGTTCAGGGTAATAAAGAAAATATAGTGTTATCTAGGCCATATATTACTATCTCCTGATTTAAAAAATTGCAGCGAGGTCAGTATTTTTAGTACTTGTTACTTACTGCTAAAGTGCTCCTTGAGTTTTGCTGTCTGTGTCTATGTATGTGTGTGTCTCTTTTTCTTTTTCGGTGGCCTGTAGTGGCCTTGGAATGGAAAAAAAAAAAAAAAGTGAAAAGAATCAATAATGCCACTTCTTTAAATACCAAAGTGAATTTAGTGTGTGTGAATAGTGCCAGATTGACAGCCTGGAGAGCTAAAGGCCTACTGTTACCCACCATGTGTAGCCAAGAGCTGTGCAAGCCTCTACCGGATTGCCTTGCTGTATTACCACAGCTTTGACCTAGCTGGGGACAGTCTCCCCTCATTGTAACTGAAACTTTTGCTTCTTTTCTGAGGCTACCAGCAAATTAGTTCCAGTTGCAGTGGCAGTATTTTACCAGGGAGGAGAGGAATGGTTTGGTTTTCATTTTAAGGTGGACAATTTCCAATAGGAAATGGATATTTTAATTTGCTTCTCTGTGTTGTAGTAATGAGTTGCTTACTTTTAATAGCATAGCAGAAAAATAAGAGGGTCTAGTTTCTCATGGTTCAAACTACACACCCTTTTTCCTGGCATAAGCAAAGGCTGACTATATTTCTTATTGCTCAGATTATCAGATTATCAGTCCTCTGATGAATGACAAGACATATTAGTGCCAGTTGGAGCTTAATTTTCTCTTTAATGGGACGGACCTCTTGAAGACAAAGCTACAGATAAAAGTGAATCTTACAGTGCTCTGTCATGTAACAGAGCAGGTCTTTGTATATCTCTCTACAGACCCAAGGTCCTCCTCGCAAGTATTTCCCGTCTTGGTGTTTCAGTCCCCGTGCTGCTCAGTGTCACAGCTAGGGCTGCCAGGGAAGTCTTCATGAACACCAGGTTGTTCAGATACTGCTGTTTAAGAGGTGGCAACAGACACAAGTACTTTATTTAGTGTGGATTTTGCCATGAAATAGAGATGTTCAGAAATTGCACAAAGGCTTTTCTTTCTAAGCATCTGGAAGCCTGGAAAACACAAACCAGCCCCCAACAATAACTTCAGAATCTTGGGCCTGTCCAAGTTCTGCCAGTGCATAGTTACCTCCTTACCTCTAGTCTTACGTATTGAATAGTAGGAGGTTAGGAAGACCTGGATTTTGAACCTGGTTATGATGATACAATAGATATTTTACATACACAGAGCCCCGTGTCAGGAAAAGCATAGAGGTTAATTCTGAGCACATGCTTAAAACCTGCTGAAGTCAAACAGATATTTAAATACAGATGTTGGAAACATGTTTGTGAGTGTTGTTGAATAAGGGCCTTAAATGCATTAACAGTTTGCCACTTGATGTTGCTAGCCAATAATATGTTGCACTTTGGCTCTGTTAAAAATAACAATGAAATAGTTGTTCTGTATTCTTCCTGCCATAACTGAATGATACCGTGTTGTGATTCTGCCCAACTTTGTGAGCCAGGTTACACCATATACACCTTGGAAGCCTCCCACTGGTCTCCTGGTGTACTTAAATCCGTGGGTCTAAGAGCATTTAGAATGAAAAAGGGTATACATTAGAATTTCTGCAAGATGGGAAATCTGAAAAATAAAGCTTTTGGGAACTACAAAGAGACTAAAAAACCAATCATTTTTTAGAGATGTAGGAAGGTAAATCCAGGAAAATGTTTGGAAGAACTAGAGCACCTTTAAAAACCTGAAACTGGTCAGGAGGATCTGTTTTTTGAACCTGCTGATTCAGGGATGGATCCCAGGGTCCCCATTTCCTGCAAGTCCAATGGTCTTGAACGAAGAGCCTAGAAGTCAACTTGGCATCTGGAGATCTATTTCATGTATCTCAATTATTACAAGAAAGAGAAAAAAAATCAATGTGGGAATGAAAACAAACTAAACCAAAGAGAATGAAAATTAAAACTCAGTGGCTACTCAGTTTACTAGTTCCTTGCCTGTTCTGGCCTTCTGGATCATACTTCTGTCCTACTGTGACAGGTGACCTTTTTCAGCTCTTAATGGGCGGCTTTATAGGATTACGTACATGGAATCTGGTTCGTCTTCACAGGCAGATTTAGCTGTCCTCCCATCCTTCTCCGTAGTGTTGATGCCTTCCAGCATAGGTGGCTGAATGAGAAGTGGTTTTGATACTTGAGCCTGAATACAGATACTTCATAGCCTAAACCCAACACTAACAGAGAAGTGGCTCAAGTGTAGGTACTCATGCTGGGACCTGCTCTGGGAACATCAACTTGAGGAAGTTTCATTAAGACAAGATAGTGCTAGGGAATCCACTGCAGAGATTAAACTCAAACTATTACTGGGATCTGTTGAACTGCCCTGTAAGTACTGACAGCCTTGGTGACTGGCCAGAGACATGTGGATTGTTAAAGCAAATTCCATCCCTCATCAGTTTCAAAGCAGAAAATCTGACAAAATATGTTTGAGCATTAATATAATTCACAAAAGCTTCTGGCAGTGGCACTGTATAGTCATTTATGCCTTTGTAAAGAAGGTTAGAAAAGCTGCCCTTCTTATTTTTATTGTATTTTACCCCCTTTTTACTCAGGAGTAGATAGCAAAATGTTCAGTACAAGGGTGATTTGAATCTATTTGTATTATATTCAAAAAATGTCTAAATAAAATAATTTTAGAAAGACAACATTAAAAAATCACTTTCTGGAGCAACCTAGATGTTTTGTTGCAGAAGCCACTCATACAAGGTGAAGCCCAGGATTTTTAGCATCGTCCTAGACAGATAACAGGGACTTCCCTTACAGTTGCTTGTGTAGGGCAGATCCACTCTTGGGGAAGAGTTTACCCACAGCACCCAGTTAAAAGTACTTCTTTGATAGGTGGAAGTAAAAAATAGAACAGAGTTTGTCAAAATACAACAGGGCACAACCATCACAAAGTCACTGGCTTGACTTGCTGACATTATTGCAAAAGGAACTTCTAATGACCCCTAGTCTGACGTCGTCAACAGTAAAGGCCCACGTACCATGAAAGAAATAACACTGTGTAAGCATTTCTTTAAGCAAAAATGTTGTTCATGCTCAATGAATTCTGAACTACTGTAAGGGAATAAAACAAAAACAAAACAAAACAAACAACAAAAGAGGAGGTGGAAAATACTGAAAAGAGAACGAGGGGGAAAAGTGGTTTCTTTCTGTTTTGTCCTACAGGCAGAAGTGCAGGACAAATCAGCAGGTCTTCAGGTGAATTTTCTAGTTACAGTAGATGAAGCATTTCGTAGGCCACTTTGACGGATTGTTAATGTTAGTTGGGCTGAGTGTGATTAATTTGGCTGCTCTGTCAGTGACAGGGAGGAAAAGGTTCTGCTAAAACTGAGCAGAGGTGACTCTGCTAGAATTCGTTAGAGACACAGAGCAAAGCGCGGGTGCAGGGCTCAGAGCAGGGGGAGCACAAGGCAGAGTCATGTCAGCTTCCCAGCTGTGGTCTTCTGGATCAAAGGAAAGATGCTGCTGATTTGAAATGAAAAGTTGGGAGTTTCCCTAATGCGAACTGGCATAGGGAGCGATTGATATGGGGTTGTCCTTCCCCCCCTTCAGGCAGGGGAAAAAATGGATCCGGATGTGAGCAAATAGTACAAAGAGAAGGCAGAGCTGCTAAGCTACATATTTTTATGCAATTTTCAAATGTGTGAGCTGTCAGGTTTTAAAAATAATAATAATACAGGGTCATTCCTTGGCCTGCTAACAGATGTGTCCAACATTTGGATCCTAGCACAAGGATTTTGCCTTAACCAAAATGAATACATCTAATACATTGACAGTAAATCTCTCATCACCGTTAAAATATAACTCAACTAGTAAACGAGAAAGAGAAGACATCTGAGAAACTGCAAGTGTCCACTTAAAATATATAGAGTTAATATCAGCAAACGGTGAGTGAAGTCAAAGCAATCTGAACATTCCTGCTTACCATTCCGCTCTGCAGAAACCGGACCCAAAGGCAGATTCACATCTTGTGTTAACACAGCGCACAGCAGTAAAGCTCCATTGATTTCAGTCTAGTTGTTACTGATTTTCAGCCATTGAAGGGAGAAAAACAGATCTCCCTGCTCTGTGTGTTTGTGTGGCGAAGGCAGCAAAGCACTCTCCCCCTGTCTCTAGTCACTCCAGAGCTAGAGACAACATAACCTATGATACTTTGCCACTGAACAGTTGCTACTAACACTGGCATGCAGGCTTAAAGGGAGGCCACCTAATGCTTTCAGACAGAAGCAAAGTGGGGAGATGTACAATTAGCTGTGAGGTGCTGGGAATAACTGTGCAGAGCAAAAAGCTCTAGAGTCACAGTAGAAACAGACTTATTTGCATTATTCTAATAGTACAAAGAATGCACACCTCAAAGCACAGAAACAAAAATATGTTGTATTGACTAACAGTTTTGTGCAGAAATGTAGCTGCAAGTTTTATTTGCAGTCTTTTCTGGCTAGTTGAATTGTTTGAGAATGGAAATAATTATATTATTCTCAGTCTATAAATCTATAATATTAACATCTCTAACTTGCTAGAAATTTTTTATTCTGAAGATAACAGTAGGACATAAATATACAGAACAATAACATTGCACTTAAAATTAAGAAAACAAAGTTTAAAATCACAAGGTTTTAAGCTGTGAAACTCGTTTTATCTGCTCTGCCACGATCTTCCATTTCTCTTTGAAACTGGTCAGCTTCCTTCTGCATCCTTTAATAAGACTTGGACTGGGGCATAGAGCACTGGATTTTGGAAATACATGTTTTTTCAGGACTTGAGAGGAATCCATCATGTTTACACCTTCCCATCCTCAGGAACAACCAGGTGTGTTTAATTCCTCGCTGGGTTTAGCTGCAGTGACTGAAGAGATAACTTCCAACAGAGTAACCTTGAAGATAGGGGGGACAGACAGCTGGGGCACTAACCTTTTGCACCCCCATGATTAATCCAATATGGTTATGAATCAGAGCCTTTGGTTATCAGAGCTTGGTTGTTCAGCATCTTTCTGTAATCCAGAATTACTGCTGCCCATTCACCTGTGCTATAGAAACTGCAGCCTCAAACAGAGGAATGGATGGACAGTAAACTTCTGCAGCTAAAACAATGGACAATTCAAAATTTTCTAGTTTTCGTTGTTGAGTAAAAAAATGTAATGGTTATTGAAGCAGGGAGCTTAGGAATTTGCAAAACAAAATGAGATCATTATAGTCCTAATTGAGCAAAGCAAATAAAAACACGCTCAGCTCTAAACACTTGAATAATCCCAGTCCTTCTGCCCGAAATCTAGCGAAGAACCTAAGACTATGCTTAATGTTCAACATGTGAGAAGTTGACTTCTCAGGGTCTTGAGCATATGCTTAATTTTTTTACTGAGTTAGCAGCATACGAATGAAAATGACATTTGTGGTTAGTGTCTAGGCTAAGTCAAGCCACATGCCTCAGGGTACAAAACAGCTATCAGATGGAGACAGTAGTATAGTGTTCTCGCTATGGAATAGTCCCCAGAGAATTACTTTTCCCAGGTAAGTTTATAACAGTTAATTTGGAAATCAAGCTATTAGGCTAATATATTTAAGGACTTACTCTTTAATATGAGGTTTCAAAGCACCTTGCATAGCTTCAGTGACTGAAGAATTTACCAAATAATGGCCAATAAATAATATCTTCAATTAACTTTTCTTATTTTTACTGTTCCCAAATTCTCCAAGAACAGATCACAACTTTTACCAGTCTAATAATTGCTTAAAATAATTTGTGAATTTTTGCAGCAAATAGTTCTCAATCTGCAAGTCTGTCAGCCAACAGCAGCAAACATTCCACTGCACGGGTTATGTGGTGTAGCTGAGCCAGTCAATCAGAACAGGAGTAATGCTCTTTGCCTTTGGTCACATATGACTTAAATTCGTTTTCTAATGAGCAATTTCCTGAGTTGCCCTAAATTTATAGTGTGTGAAGGAAAGGGAGATTTTATTCTCTTTGATAACACCAAAAATTTGGTAGAATTTGTTTTATTTAATTTAGCTCAAACTTTTATTATATCATGTCCTAACTTTTGATAAACACTTTTGGTTTTCCCTATGACCTTTGACTGTGTCCTGGTAGCCTAATTCTAGTTAAAATAAAAATAGGTGTTGTCTTACTGAATATGGCTATGTTTACCTGGCTAAGCCGATTTATTGCCATTTGCTTTATGATCAATATCAGCTAATAAAATACCAGTATCCTTTTGAAGCACACTCAGGGAAGGCAAAAGCATCTTGGTAAGACTGACATGTTACCTCTTCTATGTTGAATAACAGGCAATAATGAAACAGAATAAAATAAAATAAAATAACTCTAAAGAAATGAGCTTACTACTGGCCTAAATTCTGGTTTCAGTGGAAATTGTTATAACTTCCAAATATCAGTTTTAGATCTGAGGAGAATGTAGACGTGGACGGAATTGAAAAATATTTACTATATTGACATTAGGCCAACAAGAATTTTTTAAAAAAATATTTTACATTGTATTTATAAGTATTATATGGGAGTGTATGGATATGTATCCCCCTCTTTTACCTTTCTGTATCCACCCAAAGGCATAGAGATGTAGCTTGCAGTTTCCCAGTCACGATGCCAAAATTAACAATCCAGCATTTCCTCTTTCTCCCACTTATTTGTTCTCCATTCCATGCATTACCGTGCTTTGAGCTAGCATGCCTGTCTGTGTAGCCATGCGGTAACCTGACTTGAGGAACTGATTTGCTTGAAAAAGCCGTAAAAGAGAAGAGCTTGGGTTTAGTTTCTTTTTTGATGGATCAGTTCCCCGATACCATTCATCTTGCAGTTATAAACAGCCGTGGCACAAAGAAGAGGCAGTGGACTACGTCTGTATAAGCTGTTACTGTGAAACTACAGCCATAGAAAAATGGCTATAAAAAGATAATAATTTTTTAAACTAAGTTAAAGCAGTTTTACTAGCTAGCTTGCTAGCTCTTCAGCTGGTGTAAATTAATGCAAACCCATGACTACTCATATATTCTGCCACTGAGGTTTTGACTCAAAAACTGAGATGTGCTGTGGATCTTCTTTGGTCAGATGTGAGTGCTGTCTCTGATTAAGATTATGGGAGTTTCCCTTCCTAATAGGAGAAATACCCTATACCTAACCAGGCAGAACCATTCATAATAGTTTTGAGAGCTACAGCATTAGCTGCAGAGAAGCTATCACTGGTGGTCGTGAATCTTGGTTTCCTCAGCCTTAGATACTCATTATTTTAGTGAGATATTTTGCAGACAGAAAAGAGAAATGGAATATTAAGTTTAGTCATAAGTCTGTAAATACAGAGATTAAAAATTTTATGAAACCCCGTGCAACTTCTGGTTTCCTCATATATTGTATGACTGCAGCTTTAAAACTTAGCTAATCAAATAAGAATCAATCTTCTCCAGATGCAGAGAAATTGCACCTAATTACTAGTTTACACTCAGGGTGACTAGAATAGCAGAACTGTAGCAATAGAGTGTTCTACCCCAAAGTTACCCCTGTGGGGCTACCTCTTTGTCTCTTGGGAGGTGAAGACTTAATTCATTAAATGGCACTGGCTTTGGAAAAAAATGATCAATGGCCCATTTTCTTGGTCAGGCAGCATTTCTGGTGTGTCAGGGGAGGAAGCAAGATGGAGCAGGACTGGGAACAGGAGCAGAGTCCCAGTCACATACTGTTCTCCTCTGCAAATCTCTAAAACTGGACTAACTCTGTTACTACCAGTGGGATGAGTAACTCCAGATTAACATCTTTATATCTAGGAACATAATCCACATATAACATCCATTTCACAAATAGATGTGACTAGTTTGCTAATAAAAGACATTGTTCTATTGAGGTCAATTTACAAGTTTGGGGAACTGCCAGTTAGGAGCAGCTGAGAGTCTTGTGCAGTTTTCGGTGAGTTGCGAGTGAGCCATTTTTTTTTTGCAGTTAGGAAAATAATACAATTTCTTCAACATAAGCTATCTCTGAAACATAAAACAATAGTTGTCTGCAATGTCCTTTTTCCATATCAACACAATTCATTGTTTGTACTTTATTGTGTCAATAATGTAATGACCAGCACTGTGTGTTTTATTACCCAGGCTATTTGGGCAGTGGCTTTAAATGCTTGCTTTGGTTTGATAACACAACATTTCATTAACATATCAGGATCGAATTGTTGTCTGTGTTTGTGGAAATGTATCCAGCTCACCCCAGAGGTTTTGAGAATTTGGCCACTCCCCTTTAGTCATTATAGAAAGAGACCTGCCAAGATGAGAAATTACACCAGGAGGGTTGAATATTAGGATTAATTGTCTTGAACCAGTGCAGTGGAGCAGGTAGGCAAGTCAAATCGAGGTGGGGATAATGAGGGCCAATAGGCAGCCTTTATTGTCTTCTTTCATAAAGAAAAGTATTTAAAAGAAACTATTTTCCATCTTTCAGCACAACTAAAATTGGAATTTAAAGCTTCTGCATTTTCAGCAATGGGAAAATTACAGTGTTCAATAAAGAGAGGATTTCTTTTTAAACAGGAGAAACCTGATTGAACAAAGATCATCTGTGGGCCATTAGCTATTTCTTTCTTCGATGGTAGCTTAGCACCAGCTTTTCCCTGAAGCTGATAGGATTGGTCTAACCTTTTAGACCTTTGATATTGATCTTTAGCCTTTTCAATTGGACATTTTTACTGTGCTTAAACTGTACCTCCTGGTTGCTTCAAACACTTAATCGTGCTGAAAAGTAGTAATTCATTAAAGGTAACGGTAAAGTGGGCTGAGGATGGGAAGGTAATACAAACTGCAACATAACAATGACAATCAGTTAATAAAAAGAAGCACGTTGGATCCCTCCAAAGACTGAAGATTTTTGTTTAAAAGCATGAATTGGAATTATCAAGGTGTAATGCTCATCTACTTATTATCCTTACTGCCTTCTGTCATTGCTGAAGACTCACCAGACAGTGCTGCAGAGTTTCAGTATCTCTGAAATGGGTAAAGGTCCCAAACCTTTCCCTTTCTATAGCAGCTCCACTGTGCCCCCATTTCAAAAGATTCCCATTGTTACCTAAAACTTAGAGAGACCTTCAAACAGTCCTTTGTTTTGGCTTTAATCCTTTAACCAGCTGTTTGTTCAGTTGTCTCTCCAACACGGTTCCAGCAGACTGCTTTGTGTTTCCTTGTTGAGTTTATGTTTCATCACAGAAATATCACAGGCTTTTGAAAACAGAAGACATCCATTCTTGTGAGATACTGGTTCAAGGTAGTGAACAATCAGTTCAGATTAACTTTTCAGGAAATTTCCACCTTTCAGAGCCAAACTCTTGTGAGAGGTATTTCCAAGATTAGTGAAATCAAGTATCAGAATGAAGTTCTATGGCCTTAGTACGCTATTCTCTCTTCAAGGAAATGAATTCTGCCAATAATAGGATTTTAGCCTAAGGAGCAACTTAGAATCCAGATTTGGCCCACAGTCTGGATAAACAGACTTCCACTCTACAGAGTTGCTAATAGGGATGAGGATATCTGTTTTGCATGCAAAATTTTAATCGGTAAATTCCAAAATTCTTCGCCTTGGATAAATCTCAGGATGCCTTGGAAGGTGTTTTGGCTCCTGTTTTCCATGTACACATGTACTTTCAAAGAAGTCTGATAAACTTCAGCAAACTCTCTATTTCCTGACCCTATCAACCAAAATACTTGGTGAATGCATTTGGCTAAGCATTATGGGTAACTTTCATGATCTAAATCTGCTATCCATGATGACAGAAAGCACTATTTTTTTGCTTTTTTTCCCCCAAGATTTATAGATTCTATCCACAAAGCACCTTTGTATCACTGTACTCGAATTCTACCATCCAAAATGAAATTTTTATATACCATCTATCACTGTGAGCTGAGTGCAATGAATAGAAAAGGCAGCTCTCTATCTTACCAATAATGAAAGAGTACTTCACTTCCCAGAAGAAATAAAGTGGGAGACTACATACCTATTTCTCCTCGAAACCACTCTAGGATTTCACAAAGGATGTATATCAACATATTCACCTTGGATCAACCAAATACCCTTCAGCTCTGTATCTGCTAATTTTCCTGATCAAGCTCCTTTTAATGTACCTGTGTGTTGATGTCCCAGTTCTTATGATGTTCAGAACAGATTTGTGTACACTTGAGTGAAGGCAGAGTTGAAGCCACTTTGAAATTCTGGACTATTGTTGTTATTGTGTTTCATATAGGTTTAAATTAAAGTGTTTTACTTTACAAAAAGAGTGACGTACAGTGTTCTGAATTCAGAACTTTTATTAGCAAGGCCCTGTAAACCTTTTCTGAAGTTTGGCAATACTTCTAATTTCTGTCTTGTGTCCATTTAAATATAAGTACATTTCCCATGGCTCTATGTGGACCGTAAAAACTTGTGTATAATACAATAGTTGTCTTTACAAAATGTAAATTAGAACTGACCATGAAAAAAAATCTGTAAACATGCAACCATTCCCAATAACAAGCATAATTAGTAGCAACTGTAATGTAGTGTAATGGTGTAAGTCAGAAATAATGCTACCACCATTAAATACACATATGTTAACAAGATCACAAGGAATGAAAAAACATTCGCATTTCAGACATCCATTAGTCTCCCAGCTTTGCCATCTACAAAGGGCCTGTACTAGTGATCTTATGTTAATACAGTGGGTACTACTTGGAAGGCAATACAGGGGAATGCAAAATAGAGCATGAATAGCTGCAAAGATGGAATCAAGTTTTTGCACTACATAAATTCACTGCGAAGATACTCAATACATTAGGACATAATTTGTCTAAAGCTTCAAAAGAAGTGCATATTGTAAGTGAGGCAGCTTTACATCAGAGAAAGGGTAGCTTTGTTTTTCCAGGAATTACTGGAGGAAAATGAAAAAATAAGGGACCAGGGGACCAGTTTACATATGTTCTGTGGAGTATTGCAAAATGCTGTTTATCCATGCTTTCCAGGGCAACTGAGTGTAGCACGTACACAACTCAATGCACATAACACAACTCCTTAATATCAGTGGCAAAGCATCTAGGCAGTGGTTCTCCCTCTGGTGTCTCACAGATAAGACTACTGAATATTTCCTACATAAGAAAGGGTACTTTTATAAATCTCAGTGAGGTGTGGGGTTATTTATTCCACAGAATATCCTTCCTGCAGCTGCCCAAGGGTTTGCATTGTATGTTCTCTGAAGGGACACTGACGACAGAGGGTAGTGCCACCTACATAGCTCAGCATCAACCCTGTGATTTAGCTTTTCCTTTGAAAGATGCAAGGTTACTCAAAAGAGGTAAAAATGAGGCTTCGCAACATGACCCGTTTTTGAGAAGTATCAAGAGCAAACACTTTACCAGATCAAGCTGCAGAGACTTTTGGCAGATGCTTAGTATTCTAGGAAATACTCTTTTTATAAGCAAACTATGTTTGTGTGAAATCTGTGGTATGGCAGACACTAGATTGTCTATCTAGTGTAATTTAAATTCTGGGGAAAAAAGGTATTTCATCATAATTTCATCTAAACCACAAAGAGTGGTGACAACAACTTGGTTGAAATATTTTCAAAAACACCTATAGGTGTGAGGGTTTTTAAATTTCCTGTGACTTTTTTTTAACTTACCTCATGAGTGACATTTGGTGGAGATCATTGATTGTCTAAGAGAGGCGAGCAGTTTCTCTGCATATGGATTTAGTATTTAAACATGGATTTAAGAAAGTTGGATTATTTTATTTCAAGTTCACACAACTTCTTTTCTCCTTAACACTTGCATGCTGTGACAGAAACACCGCCTGCCTTTGACTGGATATGGTCCCCTGTGGTTTATCTTTATTCAACAGTTTATACAAAGTAATTTTTTAGCTTTAGGAGACCTTCAAAGTTTCTTCTCTAGGCGTTGGGGTCTCTGAAGCATCTAAGTCTGCAAAAGGAGATATTTCAGCCATCTAAGATGTGACCTAGGTTTATACGTAACTTTAAAAAAAAAAAAAAAGGAAAACTATAAAAGATTAGTCATAAAAATGGTCTAATTGGCCAGAAGTCTCTCCAGTGGCAGGGTGTTTTATTAACTGGAAGAGACATCACAGACAGTATGCTGAGATAAATCTGACCCGACTTCTGCTAATGTTTTCTAAGAATGGAATAGCAGGCTGTGAGGGAATAATTTTGCTGGATTTTTCTTCACAGAAAGTGAGGGTTGATTTTTTTGCTTCCCCCTCATATCCCTTCCTGAAATCTTTTGTGAATTAATTTTCTATTTCCTGTGATCAGGATTTTTCTAATACCTCATTCATTCCAAACATTGTATTGAAAAATGTCAAAGATTAGGACAAAGGACGAAAGAACTATGCACCTCCCATCTGGGCAGCATAAGTAATGACAGGGTCAAGATTGAAGTCCATGAATCCCTCCATTACCTCACTCTCCCACTTTCTATTTCATTTTTAAGGATGCCCTGAAATGTAAAGACTTCTTTTAATGCCTTATGAGAGTTACTGTGAGAAAGGTGATCAAAAGGACTCTGCTGGCTTGGGTGCCCTTTATCTCCGAGGAAGGTGATGCACAGCATCTGGAGATGATGGAACGCATGATTAACATTACCACAGAGAATGATTAATATCTTCTTAAAGCACCTACTTCCAGATTATCCATCATTTCATTAGAGTGAAAAAAAAGTTCTTTTTGAAAGGGGGCTGTGCCCCTGAACCATGAATAACTAACCCACCTCTTGACATGTTTACTAATTGAGTAGCAGAGTATGCTTAATATTATGTTGAACAAATAGTGGTGCCCCCTCTTTATGCAGAAACAAAAAGGTAGGAAAAGAACAAAGTGAATTTGAGACAGTAGTTTAATAAAGCAGTTAAATGATTTTCATTTCATGGAAAGTGTCTTTAAATATATTAACTAGCTTTATTTTACTTTCCTTTTCTTTCTTAAAACACTCTGTGTATGTCAGGCTAGACTTTTTTTTTTTTTTTTTTTTAAAAAGGAATATTATAGTTCTCTGGATTACGTAATGTTTCAAAAATGATATCTTTCTCTAAATTCTCTTGGAGAGTGGTGCTGTTCCTGTAGCATTGGAAGTGGGTCCTTGGGGGTATGTAAGCTCTTACATCAACTTCCCGTGTTACAGTTGGGGACCAATCCTGCAAACACAATGAGGAACAGGCTTTGTGCCTGTGCTGGCTGATCTGGTGAGGGTTACACTGAGTTTACCAGGGATCTGTAGCTGGTGATTTTTGAATCTAATTGAAGAGATAAGCAGGCTGCTGGCAATTTGTAGAAGGAAAAACAACTACTTTCTTTTTGTCAACCGTCCTTCTTTTTAGAAGCGCCTGCATTCTTTTTGTTTTTGTTAATGGCACTGAACAGCTCTAAAGTTCAGATCAATATAGTGCTACCTTAGTGCCTTGCTCACATATATAATATCTTCTTATATTAATCCTGTTTCCATGGAAGTGTGACAGGCAGTGGTAATGCTGAATACTAAACTGGTGATTATTAATCACTGTCTTTCAGATCAATAATCCACTAGAACTTTTCCTTTCCCCCATCCTATTTTTTTTGTTATTTCAAGTTAAACAGAAGTATTTATGTGTATACTGCTCGCGTTGTGTTTGTGGGTTTAATAACATGTGTGTCCTTCCATTCAGCATCAGCCTAGTGTCTGCAGCTTTTGCAGCACCTTCTTGCTGATTGGAGACTGATTGCCCGAGGCATTCATCCCCACCCAAGGCTTTCAGGGGTGACCCTGAGACATTCATTGTGGATGCAAGATGGTAGATAATATGGCATTGCTGGTAATATATTGCTTGCTTGGTATTGTTGCCGGCAAACCAACAAAGGCAGGGATCACTGCCCTAAGAAATAAAGCCATCCGTAGCCCTCTGCCTTTGTTTGATTTCTGGAGCATTAGTTACATTATAGTGTGTTCAGATTCTAATGTTGGGAATTTGAGCTCTGGACAGTGTCCCCTGAGTGCTGTGACAACAGAAGCATGAAAGTATGTTTTCTGAGAATTTTAGAGGATTCCTTGAAAACGATACAGTGTGAAAACCCCACTTGACACACTCCTGACTTTTTCAGGAAATTGCAGTTGGCTGCAGGAAAAAAATGATGCTTTCTTAGTTTATTTTTTATGTTTCTCAGTTTTCCCCCTGCTTTTTTGTGACGTACAGGCTTTTCAGGGGGACAGGCTAGGAGAGAAGAAGGGCTTCTTGAAAGCCACCTCTGGCATGACTATTACAAGCGACAATGAACTTGAACATGCTTCTCTCCCTTTTTTCCTCCAAAGATCATGAACTCGAAACTCAGTTGTGCATGCATGAAAGTTCTATAAACATTACTTAAACAGCAGCCAAAAGACCTTTGCCAGCTCTGGCCTACTTCTCCCCTTGTTGGGGCTCAGCACTCCCACTCAGTTGACTACTTGTCCTACTCTTTGCCCTCTCTGCTCTGCTGCAATCGTCCTGGAATTTTCCTCTATGCAACTGCTGTCCAAACC
This sequence comes from Strix uralensis, assembly GCF_047716275.1. NCBI lineage: Eukaryota > Metazoa > Chordata > Aves > Strigiformes > Strigidae > Strix > Strix uralensis. The sequence goes on along the minus strand of NC_133982.1, from coordinate 14,817,610 downwards.
AGCTGCACCCACTACATCTTCAGCAGTGGACCGAGGAGGGTATTAATCATATTTTTGAGGAGGACACTCTGCTATTTATCTCCCTGACACCTCCAGCGTTTGGGAGCCCACTGCTGCACACAGCCCATTGACTAGTAATATTACACATTACCGTGCTCCATTGCCTCTCCCTGCCCTCTTCATTGAGTGGCTGTTCAACAGTGGAGTTGTGTTTGTTCAATCAGACATAATTTATACCTTTTTTGTTCCTTCTGGAGAGGTCTTGCTAATTTTAAGTCTAAGCACTGCATTTTCCATATAATTCTAGCTCCGATGTCGCTGGAACTGAAGATGGTCAAATAGATCTGATTCCAGACTTGTTCAAACTTGTTGGTTTTAAATCACCAAATCGATGATTTAAAAACAAAGTGTCAAGGGAGATCATCTCATACTTACTTTAAAGACCCAAGTTTTATTGCATGTCTAAGAATATATATGTCTTCTATCTCTAAAGGGAATACCTGCAACAGCACATTGTACTGTGATCCCCTGGCTATTGTCCAACATGCAAAGTCTGCAAAGGACAAGAGATTAATAATTCAGTTAATTTATAGCAAGTGGTTTTTTGTTTTCATTTTTAAAAAGAAATTTATAGGAAGAGGAGTGGGTAGGGGAAGAAAGCTATTGTAAGACTAAATGACTAATCATTCATCCTGGAGTTTGTTACCCTTTCAGATTCATCAAACTGTGTAATGAGAGCAGCTAGCTTAAGATCTGCCTAATTTTACACTGTTTACCCAATGTAAAGTAACAGAAAGTGTTCTGCTCTGAGAGCTTTGGGGAAAAGGATTACTTGTTACAGGACATGGGGATTGTTTCACATAGGAGGGCCTAAAATAAACTCAAAATTCCTTTCTTTGTTAAAAAAAAAAAAAAGAAAAAGAAAGAAAAAAACCCCATGTTTTAGCTTTTCTTCTCTGGATGACGTTTCTGAGGGATGTAAACTGATTTCTGGAGGAGTTAAGCCAATTTAGCCCAGTTAAGGATTTAGCCCATCAGGTCCCAGTAAATGGCCCATGGGATGAACAGATCCCTCTGGTGCCAATCACTGTAGTGTATAATAATACTCTGTATTTCATTCTAGCTTCTGTTCTCTCCACTCCACTGGAACTGCTCTTGCCAAGGTCTCTAGTAACCTCTTCAGGGCCAAATCTCAAGGCCATTATTCCATTCATATGTTCCTTGACATTTTGGCTACATCTGACAGACCTCATTATAATATCTGTCTTGAAATCTTGGTTTAAAGCCTCTGTCCTGGAACCCGTTTCTCCCTTTAACTTTCTGTTTACTCCTACAGTGACCTTCTTGTGCCACTTTTTTTCATTTTTTTTAGCTCTTCAGGGCAGTGTCCTCTGAACTCATCTTCATCTGTATCCAAATCATTTCCATTGTAATAATAATTTTGGCTTTTATCACCTCCACTGCTTTCCTAATGGAAATACTGCTGCACTGGCTTGCCTCAGAGCAGCCAAGCCTAGACATCTGCTCATCTCTTTGACATCTCATCCCAGATGCTTTATCACCAGGCAAAATTAATGTGGGTAAAATACTTTATTACAATCTTAATCTCATATTCAAATGTGTAACCTGAATACCATGCTAACTGCACCTTCTTTTTCCCCTTGTACTTTCTTGCTACGTCTAGAACTTGCCTCTTCTTCTCCCATAACAACTGTCAAGTTCTGGAAATATCCACTTTTTTCCTTGTGTGTAAATCTAAGCTGAGCCGCAACCCCTCCTGAGGTGCAATTTGTGGAAGAATCTAGGTCAGTGGATGAGGTGGGCATGGAGCAGGCCCATGTGGTTGGCATACAGCCCTGTGGGAGATATGGCATATATGCAATTAAGACAGAATGCTCTGGGAATTGTGCTGCTAGCCTCTAACAAACCTCTACTGAGCATATGCAGATGGTGATTTGCAGAGGATTATAATTTGGCCACATTTTGTTGAATATTCATGAGGACAGTGAACGATACCTCTCTGTCCCTGCATTGGCCTCTACCACATTTTGAGGCAGTCCCCCAATGCACATTAGTGGAGTTTCAGTAAAAAAATTCTAAGCCTTTCAAAACAACTGGTGTGATCATTTGATCTTTGTGAAGCTTATTCTTAGAAATGGCTGAACTGTTCTGTAGAAGCTTCTCAGTATTTTTTGGTATGAAACTAATAAACCCAACAGCTCCAACAAACATTAAAAAGTTGTGGTCTACTGAAAACAACCATCACCGTGGACATGCTAGCACTCTTGCATCTCTTTTCAATATTTCTGCTCTGAATGAATTCTTAAATTTGAAAGTGAGGCAAAAGTAATGTATACTTCCTCACATGATATCTCATCTGTTTTTTCAGCTCAGGTGGAAAGCTGAGCATAATTAGTCAGAAAATTAAGGCTTAAAGAAACTTGTTTGTTTTAAGGAAGACAAAGAAAAATAAATAAGTCTTGCGTTATGTTTCCTGGTCAACTGTAGGCTTGGAGTTGGATTCCTCTCCTGCTCACTAGAAGCTTTTCTATTAACTATAAGGGCAGAAACCTTCATCTTTCTGCACCTCTGTACCCTTGATGAGGTTCATGCTGACTTCACAAGTCTGGTATCAGCCTCTCTTGATTAGTGTTCACAAAGCCCAAAGAGATTATTTCATAGGACTGCAAACGTTTTTAATATCTAACTTCAAAGTTGTCCCTGCTTTGAGCCAGGGGTTGGACCAGATGACCCTCCAGCATCCCTTGCAACCTAAATTAATCTGTAATTCTGTGATCAGTGTTCTAAGTGGAAGCAACTCTGATGAAAACACACATGAGATCCTAAAGGTTAAGAACAGGTATGATCCTAGTCTATCACATAGCAAAATAAAACAAGTTCGTCTAAACTGTTTGGGGTCATTCAGTTACCCTGCTCAGTGAGGGGCAGTAATGCTTTATAGTCTAAACTCAGTCATTGAGGATCCTCTGGTCCTACCTCAGACCCTATCAGCAGGCCAGGCCAAACAGGACACTTACTTGGACTGCAGTTACCACAATCTTCCCTAAATAAGAAGAAAATGAGAAGAGCTATCATTATTCCCAGGTCTGCCATGTATGAGTTCTTACTGGTTTTGTACAGAAGCAACTAGAAGAAGGAACTATTTGTTACATTGCAGTTATTTTGTAATAGTTTCATAACTCTTGATGACATAAAAGACCAGTCCACAGTTGGAAACTTTGCACTATATTTGGCCTCAGATTAAAAAAAGGAAGAAAAAAATCAAACGCCAAACCCGAAAACAAATCTGAAGGCAAAGAAAGCTTTATCATAGCTAAACATATCACAGTTGGATAACATGAAAGGTTTGCAGCTGGACTGGGCTGGGTTAGCTGTGCATGACAGGTGATCTTGTTTCAGAAGCAAAGGGCAAGACAAGGAGCCTCTCTAGATTCAGATGAAGAACAAATCTCTTGACCTCTAGGCCTGTGCTAGCCTATGTGAAAATCAGACCTCAGAGCTAAGTAAGAGCTGATTGAGCAGAAGATGGGGCTTGTCTATTACATCCTCACTTTTTAATTAGATCTTATAGCTGCATGTCCTTTGATCCTGAGCTGTACGTGACAATAAACATATTGACTATGGGGATTACATCAGGAATAAGTTTGGGCCACTGTCTTTTCCAGCTGAGTGAGGGTGGCTTTTTTCTGTGTAGGAATTTCTCTATGCAAAAAAGTTATTCTGGCATGATCTAAAGAGGTTTTAAGTGCAGATAGTTAAGCTGAATAAAAGGCTGTATGGATAATTTTGCTTTAGCATAATGGCAGCTTACTCAAAGTTCATTAAATCCATTTCTAATTAACTTAAACTAATTCAAATTAAGCCACTATAACACTGCACTAAACATGTCCAAGTAGCTTTGTGAACCTGTCTAACTCTCACTTTAAATTCTCACCTGAAGTTATGTGGATACAGCTTTCTAGCTAGCTGAGCTGAGTATTAGGCTAGAGAGTGTGACAGATGACAGCATCCATGAACAATATCAGTGTGCTGCCATCTTTAATTTTCTCCTTTCTTTTTGTGTCTAAATAAGACAGTAACAGGAAAGCCTGTTTATATAGTTGTTTGCTGACAACATGTTGCTCTGCCAGATTCAGCAGGTTTTAAACATTCTTCATGCCAGCTTGCTTTTGGTGGAGTATTTTGATGTGTGTGTCTCATGACTGGAAAGCATTCACTTCCTTCCCCTGGCTACACCTGCGCTAGTAAATTAAACAGGATCACCAGTCCTGGTGAGCCATGAGAATGGTCCTGGACATGTTTTTGCTCATGCTGCCTACCACCCTCCCAAACCATTCTGGGGATATGTAGGAGTGAAGTGATGCAGGGTCTGTCCCTATTCCAGCCCTTGGTGGCCTCTACAGAGGGTGGGAGAGAGCAGGGATGCTTTCATTGTATCATCCCCTACTTAATGTCACCCTGCAAAAAGATGCCTCGATGAAGCTCAGTGAGAATACAGACTAAATCAACTTGCAGTCAAAGGATTTATAACTGAATAATTAAGCCCAGACTAACTTCAGGGCACTTTTCCTGAACATGAACAAAAGCTTGTGGATAGCACTATAAATTGAACCCACCCACCTGAAACGCTGCCAGCAAATCTGCCAAAGCCCCTTCCTGTGGAGACAAACCTTCTCCTGCAGGTCTTGTAAATGAATTAATTATGTGTGTTGAAACAGAGTAAAGGTTCATCAGTAGTGCTAATATTTGGAATAACAAAGTTGTTAAGTTTGATGCAATTCAATGTTGCTTAGTGCTGTTGGAGCTCACAGCTGTCTTGTAACACCCTTGTTTGCTAAGTTCCACACACAGAAGGACCAGGGTGTGGCTTGGGGTTGTGGTGAGGTGGGGTTTTTAATAATTGTTATTTTAATAAACATTTGGACTGAAAGAATCCGTTGGTAGTTTTTCAAAATAACAGCCTTGCTACCAGCGGGTAACCAGAAATGCAGTCTTAAATGTAGAGATGAGCTGGTTGGATTTTTTTTTTCCTTAAAAAAAAAAAAAAAAAATCCCACAAGACTGTTGAACAATTACAGCTTAATTTACAAAAACACTTAAATGTATATTGTCTTGTGAGCCATTTAGTCCTATTGTCTTCAAATGGAAGCTTATTCATGTGCTTAACTCTAAACAGCAGCTTCAAGGCTTTATTGAATCAACCCCTGAGACACTAAGGAGACCTTTGTAAAAGCAACTATTGATAAACACAGGTAAAACTTGGAAAAAAAAGCAAAGAGCAACAAATCTGCCAGTACGGATAGCACGGCAGAAATTACTTCAGAGTCTGGGCTGTCTAGGACAGCCATTAAGGTAACCACTTGGGAAGATATCAGGATGAGAGGTTCCTTAATAGTACTTACGGTAGGCACAGCATGTAGGGTCTGATCCAGCAGGTATGGGAATACTTCATTTCTGGGCACTTCATTGACAATGATGCCAACAAAAGGAAGGTAGTTCAGAAAAGAGAGAAGTAAATATATGAGGAAGCTTGACAGAATGACTTACAAAGGATGAACAAAATGTGAATTTGGTAATACAGACCTGTTAACTGATGTCTACCACAGACCTTGAGTACACCTTGCTGATGCTGGAAGGGTGTAAACACCAAGGTCAAAGGATTACTCAAGGCACCAAAACTCACAGTGACATGAAAAAAATTTCAAAGGGAAAATTGATGTTCAAAGTCAGTGGGGTTTTGCTGGAAATTGCATAATGGCCAAATGGATGAAGGACCATGGATATATAGTTAGCTGTGAGGATTTTGGAATGAAGTCCAAAAGGGGCAAGGGAAGTGGAGAAGAGCTGCCCACCTTGATGAGCAAAGAGGAGGGGGAGCAGCAAAAGGAAAGAGAAGCTTGCTGTGGTGTTTTTTAATAGCCAGACCCACCAAGCTGAATCCATCACAGCCCTAATGATTAGACAAAATCTCCTAGTTTGATCTGTGATACCATCAGGCATGGGAGCATATTACCACTGTGTAACAACACGCTTAAACTTAGCCTGAGTAATGCAGTATTTACTTCAACCAAGAACAGAGTAGGAGAGATGAAGGTGCCTGTCTCTTCCATACTTAATACCCCTGCATTGGGACTATAATAACCAACATGAATCAGTAACATTATTTTCACTAGCTTTTTATTTTAAATGTTGGTAGCACCTTTCAAGCAGTGACGGATCCCAAGGCCCACCCCTCCTGTAGCTGCAGGTAATATCCTGATGTTCCCTATGTGGTGTTGGCAGGTACTGTATATTTTAGCACATTTTGACAGGCCTCTACAGCATCTTTGAATCAATCAAGTTCTGCTAAATCTAATAAAAAATTACCATTAACTTTTAAATAATAGTAGAAAAATTGTAAAAGGACAATGGTACCAGTCCTGCTGTCTTGGTTTTAGGAAGATACATGCTTTTCTGTCAATCTCTGTATCTTCCCAGGAGCTGATTTTCTTAGTCAATCCCCTCTGTGTCTGGGAAGCATTATTAGCACTTTGCAAATGAGAAATGAGTGACAGTTTCGTTTTCAGGACATAAAAAGGGGATCTGATGACTCTGGGTACATGAATATTTTAGCCCTATTTGAGGCCCACCTTGGATCAGATTTGCAGAGATGTCAAGTATAGTTCCTCAGCTGTGTTGTTAGTAGCAAATAGTTCTGAAAACAGTAGTATTTGAGATTGAACTAATAGGAAATTGATGTTCTCCAAACTGTATTAAAAAGTGACTTGTCCTGGATCACTTGGGAAACCTGTAGCAGATTTGGGGATCAAATTTAGCTCTTTTAGATCACCTATTGTTCCTAGTGAAATTCAGCAACCGTCTCCCTTCCAGACATACACTCGTTACCTCAAAGTCACTGTCACTGCAATTATATAAGTAGTAGTATGCAAGATTTCAACTTGCCTTGGGCTGCTCTAACTATGCTGCAAATCTGCTTCCAGCTGTAGTGCAGATATATTCATTGTTTCTATGTATCAGGGATAAGGAGAAGTTTTGAATGACACTTTATTATACAGTCATGGATTTAGCAAGGGAAAGATGAGGAAGCTGTTCACCCCTTTCTCCAGACAGTGTCTGCTGCTGCATGAACGTGGTACCAGTTGGGTGACAGTGCATGTGTGAGGATCAACCTGCCTCTGGCCCTGATTAAGCCATAGCAGGATGCTCTCTGCCCTTTTATGCTGAGGCATTTCATGTATGAAAACAGGGGTCAGTGTGAGCTTACGATTGGAAATGTCCATACACAAAAGTTGTGAGAAGGCAGAATTACAGGTTCTGATAGTAGTGGAGATATTTATTCCATCTTAGTACCCACATAGCAGTAGTAGCATCTGACAGTAACCCAGAGAGGAATGGATATTCTATGCTGATGAAGGAATGTAGTTGCAAACATCATCATTTCCTGATTTTTGTGCATGTCAGTCCATAACCTAAAATTTTCTGTTTGGAGGGCACCCTTTTCCCCTCTTTTGTTTGCATTAGAGGCCTGATGTGGTGTCTGCTAAAAGAAAAAGAAATATTTCCAGTGTCTTAAAGAGATGTTGAATCAAGGCTGTAGTTCGCATATGTATGTACGTGTGTAGAAATTGCAATATGTTGTATACACACACATTATACGATCACACATATGCATTTGTATATACTGTTTACATGCATCAATGTTATGCTGTATGTGTTTTTATTATCATGGTTTGTAATCCCACCATCATTCAAAGTCTTACCAAATAGCACTGCGGGCAGCATGCCAGCTTCTTTCACATTCCTGCTAAAGTCACTTGGAATATATCTGAACGTGGCAAAACACATTTGCCAAGTTATGTGCATAAAAACATCCTTTGATCTTTCAGACTCATAAATATGTAATAAAGTACATGATTGCCCTACTGATCTGTCCTACATCAATCTTACGTCTCTCTTTTATTGATTCATCAAAATAAGATACGATCAAGGTACAAAAGAGTTAAAGAAGCTATTTATTTTAATGTTTCCTTGGAGAGCTTGCATGTTATTTTGAGTACAAATTATATATATAATATTTCATGAATGATGTTTGAAGCATTAAAAATCACCTCTGCACTTCAAGTTAACACAAAACTCTGGCAGTCAGCCATCTTTTATTTGCTTTTTTTCTTTTCTTCCTTTTTTTTAAAGGAACATTGCAAAGATGTGGTGTCATTTTTCTATGGCCATACTTAAGGTTTTTCCCCTTCTATTTTTAAATCATGTACTCAACTGGTATTGTAATCCAACTTTGAAATGTTCAGGAAATAATATTTTGCAATAGATTTAGTATATGGGCTGTTTGGATTGGGTAGTGAGTCTTGTCCAAAACCAGGGATTATCCTAATTTGTACTGAGGGTAAAATGAGAGCTGCAAAGGCCCAGGGAGGTATTGTAGGAGTAATAACAGAGGTAAAATCTTGGCCTGAAAATATACATGATAGCAAGCCTTACCTCTGCCTTGTGGTTTCTGAGACATCTTTAAAAGACACAGTTCAGACTTCAGCTCTATCAGGTGTAAAGCCACTGAAGCTGATAAAAGTGAAATGTGTTTGGAAAGAGGAAAACTTAAGCAAACCATAAATAGAGTGAGTTACATAGTGGGTAATAAAATCTACATTTTGTTTCACAAGGGAGAAATCAGGTGGAGTCCTTAAGTGTTTGAGCTGTTAGTCTTGCTTGCTGGGAGAAGTATGCACTTTTCCCCATGATGCTGCATCTACCGAGTTAAAGGACCATCTGAGTTTGCTTTGACATATTTAGTGCATCCAACAGAGGCTGGTTTATGTCAGCCAACGTGTTTTTCACAACCACTTTATGGCACTTACTCTTTGGCAGTGTAGAAGTATCCAGTTCTGAAAATGTACTGATAATGAATGAAAAAATTTCTGAGCAAGACCTGCCAACCAGGTAGCAGGCAGTGAACTTCAACACACTTCTCTGAAGCTGTAAAATATGAAAAAAAGTGACATGGGTGCAGAAGAGTTCACCTCTTTTGTCAGGTTCTCTCTTGGCCTGCCATATGAGTTGTAGAGTCTTGGGAAGTGGAATCATTTTTATGCAGTTCTTGTCATGAATCCACCAGCAGCAACAGGCAGAAAAGTCACAGATTATTGTGTGATTTTATGATAATCAAGACGCTTAGCTGACTTGGAGACTGAGAAAGAAAAAAGAGGTGCCAAGTGCTTTGTGATGTTTGGCATCTCCCCTTTGAGGGTCATCACACATAGAAAACATTAATTAAGTTTCAAGTCACCCGACAATAGAAAATGTTGTTACCCTTTTCTTTCACCAGTGAGAACTGAGTCCAAGTGGCATAATCGACAGTATGGAGCAAACCACTGGTTGAGCTGGAAAAATTATTCAGACTCCTGACTCTCAGTTCTGCAGTTTAGCCAGCAGAAAGCATTGGCTTTTCCTCACTTCCAGTCAGCAGCAGATTATGGCTTCACATTACACTAGAAAATGCTGTCAGTATAATAACCTTTGGAAATAGCAAGCCATATGCTGATTTCAGTGACGTGGATATAACAAGAGAAGTAGTTTTGCACTAAGGAGGGAGAGCATGGCCTCTTCCCACCAGTCACACGCTGCAAAGTCCATATGAGGATTTGATCCATCTGGATACGTTCTCTTGTCTCCCACCCTGCTTCTCTGAAGATTGGTTGTCCTCCTTTGACCTCCTTCAGGTTTCTCAGAGGTTTGTGCTGAGGTCCCTGCAGCTTTCCTGTAGATCTTGTCAGCACCCGTCTTTGCTGCTGAGTCGCCAGAGTCTCATACCTTCCCTAGCCGAGAGGGAAATCCCTTTCCTCCTCCCCAGTAAGCCTCATATATTTTCCATTAAGAGACTTGCAGCTGATAAAGCCCAGCACTGAAATGGAAAGGGAGGAAATTTTCCCGAGCTTTTGTGCAAATCTGTAACCTCACTCTGATCCCAAGTTTGTTCTGCTGCTCCTGGCCAGGTGGCAGCTGCAGTCTTAGCAGCTATATCGTGCCCCGACTTTCCCTCTGATTGTTTTCATTTGAGTAACTTCTTCACCAGCACCACATAGCTGGGGATGTTCCCTCTGTATGGGATGAACTGAGGGCAGCTGTGAGGAGGAACCATCATAGCTCATTTGCACCAATGGGGAGTGAAAGCTTGAAATAGTTGTTAGGGTACATGTAGTTAAATCGAAGTAGGGATGAATGTGTCCTTGTTGCATGTGCCGGGGTGATAACCTAGCAAGGGTGAAAGAGCTCAAGAGAGCTGCGGCGTGGGGGTGAGCCACGATCACTGCACCTTTGTACAGACAGCGGTATGAGGTGCAGACCTCCCTGCTTTAGCGGTGGCAGCTTCTGGCACATGAACTGCTGCTTTCTCCTCTTCACTGGTACTCCCTCAGCCCTTTAGCAGCAGTGTGCATATCCTGGTGCAGCTCGAACTCCCCAATGGCTTATCGTGTCCTCCAGCGGGCTTCGGGCCAGCCATTAGTGTGGTGAGACCCTACAGCAACTGGAGACACCGTGTTAGGCTTTTGCCAATGATTATTGTTTTGTCTGTTCTGTGTTACTGATGCCAAATCACCAAAAAAATAGATTAGCTGATTGTTCTTTCTTATCCAGTTCTCAAATCTCATCTCCAAAGAATATTTTGGGTCAGAACATCTCTGTTGCCAATAATGTGGAGGTGAATTGCTGTAGTCTCTGCATGACATTCTTTCTGTGGGAGAAGCTGGGATTCCAGTCTTTTGTTTATTATTAATTGAAGTATTGTCAGATTGTTTAAGTTACAGGAAAAAAGAGCTGGAGGATTAAAATCTATCATTACGTTTTCATTATTCAGTCAAGAAGGCAGGGAACTATTAAAGAAGATTTTTCTAAAACATTTCTGGAGTCCACAGACAATAACCCAAACCAGAGCATGTAAACATACATGGCAATTAGGTATTGGAATGCTTTCTATTTCTCATTCTTTCAGATGTTGCAAGTTTCATTTCCATAACTGCCCTATGTTGCTTTTTATCTTTATTTATTATTTATCCTATTTATTTCACTTTTGGAAATCATTTTTACTAAACAGAAAACTTGCTTCCTGAAACTTTCTTCCACTTTTCTCAGTGTAACCATTCAGCAAGAGTGATTAAAGCCAACAACTTTCATTTCTTCTAACAACCTTAAAGAACCCCACAGGTGAGACAGCAGTGACACACAAGGTGTCTGGTTTAAGTACCTCAGATATGAGCCTCTGATCCTAGTTTAATATTAGTCACATTTTAAAATGAAAGAGGAAATTGAAACAGGTTTTGTTTCCGTAATTGTTTATTAAGGTAACGTATTAAATCTTGGTGAATTATTTAGTAGGAATGATGACTCTGCACCTTTCATTTGTATTGTGAAATTTTCATTCCTAGCTGCTTTTCCCTGGCAGGATTAAATGCCAAGTTCTCAGCTCTCTGTGGAATTAGTAAGACCCTGTGATAGATACTATAGGAAATGAAACCACAGTCAAGAGAAGACAATTGCTGTAAATGTTACAGGTTTGTTTTCACAGGATTCCCTGGCAGACTTTTCCATGATGCATTTTTTCAATTTTTACAAAAATTTTCTCTTTCTTCACTAGCCTCAGAAAAAGATTGAAACACTCAAAAGGCTTAAGCTGGTCAGTGAAAGTATTCTGATTTTTATCTGCTGAAACTGTGCTGCAGGATTTGTTGTCATGTGTGTGCTGCTAAGGCAGGTTGCTGAGAAAAGGAAAATGACATTTTCTGGTAATGAATTTGCCACCTTGTGGTTGAATGAATTCAATGGAGGAGCCCAGCACTGAGGACAGACAGTAGTCCAAGAAGGTGTCTCTGCTAAATCTGGAATGGTAATTTACATACTAGTTTAGGACCCACCATGGAGGAATCAGAGCCTCCAAAAGGTGGTATTTTAGTTTAGATACCAAAAATAAGATAGCATGAAAAAACCTTTACCATGTCTCCCTCCGCTGGTTAAAGACATAGCCTAGACTGATTAAGATTTACAGATGTATAGACTTACAGAGATGGCTGAAATTTGGTTGAAGAATACTATCTTTTGTGTCAGTGTTTTCCTCTAGAAAAATGAAAGGGCTGGGGGAGAGAATAGCATTTACCTTCCTATCTGAAGAACACATTTTTTTCATGTATAAAAAATTCTGATTTTCAGGGCACTTGTACATAGCAGACCTGTTACAGCTGACCCCATCTTTATGCCTTAATTTTCACTTTTCTGTTCATGGCCTGAGAGAGGCATTGTGTTGGGCAATATCTTAAAGATGGTCTTTTTTCCATCCTCCTTCCCCTACTTTATATGTTCATCCTGAATGGGTTATCACCATGGGGGTAGTTTTATTAAGGAACCAGGAGCTAAAAGTAGGTTTGGAAAGGAAAAAAAAAGGATATGTTAAACTTAACATGAAAAAATGCTAAGGGGAGGAAAAGAGTTTGCTTATTTGCCCATCACTATGTTTATGGAGGTGGGGGGAATTAGAACAAAATTAATGGGTCAGCCCCTTTAGTTAAACTTAAATTCATTTGGGCACTTTCAGCTCTCAGATGGAGCAAACAGCAGTAGAGGAAATAATTATGATATTCTTCTCCTTACTGCAACTGGGCATGAGTTAATACAGACTTCTAAGCTGGCTTACTAATAACATGCATTCCAAAGGGTCTGTGCATGTTTCCAATTTAGAGCTGTAAATTAGATTTTATCCTCAACTTGGCATCCATAAAAGATATTCATGGAATACACCTGCATAAAGGTCCTTATTCATCTCTCTCATCCCTGTTTAGGGTTGCTTTTAGGCACTATAATATACTGCAGAACCAGACTTTACCTGTGAAATCCAGTGCCCTGAAGAGGAAAGAGAATAATAATACTTTTTATTTAGAAGACTTCAGAGTCCTTTGCCAGTTTAACTGGAATTTAAAAATATCATCAGGAAATGATGATGCTTTGATTATTTAATGTATTTGGTTCAAGTGTCTTTGTTTAATCTTTTTTAGGCCTTGAAAAGGGACATAAAATGGTTTTGATACAGAGGATTGGATCCATCCTTCTTGCTACTTTTATACCACTCTTATCTCCATGGTATCAGAATGTCTTAAAACATGTGTCATTTCTCTGTAGCTTCTCTACATGTCTGTTTTCTCCAAAATTGTTGTTACCAAAATTCTTACAACCATGGCCTTTAATGAGACTAATGTCAGATTGCTCTACCTGCTGGAAAAAACATGTATTCAAATGGCAGCCTGCAGCTTCATGCTCTGTTTTCACTGGTAGAGGAGCACTGCTGTCATACAGGCTCTGAGCAGGGTGGCCCGTATGTGGCCACAGTGATATGACTGAAATTGTTCTTCCAGGCAACCTTGCAGTGTCTCCCTCTTCAAAGCAATTATCCCAGTCCATCGGTGGGGTTGTTATCACTCTGTGCCTATTTCTGGTGTAGCTGTATGCTCTGGGATGCTGTTGCAAACTCGCTGTAATTACAGTGGCTGATGTCCTGGTGCTCAGAGGAACCTGCTTTAATCACAGTCCCTGAGCTCAGGGAAAACCAAAAGCAAGCCTTTTTTGAGCATGTTTGGGTGATCTGGGATGTCCTGTGCTCCATGCTGGTCTGCTACACAAGCTTGAGTGTCCCAGTGAAAACAAGCTGTGTTAGGCTGCATCCCTGGGGCAGCGTGGCATCATCAGCTCATTACTCTAAGCTCTGCCCATCAGATACAATCCATCTTCAGGGGAATGTTTTTGGCTCAGGGGGTGAATTTTCTGAGATCTGTGTGTGGGTTTCAGCCACATGGCTCCTATTGACTTTAATGGGAGTCACGCTGCTAGAAACCCATGCACTCCCCTTGGGGTTATGCTCTTCCCTGATGTGTGTGGACTGCTCCACATATTAGCTGTAAGGGGGAGAGCACACCTCTGCCCTGCCTTGTCAAGAAGAAACCAGGCCTCCTCTCCACCCTTACCCCCACCCCTTTGGCCTTGTGTATTTATGGATGAGCAACAATGGAGACTCATTTCTATGGCAAGTTAGCAAGATTTATACTATAAATATTACATTACAAGGTTCAGACACGGTGCTATTTTCAAACATATCCACACTTTGCTGCAGATCAGTGTGTCACTGAAATATTTCCTTTGAAGAATATGTTTTTGAAACACATCATAAAAATTCTAGCATTGAGATTTCTCCATTTGTGGCATCACAGTGCGTGTCAAAATGTCTTTATTAAAATAAGATATTAAAAAGTTATAGGTTTGACTTTTGGTAGGGGGGAGGAGGATTCTATGAGGGATTCAGAAAACAGCCAGCATAGCTTTAATTGAAGGAGACAATGTTGTCAGTATATGTGTTCCTACAGTTATAAAGCCCAGCAGTATAGTATTCATCAAGTCTGATTCCACCTGACACTTGACTGAAAGCATTTTGCACTAATTTGCTTTGTGCTTGTCTAGTAAATCTAAAAAGAATGAGTGAAGGGGTGATAGGTGGCCATTAAACAGAATAAACAGCCTCTGGCAAGTGAATGAGTTTTACAGACTTGTTGCTTTTGGGAGGGGGAGGGTGGAAGGGGAGAAGATTATAGGTCTTTGAATCAGCATGTGGCTGCCTCTATCACTCTGTAATCACAACTGTTTTCTTTGGCCTGGAGACCCATGTGCACCTCCAGAGAGGCTACTACGGTGAAGAAGGAAGCTCTGCCCCCAAACCTCTGTAGGAGAGCCCTCCAGACATATGATTCATATTCCAAGTGTGATAGAGGCCTAAATGGCAATTATTTTATCATATAAACACCAGTGAGATAGATTTCAGTCTGGAGCTGATTGCTTTCCTCAGATAATCCTTTTCAAATTTTCCCCTACATAAAATATAACAGCTTTAGGGTGTTTTCAGGTCCCCACTTATGGTTCAACTTATGGTAAAAACCTTGGGCTTGTTGTCATCTTTGTCTAGCTTTGCTGATAGCAGGCAGGAAATAGCTGTGTAAAGGCAGGAGGGGGTAAATAGCTGACTCTGTGGTCTGTAATTGGTTCATAGTTTTGGACTGTGAAGAATAGAAAAGAAGGCAGAGGAGGGCTGGAAGACAGCCTAACAAGGAACACATGGGCATCTGAAAACTAAACACAGCTGGACCAAGAAGTACATTTGACTGCCTGTTCCTTGCTCTCAGACTTCTTAGCATTGTTGTTGTTACTGGTGAAGAATATATAGCACCGGATTTCAAGGGGGTGGATGGGAACTTCACTGTGATAAAAGGCTAAATATCATGACTAAGAAATCAAAACAAAAACTTCCTTTCTCCATGTACTTATTTATTTAGTTGCTTGCTTGCTTGGGGTTCTCTTATCTTGGCAACCGCATTGCTGCTGTTTTGCTGGAGGATGGTGTCAGCCACAGAATGTCAGAGTTTCATTCCCTGGAAGAGGATGTTCAGCTTCAGGGGGTTTCTATTTGCTTCCCCTTTACCTTAGCCTCCCCCGGCTTGTTGCCTTCAAAACATGAGTGTGGGTAGAAATTTGTGGACTGAGAGGACATAATGAGCCTGGAAAAGTGGACACCTTGATGAAAAATTCTACCTGTCGATACAATGTCAAAGGAGGAAGTTTTAATCCTCCCCCTCCCACCTCCCCTTGGAAGGTGGGAATAGGGATCATACCAACCCCAGGTTGTGCACCAAATCCTGGCAGAGGCTGTCTGTGGGATTTGCAGACTGCTTCTGTGTCTGGTATAAGTCAGCTTTGTTTTGGCTGCTTCTAGGACAGGGGAAAAGCTTTTCCTCTCAGTATCCCTGAATTAAGGGCTCTCATTACTTGGACCTCATTAAAATAATCTCTCATCTGTACTTGTGTCACAAGGAGATGGCTGTTTCCCCACGTCTCTCTCTTCTTCTCCCCTGATATCTGCACAAATGTATTTTTTCTTTTCTAAATTAGAAAAGATCTTGCTGCTGTTACACTTGGCTATTTACATTCTTTAAGGAAAAAAAAAAAAAAGCCCTAAAAACCCTGACTGCAGAACTGCCATTAGTGTTGATTGTGTCCAGCAATGCACGATCCACTTCAAGAAAGGCAACATCCTCTATTTTTTAAGCCAAATGTTGTGCACCGCAGCAAGAACAAACAAGAGTGACTTTCATCCTTCAAACACTGAAGCAGCTTTGCAAAGCCTGACATGAAAGGGCCTCCCTTGCTCTCTTGTCCATGTAGGCCTGGAAATGGAGCTGAAATGGCTAACAACATTGGTAATAATAGGGGCCTGCCTGGCATCAAGAGGTGAGCCGAAAGACTTCAAAAGCTGGCTTGAGCATGGCTGCAGGAGCATTTGCTCTGGGATTCAGGCTCCAACTTTTATTCTCTCCCTTTGAAGAGCTTACAATTGGGCAGAGGGTGGAAACCAAGCATTTTTGACATGAACTCTGCCATGGAAAATTATGAGAAAGACGGAGATGAAAAGGAATGTGTCCTGATTGTGCTGGGTATTTTTTTATTTTATTTTATTTTTAAAAGTCTGCAAAACAAGGGTCTAGCAGTACTATAATCATTGATCCTGAAAAGGTTCTTCAGAGATTAGTGCTATCAGTGCAATGTGAACCTCAAGGCTGAGAGGCAGAGTGAAGGAGAGAGACCCTTTTGCACTAAAATAACACAAGCTTTTAAAGAAATAGTGTACTACTCTGTTGGGGGGGAAAAAAAAAAAAGAAAAAACCCCACAACACCTGTGCTTGAAAACAAACAAACAATACAAAAAATAAATGGCAAGTTTGGCTTACCTCCAAATTTTGCAATCACCAGAGGGTCCCAATTGTTTGAGTGTAGATCCCTCAGAGCACCCGGACTCCTGTTTGTTTTGTAAGCTAAGATTACTCTGCAGGACTCTTGTGTTGTTTTTACTGCCTATAAACACAGAATAATTTCACTGAACCTGGAGAAGCTGCTGGGGATTTACTTTAGTATGGGTAACTGTACGGATATCTGTGGGATTACTAAATATTTATACAAATTAGTCTTATTGCTTCATCCATTTTATTTTTGGCAAAGCTTCATTAGTATCAAATACGCAACAGGCAGGCAGGCAGCATTGTGAAAGGTCACCTGTCATTTCCTATTGCAGCACTCTTTTCTGTTGTGTCAACTTTGCTAACCTTTAATCATAGGGGCAGTAGATAAGGAAAGGAGGGAAATAGAAGCTGGAAGTTAGGAGGAAAATGGGAGGGAAAAGCAGATTTACCTATGGGGACAGGGTGACTGCTCTCAGAAGGAGACCCAGGAGACTGGACCTGGAGTGAGACTTGGAGAAGTGCAGAGTGGGAATGCGAGAAACAAAGAGCAGACAGGAGTGGGAGGACGGGTTGGAAGGAAGGAGAGAAAATGGCTGGGAACATCCATGGCTTGTAAACCACCTACACCTGTTGTTTATCCACAGAGCCTGGAGTGGGAGCAGAGATTTGTGCCTTCCATCATTGCCGTAGCTGTCAATAGGGATCTGCTCACTGACAAGTGTCCCATTTGTCTAGGTCGTTGCCCTACAGAGAGGGTTCAGTCTCCTACTGTTGTCACTTCCAAACTCAGGTAGTAATACATCTGCAGGAATGGTGGGCAATGGGGAAGGTATCTTGCACTGGTATATAGATGGAGAATCATTGTATAGGTAGAGGATCACTGCAGAGTCTGCATAGAGGCCACTGAAATGAATGGAAGGAGGTTTTTGGACATCAAAGCCCTCAATAGCTGAATGAACACGTCCTCGACCCCTAAGCCTCCCCCTCAGACGTTGTCCCTCTAAGCCTGTATAATTTTGACATTTTAAGATAAATATTCTGTATTCAGTGGCTCTCACTCTGTACTTTTGGCACTTTCTAGTGGTCCTGAGTGCTCCTTCTGAGCACAACTTGTTTTCCTTCTCTCATTTGTAATCATACCATAAGGGAACTGTGTATACACAGTACACTTACCTATTTTTCTCTAAGTGGGGAGTTGTGGAGTGGCTGCTGTACGTGATTGCCTGTCAGGCACCAATTAGCGATCCATTCAGAATCTCTGAAGCTGTGATCCACAGCCAGGAGAGAGTTTGAGAACACTTGTTTTCAGTTATCCTGCATAAATCTCATGCCATATATCTATAGCAAAATGAGATCATATCCCCAAGTCCTTTAAATATTAAGACATCCAGATATGCTTGTTTTTGAACAAACAAAAACAAACTTATAGAGAAGCTTCCTGTGTAAAGCAGTTTCTGTGACAGTATGTCTTGAAAATTAATATACCCCTATCTACAATATGATTTGCTTTTACATCTGAAATTACAATGACATGAGTATTTCAGTTGTTAAAATATAAAACTTAAACTGTTGCTTGCTGAGTTCTTAAATGCATTACTGACGTGTCTTTCAGTTGCTTTTTCCAACCTCAAAAGCAAAGAAAAGCCACTTAGCATTTCTAAAGCCCAACTTGCCAGTCTTTTGCTATTGCTGAAGTTTATGCTTAAATCTTTGAATCGATACTGATAGTTCTTAACCAGTTCTCAAACTTTAGGGAGGGAGCAGAAGAAGAAAACAAAATCTCTGAACTACAGGGACTACAGGTAGAAAGTGAGGCTATGGGGGGCTGCTAATGTGCTCTGAAAGCCGAGTACTTAAAGCAATCAAAGACAGGGAAAGTCTAAAATAATATCTTCAATAACAATCTGTTAATTTGCAAGGACAGGGAAAAGAACAGCCCTTGGTTGTATTTCTAAGTTTAAGAAATTTGCAAAGCACCAAAGCAAGAGGGAATCCAGCAGCAATTCCCAGGGCTCCCAGCCCACTCACTAGCTGACTTGATGAGCTTCTTTGATCTGGTATTGACATCATATCAGATCTCTTGCACTGTTTTGCCCACTTGCCAAAGCCAGCTTCCCAGAAGCGAAAATGTGCGTTCCTTTCCTTGGGGTAATTTGAAACATTGACATGAAACAGACCTCTCACTCTTTCTCTGCTGTGGTCTGCCTTTCGAGTAGTTCCTTCACTAGTGTCTCCTTAAAAACACTTGGAGGTCAATGCCAGGTTCGAATTGCAGTGTTCTCATCTATTGTGAGTGATGCGATGATTAGGTATTAAGTGTATGAATACCAAGAAGAGAAAAGAGAGAATAAGTAAGTTGGTTTGGGAGCCTGGGATTCACAGACATCCAATTTTTGTTAGATACCTTGTATAATAAACATTAACCATTTTTGGCTACTCACATAGTACTATACTGTACAGAATAGTCACTCTTGGTTCAGTGATACGTGGAATTTGCATGACAAGAAAGAAATTGAAAGTCTCCAGTACAATGTGACATGGAAAGAAGCCAATGCAAAAACTTTCTTCTTCTCTCCGCAAAGGAATTTTTGATGTTGGCAATAAAAGTATAAGCTAAGTTAATGGCTAGCTCAAGTACCATGTTTATGCAAGCGCCAAAACAGCATGGGAAATGTGCTGCCCTGTTCCCAACTGGACATTCCAGATATACTTGTTAAAGAGCATCTCAGGCCCTCTTACGTTCCCTAGACTGTAATGTTGACCCTGTTTTGACTTGATCCAGCAGTGTTAGTCATATTTAGATCCCAAATTTCCCCCCAACATTACTGGCTGCCATAGTCCCTTCATGAGGATACTGGACAAATACCTCACATGAATTATTAGTGCCCAGAATTGACCTACTCCATGTAACTGTGTGTGAAGAGACTTCTGTTTTGAGTAGGAAGTGCAGCAGATATGCATACTTCAGGAGTTTGGGGGCAGTGTCTGGATTTCTTACACTATCCTGTCTCACTTTTGGACATCAGTTGGACAAGACTTTTCTCATTTGTTGGTGTATGCTTCTCTCTCATTTAGTCATCACTACGGGGGAGAAAATATGACTGGAAAAATAGAAGTTACAATGGCAAAACTGCCCTTAACCAAATGGCTAGCCATTAATCTTAAATACAAGTGGATTGAGTATCAAAAGGAAAAAAAATCTTTGTTGGAGGTCAGGAGAAAAGGCATCCAGGTTGTTTGTGAAATATTAAAAGTTAGAGTTCACCAAGCATCTGTCTTGTGCATTTTAATTATGTCTTCATGAACCTGAACTGTGGGGCCCTCAGCAAGCCCTACTCAGCTGTGCTGGCTCACAAAGTTCAAAGCTAGGCTGTAAGTCGTTTTTATTTAGCGCCTAGTGACAGCAAGTACTGTAGGTGGAGAAACATTAAGTACCACTTAAATCTGTTCCTGTACATCTTGTTAGAAATATACTGGAATGATACTCTGGCTCTGACTTCACCGAGATCCATTATAAAGTCCCCCTTGGCCTTTTCTAACACGTACCTGACTATGCCATTGGAGAATCCTCAGTTCAGAACCAGCACTCAGCAGTTAGTGCTCAAATCCAAATCAACACACCACAAAGTCAATGCTACCAACTGATTTTGATTCAGAAAACCTCAGAGACTGAGGGTTATGCTGGCTTAGAGTCAGGAAACGTATCTAAAAAGGGCTACCGAAGTCGCCCATAGCTATGCTTTCTGAGAGCACATCTCAACTAAATCGAAGTGCATAAGGTTCTGGGGTTGGGGCACGTGCTGGTCTCCATCAGGACTTGCTCCCTTTCAAAGGTGGCCTGAGTTTTATCTTTGGGTTCCCTGGGAAATTTGTCCAAAACATTAGGAAACAAAATAAAATACCAAAGGTGGGCTTTTGTTGGGTGAGTCTGTCTCTAGAGAGAAAACAATGGCTTTGATCAGAGCACTTGCCCAAGCCTGCTGAAGTACATTTGCAGCTTGCTGAGGTAGTCTTGGTACACTGCTAATGTAGTGAAATGTAGCACAAGTATTTGTTATTGCAGTAAGTATCAAAGGAGGCAATAATGCTTTGCCACTTACTATAAAGTGTTTCCATGTAAATGGAAATGAATGCTACAGGGGTCTGTTCCCCTCTGAATGCACAGGGGAGTGAGGTGCTGAAGGGTTGTTTTCATTATACCATTAACAGGGCGTTACTTTCTTTTTTCCTCCATCCCTCTTCAAAAGCAGGGGCTTGAGGCTCCTTCTTTGGGTCAGCCATGCAAAGCTGTGTGTTTCCTGCCAGCCAGGGTACTAAATCCCACAGTTGTTCTCAGATGCCGTCCCCTCACCCCGGGCCCAGCAGAAATCCATCCCTTGTCGTCATACCAGCTGTAGTTTCTCTGTGGGGAGACAGCAGTCACCCGTTTGGCAAGGAGGGGCGAGCTGTAATGTCTAGCCAGAAACATCTACCATAAACCATCGCTTCCTGTTATGACAACTCATGTGTCTAAACTTATTGATTTATTTAGGTTGAACTGTCTAACCTGCTTGAGTAAAACTGGAATCAGCAGGTACTAAGTCATGTAACAATAGGAAGCACCAAACTGCAACTTGCAGTATTAGATCTTGGAGTGAATTTCAGTTTAGTTTTATTCTTTAAAAACTATCCAGAAATATCTTTCCCATTTCCATTTTTTCTTCCATTTTAAAAATTATTATTGGTACTATTATCACCATCTTCTCACCTGGCCATAGCTTTTCCATTTGTGTATTTCCCAGATTACAGAATGAAAATTAGAGAAATTGCAAATCTGGAACTTGGGCCACCAAGGATAAAAGAGAGAGTATTCTGTTTTGATTTATACATCTGTCTTGATTAGGGAATTCTTTCTTCGTCTGGAAGCAATGTGATCCGATTGTTAGAAAAGGGGAGACAGACCTTGGGGACACTTGAGTTCGTTCCTTGTTCTGTCACTCAATCAGCTTCTTTACACCCAAATCTACACTTTGGGTTTATTAGCGGATATAAGAACACCTAACTGGCTTGCCTGTGTGTTGTGAAACTTAATTAATTTATTTTTCTAAAGCTCTTTCAATTTTTCACACCAGAGAGCTCATATAAAGCATGTAAGTACTGATTTTTAAAGGTGTAAGGTACTTTTCCCTCCTATGAACATTAATTTAAGTTATACCCATTTAGACTACAATCACACAATATATCTTTCTAGAAAATACTGAATTTAGAGACTCATTGTCAGTTACATCTTTACACCTGTAAATAATAATATCTTGTATGTGTTAGCATATATGCGTGTGGCCATATATGTCTGTATATATTTATATATGCATGTTTATATACACACACAAGCAAGAGAAGAGATAGTCTTTCCAAATAGTCTGGAAAATCTCTGGGACTCCACAGCTGGCAGTGCATTACTTTTATTTAAAGAAAACTTACGTAAAAAGCTTATGTGCAGTCAAAAACTTCCCGGCTCTAATTAATATATATATGAAGTGTAAACAGATCATGAAATATTTTTTTAGTGCTTAATACATAGAAATGTCCTGTGTTGATGCTAATGAAAAAGTAATGCCTGGTATATTTCACATTGCAGGGCCTGGGGACACAGATCCATGGAAAAGCAATTCATACCAAACTGCTTTACAAGTGCAAAAATTCTGTTAGCCTAAAGCTACAGCGCTACATAATTGTACAGAGGGAAAAAAAAAAAAAAAAAGCAGAAAAAAACCAGCCCTCCTGTGCCCTGTGTTTGCAGCACAGTCATTTATTTCAAGCTCTGGTAATGGGTCATTCTCTCAAAAATGATGACACCAATATTTCAGCAGAAAGGATTTTTAATCTACCATATTCTCAGTGTAATCTAGACAGCTCCTCGTTACCTAACTGAATAGTCTGTCATTCCAGCTGATTCTCGAGATCTGCTCGTTGCAAGGGAAGTTAAGGAAACGTGTGAAGACCATGAAAACCCAACCTCTCCCCTGGAGAATAGTCTCTTAATTGTAATAGCCCATTTTAATCATTGTGATTGTTTAAAATATTATGAACAGAGGGAAATAAGGAAGATAATTGTGCTTCAGCAGTCACAATCTTTTGTTATCACCTAAGCTTATTGGAGATTTAGCTGTGTATAGTCCCAATACTTCCTTCACATATCAAGTGGCCTTAATTATGTGGGCAGCTAGAATCCCTCTCGTGAGAGAGGCTTGGATAGCAAAACAGCAGGTAAGAAATGCCTCTTCCTTACTTCTTTGTTTCTTCCCAGTCCCCTGTAGCTAAGGCTGCATATGTGGCTGTCTCTGTCTTTGTGACACTTTAAATGTGAAACAAGTAATTTAGTTGAAAATTTTCTGTTATTTTTTTTACATGCTTCATATGCTGGGTTAAAATCCATTAGCATATAACAAAAATCGGAGCAGATGTAGTGCAACAGATTCCTTAAGGGAGTCCATATTTTTACATATTTTGTAATAAGGAAACTGTCACTCCCAGATGGTATCTAGCTAATACTGGTGGTTTGCTTGCTGATAACATACTAAAAAATAAAATTAATTGTATTCTATTTGATGACAATGAAGCCATTATCATATATAATTCACTCTTAAAGGAAACGTCCAAATGATGGTCTCTTGCAATAACTAGGCTTTCTCAGTCTCTGTGCCTGTCCCTTCTCGTCTTCTTCTACCTCAGAAATTCTTTCAGAATTTGTTGCAGCAGAAAGCTCCAGCTGCAAAGTGTAACAGCCGTTCATTAGCAAAGCTGGAAACCAGTGTTAATTTGTACAGCGAATCTGGGCCAGCAGTACCTCAATACACTTACTATAAGCTTCATCCTTTACCCATGGTTCTGAAACTGCTCCGGTTTAGATGTCACTATTATTTATCATAGCAAAAGGAGACGATTAACCTTATCATTAGGTGCCACTGAATGGTACCTATTTCGTAACTGGCTTGATTAGTACAGGAACTATGCAGAGCTGATACTTGGTGTGGAAATGAAAATCAGGGCAACCCTTTGTATCCAGAGTCTTACACAAACACATGATATTGAATGTGATCAGTGTAAGGTTAAAAACTCTCAAAATATTAAAAAACTTTCTGAAAACAGGTTTTTTTTTCTGATAGAAAACTGGTCAACTCCTTCCTTAAGTGAAATATTCAAGACCTGTTACAGACTGCTCAGTTACAACCTGATGAGAGGCTGAGCTCACAGGAGTTAAGGCTTTTGGAAAGGTTTATAAGGTTCATTGACATGAGATATGAGAATGAGGAGCTCAGAAGGACTTCCGTCTTCTCTTTCTGTCCTACCACAAGAATATCCAAGTTTTCAGGAAACCCTTGAAGAAACTGCCCTTGAAGTTTAGGCAGTATGGTAAAAAGCAATAGGGGAAGAGAGATTTTCCCTTCCCAAAGTTGGCCTTGGGCGGGGGGTGTTGTCCTTTCTGACACCTCCTTGGGACCACAGCACTGGTTCCCCAGGCCAAAGACAATATGTAGGTGTTAATACCTGTCTGCAGATGGGAGAACTGGAACAAAGGGGTTAAGTGACTTTTACCAAGTCACAATATCACTTAGTGCTAACACAGTAGTGTAACCCATGTGTCTGAATTCCCTATTCATTGACCTGCCTGCTGCCTTAGCACAAAGGATAAAGCAAAGAAAGGAAAATATTTCTTCCAGTAGTGTTGGGTGTAGAAACACAAAACTGTCTAGCTTTGCAAAATACCGGGGTTTACAGGATTGACTAGTCTAAATAACTAGTCAAACATCTAACTTGATAATAATTTCCTCATTTCTGAATGACTGTAGAGAAATACTGTGAGGCATACTGTCTGAAGGGTCTAAAATGTGTTTGGCTGTGTTCATTCTAGGTTATTTATGCTTTTTGTTTAATTTCCCTTCTGGCATAAGCAAAAAGTGATACGAAGAGGAACAGATGACTGCTGTTCCAATTTGAGATTTGGTAGAGAAGAACAATGTTGTAGCCATCTCTGTCACATTGGTCAGAGGAGCTCGGGTAGTATGGGAAATGATTTTACATTCTCTGAGGCTACTGCCCTATCTTGGGAACTCACAGCCAACACAGTCCCCCGTAAAACTACCTAAAGTTATTGCCAGACATTGCAGAGGAAACAGATCTCTTAACTGACATGTAATTTTGAATAAAATACAATTTTATTTAAAAAAATCACAGATCAAGGCTTGGAAATTACAGTGTAAATCTTAACAACTTGTAGTCCTCAGTTACAAGGTTATTAATATTCAGCAAGCATTATTTTATTTTATTTTGCTTTCTTTTATTCTATTTTAGAAATGAAACAGCCTTGTGAATGTAACAAGGGGTAGTAAAATTTCCATCCCTGAGTGGAATTTGTTCCAGGCTTTCATCTTTCATTTCAATTCAAAAGGAGAAGACGCTTCTTCCCTGATCTTCCTTTGGCTGGTATCTCACAAAACCTATTCTTGGAAGGTTGCAGCCCCAAATGGCAGAAATCTCATGAAACAGCAGTTCCTATCACATTTCAGTTGTTTGGTGACTAGAGCACTTCAGAGATTGTCCACAGTCATTGAGAATTCTGGGGTTGGGATAGCAGATTTTCTCAAAAAGAATTTACCCAGTTTTGAATGCTCTGAACTCACTTTGTAATCCTTGCATTCACCAGTATCAGGCATTACCTCTTTGCCCTTTTTCTAATGCATCAAGTACTAGGCAACTATAATATTTTGTTTAGCATGATTTGCATTCAATCTTTAATTATCCCTTGAATAATAGAATATTTACATCTTCAAACTTCCCTATTTTATGTTAGCTGATATTATGAGATGTACGTACAGAAGACACATGCCACAAAAAGCAACACTGTGGGTCTTAATTCATACCTTTTCTCTCTCAGCCTTCCTCATTAAGACATCACAGCTGATGTGTTTTCTCCTCTGTGTTTTAATGCCTGAGCAGAAGATGCATTTTATTCATGATTTGGTAGGAAATGTGTCTGGTGGGAAGGAATTTGGACACCATTAAAGCAACCTGAAATTCCACCGTGGACGCTGGGAGGGAGCTCTTTCTCTTAGCCATATAAAGCATCTGCTTAAATTCTCAAGTGTGGAACGTGCAGACTTGTTAGGCAAGATTTTAACAGACTGTTTGGCACTGAGTGTAATTTTCCCAAAGACCTGGCAGTGGAAATAGTTTAAATAATAGTTTGTCAAATACTCATCAAGAGAAATGCTAATTGATGCCTCATCTGAATCAAGTTCTGCACAATACCGGAAAGGGAATGGGCATTTCCTGTTTCTTTCCTACTTAATGAAAAGTGATGCTTCCCAAGAGACTGCTAGTGTTAGGTTAGGTATATCCCACCTATAGGACTATTCAGTAATGTAGATTCATTCATGGAAAGTATATATGAAGCATGCTTTATTTATTAAATATTTTATTGACTAATGTGTGGCTTCACAAGCCTATAGTATATGCTTAGCACCAGCATTGCTAGATGTCCTTTTACCAAATGCCCTTTTGAACCCCTCATCAACATCTATATTCTGGTGTCTTTCTTTTCTTGAAGTTTCTGGGTTCAGTCTAGCTCTCCAAACCAATGGTGGGGACGTGAGGAGAAAGCACGGATGTGACTGTGGGACTGGAACTCCAGCTGGCCGCAGTGCTAGAGAGCAGCATTGCAGGGCCATCGGGTGAAGTGAATCTGAACTTTTGCAGTAAATACTAAAGAGACAAAGACTTTGAATGGATTTGGAATATGAAACCAGAAACCAGATCTAAATGTCAGAGCGGGTCCCTATCTGCAGACTAAACTGAACTGAATGTTCAGACCCCAGCTTTGGCAAAGAAATAAAAGCCATAAATCCAAATCTGTTTTTTGTATTTCAGACCCTCTTGTAATGCTAATAATACTTTGCCCTTTCACAGTCTCCAACATTTTAGAAACTTTGAAATGATTTATCAAATGAATTGTACTTCCCAATTGGACTTACATGAACAACGTGGCTGGAAATACCACCCAAAAGCAAGGGCAGGATTGGGCTGTGGCTGGATTTGTGCTCTCTTTGTAGCTGTGTACAGATGCTGAGGGTGTGAGGTTTTATCTATATCTCTATAACTCTTCCAATGCAATCTCTGTGTCAATAGCCGCAGCTCTGTGTGTCTTGGATTGCCAAAACTTCCTACACACAGGTGTCTTGCATGTCTTCACATTGACTCATTCCCCAGTTACTGCCAAAAGGTTTTCATAGAGAACAGGAGAAAGCGGTGAATGCTCTTGGTGCAACAAAGTCAAGCTTTGCTTCGTCATTGAGTGGCTACCACAATATTAGGAGTTTTAAAAGATTTGCCCAAGGCTCTAAGAGCAGTAGAGTGGCAGAGCAGGGATTGAAGCACAGAACCACTGAATCTATGTGTTTCTCTGAGCAGCTGCGTGCCTTTACGTTCAGAGAGAACAGGGTTATTTAGCATCAGAGGTACTAGTAGCAGATACAGGGCATCTTCATTCATCATGAATAATGCCGTTAGTGAGAAATAATAGTATTCCTTAGTATTGATGATAATATATTGAGCGCTAGCGAAGCCTTCTGCTAAGAGACTTATCTAGTGAAGTGAATTATGGAATTTTACTACCTGAGTACAAGGACTGATATAAATGATCAGCTCCGTGGCAATGAATTGGTTTAAAAAAGCTTCATAAGAACTTGCCTAATGCTCATAAATTAACATTAAATATGAGACGGGTTATCTAATCACACGCTTTCAGGCAAATTCCTTTTTAATATGTATGTACACTGCTGCTGGAAATGTAGAAGACATATCAGAGGAGATATTTCCTGCCATAAATGGTTACATTTGATAACTCCATATTATTTTCATAGTTTTTGTGAGTTACAGAATTCTTTGTTTACCATCAAAATTTCTACACAGAATCCACATTAAAATAACATTTTGGATAACTTTAACCCTATATATGCCCATGGTTTCAAACTAGGGCTGGAATGCCATTATTCCTTTGCTGTGAAATACTGGAATAGTGGGTTCATTTGTTTCAAGTAAAAGTGGGCTTGATTCACTGAGCTGCTGCATATCTTCTGTGAACTGCTGAAGCTCAGGAACATCCCAGGGCATATCTATTGCAGCTCTTGCTATATGTGGTAAGTGATGCCCCTGGTTGCCACTCACCAAAAATATTGGTGGGAAGACTTGGTGAATTCACCAAAAGCTGTTCTGAACTATCCTTATGCTAGGGCAGATTAATCTAGTGTGTTTAATGAAAGAAGAGTAGAAGGCCCAGAACACAAATACCTGCTTTTCTGTATCCTGGATTCACTGGGTAAGGGAAGACTAGTGCACCAGGTTAAATGTGTTTTTTTTCCTGTAGCATATACATAGCCTTCTGGCCAGTACCACAATGAAAAACACCAGCTCAGTTCAGTGTTTTGAACTCTAAGCAGTGACATTTACTGTACTTTGTAGTGCTTGTGATTCAAACGATTCCCTTTTCAACCTGAGAGAGGAGATACGCAGTAGAAAACTGCTTCCACCTGTTGGAGTGGCTTGCATTTTAAGCAGGGTTAACTATGGAGCACCATTTGGAAATAGTTTGTAAAATGCTTGAATCCTCTGGGGGTGGTTGTATTATACACCTTGTAGTTGCTGAACATTTCAGGACTTAAACTTTATCTCTAAGTCAGTCAACTGGGGATCAAGCCAGAGGACTGGATAACAGTTTTACTAATCAAAACAATTTTCTGAACATTGTTGAGTTCCAGGGAGTTTTCCCTGCCATCTGAAAACACAGTGAGAGGACGCCGAGAGTAGAATTATAAAACAAGCTCTTTAAATCATGTTGTACTTGGAGTTTGATTTCCTAGACTTTACAGTGAGCAATAATAAACTAATTATGATTAAACTGATAAGGAGGACTCTAAGAGTCAGCCAGGAAAGTCTTTCATAAATAACCAATAAGGAATGCTTGGTCTCACAGTTGACATGCATCAAAAAAGCTTGGTTTTGCCTTTTCAGACTCAGCTCTTAAAAACCCCAACAAAACAAAACAAAAAAACCCCAACAAAAACAACCCCAAACCAGTGGAATAAAATATATATTGTTAGTATTAAATAAGTCCCATTTTATCTTAAATCGCATGACATCTTTCTGACCCCAAAGAACTGGCTCTCAGTCATGTTGAAGCAGCACTATTACTGTTGCTGTTCTGTAGCAAAATCTGGATCTAGACTTAGACATCCTGAGAAAGCAAATAGTTTGGATTTGAGTTTCTGTGTTTGGCCTATTTTGAATGGTATTTGGGTTTCACAGTTAGAACAGGGCAGAATTTATTCTGCTTAATACATGAACATTTCTTCCCAATAGGTTAGATCAGCTGTGAGGTTTAATCAGTGTTCAGATTTCTGACATACTGCTCAAGGGCATATAATCTGAGAAAATAAACAGCCAAGGAAATGACTGTATACAACAGAGATGATGTAGGATTGCAGGGGATCATTTCCACTCAGGTGTTTATGGTGGTAGTGTCTTTTCATGGCAGATAAGAGATGACATTCACTATTATACTCTGTATTGCACCAATATGTATAAACTAAAGTTATTGTTGTTTCCCCTTAGGAGCACTGTTGACTAAAGGACTGAACTGAATATGTTTGCTCCTCTTTGAAGCATACAGCTGCTTCTCACTAACATTACAAAGATTTGGTGTCTTTTCTAAAAGGTGCATATTTTCAGCTCTTTCCTTTGCTTTAAAGAGAATTTTCATACTGATTCTGCCTCTGGGTAGTCCTAGTCCTATTCTAGTTCTTTTTCCTACAGTTACAGCTCTAAATTAAGGCCTCTGATTTCCACTAGCACAGTGTGACAAGAACAGTAGAGGGGAGCAGAATCTTCTTTTTCCCATGCTGTCCTTTCCATACTTGACAGTACTTTGGAGAAGAAGGGGCATTCAGCCAAGGAATGAAACTTAGAGACAACCATATCAGCCTCAAAGATTTATTTATTTAATTAAGTCATCATCAGGATGGAAAAATACTCTCAGTTGCCAGAGAGAAATGTTCCAAGCTCAGGGAGGGTCAAAGTGCATGCTTGCAAGTTATATGTTACCATGACTTGAACAAGAAGCTTCACAAAATATTGCCCTTTGGTCTAGAGTAAACCATTTCTGTTATGGGTGTGTTGGCTGGCAAGGAGGAGAGGGAGAAGGTCTGGGAAATGTACTAGTTTGCTCTCCCACTAGAGTAATCCTGCCTTAGAAGCAGACTCACTTGGCAGCTATTTTAATATCGAGTGGCATAACTGGACACACTTATACAACAAGGCTGAAAAACATAGGAGGGTAAGAGTGAACGGGACCACTTCAGACTGAGAGCATCCTCCTGCTATAGTAGACGGCTACACGATCCATAATATCCTTCAGAAACTCCTCAGTTACCTCTGCACAACTTGCCTCTATTGCCAAAGGAGTAACTAGGAAGTCTGAGAATCACTAACTCCAGCCATTTCACACAGCTGGAGAAATTTTTGCCACTGAGCCACCAGTGGCACAAAAAACCTCCCAAACTCCATTATCAGCAAAACTCCTAGAGGCCTTGAGTGTGAGCTTTCAAGTCTGTGCAGCCAGAGATGCAGCCGTGTACCAGCAGACTACCTCTGTGAGTCGGCTCTTCATCTGGTACAAACTGGCCTTGTTCTTCTGATCTGCCCCTGTACTGCTGTACAATGTTTGCTGCCATTTTAGATAGGACTGAACATTTTTAAGAAAGGTTTGGGAAATATGGCTTGCCTTAGACAACTTCTGGTAAATAGCTCATATTTGCTGCTCTTCCCCAGTCAGAAGGCTTATGAACTTCAGAGACAAAAAATCATCTGGCAGGAGCAATTTAGCAAAGGTAGGGTATATTTTAGTGAAGCCTCTCAACTTTCCAGTCCATTCAGTTGTTGATTTTTAAATAAGTCTTTTAAGGATCACTCTCAGTTTTTTAATGCTCATCTAATTGACTTCATTCATTTCTGAGGGGTGTGTTGCTACAATGTTTTCCTGTTCCAGGATCTCACCAATTTCTCATGCAAATTACCCTTGTTAATTATCTCTCAGGACAACCATGCAGTCCTTTGGCTAAGTTTACTTTGCTCAGTGAAATAAGTCAAATGCATTCAAAACATGTAAGAGTTTTTCAATGATCAATTCAGGCACATTTGCTCAACTAGCAATGAAGAGGCACCAGTGGGAAAATCTGTCAAAAGTTGGGGCAGAACAGCAGACCATTGGGCTACATGACTGGATAGCTTAAACTTTCTATGCTGCAAGACTTTCTAATTTCAATGACCTATGTGGAAATAGGCTTCATTTGTCTGTGATAGAGCTGTCTTTACACGGAAGCATGAATGGGACTGACAAATATCTCCCCTGCAGTTACAGCTCATTGGGTCATTGGAAAAAAAATAGCTTGTACAAGTAACGAGACCCATTGAACACAGTGGGAGAATCTTAACAGTGTTCAAAGGGAAGATGGCTGTGTCTTGATTCTTCAAAATTTGCTTCAAAAGCTAATCCTCCTGAGATTCATTCTTATGGGTTCCTCTTGTGATGTGTTGAAGGCACAGCCTGGAGAACCACACTGAGGGCGTGATATGGTTTTGCTTTTGGATGATATCACATATAAATGTCAGTCATCTCTGGAATGTGGAAATCCAGCTGAGAAGACACTTTTGGCTTCTTCCAGGATGCAACAAATAGATAACTGAAATTTCCTATGAATTATCGGCAATGTAGATTGTTGTCTTGCTTGAAAACCAGAAGAATTGGCTTCAAAATATGCTATTTTCACCCAGCCCCGGTTCTGGTGATCTTCCCAGACACTGACCTTTTTTTTTTCCAAAAAATACTGCTTTATATTCTCCCTGGCCCTAGCCAAAGTCATTACTTTCCTCTTTGTCATACTGAGACTCAATAGCATTGTAATTATTTCTGACATCTGGTATCATCTATCCACCTCTTCTTCCAATATGTGCAAATAAAAGAGGAATGCCACTGCAGCCACTAGACCATAGTTTCCATCAGTTAGTACCACTTCATGGCTTTCCATTCATGAGGGGCATGGACCAAAAATCTGTGTGCAGGGTGATGTGCTGTGCTTGGAGACCTGGAGTTTTCCACTCATATTTCAGCTCGCTCAGAACTGGAAATTACATCTCCAGTTTACTTCTCTAGTTTTGTGGCAGAAGGCCAATGATTCTATCTGAGAGATTTTCCTTTACCTTCATTAACCCCCGAATGTTGCTATATTCAAAACATCCATACAAAGTGTATTTATCATTCATTTTCTTTTCATGTTGATGTGGGAATACACGTGCAATCAATATTGAATCTCTTTCAAAACAGCTTAAAATGGGAATACATATTGGTCTAATCTAAAACTAATCATGATGATAAATGATGAAAAATATGCCAAAAAGTGGAAATTCTGGTTTTAGAAGTTCTTTAGTTATGGGTCTATGTACATACCTGCATATATAACTATTGCTTACCAAGAAATTAGATCTCAAATCTAAATTCAATTAGAAAGGAAAAAATTGCTTTTAATATCTAAACCTCTCATGTCTAGTTTTATGCATCTGCCATTTTTTAAAATGTAACCTGGTCATATATTTTATTTACCTATATAAAAAATGGCCACAAGTGCATATTAAAAAAAGAAAAAGGTAGATTCAGCCACGTTAATCTCTCTCCCACGGTTATTTCCTTATGCAAAATAGAACCGTAAAGCCATATAAACTGTGAAACGTAACTGTCCTCCTGTACATTTACAGCTCTCCAACTAGCTTGCTGTCCTCCTTTCAGACTAAAAGTTAACACCATTATCATTATTAGAGAAGTGAGTGCCATTAAAGATAAATTAGGCTGTGGTTTGGTGAACAACTTAACTCAGTATAAACCGACCCTGCTAGCAAAAGAAGTCTTGCCCCCCACTCCATACCCTATCTTTCCATGGCTTCCTGACCTCCTGCCAGCCCTGGCTTGTGCCTGGGTGAGCACTTCTGCAGCCACCCAGAGAATCAGATCAAGGAGCAGATCCAGCTGAAAACTAACCTGTCAGACAAAAACATTTATTTTCTCATGAGTTTTCTGCCAGAGCAGAAGTGAGCGGCCAAGGATTGGAGAAGGAGAGGGCTGCACTGGCATCTGAAACCCGTCTGACTAGTAGTCGGGAGTTAATGGTTCTGGTATCTCTAGGAACTCACTGAGGAGAAGCAGTAGTTTATAATGTGCCTCCGTGGCCAAAATATTTCTAGGCACAGCACAAAAATGAGTGGTTTCGGCCATGAATAGTTTTCATTAAAAAGTGGCTTTTTGGGGAAGAATTAAATTTTCAAAGTCACCGATTTTTTTGGATTCTCACACAGAAAAGGACCTCTTTACTTCTGTATTTTAAGATGTATCCAAAAAGGTAATCCCTATAAAAAGTGATTTTGCTAATAACTATTTCTGAGGCTTGCACTGATGTTTTTTGTCCCAAGTTAGGAAGAAAAATCATGAGAGTTGCTAAAACATTAGGTGGTTCAGTTCTGTGCATTTTGAGAGTAACTTCAACATGTGACGTAAGTATGGTTTCTCACAGTGCATAAAGTTAAACAGCTATAGATGGCTTTGCCTCATTAGGTCAGCAATACCAGCCATCAAGACAATGCTGCTGGCTTCTGTGATATTATTAAAGAAATTATAAATACATGTACAAATGCCTGTAGCATCCATCCCCAAATGAAGACATAAGATCACAGAATTGTTTGAGGGTGTAGAATCAGTAACATGGATTATAGTAACAACATAGTGAGTTAATTTAGGGCTATAAATATCCTGTTTTTCTGTTATGGTTTTAGTCTTTATTAAATTGAATTATTCTTACTTATTTTAGTTCACATATGCATATGTTCCAGTATATAGTTTGTTTCTGCATACATAGGCTTGAAGACTGTATTTTGCAAAAGTCTTCTAAAACATAAATAGGTTTAGTACAAATCCTTATGTGAGAAGACACACAGACACACACACTCAGACTTTAGTATTTCCCTGTGCATTTTTACAAACAATGGCAAACCATTTGTGTTGTTTTTTTTTTTTAAATAAAGCATGCAATATTTTTTGCATTTCTAAGAAGAAATTAAAACATCTTTTTGCTTTCTGTACTTATTTTAATGGTTTTGCATATTACTTTTCATCTAAACTCAGTATTTGAACATACACTTATCAGACGCCTGTTTTCTTTGTTGCTTGTAATTACTGAATAAGTCAGAATCATAGCCAAGTAAGTCTGTGTGGTATTACATCTGGAGTAGCGTACTATAGCAACTGTGCTTTGCAGAGCTTCTACTCTCATAGATTTGATCTTAATGATGGGCTACACTTTCATCTTTAAAAAAATCATTTTCCGCAACTCACTGCTTTTTATACCTCAGCTAGAAAATGCTGTTTATTGTTCTGTTTCTCTTGCATACAGTGTTTGTATCTATAATTGAAACTTAAAAGCTAAGAGCTTGAATAATTCAATCAGAAAGCATATTGTTTTTACTGTTCTCAGTATGAATTCAAATGATCACATTATTGTGATGTTATAATATCAGAATGTATTTATTTTTACTTGCATAGTCATAGTAAGCAGTGTCTCTTTCCAGAAAAAAAAAAAAAAAAGCAAAGGAGAGGAAAAAAAAAAAAAAGCTGAGCTTTATCCATGCTGGGGTCTCTGGTCTAACTTAAGCAAATGAGATATCTTGTCCCCTCCAGCAAGTGCCTGGTCTGTTGCTAAGACTCTTTCTATCAGTTCTGCTGCATGCACTGAAACTGCCCCTAAGGCTGAGTGTGATCATGTCGGGTAGGAAACGCATAACCTCCTCATTTGAAGGCACCTCCGTTACTGAGCGTGTCACTGATACTACGCTCTTGGCTGTTAGATGTCAGCTCAGTAAGGTAGAGAGAGAAAGCATCCCTGCTTTCTCTACTACAAAATGCCTTGTGGAATTACAAAGAGAGAATAGCTCCATGCAAGCTCCATTGATGTCTCTGGACACCTTTTCACCTCAGAATTAGCTAGTTTACTGTAGAACAAATTGAGGTTCATATGTTTTGTGTTTAGTGCGAATTTTTTATAGATGTAAAAGACAACTGAAAAACCCTGCAATATTTTAATTAAATTAATTGACTAACATATTCTCTGAATGATTTGTGTCAATGCAAACACAAAATAAGTGCATTGAAAACAGAATGGATAAAACAGGTATCTAATGCAAGCACCATATATTTTATCGCAACTGAACTACACGGCAATTTTTGAAATTGATAAAACATTTCACAAAGCATCACATGACTTTTGGCATAATATGGCTGAAGCAGTTGGTAAGAATTACCAATAATATGGAAAGGATCTTTTTTTTTTCTTTATTGTTTGGATAAATCATTATATATAATCATCTACTCTTAGATAGTGCTGTACCTGTGGAAGTAGGCCCAGGAAGAAAACCTGTCCTTACTCCCAGAACTGTGAATCTGAAATTTTCTGATTTATATAGATTTGCATTATATCCTTAGGATAATTTCAGCACAAACGAAGGGCTTAGCCAGACTCCCATGGTGTGTCCTCCGGGTACTGTACAGCTTAACATCTTTTTCTCTGCTTACCAAAGCTTAACGCCTGTAAATCAACCACTCCATTATGCAATAATTCCCCTTATTCTTAATTCAAAATAACAAAGTTAGCAGCAGAATTTGGATAATGAGAAACAATATAGTTTTGGCCTGTATATGATCCTCATTCATTATCTTTCTGCTTTCCAATTTTTTTTTTTAAAATAAAAACCCCTTTTATTTGCAAATCCATCCATATCACTTTATAAGGCACATTATTAGGAAATAGCATGATTTATTGAACTAAGGAATTTCAGCAAGGCCTAAATGTTATAGTCTGCTAAGAAACTCATTTTTTCATGATCAGATCTGTTCATGGGGGTAACACCAGAAGCCCCCTGCCAAGAAAACATGCAGTAATAAACTTGCAGAAAGCTTTCACTACCGCCTATCACTGATGATGTTTCCCCCTTCTCTTACCTCAAACATTGCCCAAATGGGGATGTACGAGCATCTCCCAACTGGCTGTCTTGTGAGGTAAAATGAAGAAAGCCTTAAACTTCACAATTGCCAATAATGAGCAATCATTACTCAAATTACACCAAGCACTGATTAGGTTTAAAGTAATGAAGAAAACAACACGATCAATCATCATCAACCCAAAAGAAGTCAATCTGTGCTAGAGACACAGCAAGATCTTAGTGGAGGGCTCCATCTACAGGGTTTGGGAGATGAGAGAGAAAATTCTTTGCATCACAGTATCTGAAAAAGATTCCCCGTGATCCCCACTCTGCTCACATTTTTCTTACCAATCTCCAAAAGCCACATACATAAGGAATTTTTTTTCCCTTTCTTTAGCTGAACAGAAATAAAAGGGGCCTTATCAAAATATTAAAGTAGGAAAACTTTTTAGAAGGACATTTTGCTGCTGTTGGACTGGAATGTCTGTTAAAAAAAAATCACAAAAGTTAAATACCTAACATCTATCAAATAATAAAATTATACTGAAAGGTCTGACTATGCTAACAGCATCAATGGAAGCTGAGGTTTTTAATGCAATTTGTATTAATAGGTTCTAGCCACAGAAGTAACTCTGGAAAAGCACAAATTGCATGGGAAATTCCCATTTGTCAATTTTCATTAGCTGCTAAATAGAAAATTACAAATTAACACAAAGTTTATTTTGAAAATCAAGAGGAAATTCATCCAATGTCACATTTCTTAGGCACAGAATAAGATTTTGATACCAGCTACAGACTAGCTCTAGTAAAAAACAACTCATTGTATTTTAAAAGTAGGAAAATAAAAAAGAATGAGAGTAGGTATGTTACTATTCTATGCACATGTATTGTATATGTAAACTTCAAACTGTACATATGAATAATGTTAATATATGCATTTTATGAAAGATATATAAAGACAGTATTCTTTAGGAATAATTGTAATTGAAATATGTCCCCTGCCCATGTGCTCAAGGCATTACATAACAATTATTTTAAAAGAAAGTTAAACTTAAGAAAATACAAAATTAACATTCCAATTCAAAGTCTGCTGAATGTAACAGAAGTTTCTTTACTGACATAATTCACTTTTGGATTGGGCATAATCATTAGAAATAATGAGATACAAATGAAAGCCTAGTAAAAAAAGGCATGACTGAAGGGAAATAAAAATAATACACAGCCATTCTGGTGTCAGTTTACATTATGAAGCCACTTGTGGAGCAGTCCTAAAAATTTAAGGGAAAATTTCTGACTTTTCGTACTTTTGCTTTGAGCCATTAAGAACCATGTGGCAGAGGATGGTCTCTCTCCTACAGAGGTTCTTTAAGTGGCCTGAGATAATGTGTAGGAAGAATGTAATCATCCCTAAAACTTCACACTTGTTTGGAGTAATTTCTATTAAAACATTATTTCAACATCCTATTTCAGCAGTAAATTTAATGTAGCTTATGTAACATGCTTAATGCTTGTTGATAATCATGAAATTACAAGCTAGTCGAGGAATGTTCATACTGAAATCTTTTTTTTTTTTTTTTTTTTTAAAGAGAAACTTAAAGATAAACATGTGGCTGTGTGCCTGGCTGAGTTATAGATTAATTTGAGTGCTTGTTTAAATAAAGCACTGTGAGGAATTTTGCAGGGATAAAAAGTGGATTGGGAGTTCAGGTGTTTGTAGAAATCATTTGGAAATAGTTGAATATTTTGAGATTCTTTTGTCTTTATTCCTGATAGCCCCAGTCCTGGAAATACATAGTCTTCATGCAAGTAATTTTGCTGTGCATTTACAGAACTGTCATGGGTAATGTGGCCCTATAAATATTAAATGTCAATAAAGTCTTTTTTAAGAAAAAAATATTAGGTTGCTTATTCAAATTTTGATTTACTTAAATGAGCCTTGAATAATATTGATTACCTTTTCCCCCTTCTACTTTGCAATGGAGAAAAAATGTCATCTATACCAATGTGCTTGAAAGTTAATTTATGTTCTTCTGAAATTTTATCTTCTCATTCAGTTTCTCCATTTCTAAGTATGTTAAAACAATAGTTTCTTGTAACACCACTGCTAATTTAATGCGAACATTGAATCTGCTTTTTTTTTTTTTTTTAAATAAAATCTTGTTGGAAGAAGTTGAAAGCTACAAGTATGTTTTGCAAAGTTTTTGCATTATACTTCTTTAAAACATATTTGGATTGTCCATCCTTGACAGCAATAATAAACTATTTCCATGGAAACTCAGGGGAGAAAACAGGGGAAATATCAGCAGAGCAGGTAGCAACGCTGACTACAGAAGGAATGACTTGTCAGCACAAGGTAAAGTAACTCAGTTGTTAAGGTATTAAAACAAAAATTAATCCATTGGTTCTGATTGATTGTTTTCAGACCTCTTAGAAAAAGCTGTAGGAAGCAGAGGCAAAAATTGGGTCTCTAATGAAACTAGAAGGCAGAGTCAGTCCCTGTGGAGGCAAGCTTCCCAAGGGCATTGTGCAGCAGGGCGTGCGGGGACTCGCAGGGTGCAGCTCGGGCTCGTGCAGTGTCAACTAGGAGCTCTGCTCCTTATCACAGATGGAAACAGCATCTCTGCAGGCACTTTCACTGAGGATCTCAGACATTGCTGTTGTAATTAGACAATAAATAGCCAGCCTGGCAATAAGATATTGTAATCACAGAAGAGAACTATATTTAAGCTTTCATTATGTTGTCAGACAGCAATTGCTTTGTGCTGCACAAGTGGAAAACAAGGGTCAGTAGCATCTTTAAAGTAACCTCTAATAAATTTCTTTTAAACCTCTGTGACCTCAGTGCCGTGTAGAGCAACATCTCAAAGTACCACTTGGAGAAGGAGAGCAGTGTATTGATTCTGCAAGATTAGGATTTAGCTGGTACAGAGACTTCAAGAGAGGGACCCTGCCCCAACATGTTGTCCAGGAGCAATAAACCCCAGGTATTTATGCATCTCTGTGGGAAGAAAATGTGGACTTCGTAGTGCACATCTCCTTTCATCTCCTGCAGACCCACTGGGGGCCATCCTGCTCTTCTTGGATCTGAGATCCTTGTCCATTACGAATTGGCAAGAAAGTGCTCAGGTCCAAACTTCTGCTCCCCTTTGTAAGAGGTCCCCTAAGTGCAAAACTTTGAGAGAAGAATTTCAGGAGCGATTTATTCCTCTAACAGATCATCTGAGAAGTACCTGGTCTGAGGGCCAGCCTTGCCTCCCTTCCACAGGGATCATGAAAAGGAAGCTCCCTCAGCCTTTCAGATCAGAGGAAATCTAGATGAGAAGTATAGAAGAAAACAATCTAGGGAAACTGCTATTACTGAGCTCCAGCCATTGCATTCAGTCAAGAATATATCGAGCAAGGGAATACAGAGCTAAAGTTATGGGCAGTGGACTGGGAATTGCAAAAGAGCCAGCTGGTAATTTCTGAGAAAACACTTATCACTGAAAACAGCCCAAACCGTACCTGTTAGTGAAGCTAAAGATCAGGTTTCGCAAAACTGGTTTCATGATGATTTCTCAGGTTTCAGACAAGAATCTCTGGTCAAAGCCAGGGTGGGTGAGAACAGAAGAAAGAGAGTTTGATCTACTTTCATGAATAATTATTTAGAAAAAGTACGACAGTACAGGAGCTTGATGTCTTTCTAGTCTGGTGCCTAAAGTCATTTATGTTAGACATAGGAGACAGTTCCTTTCCCAGCTTTACATCAGAAAGAGCCCGTGCTTGTACCTTCACCATACAGACAAGGAATTGTTTTTGTATGAATGTGTTTGTTTTCAGACCAAGTGCTTAAGAAGATAGGTCATGAGATAGTGAAAAAGGTTTGAAGAGATCACCTCTAAGAAAACTGTAACCACCAAAACACTCTTTATATGGAAGACTAATCATGTTGTGAATATCTTAAAATAATTACTTTAGAAACAGGAAAACATGAGCACATGTGGGTTGAGCCAAAGATGGAATTCTGCTGATGCTCAGCTTGGTGGTCCTGTGGGTAGGCAACATACATAAGCAATTGCCCAAGGCAACAACATTCTTTATTAGATTGATTAAGCACCAGGTTTACTTATTGTTGTTAGTAATGGATGCCAGATTTCTGCTTTGCCTATGGTAATAGGAACCAGCAGAGAGGAAGGAGTAGTACTGTGAGCATAGGTCCTACTAGTTCTGTGGAATTTTCACACCTACCTTGTTTTAAAGTGGAAACATAACCACAAATGGTCCTCACCCAACACTTGCTGCATGATTCATTGTTCTTTCAACCTAAAACTCAGATTGGTGTAAGCTGATTTTAGGTAAGATAAGAAATATGGGCCCTTTGTTGTACCATCCAAGTAACTGCTAGGTTTCCTTTGCACTACTGTCTGGGATTTCATCAAGGTGAATCGTTCTAGGGTGGAGCTAACAGAGAAAAAGTGCAGCTGTTTGCAAAGGAAATATAGTGTTGAACACAACACTGCGTACACAGAGCTACTTTTAATATTCATATTAGCCAAAGATACAATCCATGTGATGAATTTGCTCACCAGATCCATGCCTACCCCAAAGAGTCACAACAACTTCATCTCTGCAGTCTATAAGCTATGGGAATGCATCAAATATATTGGAACGAGGTACAGATCTAAGGCAGCTGAAGGAAGTGTGAATCTTTCCATTGACTTCCCATTGTTATGTGTGCTCTGGAGCAGATCCATGCTACATAAACTGCTTAAAAGGTTTTCTTTGAAAATCAGTCAGACTCCTAAATCATTTAAGTGCTCTTGAAAATGATACCCATATACTCTCTATCCACATGAAGTCTCTGCCACTTCAACTATCAACATTTTCTCACAAACTTTTGCTATTGGATTAATTTAAAAAATATATGTAGTGATACAAAATTGATGAATTCTTAGTTAACTAATAAATGTCCTTTTTCACTATTGGTTGTTAACATAAATATTATCACACGGTTTAGATTTTTCTTTATTGCATACCATCTAATATAGAAGATGCAACATATTTTATCAATAAAATCAGTACTTTAAATGCAATATATTCAATCAAGACCTCATGTTTCTGGTTTTAGTTAGCTGGTAAGCTTCTATTTCCAATAGTTTTAATACAAATGTGATTAGATTATTTTTTAATGTTATTACATATTAGACATCACTTATATGTACATTTTTCACTATAGAGCAAATAATATTAAGCAAGAATTATTTGCAGTTCAAAAGTTCACTATGTTAACAATTAAGTTTTAAAATGATGGGTAGAAGTTGCCATTATATGGGCTTTTTTATTACTGGGATTTTTTTCAGAGGAGAGGGTATACAAATATAAATGTGCATATATATTACAGTAATTTCAATCTATTGCTTCCATATTGATACAATGTTTTTTATATAGGCAGACAAATATAATTGAGTACAAAGATTATTATAAAGTTTAATAATTTACATCCAATCACCAAATTGAAAGTAGAGAAACTATTCATTATTTAGAGATAGAAGTGCTAAAACAAGAAAGTAACAAGTATCTTAAGAAAAAAATATTCTCTCCTATAGACTTAGGTTATTCATTTTGTATATTTATGATAGATTCAGTTCCCAGGATTCAAGACACTTTGACCTCTTTAAAAATATGCTATTATGTTGAATTATGTTTCCCATATTAATGTTTTGGATCTCTGTCTGCTTTATTTTAACTACATTGAAAATGGTAAGAAACAAAGGTACCTATACTGTTGTACTCGTGTGAACTGATGATGTATAGGCCAATAAAGAAG
Source organism: Strix uralensis (assembly GCF_047716275.1). Lineage (NCBI taxonomy): Eukaryota > Metazoa > Chordata > Aves > Strigiformes > Strigidae > Strix > Strix uralensis. The sequence goes on along the minus strand of NC_133982.1, from coordinate 14,775,850 downwards.
AGTGGGTTTTGCAGCCAAGACAGGCACTAGCTTACTGTGAAAAATGATGTCACTGTCACACCAGATCAAAAATGCCTCTCTGCATGATCTTCTCCAAAATCCAACTTTTTCTAGAATCAGATGGAGCCAGCTTTTCTCTTTGACTGTACTGAACTGGTCTCTGATGTGTTTATGAACTGCTTAATGTTCTCTACCTATGGAAAGGTAAGACCTAATCTTTGACTTCATCAAAGTGAACAGGACAAGGCATAGATGCAGGGAGGTCTGTGCCAAGTCATTTTGTAGGATTCACATGATGCTGACAAGAGTTTTGAATAGGGCTGCTCCTGAAGAACAGCAATGCCTGCTGAATTAAAACGGGAAAAAAAAATAATCAGCTGTATCGCAAACAAAATTATGCCTAGCATCAGAAGGAGGAAAACTGGCATTTTATGAGGATTGGGTGCTGTTTGTCATCTTTTGATAATGGGCCAAAAGAAAGTAGTCAGTGTATCTTCATTTTCTTGTTTGATCTTGCTTTTCAAGGGATAATCCTCAAGCATTTCAACTGAAGAAATTGGTAGTTTCCTCCAATAAAATCAGGACTTTAACAACCCATTGTGGTACATGAGAAACATTAAAGAAATCCTTTGCCCACTGAAGTCAATGACAGTTTTGCCATTGATTTCAGCTGTGCCAGGATTTTATGCATTATGTTTCATTTCAACTAACAGTGTTTTCATTGTAGTTAGCATTTTAAAATATTTTGTGTTTTCTTTATGATAGGAGATATTGTTGGGCAATAGTAGGATGTTCCTTTTTTATTTTAAGTGTTTTAAAAATTGATGTTTTTAAAAATGCAGAGAAGTCTTATAAATTTCAAATAAATATAGGAGTTTTCCACTAGATGCATTTTATCATGATATAGGAAGGAATAACAACTCAGACCCCTGTTCCAAAACCCTGCAAGACAAATAAAACTTCAGTAAAGGTGGTCATTTAAACAACATATATGCAAATGAGATCATTTAATTTTCTTCTTTCTAAAGACAATATCTATAGAGTTCTAATTTCTACAGAAACTTGTCTTATTTTCTATAGAAGTCTATTTCTTTAATTATCGTTATAATCAATTGAACTTTACTGTAAGTGATATGATGCCAAATCCAAATAATGGCTATGAAGATAAACTTGGACTCTTGAAAACTTTCAAGATGCAAAAAAATTAAAAAAAAAAAAAATCAAACAGAACTGCACATACGTGTGTGAGATGATATTGGCTTAATTCTGATAAGAGCTGCCAGTTTTGTCTATGTCATCAGATGAAAAGCACTGATGGCCACATGGACACCAACACAGAATTATCTGGAAACTACAAGTATTTTTGGCAGAAACAATTGAAAGGAATGAAGAAAGCGCAGGGACACAGAGCTAAAGAGGGAAGACAGGAGATTTTCTGTTTTAGCATAGATGAACTAGGATACAAAATCCAGAATTTTGGGTGGGATTTTTTTCTTTTTTCAGAAAATAATTTTGAACAGGTATACTACATTTGTGTTTCAATGGAGCAGATGTGTGTGTGCTTTTGGTGTGTATCACTCTGTGCCTATCTGCTTAGATGGAATGTTTCATGCTCTCTGGCTGGCTGTGATGAGTCAGCCAGAAGATCATTCTTTGTTAATAATATTTGCTCTTATTTCATCTTGTATTATTGTCCCATGTGGACAGTTTTATAGCTATTTAAGGTAAAATTAAAAGAAGACAACCATAGAGGCTTAAGGTACAGCAAATTCAGTTTTCCCGTTCTATTTTTAGAATAGTTCTAATCATTTGGGGTATGTCTTGAGAGCACAAAGGTGAATCATGCTTTAAATAAATTTGTTTGGAAGCACATATAAACGACTTGAAATGGGAGCAGCAGAGCTGACTCAGTAGAGATGAGAATGCAGCACTTTCCATAGTCCACATAGCACCACTAAGAAAACAGGTCTAGGGCTGTGTAGACTACCTTTAAAAGCCATAGTGAGGCAACTATCCTGTGCTCTTCTGCGAGCATTTAATTCTGATTCTTAATAAAGTCGGGGTTAGGTGGAGACCCAAGAATCTGGGTAGCCAGCTACAATTTGCTCCTTAAACATTCAATAAGCATTTGGAAACAGAAGACATTTTGTAGCTTTATGTTATCATAATCCAGATTGATGTGTACTATATAGACTCCTAAACCATGCAGAAGATTTTACGAGAACACAGGAGTGAGCATATGCTTCTGTAACAAACCAAATACAATATATATGTGTAATATATATACGCACACATACACATATACAAAAGACACGTATCACTTATATATGTAAGAAGAGAACCCAAGTGCCATATATTTTGAGCACGTTATACCTGTGCTCTTGTGTATATCTGTAACAAAAAAAATACGTGATATTACAATGCACATGTATGCATCCATATTTTCTGCTAACTCTTACAAGTTTGCACTCGTTACAGATACTTGAATTTTCTACTCATTTTTGTAGAGCAATAAAGAAGAGGACTTCTCAGTTCACTTACCTGTTGTCAATTACTGATGCCTCATTACACAAATCACTTGGAAAGCTGATGAGGTTTTATCTAACATAGAGGCCAGGTCAATCAATCGTCATCAGACCTGTGGATCTTCAATGGACATTGAAAGGTTAACCCAGTTCTTCAGGGCCTCCATCATGTCAGCAAAAATTAGCAAGAAGGTGGCCGAGTTGTCAATAGAGCACAGAGACAATTAGTTAATGATTAGAATGTTAGCACTTAGGGAATTGATAACAAAATGAGCCATCTTGGATACATTTGCATGCATTTAGAAAATCTATATAGCTTGGTGGAAAGGGAGGGAAGTCTGTGCATATGCTGCAGTAAGGAGTGCCATAAAGCAGATATATGTATGTCTGAGTGTATTGTAGAGTTGTCTGTGCTAAATTAAGTCACTGTATCAAAAAAACTATACATTTCAGTTTATCAGAGCCAGGTACTTGGCTTTACTGATCTACTTAGAAGCCAGCATTAGCAATGACTCTGCTGCCCTGTCATCATAACCCCATTTTCAGCTAAATTGTTATGGATTTTATATGTTCTACAGTAAGCACTGTCCCTACCATTGTGATTAAACTCTGAGTTTGTTAAATTAGGAACAAGGTAAAATTAAAAGACTTTCACCTGTTTAGGATTTCATTACTTAGTTTTATTCTTGACTTCTCTTCTTTCATTAGAATATTTTGTAATTTTAAGAATTTTCCGCCTGCAATTATAATTTCATTTTTATATCCCTTGTTGGAACATGAAATCCTCTGTCCATATCACTAGGCCAGAGTTCCTTCTTGTGTTGGCTGAGGCTTCTTAACCAGTTTAGGCATGAAAAATAAATGTTAGAAATTGTCTGCATAATTACTTGGACAAGTGGGTTTTGATCGTTTCAAGGTCTCCTTTACCTTTGCGCTCTCCATTAGGTACAGATACATTTCTGATACTCACGACTACATTTAAAAATTGCTCAAATGTTCTGCCATTGAAGTGTTGCAGAGATTTATTTTAGGCTATTAGGTTTCTCTCTACCTTTGATGGAAGACTAGTGTAGGCTCTATATCTGAATCGCATTGTCCACCATTATAAACACCCCCTTAATAAGAGACATCCACTCAGTGTCTAACAAAAGAATTCCTTGGATTCTGAGAACAGCTTTAAGAAGATATATCATATATCCTATAGGTTATCTTGTGACCCAATTGCCTTCCTATTGATGTGCTGATACTTGGATTTATGTCTCTGAGTGCTTTGACATACAAGTATCCAATTATATTCAATTTAGATTCAGGTGGCAGACCTTCACTTTTATTTAGCAAGCATAGATTTTGTGAGTTTTAAAGGAAATGTCATGAAGAGAAAGGGAAGATTTTCAGATGGCTAACTCTAGCTTTATGTTTTCTACCCCTATAACACTCTGCAAATCATAACAATTCAAGTCATAATCATATTTATATGAGATTTAGTGAGAAAGGGACATGAGATGACCAAGTGGTGGTTTCTGCAACAGTGAAAGTGAGACATTATGGTCTCCAGCATCTGTTCAGACAGTTTTCAGCCCTACATTTTATAAACAAAAAAGGCATCTCTTTTCCTCCTGTGAGCAATAAAGGGGATGAAAATGTGCTTTAAAGACATCCGCATTTGAATTGTCCCATCTGAAGCAGAAAGCCTAATTGTCTGGAATATTAGTCCTCCATGCCATTGTGATGAGCCTTTATGAGTATCTTCCTCCAAGTGTATTGAAAAACTCAAGTGTGCTTGACACTGAGCGCTAATGTTTCTCTCTACACGTTGATGTTACTGTCACAAAAATGTGTCGTGCCTTAGAGCTGTAACTTCCAAAGCAATTACACACAGGAAATATTTCGGATTAAGTGAAAATAAAAATATCATGGCCAGTAAACACTGTTTCATTACCAGGCTTGTGATCAGTGTTGGTGTGTTTAAGCCATAGTCATATTGTGCTTTCTTTATGCTTTCATTATTCAAAGGATTTTCTTTTCATCCATTAAGTTCAGGTTTAAATATATAATGGGACAGATTCCACGTTATTACATCTGGAGTTATTCAACTATGATCAATAGAGCTGTACCAGATTAACCAAGCTTTTGCCCATAATGTCATAGTAACAGTCACAGAGAGAGACACATTTTCTATAAAGCATTGCAAACCCACGCTGTTGGATTGTACTCGTGGTACCCAGACTTCTGGAACCAGATGCATTCCTCCTTTTCACCTGCTCTTCACCTCCTACAGAGGAAGGCTTCTCCCCTGGGATGTATTGTCATCCTGCCTCTTTGACCTCTAAGCTGACGGAAATGGTTAAACTTCCTTGATGAATGTTTTCTTCTTGGCATTTTGTTGAAATGCTGCTCGTACTTTAATGCCACCATATAGATTCTTTAAGGGTGGTTTCTGGTTCCCTAAAGAAATTCCACAATAGCTGTTGAGCTGTTGCAACCATTGCCTTTCTTGTTTCGCATTTCTTTCTTGCACTTTGATCAGAAGCTTTGTTGAAATGTGTTGGTACTGGTCCAAGGGAAGTTTTCTTTTTTGTCTCATGCCAGCTACGCTGAAGTATATTTCTGAGTAGAAGAATGGGCTAAGCAGGGAGTCCTGCTTGGGGAATGTAAACACTATTGTGGTCAGTATATTAAGAAATATCCTGAAGTTAAAGACAAAACTTGTATCTAGATGAGAAGAGATGCCCATAGTAAAACAAAAAGCACTCTGAGGATTTCAGCTGAAATATTTATTGACATCTATTTAACTACCAATCTTGAGATTGTTTTTTATATGAAAATATTAAAGAAACCCTGAACCAATTCTGCCTAGTTTTCTCTAGAAACAAAACAAAAAAAACAACTGGTAAAGGCCATCTTCATGGTATTTTCCCTGTAGGTGAAAATAAAAAACTAGTGTGAAAGCTGTTCCCTTGAGATCTCTTGTCTAGGAAGACCCATGAGCTTCATGTACATTTGGATAACAACAGTGCCTCTGAGCTCTTTGAAGTTATACCCTTCAGTACTAAGCTGATTTCATTCAAAAGAAAAATCTAGGATGATGTTTATGAGGGTTTGCATTTTCACCATGGTTTTGATCAGAAACAGATGGTGTATCTGAAACAATTAGAAAAACTTTTGTTTAGAAGCAGCCCACACATAATTGACTGTTTGATGTAGACATCATAGCATTTGGTATTGGGGAGAGAAACTTGTAAATCCATTTAAAATTTGGTGTGCCAGGACCTCAGCAGGTGTCACTTGGCACTGCTTCTGGAAGCTCACGTGAGCTGAAGATCCCAGCCCACAGTGCCTTCAAATGAACAATCATCTCTTTACAAAATGACCAGAACCACACCCTTTCCTAAGAATAATGTCACAGAAGATGCACCAGCCCCAGGCAGCCATAATATTGTTTTTGTTGCTAGAAGAGGATCCTACAAAATTACTTTTGTTAAGGACTCCTTCCACTATAAGTCCAGCTGAACATTGCTGGACCTGGAGCATGTGTGAAGACTTCACTCCAAATAACACCAGGCGCTGAGATCATGGCACTGGGTTTGTTTTGTCTTTATGCACTATTTTAGTTCTCTGTTAGGATCTTGCAACTAAATCAACATTTTCCTACCAGAAGGCAGGAAATTATGAGTTACTGTAAAGGAAAAAGCCAGTATACAGAATATTAAGCATGTAAGTCCACTTTTCATGACTGGAGACTTTCAGGGGTGGCTGAAACTTAGATGTGCAGCTGTGTGAATGGTGGAATCAGGAAAATACCACCTGTGGAGACCTACGCCTGCTCTGAAAACTGTTGGTGATCACTTTTCTATAAACTCTAGTGTGGTATAACATTTTCTCCTCAGGGATGGTATTTACAAGAGAATTCCATGAGGGGACACTTGAAAGATTCAATTGTTTTCTGTGGGTTTTCATTGCCAGAAGAAATTAGCTTGTGCCTAAAATTCAGTTTAAGCCAATAATGCTTATGCATGGTTTCATGTGTACACATGTGTTCAGTATAGATTTTTATAGATCTTGAAGGAAGACCAAACAGAACCAGCTGATCGCTTACTAAGGTCACCTGCTTAATAGACACCGTGGAATTGTACTTACTGAGAATTTAACACAGCATCGTGATAGACCAAGTCTCTGTCTCCCAAAGAATGTGTAACATTTTTTTCAATAGGAGCAGGATTAGACACATGATGAACGCTCTGTAGAATCTCACTATATATACACAAAGCTGATTGTCTTGAATTAAATACTGTTGAACAAACTGCCATTTTAATTAAACCCTCTTTTTGCACTCCACTTGTAATGGGATGAAAATAGATGTAATAATGGGCCCAGGTACACAAAGTGCACATTTAAACCAGGTAAGATGCTTGCATATGTAGCTTACAGTGTTGAGGCAAATGTGTAAACATGAATCAGGGCCATATATAAAAATATTTACACACACAAGGCCCAGATTTATTCCACCTAACTTTAGGCACTTAACTAAGCTACTCATGAATATACTCTTCTGTGGCTCTCCATGCAGTCAATGGAGTGAGAGAGGCACTTCAAGGAGGCAATTTAGCCTGACTATGATCTGAATTGTTCTTATGAGATTCCTGTTTTCCTCCAACACCTATGTAGTTATTTGTAGGGTAACAAAGCTTTTATGGTAGGTTCTTCAGTTAGCTGCCTCGTATAGGGGAGAGAAATCTTGGCCAAACAGATTGCATGTTGGAAGTAACTGTTCACGTTGCACTGGTGCTGTGATTTCTTTGAAGTTATGAACATTCCCTCAGGAATCTTAGTGATAAAAAAATAATAATTTAGAGATAAGCTAAGAAATCTTTAGAGTTTCTTTAAAGCTTTATACCAGGCTCTCAGCTTCCTTACACAGTATTAATATTGCAAAATATACTGTAACGAACTAGTTCCTCAGAATGCCATACGTTTCTTCAATATCTCAGTTCTCTAAATACAAAGATCTGATTATTGACTCAAAGGCAACAAACAGTGATTTTAAAAAACATTTGGCTATTTGTATTTCTATTAATAATTTTCATGAGTTGCTGCAGCAGCATGTAATGAGTGTAAAAGTCAACAAAAAAGGTTTTAACCAGCACTAAATTTGTTCCCTGCCAAAGTAAACACCATCACGTTTCTGCTTAAAAAGAAAATCCACCCTAGCATGAGCAATCATTGTTTCCTTTCTGCATGGACTGGGAATGTATGAATATGGACAACATTTCTCCTGGAATAATAGTACGGATGGTTATATAGACATACATTTTCTCACTTCCTAAAATGACTTTACATGAATCTCATGCAAAGCTGTGTGGATGGCATTTTTTTTTTTTTTTCCAAACATGTGGGTGTTAATTCTTTACTTCTAAGTCCAATTTGAGTAGCTATACCTTTTCTGCCAAATTCTCCCAGGGGAATGTGTATTTCATTTCTCCTTGCGTGATGTTGTTACTCATTACCAAGGTGTATCTATGTTACCCCAGATATGGCTCTGTTTAGGTAGTAGTAAATGCACTTATGGAGGATCAGACCAATTCCACCTACTTCCCTAGGCTGAATCTAGCAGTGATCAGAACCAGATGCTTCACAAGAGGGTGCAAGAAACTGCCTAATAAATAACATGGTGTAATCTACTCATTGAGGAAAGTTGTTTCCTTTTTCTGTGGAGATTAAGTACCATTTAAAGTAATTTTCTGTAATTGAATCAAGAGTCTTAGAATACAGTTTTAGTAATTTTTTGTCTCTTGCTAAATTTTTATACTCAACAAATATCTTGTGGCCTAGTGCATCACAGATTAATTTGTGCATTCTGCAAGAAGTATATTCAAGTATCTGCCGTCTTTCATTTTCACAGAATATCCCTTCGCCTTCTGTGATAAAGTGAAAATTAAAATTTTATCTGATTCAGGATCTACTTTTTTTTTTTTCCATTTTATTCTACATTTTCTATGTCATCTTCAGAAACTGAAGAAACATACCTAAAGGTCTTACAGATGATTTTGAAAAAAAGGCAAATAATTAAGTCATTAGCATCATTACTAGATCACTTTGCAGCTAGCCTCAAAAATACCTTCAGCATTAAAAAGGAATGGTGCTTTTTTGAAGTGAAGTCTCCTGCAATATTCCCACTCATTTCCAAAAATCTGTGTAAAAATCTGTTTCTTTGCTTTCAGTTGGTCACATTTTTTGAAACACTTGTGTTTTGGGAAAAAAGTCTTCTGTATTCAATCTTTTCATGAAAATTAAAGCTTTGAGAACAGTCTATTTTGCAAAAAAAAAAAAAAAAAAGTTTCAGACAGATTAAACAGAAAAAGATGACTTCTAAGTGGTTCTAGCCTAGAAATTGGTTCAGTTTGCATAACTGTACCCTGGCCTGTGAGACTGTAGAATTGCGGGCAGCAGATGACAGATATTAAACTAGTTATTCTTCTGATTGTGAATTAAGGAACAGAATAGGGTGTAATACAAGTGAAATTAGTGATTGGATTCAGCTCTGTGGGAATAGAAGTGACTTGTTTTGGAGCTAGTGAGAAGTCAAGTCAGAACTTTTGCCAAAAAATTGAAATAAAATAGTTTTCAAGGTTTGAAAAATGTCAGTGAGATGCTGTAGTTAACTTTATCATTGTTTATTTATTTGCATTAAGGCAGTGCCCAGAACACCAGTGAATGATTAGGACCTTTCCTAGGCCTAATAAGAAAAACATGAAAGGGCCTAAAACCTAATGTCTAATTTTATAGATTTAAGTAGACCCTGTTGGCTTGTTTACATGACAAGTGACAACAATTAAATAAATTCCAGATTTAGGGGAGTAGCACATACTAATCATTAGATGACTATGACTGATGGAATTTGTCTCCTTTCATGCTTTACCATATTAGAGTGATCATGGTTCTTTTTTCCCACATTTGCATAGGTGCTGCCTAAAAAACCTATCCCAGAACACTTTTAACTGAAGTAGGTGATTTGGATTAAAAAAGAAAAGAGCTGTTGATCTTGATTGTGAAACCTCTGCTTTCTCAGGGAATGAGCCACTGGCGTAGTGAAACAGTGAAAGTAGATATATGTCCAAGGAAGGTTACAGAACTGCATCTTATTTCACATGTTCAGGCATGCCAATAGGTACTCACATTTATGCCACCAAAAGTACCTCAAAGAGATAACATCAAATAAATATTAAGAAAAGTCTGCATGATCTTGGAAATCCTTTAGGATCTTTTAGATTATGGAGCTCTCCAGCCCAAATGAGTTATAAATTTGGATGCTGTATCAGAACAGTACTTTTCAAAAAATAGATTTGAACATGTCATTACATGTAGAGTATTTCGGAGATATCCAGGAGTAGATATTATACACCATTTTCACTTCTGGGTTGTATAAACCAGCAGTAGCTTTATGAATATTTGGGCACTGGTACAGAGCCAAAATCAATCAACACTGTGGTATGAGAGGAGCTTCTTTAGACACTAAAAACAATGAGGTTCAAAGAAGTCAGCACACTTACATTTAAGGGAGCACATCACAAAGCGAATTGGGTCATCTCAGGGAAATATAAAAGCATTATTCCTCAGAGATTTGAAAAAAAAATACATAATTACTTCTTCTACCAAGCATGATTCTTTTAAATAACCTTCATTTTTGTCCCTTGGAAATGAAAAGAGGTTTACATTAAAAAGGCATTTCCTCTGACTCTCTGTCCTTGAGCAGCACAAAATGTAAACTATACCCTTCCCTTCTTCCTTTGAAGAAAAAGGAGTTTCAATCTTCTTCTGTGAACACGGTCCATTTAAATAAGGAGATGGAGTCCCATCTTTTCGATCAGCTTTCTTTGTTTGACTTGTCAGTAATAACACTTTAGCTGAAATTGTACAGGCGTCCTGCTAATTTAGTAATTATTGACACGGTGCTGGGCAAGAAATGATAGCAAACACAGGGAACTGTTAAGAAGAAATGAAATAAAAGATCTTCATATCATTGTTGAATAATGGTTGAGATCATTTTGTGCTCTAAGTAGGCCCAAGACACCTTTTTCCATTTTCTCGACACATTTATAATTTATGCTTTGTAATAGTTCCAAATATTTTTAGGACTCTGCACTTTGTTTGAGAATCCAGAAGAACTGAATGAGAGTCACGAAGTGCACACACAGATGAGTGAGCAGTGTGACCTGCCATAGCTTTTGATTTAAGAATGATCCCTCATTTCTTTATATCCCCCTTTCTTGTTTCTCAATTTACATTTGTATTTAGAGCTGCCTTAGCTCTAGCTGAGATCAGTGTTGCCTGTGCAGTTGACCCCATTGTATGTGTCTGGACCCAGAGATTGGTTTTGGATTTTGCCCTGTAGATAACGTCATGGCAGCTTTACTTAGTTCAAATAGCTTTTCAGTGCCCTGGTGTGCAGAGAGGTTTTAGTGTCTTCCTTTTCGAGGAAGTCTGAGAGCTTCCACCACAGTGATACGGCACTCTGCTCATTGCATTGAATAATGCAATCCTGAAACATGTATATGAGAGGGCATCCAATACTGCGTTTGCTTCGCGCTTGCTAGATGATCAGGGTTGTTAATATTAAAGTTCCCTATGGAAGGAAATCACAGTTAACTTGTACATTCTTTATCTCCTTTAAATTCCTTTTCCCATCTCCTCTCACTGGACCTTGTTAAAGTAATTTTCTAGACCTACAATTCTTAAAACTTTTATAAAACCTATTAAAACTGCCTGTGTTTCTAAGCAGTAGAGAAAAGACCCTGTGAGTTCACTCTTTATTAAGGTCAGACTGTAAGTAACTCAGCTGTGGATGAAGGATCTTGGTTCCCTTCATGGATCTCACATACATAAATGCAGAGTTGTTTTTTCTCTTTTGAATTTAAACTTGGGTCCCCAGTAATAATGGTAAAATGTGTGGTGTAGGTTAGCAGTGCTGTTGCAAAATTGAATCAGCTGGTGGAGGCACTAAAAACGTGCTGTTGGGATTTGATGCAGATATCAGATATTTCTAGCTTTGCAGTGATTGTCATTAGATAGAACACCTATTCTTAATCACAAGGATGTTTGTGGGCTGGAATAATGAGAAAACCATCGTAACCATAATATATTGGGGTACCTGGGACTGATTATTCCTTGCTGAACTGTGCATTTTGATACAGGAGGCAGTACAGAGCACGCAGAGAGGATGATTTTTAAAAGCAAAGGCCTTCATAAGAGGAAATAGAGAGTGATGTTTTAATGGCAGATTATATCAGTGTCTGTGCAATGTATTAGCTTTCGATGCAGTTGTATCTTGATTTATACATGAACTAATATGAAAGCTGTTCTTTCACATATTGGTCCACATGATGCTAATACACATGAAACGTGGGATTCTGCAGCATTCAGGGACATGGAACCATACTTAGTGGCTGGTTAAAGAGGAGAGAAGAGGTTTATTAACATCCAAACTAATGAGTGCTTCTCTTCCATGATCACTGCTCTGATCGTAGCACAGACCTGTCCTACCTGCCTCAACACCCTCCCACCTGACACAGGAGCCACATGGTATTTTAGAGTTTCAATCCAGAGGTGTTTTATAATCTCTCATCAGGCTTTTTTTTTGTTTCTGTAGTCGCTGCAGTGAGAGGTTGCAGTGCTAGAAACAAAGCAGTAAAGCTGTATTATGTCTTCGGATGTTGCTAGCTAATCTACATATATCTGCTGTATGAAAAAATTATTTGGATATGAAAAGAAGTAACAGATATGAAATAACAGATTTTATCTTAGACATGGCTGGCTGTTGCCCCAAGGCTACACCCTGCACACAGAGTTTTATGAGCCACCCCTATTACTGTTCCTGGGAGCTGGGTGTGTGGCTGACTAAAAACTTACCCTTTGTCCAATGAACAGTTACAGGCAATTTGTCATAAAATAGATGTTTAAGTATAGTTCTTAATGCAAATGTAAATAGGATTTTTTTTTTTAAATGAAATTGCCCAACCCATTTGGAGATCCCTCTCTCTCCCTTCCTACCTGTACATATCCATGCAAAGAAATAGAATGAGCCTTCATGCTTTTGTGTCATTAAATAATGTCTTTTGGATCACTTTAGACGTTTTATTTTTTCTCCTTCTGTGAATAAGTTATTTTTCAGCAAGCCTACATAAGTTCAGAGGCTTTTGAGGCAGTTTAGGGAAGGAAGGGGGAAAAAAAAATTACTTGAAGGAATTTCCTGAATGAAATTTCAGAAAATACTAAAGAAAAAATACATCTCTGTTCAAGTAAAACCCTAAAAAGATGTGTTGGGTTTTACTGGTGCTGTGTGCATACAAGGATGTTAACATGCTTTTCATTTATGGCCACCCTCTTCCAAACTCTTTTAGGACCTACATTTTTTAATCATTCCAACAGCCTACAAACTTCAGTCAAGTGTTTCAAATTTATTTTTGTTTGTTTCATTTATGTGTGTTAAGTCCAATAAAATATTTAACAGAGCTTGGATACAAATTGAAAATGGCCTCATCATTGAATGGAAACAGAAGATGTAGCGAAGAATCGTATTAAAGAAAAATTTGTATAATTTTCAGACAAAAACTGAAATGAAATCTGTTTACTAACCCACCAGCTGTCACTGCTACTTCTAGTTGCAATGTATTGCATACACTGAGCTATATACTTGCAGTCACAGGCATTACTGTAAGGTTTCTGCTGGGAAACTGAGCCTAATGCCTTTTCAACTTCTATTTTTTCTTCCAGAATGGGAAATTTAATTTTAGTGCCTGCATGCTTTTTGACTTGCTGCAATGGTTGTTTTTTGGGGTTTTTTTTTAGCATTTTAAAGCAGATTTTATTTAAAGCAAAGAAACCAAAACTGGGGTCCAACATATTAAAAAGTTATAACCAAGGTAAAAATGTTCAACGGTACTAAAACTTACAAAATACTACTGCAAAAGGTCCATGGCTGTTCTGAATTCTTTCAAGAAATAGATCTTTGCATTTCAAGCAAGAAGAAATCTAGGCTATGTACTCAGTACTTACTGCCTCTCTCGATTCACTGCCTGAGACCTGTTTCACTGACCTGCAATGGACAGGATGCAGTTAGTGTCCCACAGTGTTTGCCTTCTAAAGGAAACACCAAGGAGTGTTTACTTGTATGAGGAAAAGAATAAGTACCAAGTAATCAAAGTACTAGAAACGTTTTAGACAACGCACTTACAGATGCGCTAAGCTAAAGCACATAAGTAGAGTCAGTGCCCGAGGCGCTGTGATGAGGACTTGGTGGCAAAATGAAGAACTAAATGCAGATCTTCTGCCTGCCTGTGCTAGAGCCTGCTGCAGAGAAAAAAGAAGTCAAAAAAAGAAACACTTTTATTTGAGCTTGAAGAAAACCTTTTCCTGGGATTTTGAATATTTTTCTCTGAAGACAAAAAAAAAAAAAAAAAAAAGAACAAAATTTTGAAATGTAAAACCTTTTAAGTTGCAAAATTAAAATAATTTTGTTTTGACACTGCCAAAATGAAACACACTGACTTCATTTGAGTATTTTTTCAAATGTTTTTGATGAACAAAATATTCAGCTAAACTAGGGAGAATATGCAGGATCTCTAGTTTTTGCCAAAGTTTTGCTTGCCTGTGTTTCTATTCTGCTGCATTTATTCCATAGTCAAGTTTCTGATTCAGAGACCACATAAACCAAACCAGGGTTTAGCATTGCCTCAAGCACATTCAGGTCAAGCTCCTAGAGAAAAATGAAATTTTCTGGGCTGTTACAATGGTCTCTTTTCCCAAGACTACATTCATACTAAGGGGAAAACTTCATGAAGGCCTTCATTTATGTGCATGCCATTTTATGTGCTGAGACAAATGTGGTCTTTAAACAGGGTGCATGGTGTAATCGAACACACTTGTTGGAAGCTCCATTTGGGCCGTCTGTGCCTGCATCTTGTTCCCACTGTAGAAAACTAACCACATCCCCTGTCCACATGGGCAGCTAATAACGTACCAGCAGTGTAGCATAATAGCATTTGCACCCACACAGACAGGCTGCTTTTAAAGAACATGAATTTGACATTTTTCCCTTTATCTCTAAAATAACGTTGCCTGGGTACCAGTGCAGATAGTTGCTGTGTTTAATGTGCAACAGATCAGTTATGGACATGCCTGAACTTTCTGACCCAGGGGATGGAGCATGACCATAAGCAGAAAGAGGCAGCAGAAATCAGCAAACTTAATTGTTTATATCCCAAATGTAAATATCCATATATAAAACCACCCCTTAAACCTGAAACCCACCCGTACCGACTGGTCCTTTTTAATCTTAATTTTGAACAGTTGCTACTCCAATTAAATTCTACCACCTAGCATTTTCAAACAGCTCTTAGTTGTTTCAGCAAACTCTTTTAATGGACAGCTGTTTTTGACAGCTCCTCCTGATTTGCCAGCGCTGTGTCATCTGCCAGAGCAGGAGGACCCATTTTGTATTCTGCTGCTGGCACTGAGGGGATATGTAAATGTACACATGAATCAGTTGTCACCAGCACAGACACACTGTGGCGAGATGATCAGAATGTGTTGGGAGTTTAGTTGGCTTAAAGTGGGAGGAAAAAAAAAAAAGAAACAAAAAACCCACCACGCTTAGATTTCTTGAAGTGATTTTTATTTCAAGTCTCTCCAGTTTATTTTCACTTTGTGGCGCTTGTTAGATTTAGTTCAGGAGAGTGCAATCTGCTACTCGCAAATCACCAACCTGAAACTCAAAAGTTTAGGAATTATAGAAACATTTCAGGTAAACAGCGTCAGAACTTCAGCTGCACAAACAGAATTTTATATAGGGCTCCACTTTTCAAACATTTTAACCTCTGTGAGAGAAAACTTCACATTCCCATGAGCACAGCATGGAAAGAAAGTTTGTTCAGTTTCCCAAGGCATTCTGGTAAATGGTCTGCACTGTTTCAGCCAGCAAGCTCTCAGTTTAATGGCTGAATTTCACACCATATATATAGAGTCAATTTATAAAATACAGGGGAAAACACAAGTGAGGTTAGCTTTATCAAATTTACTGCTCTCTTCCCAAATGCCCTGATGGTACACCCAGGGCAGTCATTGTCTCCGTGTTAATAAGTGGGGGGACAACAATTTGATAGTCCTCCTGTTCACCTTTGTTCCTCTCACCATTATAGTCTGCTGACAAAATCAGATGTTTCTCCAGTTAAACAGAATACATGTGGGATATAAATTTAGGAGATACTTTGAGGTCAGTTGCTGTTTAGGATTATTTTAGCCAATCTACAAATCTGAGTAACTAGTATGAAGCTGAACCTTGGTTTAAACACCCAAAGAAAATGACAGGATATTTTGAAGTCCTGAAGAGCTCTAACTCCCATTTAAGTTTGAATAAAAGCAACCTTTAGTGCCTAAGTATTCTCCTAACTATAACTTTATTCTGTTAGAACATCTGCATGTTTGAAAGATGCTACCGATGCAAGAATATATTAAGCAATTGAGATCCCCGATGCCAGAGACACATCCGCTCCAGCGTGTCACATACATTTTTCCACAAATTCTTCTCGGAGATGCACATCATCCAGACTTGACTGATGGTGTATCTCATTTCTAAATTTAGAAATTAATCAGTGAATGTCCTGGTGATGCTGAATTTTTTTATAACAAAAGAATTAGATGCAAGACTAAGTGTCATTGCTGATCTTTTTCAGCTCTCTTGTCTAGTATTTGTTAATCTTCACTTTGGTAGATAGCATTGCAAATATGATTCAGGTCACAAATGAAATGAGGTTTCAGTATCTTAGGACAATGGTGCTCTACATAGAGTATCACTGTTGAATAGATTTGCAATGACAAATTAAAGGCTGGAGGATGCTTGGACACAGCAAGAACTGGATTGCCATCTGTTGGCAGAGATCACTTGATCATCTCATTGTCATAAGCTTTGAAATTCAGTGGGAATGTTTTCCCAGCCCCATTGCAGCCAGTCTCAGAATTTCTGCTTCTGTCTCAAAAGCCACAATTCTGTGTTCAGGAAAAAAATTAACACTTGTTGAACAGCCCCACTTGGAAGGAAAATAAGTATTTATTGTTACTGTTATATAAGAAAAGGATAGAAGGTAAATTGATAATGCCACATGGCCTAGAGGCTGGAAAGAATAGAAAAATTGTGAGAACCAAAGAACACAAAGAGAACTTTAGTCAAGGTAGTGAAACATCAAGAAGTGTGTGTGTCTGCATGTGCACATGCATGCATTGCGGGATAGGGGTTAAGTACTTGAGCAGTGTGCTAGCCTGCTCCTAGGTAGGATATTTAATAACAATGCAGAAAAAACAGAAGTGCCCAAGAAACATTTCTGTTCTGTGTTTGAGGAAAAGCCAAGGTGTGTAGTCATATAGAACTATGATGCTGCTGAAACAGTTTCTTTTCCAAAATGCTAAAGTTGATAATTTTAATGACACTGAATCTGAACAACCTGCATCCAATAATTTTAACAGGGGTGGCCAAGGAACTGTCCAGGCATTTAGTGTGGATTTTTAATATCTTGGAACACTGGTGAGTTTCCAGACAACTAGAAGAAATCTAATGTTGTGCCAATATTTAGAGAGTGCGAAGGGAGTGACCCAGGTAACAGGTTTTAGAAAGGCAACGTTACAAATGCCAGTCAGTGTGGGATCGTGAGAAATATACTCTGTTGATCTAACAAGGGCAGTTTTGATGAGATTAATAGTTTTTTGGTGAAAGCAGCAATGTTTATATCATATTGGGACTTGCATAATCACCCAGTGATTATTGCAAGGGTGTCTTCTAGCTTTGAACTTAGGGAATCTTTGAAAAAAATAGTTGTTATTTTTAATCTATAAAACTGCAAGATAATATTTTAGTACTTTAAAACACATCCAAGCCTGTAACATCTGCCAGCTATAAATTGCTATTAATGGGGGCTGTCTGGATGTAAATAAATGGTACTTGGTTTTCTTATAAAAATGCAATAAGACTGAAGTTTTACGTTTCATGTAAAATGGCATTTTTACTTTAAAGAATATAATTTAACTTGACACAGCTCTGCTGAGCTTTACAGTGGCTTAATCAAATACAGCACTGCTTTAAAAAAGGGGATTGCTTCAAACAGTGGATTAAGTTATTGGTCTTTCACGTTGCAAGTGCTGAAGCTCATTAGGTCTCAGGGTGAGAGTGAAAAGTGATGTTGTTTTAGCTCAGACTAAGTGTAATAGGAGTTAACTCACACACCTCTGTCAAGTTGGCAGTTGGGTGGGGTTTTTCCACTTAAAGGAGAGCCCTTTCTGGTTTGTCTAAGTTTGAAGAACCTGCTCATAACAAAATTGGTGCTACTGAATAAACCAAAGGGTTTGTTATTCAACACACCTGCAGGATCCCTAGCATCTCAGAAGACCAAATTCTTTCCCAGCTGTCCTTCCTCTACTCATGCTCTCAAATCAATTGTATTCTTGTAGTGATGTGATAGTGTGGGTTTAGTCAGTCCTGAAAAACATCTAATTAAATAAGCAAAGGACATAGGTAAGGTCCTGTTTTACATGAAGTTATTGATTGACTAATGTATCATCTGAAAAATGTTTTCATATCCTGTTGTCTGCAAAAGGATGGACCTCCATAATCTCCAAGACAAAGCTGCTCACATGACTCTTGGTTTTGTGCTAATGAAGTTTGTGCCTCCTGACCAAAGAGCCTCTTCACAGGAAATACACCTTTTGAATCAGATTAAATCAGGTTTCTTTATACACAGTAATCATCCTGTACCTCTTTGCTTGCTTATACACTGATCAATTGCTGATCGATGCTAATGGCAGCAATGTCTGGTTTTCATCAGTGTGCCTTCCTTCTTCTTTGGCACTTTAGCATGTCACTGTATTCTTCATGAGAGGCTTGTTGAAAGCAAAAAAATGTAAATCAATTGGTCTCCGTGTGGTAAACAAAAGCTCTTGGATCAGTCAGAGCAAGCCCTGGAGCACTGGATAGCAGTGCATTTTAGTTTTATCTCCAGCTCGTTTTATTTCAGAAGGCTGTTAAAAACCCAAAATTCCCTCTCCAAACCAAAAACCTCTGCAGTTGGGATGGACCACAGAGAAATGTATTGCATTCCTGTTTATTCCTTCAGCTGAGCAACTGCAGAATTTTAATATTTGAGAGGTTTATCATCAAACACATATGGCCCTATCCTGATCCTGTTTTGCACGTGCAACACTGTACAAGGTCTGCTAGGCAAAGTGAGAACACACAACTGGAAGCTGTCATCCTATCAACCATGCTGCAGGTTTATAAAACTTTGTGCTATTTAATTTTTTATTTTAACCAGTAATTAGCTAGAACAGCTGAGCAGGTATGAAGGTTTAAGGCAGGTGGTCTTAAGCAGCAGCAACAGCTTAGTGAATGAATACCCCCATACAACAGGTCCTGAGTAGGGTTGTAGCCAGTCCAAGACCAGTCTTCAGTATGTAAAAAAACATATTGCCTGTGTGAAAGGTGATAACATTGGGTGCTCAGAGCTAATTTCAGACAAGACACCCATTTATGCAACTGGGACTTGGGTGTTTGATGGTGTTTTCATTAGTAGGTAAATCCTATGTGGTTATGCTTGGTTTAAAATTAATTTACCTAAGGAAAAATCAGGATTGTGAATGGGACTAAAGAAGTACCAAGTCATTCTTAAGAAAAGCTGAAAATCTTTATTCTAACATTGAATGTAGAGTTTTGCTTTCTAAAACAGTGTTTCCATTTAATGCTGATTTATAGTCTTGTTATGGTTATTTATTACAGGAAAAGTATTAGTATGTTATAAGTAGATATGAAGTATTGTAGATGGTGAGTAAATACGATTTCTGTTCATTCACTGCCTCTGACAACCATCATATATTATTTACTGTCAATTACAATGTATTTAAACAGCAATTTGTCATTTATCAATCAATTATAAAATATCCTAGTGTAAATCAGGATCTAAGTATGTCCTTGATTGTTGCAGAAAGCTTTCCTTTTGTGCGTGCTTTTTTAGAATTCATGATTTTCTTTTAAAAATTCAGTCAAAAAGTTAAAAAGGTAGAGGATAATAATTAATCTGATAGATTGAAGAGGCATGTTAAAAGCTGGAAAACTATGAGATAATCTGTTGTTATATCATGATGTTGTCTATCTTATTAACATGGTGACTACTATTCTGAGGTGCTAAGGTGTTGTTTCAAGTCTTAGTTAATATAACAAACCTCAAGATATAGTTCATATAATTCAGGAAGAAAGGAAAAAAGAAAACATAAGTAAGGAAAAATTTCACCCTGCTTGTGGATTTTTCCCCTCCCTACATCCTCCCAAAAATGACACTTGGAATTGCAAGTTAATGTAGATTTGTGGTCTGATATGCCAGGGGAAGCTGACACAGGAAAGGCAGGGATGGGATTCCATCATCACTAGACTTGCAATAAAAATACCTCCCCCTTTTGGAGAATGATGCCTGGCTTGCTTCCTGTTCCCATTGTTAAGGTCAGTAAATCTTCCTTGAAATGGTAGACCAATTCAAACCGGAAGACAGTGCAGTGTACTAATGCACATATGTTGAATATAGATTTTATGACACCCTTTCCATGAGTACAGCAGAAAACCCCAGCCGTGGTTACAGAGAGCAGTAACATACAACATACAACAAACACAGAATGAAAGAGCCTCTCCTCCTCTTCCAGAAAATCCAAGCAATGTGTTCTGCTACCCATTGTCAATACCAAAACAACTCTCCCATACTTCTACAGTCTTAGAGCTTTCTTCTAATTCTGGCATGTCTTGAGATATTGTATCTTCAAATTATATATTAAATGGCTAAGTAGAGGAGGCATTCGTCTAAGGTTTCTAAAATGCATTCCCCTTACTCTGTGTCTGGAGAATTGAACTTTTGGCTAGTTACGGTAGTTTGGCTTTGCTAGTAGGAAAAAAAACAAAACAAAACAGCATAAATAATTCTTTTTAAAATGTTCAACTACTTTTGAAATGGTTTGCTATTAAATATGTGCCATGTTTGGATCTTCCAAAAATTCTCTATGGAATATCTCACATATTAATGACTTTTGGCTTTGCCACATACAGTAATGAGAAAATTCCAGGTAAGTTTGTGCCGCCAAAGAAATATTGACTGGATCAGAGGAGGGAGAATGGTTGAGGCTGTGGAGACAGGGACAGCTTTCAGCTAAAGTGCAGTGCCAGGAGGGGTTGGGCACCTCCAAGTCTCAGCTTCATGTAATAGGAGTGAGAGGAGGGAACTCACTAATTCGGGGACAGATCTTGAAAGGGTCCAGAGTAACACGTGAAAGTATAACTTGTTAAAAAGAACTGTTATTTTTAACAACTGGTTCAAGAGCAGTGATTTCTACAGCTGCTGCTATCAAACCAGAGTATGTCATCTCGTGCACAACCATGAAGCCATGTTCCCAGGACTAAAGGGTATGGATAGATGAGAATGGTATGATATGAGGTTGTGTTGATACAATCTGGGAACATCCTTGCAACACACTTGGCACAGGGACAGAGCAGCAAAATCATATGAGCATTCTTAGGGCATGGACTTGAGCAAGCTCTGGAGTTGTGCTAAATGACACCCTTCAGTTAATCTAGCCAATGTGGTGCAAGACGGAAGACTCTCCTGTCTGCTGTTGGCATGTCCCCGCTACACAGACCTGATAGGACATGAAGGCTAAAGTTTGGGCCAGGAAGGCTTTTTTGATTTTTATGTAAAACCAGGAAGTATATATTCTTGGTCTTCCTCATACTTGAGTAAAAATCAGAGTGCTTCCCTGCCGCTGATATCTTGGGGCCAGTGCAGGGAATATGTTTAGAGATGCTCCAAAAGAATAAGAGGAATCATGTTTTGGCAGGAAGCACAATAGTTTGGGAGCAGTGGGGGAAAGAAAAGAGATGTTCTGATTGACCCTGATACAATGTACCCTAATGAACTCCAGCCAGTGGATGCAAGTAGCCACAAGCAATGGAAGTTAGAGACGTCTGTGGTTATTTTACATTAACTTACATTACAGGACAGTATGGCCCTTGTATTTATCGTAGCGTGCTCTTTTAGCTTTCAGCCGAGGATTGAGGCCAGCGTGGCTACAGACAATATAAAAGTTTTCTCTGTAAAAATCCTATAATTGAAGATCTCAAAGCATTTTACAGACATTAATAAATAAAGCCTCAAACACAGCTACCAGTATTTCAATCCCTAACGTTTAACAGTGCTTGTAAGTGCTGTTATAATAATAAAAGTTGTATCAATGTTCTTGCAATTCCAGAAATATTAATGGCATCTTCTCTGTCAACAACCTCCCCTCCTCCAGGCCCTGCTTTCTCATGGGCAGGAAGCAAAATTTTGCAAGGCAAAGAGCTTGCTGGGGAGTTTTGGTCATTTGGGATTTTGCTTTTGTGGGTTTTTGTGTGTGTGTGAGACAGGACACCAACGAACTGGAGTGTTTTCTTGTACTAATAAGTGTTTTTCCTGATATCAAAAACATTTGGTTGGATGGAGTTTTTTCTTACCTTTCTTACTGGAATGTCTTTGTGGTCACAGTCAACTAATGAAGAGAACAAAAGAGAGACAATGTTGTAAAATCATTAGAAAAGAAAAGGGAAACACTGTTCAAACAAATGCATTTTGCTATTACAATGCCTTTTTCACTCTTGTTTGCAGCCCCTACTGTTCCTTACACTGGCTCTTCACTGGGGACAAAAAATTCATTAAACGGCTCTTCATTTTACAATATCAATATGTTTTAAGTCAAATTGTGCATTCTTTGCCATTAATTTTCTTTTAAACACAAAGCACCATCAGAAAGTTTAGCTGCAGGGGGTCTAGAGGCAAGAAGGAAGATACAAACATCCCTCTTATGAAAAATAATAGTAATAATGAAGTCTTTTAAAGTTTAAAGGAAAATAGTGGCTTTTTTACGCCAAGACTGTAAGACCTGTTCATTGATCTTTTCAAAGAAGCGACAACAATAGGGAGAAACCAGAATGAAAGAAAATGAAAGCAAGAGAATAAAAGCAGTAAAGAGTTGGGGTGCAAGGAAGCTGTAGTCCAGAATCAGTGGATATTGATGAAGCCTGGGATGCAACACATGTGTGATCTCAGGAAAGAGCCTGGCTATATTACCTGACTTGGCTATTGGCTTTGCTTAACCACCAGGTGTTTTTACTGAGAAGCCTTTTATTTTTCTTTTTTAATTCAAAATGCTGCTCATCTTGTTTATCAGACTACTCACAGCTCATACAGATTCCTGGGTGGGCTTGTTCTGTAAGTGGGAAGTCTTAGCTGAAATGGGACCTTGAACACTTTGCAGAAAGTCAGCCTTTCGCTGGGGTCATGGTGGAAGGGAGGCAGACATGCTGCCCCTTTGAAACACAGAGAGAAGTTTTGTGATAGATGTTTGTGGTTTGAATCAAATTGAGAAGCTAGTGATTTGTGCTATGAATGTCTCCACTGGAATGTTTCAATTCACAAGTGACATGTGGTTCTCCTGACAATCAGTGTAAGGGGCAGAACGCCCATAGCACACAGTGTCTAAATGAAAATGTCAACAATATCCATGGCAAGAAGGCCAGAGAAAACCTAGTGAAGAGATTCTTACACAGTGTGTAGTTATGCAATTTAAATAAAAATTATATTCATTCTTATTTGAGCAGGAAGAAAAGTTCAACTTGCTGTCTTTCCAGTGAAAATAGACCCAAGCTAGAATATTTAACCTGAATTTCTTCCTCCTCACAAATAAAAATCACACCTGAACTAATTTTACATGTTTTATGCACACCTGGTAAATTCCAGGTGTCTAATGACACCTGGTCCTCTAGTGGGGTACAGGACAGGGCATGTCTTTATATCGCATACTGAAAAAAATGTTAACATTTCCCCAAGTGCAGGAACCAAAGCTATTGTGTGTGGCTTTGGTACAGGAGAGACATAAACTCATAAGTTTTCCATTATGAGAAGGAAAATTGCTCTGCTTGCTGGTTGAAGAAGAGCAGCGGTGCTACTGCAAAGAAATCCGGATTGCAAGTCATCTAATTGTGCCCCTTGGTAAACTCATTTGGAGTGGAGATTTCAGTGACCTGATTCATCAGTCATACAACTCTGAAAAATCCTAGGATCACCAGCAGAAAGAAAAAGCAAAGGCTAACACACCTCAGCCATGGCTGATCATGGTGAGTGAATACCGGCACAGTCCATGATTGCTTCCAAGAACAGTGGAAGCCATTGAGATGTCCAACAAATGTGTGGAGGAGCCAGTCTAGTTATCATGATTAGGAGTTGAGGCTCCTATTGGGCACAGACCAAAGAAAGTCCTGGAACAAGACAGATAATGAACTTGGGTTGTAAAATACTGTATACTGTTCTGCCATTTTGGCCAGTGATCCTGCACCATATGTCAAGTGGGCTACAAATTCCCATAAAGCAGCAGTTTGCTACAGTAGACCTATAACAAAGGAGGTTGTAAAAGGAATAAATGGCAAGTGGAAGCTGGAAAGCATGCCAAATGTACAGCACACGCTTATTAACAGCAACACAGCAGCCAAAGGGAGGCAGAAGTTGCATATGGGACTAGACTTGTGCATGGGGAAAATGAAGAGTGGTAATACTGCCAAAGGTTTTTCTTCCTTTCCTTTCCTTTCCTTTCCTTTCCTTTCCTTTCCTTTCCTTTCCTTTCCTTTCCTTTCCTTTCCTTTCCTTTCCTTTCCTTTCCTTTCCTTTCCTTTCCTTTCCTTTCCTTTCCTTTCCTTTCCTTTCCTTTCCTTTCCTTTCCTTTCCTTTCCTTTCCTTTCCTTTCCTTTCCTTTCCTTTCCTTTCCTTTCCTTTCCTTTCCTTTCCTTTCCTTTCCTTTCCTTTCCTTTCCTTTCCTTTCCTTTCCTTTCCTTTCCTTTCCTTTCCTTTCCTTTCCTTTCCTTTCCTTTCCTTTCCTTTCCTTTTTCTTTTTCTTTTTCTTTTTCTTTTCTCCACTTCTGCAATACTTCAGACATTCTGGGATTTTAGAATGAGAGTTGTGTCTTTGTTTTTTAAACCATGTTTTTGTATTGATTCATAGGAGACAAATCCATTATTTTACTCCTTTACTGAATCTGTGCGCACTGCTAAAGCATCTAGGTGTTGTGTGGATATAAACAGTAATCTTCAGATAAGAGTCTGGAAGGGCCAAAACACTGAGCCCTCTTAACATGGCCTGTTTCTACTGTATGAGACACAGTCCCAGGCATCTTCAGCCAGGCCCATAAATGCTGATTTTTATAATGGCAGTTATTGTAACTTCCAATGGTCCTATAGGCTCAATACTGCTCACTGAAAGATTTTTAACTCAGTGAACACATTTTGCCTAAATCACAGTGTCTTATGGGAGCATATCAATTTCAACAAAATGTTGTTAGCAAATTTAGAAATTTTTTTAGAACAACTTTAGCAGAATAGTATATTTCAAATGGTCATTTCATACTCACTTTTTTAAAAAAAATTTTAAATAAAAATCAGAATGGAATATTTTAGCTTTTTTGAAATAAAATGTTCAGAGTACTTTGTAACATTTTCATGTTAACAACTTCATTACCCAGGAATTTTTTAAGCATTGGTGGGGAAGGGAGGTTGCTTTTACAAATACTAACTAAAAACACAGTTTTCAGTGTTGGAACTTCTGGCAGAATAAAGATTCTTCGTGTTGACAGAGTTGGAAGGTTATTGGAATTGGCTTCCATGTTTAGACTATGCTTTTTTTCATTTGTCAACATTTCATTAAAAAGACTGGATTTGTGGCAAAATTATGATTAAGCACATTACTGAATTTCTGTGCAGAGTTTAAGATTTCAATGTATATGGAATGTAACAACTGACATACAAAGGCATTATGTTGCTATTTAAGTGCTATGTCTTGTACATGCATAAACAAAGAGCAGATCTCAGGCAAGCTGCATTTAAAGGCCAGTTATTTATGCTCCAGGATAATACATCGGTTTTAACTTGAATAGTAATATTATACGTAAGAGGTAGAGAATGGGTGTTTCAAAGATTTTCCCATGTCTTCTTTGGCTTATTGCCTCTGTGACAAGCATATATTTCAATGGGGCTGTGAGGAAAGCTCTTCTTTGTGTGTTTCTGAATGTGTTGATGTATGTGCAGGGAGCATGTTTTTATGCACATCTCTGTACGTGAAAATGTTCTTGGGACGGAAGAGCTAGTGCTTACTAAATTTCAGTCACATTTTCAGGGACCCAGAACATCCACCATAAGGATTGGCAGTTTGGAGATGACACTGGTTTAATTCCAAATAAATTACATGTTCCTGGCTTTTATTTGTGAAAGATATTTGTGGTATAGTTCAGAAATTTAACAGTGCACACTACATTAATTGACAACCTCTAATAGTAATCAGTAAGATACATAAAAGAGACATATGAACTTGAAGAACTTCCTTTATTCATGGGCACCACCATCAAAATCACCAAGTGGTCTCAGTAAATTTTGAGAAATTTGCATTTCTTCAAGATGGCAGAAATACTTTGTTGAAGCCTGTTTTATGTACAGAAGCTGTTTTTGTAAAAGATTACATGAAAGCATATTTTAGCTTGGCTAGAAAGGTGTCCTTCAAGGATTTTGGAGATATCTTCTGTGGCTCAAACAGCTATGAGTTAGGAGAAAAAAAACAGATGTGTAAATATGCACAGTTTTTAGATT
This sequence comes from Strix uralensis, assembly GCF_047716275.1. Lineage (NCBI taxonomy): Eukaryota > Metazoa > Chordata > Aves > Strigiformes > Strigidae > Strix > Strix uralensis. Next base: position 14,749,593 of record NC_133982.1, on the reverse strand, counting down.
AATATAAAATCAGTGCTTGCCAGAAGAATCATCATGTACGGCCATGATGGATGGAAATGTCTCTTGAAAGACTGAGAGTGGAAAAATACAGTACCTATTTGTAAGAGAAAGGTTATTTTACACAGTATTGAGTAGCAGCCCATAGGAGCCTCCAAAGAGTTTTGAAATATAGCCCAGATTTTGCATGCTGTGCATTAAAGTCAAAATGAATGTGCAATCAATGGCAAACCACTTGAATTTTGCTTACTGGCTCACCTTCCTTCGGAGAGTATTCCAAGATCTTTTCAGAGTCCTTCCTTTTGCAACCAGATGTTCAAATTTATCCTCACATGCCAATATAAAAATGAAACTTAATATGATGAAAAAAGGCTGGGAAAATAAAAATCAACACATGAGGTTCAAAGGAAGAATGGATCTGGGACTGTGAGCATTCATCCAAGGGATCTTACCTCAATTCACATTACTAGGTTTGTTTTGTATACAAAGTTTTGTAAGACCAGATCCTAAATTCTAACATTTTCAGAAGTATTTTGTTGAATTATTTTGCAGCTGCTTTAATTTCCTAATGTGAACTGAGAAAAGAAAGAAAATGTAGAGTTAAAACTAGTTATGATCAGTCAAAACTAGAAAACAAACAAACAAACAAACAAACAAAAAACCAAACCCAAAACGAAAAACACTTGCTGGTTAAATTCAATCCTGTCTGGCCATAAGTTGTTAGCCTTTCTCCTGTTGAGTAATATTTGATTGATTTGACTGAGACTATTTACAAGTACAGTTCACTGACATTGCCAGTTGAATTTCATCAAACAACACACTCTCATTTTAGTCTCATTTTAGTGATGGTTCCTCCTGTTCATGCCAGCATTAAAGAAGGAGCTGTCCTTAATCTTAACTGTTTGTACATTACTGGACCTAAAGACATAACTTCCTACCTGCATGTACCCTACAGAAAGGCAAACCTGAGTTGTTTAGACAAAATCCATGAAAAAGAAAGAATAGATAGACATCAGAGAAATCTCAACAGGGGCTGAAAGAAAAAGGAGACAGAAAAATCCATTACAAATGAAAATAATAAAGTCTCTTAAACTTTAAGGAAAAAATAGAGGCTCATTTTGTACAAAGATAGTGAGATGTGTTCATTGATCTTTTTAAGAGTCAAGAAGAAATTGGCCAGCAGCTGAATAAAAGAAAATGAAGTTCCATTAATACAATCCATCGAAAGACAACTCGGGTAAATTGATCAATGCAGCACAAATAATTTCTAACCTTTCCCCTCTTTGGAGAAGATGCTTGGTTTTTTGTTGTGACTTTTTTTTTCCCTCCCAAAGAGTGTAAACAGCATACATCACCAATTTCAAGTGCTTTTTAGATGGCTTTTCTAGCAATAATTGGAGAATTTCTGGAACTAAGCATGGTAATAGCTTTTCTTCCGTCCCTCTCCTTCATTGCAGCCTTATTGCCTTGAAGAATATCAATACACTGAGAAAGTTTGAGGTATTTTCTTTTCCTCTTTTTTAAACTCTCAATCATCTTACTTCCTTCTCTGCCTCCTCCTTCAAAAAGTTTCTGAAAAATCTGGCAATTAAAAAACTGATGCAGCCATCACTATGGTATCTGTGTACTCAAGAGAAACTTCATAGTGACTGAAATGCAGAAAGAGCCCAAAGGCCAGAAGAGGTTTTGTCCTTTGAGAAGTCCGTAACAGCCCCTGCTACAGAGCCTGGCCCTTTACCTCAAACAGTAAAGATCTTGCTTGTAGTACTGGCGGTCCTTTCCTTTGAATTCTTTGTATTAAGCGGATGTCAGATGTCATACACAGGAGAGAGCATTTGAGATCTGAAACTGCTGCTACACAGGTGCAGCATCCTTTATCCAGAGGAATTATGCAGGCTGGATGGAGGTCCCAACTTCCTTCTTTTTGGAAAAGTGAATATCCTCAGCTCCCAGAAGTGTGACTGAGAAACAAACGTGTTTATGGTAAAATAAATCTATAAGTATTTGAAGATGCTTCTTTTCCAACTCAGAAAGATCTCTGAAAATCAAAAACATGAAAACCAAACTTTACACTTAGGATGTGGCATCTTCCCACAGCATAAAGTGCAAATATAAAGCTATTTTCATTTTGCTTACTGGGATAAAATGCTGTGATTTGCATTGAAGCCACAAAGTAACAATTAGAGTGTGGCAGTTAATGAAACAAAAGAAACAATGCGGCACCTTTTTGAATAGGATGTAACCTGTGTTTATATGGAAAGGTTTGTGCTGTACCCATGGGTTTTAGTAAATGAAATGGGCCTTCGCATATGCTGCATAATTGTCAAAACATGAGGCTTTGTGGTCGTATACCCAAAACGCACTCCATTTTATAAAGCTGCATCACATAACTCAGCAGCATAATCATTTTCTTCTCCATGAGCAAGTTGTCTCTTACCCCTGAGACAGTGCTTCATTCAGGTCAGGTATGAAGTTATGTGAAGGTCAGTATGGGAAAGATCAAACTACACCTGTCTAGATCACACTCGCTCTGCTAATAAAAAGGTACATTCCCTGCCTGGCTTGCACGCATAAATACTTAGTAAGATCTTACACAGAATGGTAAAATGTTCCACAAAATGATTGGGTCCTAAACTCCACAGAAAAGTCCTTGAAAAAAAATCATTATCCAAAATATTTTAATACAGACATCTTTCTGATACAGCTTTCATTGCATGCAAATATTTAAGCTCATGCTTAAGCATGTTCTGATATCCCATCATTGAACCTGCAGAGGGGCATTAGTGATTCAAAACGGTATTATCCACTGACAGATAATCATTGTCTGTTCAGAAACTTCTCGTTTTACAGCACAGCTGGTGTCTATCAACTGTGTTAAAGAGTGGTGCAGGGAGATTTGTACAGTTTAGAGATTTTTTTAAGAGAAAGTGTAGAGTAAATATCAGCAATCACCATCTGAGTAAAGTAGTAAGAAGCCAAGACCCTCTTTGCTCCTTTATAGGAAAGGATGAAAGACTCGATTTCCTTATTCTTTATTACTTAAGTTACCCCTACACAGAAGTATTCAGACATCTTTCCATTTAAATCCTAGAATATGTTCTAAAAGCTTACCCAGATAGTTATTTTCATTTTTCATATCACCAAACATATAGAAAACCAAATGGATTAATTAAAGGAAGTGTTAAATGAGATGTTTATAATTTTCATACAGAGGAAATTAGCTTGACTTTTAGCCTGAGGATATCACATCAGACAGACTTCTTGATGCATCTGTAAAGATCAGTATTTTTTCACAAACCAAATGAACTTCAAATTTTACAAGGTTGTGTCCAGCAGTGAAGTCAAAGTCACAGGGGATTCTGGGAGCCAAGATCACATGGAAGATGTTTTATTACATGATGGGAAAACTGGGAAAGACTGAACTTTCAACCTTTTTTGTGAAAGCATACGAATACAAAAATCAAGCTGATATACAATAGCAACTAATCATCAAGAAAGACAATTGTTAGTGACTTATGAAAGAAATCTCCAACAGATAAGAAACAATTGGAAAATATTACTGGTTTTCTGCACCTACACTATTTAAGCTTGGAAAGCAGTTTTTCTCAATGAGTTTTATGAGACAATCAGGGGTGTTAAACAATAAGGAAAGCAGGTCTTCACCCCTCTTGGATTTTAGAAAGAAAGGAAAGAGTATATCGTTAACACTTTAGGTCCTTTACTTCATAGCACAAGAAATCCGGAGGTAAGTAATGATGCCATTACTGTCATGTGCCAGGAGAGGCCAGAACCAGGGGATAGAAATGAATATGTGGCCTCTTGGATCTCTCTTCCTTTGGAGATATCTCTGCCAAAATAGTTTCATTTACATCTGTGTGCCTTACCAAAGCCCAGGAAATATCAAGGCCTTCCTGAAAGTAAATTTTTTGTATACTGTGCATGAATCCACAGACAAAGATAATGCTGAGGGATGGGCATTAGCAATGGAAAAGATCTTCTGAGCCCTGCAAAAATGGGTTTTTTCTTTTCTTTCTTCATCACTTTCTTGAGCTGTGCCATTAGACAGATGTCCAGCCAGATGATACCTGTTTTGTGCTCCTGATTTTGACCCAAGTATAAAATGTACTGTACTGCTCTACTTGCTAATACTATAACAGATTATTTTTTACTTCCTCTGTTTTCTCACAGTGCCTGGCAGCATTTTCTCTGCATTCTCTCCTAGTTAAAGAGGTGGGCGATCAGTGCTACTTATCAGATAAATTGCTATAGATTCATCATTCTCCATCTCTGTCCTGAAGAAGCAGTCACACATCTGATGTTAATCTTAGCATTACATTCTGTATAACAAAACTTCTTGTGAAAACTCTTCCTATATTATATGTAAGGATGACAATATTAGTTATCCAATGGCATTTGCACATGTACAGTATCATTTCCAAAATCCTTGGAATTTTTCTTACATGGAATCTGCTAGGTTTAATGAAGCTTTTAACTTACTGCATTAAATGTCCCCCAACCCATAAGATGGATATAAAGTTATTGTTAGATGAAACACTGTTTGATTTGGCAACAGGTGGACTCCCTAAGAGGGATTTCCAACTATCTCTAATTTCTGTCAGTTTGAAATAGAAGTACTGCATCCAGAAGTATAGATTTTCTTCTAACAAATGTAAAGCAAGATAAATCCATCCAGAATCTCACCCCACTTTGGTATACAGTCACAGTTATTGCAGAGTCCAGCACTGTGGCAGACATTTAAGGATGGGGAAATCTAGGTAGACTTGCAGTAGTCATGTAGAGTGAAGGGTGAGTGAAGGGTCAAATTACACTAAGTAGACTATATACTGAGTTTCTTTTCATTATTTTTCCTTTTCTCAGTTTATGCCACAAATTTACCACTTTGCGACACAATGTTGGTTATTATTTTTCTTTTTTCCCCTTGTCTGTTAAATTTAATAGAAAAATCCAATTATCATGTAAATAGAGCCTTGCTATAATTGTCACAAACAAGTTAGCATAACAATGAAGAGCAACAACTTTCTGAAGTCAAAGAAAGCACTGATTTATGACTGTCTCTGAGGTGTGATTGATATAGAATGTTTTGAAGGAATATTTTCATCATTTCTTCTTTATTTTACAGCCTGCTTCCTCAGATCATCCTAGCTGAGGCATGTTTGCAAAGGAAAGTTGCTTTGGAAGAGGGAACTTTCCACAAATTCATTTTCTTTTCTTTAAAGAAGGGGGAAAAAAAAAAAAAGCCTACAAAAGCCATTATTTAAACAGCCTCCTTTTTAAAATGTTTCCGGCAGATGTTTATGTAGAGAATGTGCTGGAGCTCCTTCAGTAAGACACAGAAGTGACATTTCTTGAGGGTTTTAGTTGAAGAATTTGTCTTTCACATCATGTCTTTAAACATCTGCAAAAGGCAACAGAATCTTTATTATCCTGCTAACTTGAAGAAAGGCGCAATGCACAGTCCCGAGTCCTTAAAAAATGGTATTTAATGGGACTGACAGATGAGAAATATCTAGCTCTAATGTTTTCCTTCAGTAGAAATTCACCTCTTGACCTTATGACTCCAGAGTATGGCTGCTGCCTTCTAAAAAAGAACATTTCCTTCCATTCAGATGTGCTTTCTATGGTTTTGTTGTTTTGTTTTTCCTTATTGCTCAGTTATCTGCTTTAGGGGAAGGTATCATTGTCAGGATTCAAACAAAAATAAAATTATAAATACTGCAAGCACGCTTGTGCTAGGTCTGTTTATGGCACTTGTGCTTCCAACCCTCTTTTAATTTCCTCAGTTGGATATTTTTCTTCTTCCTCACAAAAATCAAAGCTGCCTTCTTTTCCTGCCTTTTCTTTTAAATGGATTTTGAAAGAGTGGTGTAATTCAGCTTTCCTATTCCTTTGCTTGAGTTTGGTTATTTGCTGCTGTGCAGAAAATATGGACTGGGATCATTACTTGGGCTGCCCAGGTTGCCCCTCCTACCTTACAAAGTAACCTTTTTAAGTCTATCTTTTGGTTTTCTAGTTTGTTTCGGGTTCTTGGGGAGGGAGGGGAGGGGTAGGTTTGGCTGTGGGTTTTTTCACTCTCCACTGTATTGTATTTCGGTTGTCGAACCTTTTTTCCCCCCTCCTTCTTCTTTTTCTCTTTCTTTTTTCTTTTTTCCTCCCTCAAGGGTTTTCTCTGGGAAAAGTTTTCTGGGCTTCCATCCAGCCAGTGTCACAATTCACAGCTGTACTGTTTGATTCAAGTACTTCAAGCTGCCAGTGAGGTAGAGCCAAATGAGATTAAGGGCTTTTTTATTAAAGCAAGCACCCGCATGTGCTGGTATGGTTAAGGCTACGTCAGGCGTTCCAATATGAACCCCAATTTCTGGAGACCTTTAGTTCTCAAACATAAAATATTTATGCCAGGCTGAAATCTGACCTAGATGTACTCATCTGGGAGGAGCTGTAACTCTTTGGAAAGAAATGGTTTGGCTTTTATTAAGTTACAGCTTCAAGAAAGGAAAATGTACTGATTTCAGGATAAGCAGCTAAAAAAACCACCAACACCGAGAGAGATAGCTATGTATGTTAAAAAAAGCAACAGGCATAAACTAAATAAGATATTTTAAATGAAGTCGCGGTGAATTTTAAGGGAAGCATGCTTTAGGTAGCAAGAGATTCATCTCTTAGCTTCCTTCTCTGGCACATGATGAATTTGAACCCTCCGTGCTGGTCAAACGCTGATACTCCCAGCACTGCCTGGCCCATTGCCGGCAGCAGGGCATCGCCTGCAGCACTTCTGCTGTTAGTCCCTGCCTTCCCAGTTCTGCCTGCTGCACCCCAAATGTCACCTCTGAGGCCCAATCACACTGCCCAGCGATTTAAATTTTTTTTTTTTCTGTTGGGATCAATCATGCAGAATTGGTGATATGATACAAAATACCACTGTTTCTTTTGATTTCTGATGTGAGTCAAAATCTGAACCCACACTTCCAGAGAGAAATGCATTTTTAAGCTCCCTTTCCTTTCAAAAAACACTCAAATTAAAACAGTTCTTTTTATACTGATTCTTATCTTTTGTGTCAACATTTGTGAAGATAAATTAATTGATATTTTAAACATAAACATACATGTGTCTATGGAAAACATGTTATGCTGTAGTAGAGCTGATCAAAAACATTTTAAAAAAAAGGAAGAAAATGAGAAGCTTTACAGAAAAAAAAAAAAACAAATCACCACTATAAATTTTTTTCTATAACTTTGGGCCAACTATAAAGTGGATCAGAAGGTTTTGAAGGTTATTGACATTTCAAATTTTGAAATGCTCACACAGAAGTAGACTTTTCCAATATTAGGTCACTCTTTCTTTTTCCTTTTTGTCCAGCTGTGTTACTAAGCATCACGTGTGCCTTGATAAAGCCTCTGCACACACACTGACAGAGACAACCCTTCATCCTTTCAAGACAGAGGTGCTTTTATATAAACATATGTCTAGGATGGCACTGTGGTTGGCAGTGAGAGCTTTAATTCTCTGTCCAGGAGCCGACAAGACAGCTACAGCTCTGTGTTCGCACCCAAGGGGCCATTTCAGGAGAGGGGTTTACCTGGATTCAGGTGTAAGGATTAACTTCAGCTGAAGAAAATAAAAGCAAAACCAACTCCTGAGAGTAATTTCTTATGAATTGGGCCATTTTTTATTTCAAATCTCCCCTTTTGGTATAAAATAAATCACTATCTGGGAAGAAACAAATAGAAAATTTGGAGGGATTTTTATTTACTGTTGAGTTCTTTAATTTCTTTTAGAGGATTTGTAGTTCCCCAAGATGTTTCATTTTGGTTTAGTGGTAGACCATGTAACCCTGAAGTTGCTAATCCAGCTTTAGTTTACCTGTCACAGTGCGACAGCACTGTATCAAATGCCAGCCTCCCCTTGGACCATATGTTTTAATTAATTTTGTATCATAACTGACACTGTAAATACTGTATGTCAGTCTGTATGTCACTGTCCTACCATTTTTAAGAGAGGAATTTAGGAGAGGGAAGGAAGGGAGAGTAGAGCTAAACCTGTAATAAGTCTGACATGTTTGCATAATTGCAATATAATGCGGTTGTTCAGCAAGTCCTCCTGGTCAGGCATTTTTTTGCCATTTCCTGGATTTTTCACTTGTAACCTAATGGTATCAAGATACAAATACCCACATCCTCATCTCTGCTGCTCATGTAATCTTAGCAGTGATTTGAGACTTAAATGCTGAGAGACTGCTTAAGTCTACAAGACTCTGAAATCAAAGGCAGCAACATTAATATTCTGTGCAAATGTGAAGAAGCCATGAAAGCTTTGTTTGTTGCTAAAGAAACCAACTAAATCAAACAAGTTGAAGAAAACAAAGACTTGTATAATTGTTTTAATTAAAACTGCTGCTTATTCCAGTAAAACTGCAGCACAGTTGCGCTCTCCAAATATCTCCTGCTTTAGACTTGCATACTCAAAAACTATTCTTAAAAAGTGAAATGAAACATTGCCAGCCATTTTCCAGTCCCCTCTGACACAAAAGCTCCTAAGCAAATTGCAAGAAACCCATGAAAACTTTGTGATGTTTACTTCAGATTTTATCCAAGAGGAATTTATGGAACTCGCCATGGAACTCCAAAAGCATGTTATCTCAAATGAAATGTAATGCTGCTTAAATCTTCAAAGAACATCATGGCATTTAGCCATAAAACTCGCTGTGACTTTAGACATTCAAAAACAGCATTAATGCCAGGATCAGACTGCCCTATATGGTTATTTTAAGTCTTCAGGGACACAAGCATGCTTTCCTGAGTCTGGTCCTTCTATACATTCAGTCTCCAGTAAAAGTTAGAGCAGCCTAGCAACTGTTCTGCCTTTCACTAGCTGCCAAGCTCCTTCACCTCTTCCCACCACACAAGGTGATTTTGGCATCTCAAAATAAGTCAGATACAGAAGGGATCTTCTTCCAGCTTCTGGAACCAGTCCAAGCCTCTGCTTCTTAATGCAAAGTATGAATGATACAAATACATCTCAATTTTAATTGAAGGAGAATGTCTGACCTTTCTACAAAATAGTATCACATGAGGTTCCTGTATTTCTTGTGACCTTTCCAATGCTCATAAGGCTTTTAAGCATGCAAGTTCAGCTTAAATTTGAAATCTTTTGTCTTCCTCAAGTATAGATTGGCTTCCACTGCAAAATTTGGGCCCACATTTCACTGTTAGTATATGAAGCCAGCGTGTTGTCACTGTGTGGTACAGAGGCAGTTATAAAATCTGAACCACACTTACTTTCTCCTCCCAAATAATCTGTTCAGATACTGCAGTTTGGCTTGAGCCTGTCTTTTATCTTCTTTACTCAGCACTCTGAGAGCTCTTTATCTTCACCAATACTTGGATTTGTGTAAGTGTATGTTGGGAACCATTTTTTGTATATATTAATTTATGTTATTTCAAAGACCTTCTTTTTTTCAAGATTCCTTAGCATTAGCATTTGTAAGCTTGGGGCAGGGAGGAGGGCTAACTATTAGAAATATCCTACAGGAAGTCATAATTTATCAATGAAAGACTTGAAATTTTCTTCTGAACATATGTCTTGTTGAGCTCTTTGGAGGCTGTAAAGGACCTTATAGTAACAACTCTCTTTTATTCTTTTCTTTCTTTCTTTTTTCTTTTCCAGTGACTGGATAACTGAAATAATTTGAAGTCTGTTTTTACTAGAACCTGATCACCACCTGTTTGAGTGAAGAAACTGAGGACTGTTTGAAAGTAATGCCTTTGGCAACACATCTTGCTCAGACTGTCTCACATCTTCATCTTATCATATAAAAGGCTTTTCCAAGCGTTGCCTGAGAACAGTGAAAACCTCATTATGAGCTGAAAACTGTTTGGGATTTCAATGCTGATAATGAAATCCTATTTATGGAATTGCTGAATACACAGATAAAGGCTAAAAAGCAACAGTCTACTAGACAAAATAATAGTTCAAGGGAAAAGGAGTAATGTAATTACATCATTCCTATTTTATAATGGCCTTTTCCTTCCATGTACAAATTGAAAAAGAGTCAAAGAACCATGAGATACAATTGTTTCTGGCATCTTCCAACCTGATTTCAGAACTTACATGGGTTTCCTGTGTCCAGTTAACATTCTGGTAGTACACAAACGCCGCGATCAGACAGTGCCGAAGATGTGGAAGCATTTTTCTTCTCAACAGCCTTTAGGCTCATGTAATAAAAGGTGTGAAGCCCCACCAGAGAAGGAAGGAAGGAAAAAGTAAGTAGGGATCAAGAACTTCCCATCATTTTCTAAAAGCCAGGCTAGGTCTTCTCATGAGTATTGTTGTCTCCGAACTGTTAACAGAGATATATGTATGGCAAATATAGCCTTGCCTGACTAAAACCATCAGAGACATGCAAAGCCAAGACATGTTTAACAGGAAGATGTGTGTTGTAGGGGAAGAATGGCTATACAGTTTCCTAACTCTCTACTTCATTACTTGCTTTTATTCCACTGAAATCAGTAATCATGTCAGAATAGAGCTAGTGAAATATGATGGGAAATAAGGCCCTTTAATATAAGCCTCTCTGCCTGTCTGTCCTTTTATATGGCACCTCCCAACATAGTGTCTGAGTGCAAAGTTCTTCACCCTCATCTGATTTAAAACTTAAAATGGATGCTGTGAAGACCTATCGTCCGTAGTAAACTGCTCGAGATGAATCAGCTGTTCAGATTAGCCTCACAGGAATGATAATGGGGTTCTCTGTTCACAGCTGAGTTATTTAAACTGTCTGATTTGGTCCACAGCTTCCTTGGACATTAATAGGTTGACTGCTATGTCGCTGAACTTAGTGCATGAAAGGTCAGCCTTTGAAAAGCTAAATAAGGTAAGTGCAAACTGAAGCATGTTCCAGGCGATACTGTGTACTCTAAATGCACTTGAAACCCCTAAGAATCACTGCTGCTCCTTAGCATTTTTCCATATCTGATTTCAAAGTGGTAGATCCTAGGATCAATACTTTGATTTTGATCTCTCCTCCACCAGGAGATTCAGGGGGTTGCTCACATGTTATAAACATATGCTCCTCCTGATGCATCTTGAGTAAAGTGGATTGAAAACTTCTTAGAAGATAGCTTTTCATCAGCAAATGCTGACTTAGATGAATTTGAAAGGTTTCTCAGGACTGTAGGAATTTTGCTGAAATTGCTGAGAAGCAGCCTTATCAGGTGGGGACACTTTTCTTTAGTAAAGATGGAATGCTTCATTTGACTTTTGTTTGATTATATTGTACATTCTAACATAATATTGTGCACACCTTGAAGTGATTGAGTCAAAATGAAGAATTTGAACAGTATCAAGATGAAATGTTTTCAACTGTCCCAAAACAAAAACATTTCAGTTAAGGTAGCTTTGATGATCTCTACATTACAGCAATTTCATTTTTGTGGTGTCATTTAGATTATTATTTTACTCCTGTTAAAAAAAAAAAAAGGCAAATTTTGGCATGCTGATATTTCCTCCAGAACCAGCAGCCGTCCTTTTCCGCAGCCCATGAGAGTGATTGGAAAAGTCACAGTAAGAGCATCTCTCTTTCTCTTCCCCAAGCTCTCTCTTTGTTGTGGGACCATGGTGGAGGGGAGAGGAGGGAGAAGGATAAGAGTTAGGTTTATCATCTATAAATAGAGACAATCCTTCACACTCACTTTCTTGAGTAGTCTTAGAGCACTGGGAGAAAGAAGAACAAATAAATCTAAAAAATGCTGGGAAAGTTCTGTACATTTCAGGAACGTTCCACAGTAAAAATTGGTTCTGGCAGTTGAAGTTTAGAGGCTTATTCTTTCAAAAGGCACCATCAATTAGTTTCTCAACTTTAATTCTGTCCTGTGTCTACCAGCTAGAAAGCTTGTTGAGCAATAAGCATAAATGTTTGTAGAATATAAATCATTGCACATGACTAGTTCACCATCCATGGAAAGCATTACTACTTGTTTTCTACTTACGTGGTTGTACAGTTACTGCAATTTCCTTATGCAGTAACTGCTAACTACTAGGCAAAGTCAGAACCTTGGTTCAGGCCTACATTTTTAGACTATGGGAGTTATAAGCTGAAAGGTGTTGGGACTTTTAGCAAAGAAGGGTTGTCATCACACTTTGACCTGAAATGGAATAAAACTGTCCATTGCTAAGGGACCTAATAGCAAAGCTGTCAACATTACTCAAAAATATTTTTAAAAGAATTGTCTTATAAGGGCTTTACCATATTGGATTTCTTCTTGCTTGTTTTTTTTTCCCATAGGTGAAGAGGATGTGGAAAATATACCATATATGGAAAACTATATTAAAGGATCATTTTGTGAGAGGTAAGCAAATAGGCTGTGCTGGTGATGATTAAAAACAGTCCAATCTTATGTAAAAAAGGATAATAAAAATCCTGTCCTCTAAACCAACAAGCAAGTAATGCCTAAGCCAGGAAGCTCGAAATCAGCAAAATAAACCTTATTCCAAAAGCTGGATTTGGTTATTAATTGACTGATTTCCTACCAATAAGAGCACGCTTTCAGGCTGGTGAGCTTGATGAGAGGTACTTGAAAGCCCAAACTGAACAAGCATGTGAAATATTTAAGGCCACATTTTTATATTTATTAAAAACAGCCTAAATAATTAAACTAGTTGATTCACTAGTGGCTTTCAGGCTCATGCCCAGAGTGAAAGGTCATGACCTGACATACCATGGCCCCACTTGGTACCGATGATTGACAGGAAAAGGAAATAAGTTGATATCTTTCACGTGGGAATCACAGCTTGTAGCAACTATGAGCAAGTGGGCTATTTGGACTTTGTGGGAAAAGTTAATTGTGTTATTATTCAAAATCTTCGTTCCCAAAGTTGGTTCGATGGTGATTTATTTACTTATGTGATAAAACAGCTGTGTACTGTAATAAAATACAGGTCACTTGCTGATGTTTAATGCACAAAAGTGGGGATATGTTTGGTTTCTTTTACTTTGAACTTACATTCATGCTAGGCAGCAGGGATGACTTTGAATTGTTAGGAATTTTCTGTTAGTGTATTGGAAATAATTAATGTTCTCATCATACTATATATTCTTCCGTGCTTAGTTATGGGGAATGAGGAAGGCACCATACACTGAAATATGAGCGCCTCTCCACCATATGCTTTCATTATTTCTTTATAATGATAAAAAGGGGCTGCATTCAGTGCCAGACAATGTCATGGCCCCAGAGATTTCAGTGGTCTGCAGAAAAAAGGAGAAAAAAGCATTTATGATATGAATGAGGATTTGAAATGGCTTTTTAAAAAAGACCTAAGATCCACTTTCACCCTGAATTCTGAAATCACTTGAAAGATGTCTAGATGCAAGGGAGTTTGAAGAATAGCAACTTTCCACCAGGCTGTGTTTTATATGCAGTATCACTGCCATCTTGGCCATGCTTTGTTACAAGGTCACATAATTGTACCAAGCAATAGGGCACAGTCTAACTTTACGTATTGTCTGATTTGTTCTAGCAATGAACCCTGTCATCTTTATCCAGAGTACATATTCTTTATCCCAGTCATTTACAAGTTAGCTAACCGATGCACTTTCTGTTTATCGCTCTGAGGTGAGAAGTACAGTGGATATAGTATCAGCTGGCCTGTTATTGTGCCTTTCTGCTCATTCCCCAAAGCCTGAAGTGTGGGGACAGTGTGAACTGCACTGGGGTGCAGCTCCATACCATACTCCAGGTATTTTCTACGGTTTTGCAGAAATGCCATGCACTGCCAGTTCCTGCAGTGTTGTGTTGTTTACTGGTATATGGACTGTTAGATGATAATGGTCCCATTAAAAGTCCCATTAAAGTCAAAAGTAGTTTTACCCCAGAACACGGGTCCCATTGTGGGGAAGGATTGCACATTTCAGCTCTGTGTGGCACAATAGCTTGGTTGATGTAGCAGTCAGTCCTGGCATTTTCCTCAGACTATCTCCAGTCTAATTTCTTTTCCTAGTCTTTCTTCATATCTTATTCTCAATACAGAGGAAAGCATCTCTGCTCAGGAAGCTGTGGAAACTCTACCACTTGTAGCACATTATCTAGGAGAATTTTAAGCCTTAAAATAATCTGATTTTAACACCAATAAACAAGCCCAGTTACACCATAAATCAAGATAAAGGTTGCTTCACGCAGTGTAAGAGCTGGTGGTATTTCTCTTGCATTGTTTTGATGTCATTCCTTCATATTAGACATTGGGCAATAGTGCATGATATTTTAGAAATAGTATAGACTACAGATCCTGCCACAGGAGTACAGGTCTGTGATGAGTAAATTATAGTTACTGGCTGAGAAGGAGAAATGAAATCAAGAAAAATGGGTCCAGGGGCAGTAACATACTCCAAATTGAAGATCTTTCTGGAGCAACACCAATCTACTTCCTCTGAACATTTCAGCAGAAGGGGGAGCTACCCAGGATACCAGCTTTTTTTCAGCAAAAAAGGTATGTACATCCTGTACCTATCTGTCCAGAAAGGAAAAGGCCATGATTAACCCAAACCCAGCTATTTTCTAGAATTTATTCAATTACAAAACTACTGAAAGACTACAAACTAGAGACCACAGGTATCACCAAAGCTGTCACTGAAGTACCAGCTGCAGATATGTGGAAATTTGTCCACTGGGTTAGAGGCTACAGTTTGACCTTGCATAGCCCATGAAAGTGTTTAAAAATTGTGATGACTTTGGTTTATGACTGATTTTGGCTAGATTCAGCCTGAATATCAAGAGGCAAAAGGCTCTCTATCCCATGCCAATTCTCTGGTCTTTCCATTCCACCTCCCCACCTCCAGGCTTTCTGTTTCAGCAGCTCCCTGAAGTGAGCACCATGACTGTGAATCTAGAAGTGAAGAAGCCCACGCTCTTCAGAAAAGAGCAGTTATTCTTAGCTTTGTTTTGCTGATGTTTTTCTTTCTTTTTCTTCTTTTTTAAAGAAAACAGAAAGCCTGCCAAAATTTGGGCTCTTTGATGTGCTTTGGAAAGGAAAACAATGCTATCTATCCAAGCCCTCTGAAAGGAACAAAAATATGTCATTTTAAGGCATGAATTACTTGAGAGGAACAATCAATACATTTCACAATTAAAGTAAAGAATTTTTGAATGTTTTGCTGGAAATTTTTTACTAAGAAATTTTCAGAGGCATTTGCCTGTTTCAGTGAAACTTTCTTTGAGAAAACTTCCTGAATTGTATGGTAGGTGAAAGGCAGAAGAGGGAAGAAAGAAGAAAAACTGCTATTAGCTGTAGAATATGTAATAATCTAATAATATCCTTAGGAAATATCCAAGACCCCATTCAAGCTTTTCTTCTGTCAATTTGGATTGAGTATGTGAACCTGCCTCATCCATTTTACTTATCCTACCTTAGGATGAGGGAAAAAAAATCATAAAAGCGGTATCTGTTCTGTTTTGTTTGTTTGTTGATTCAGCTTTTAGTGGAGACATTGCTTTATAAAACTCTTCAGCTGTAAATGAGCCCCTGACTTCATTGTCTCATAGTTCTGAAATTTGTTTAAAATGGAAGCATCCCAGGTTGGAATCTTTGTCCTGTAAATATAGGGAAGCTTTTAAGCCTCAATCATAGGAAGTCATAACTGAATAACTAAACTTCTGTTTGGCCTCTCTTTTTAAGGTTGCTCTTCCATCACCCCAACAAATCTTGAAAGAGTTGATTTATGCAATGAGAGTTTTTGACATTTTTATTAAGTCCAGGCACTTAATAAAGACATTCTTTCTACAGTGTGATTAAACTGATGTAAAGAAGCACTTGTGTTATTTCTCTCCTTTTATTGAAGATTTTTACAGATTTCCTTTTTTACCTTCCTGTGACACTGCCTGTTGCATCATTTACACTATGTGCTCTCACTTTCCACTGCAGTGGATCTATGGGAAATGCTTGTACTTGCACAATTTAGCTTTAGAGAGATTTCTATTTATAGCTAGTATTTTCCGTCCAGTATTTTCAAAGAAAAATGAGTAGAAATTAGACACACACTGCAAATGACAGGGATCGTTGCTTGAGGTTTATATGAAGATGTTTGTTCTATCATTGTCTATGCTGCACTGACTCCATGGATTAAGATGGTTTACTTTGAAAGATCACTCCTTACCTCAAGTTCAGACTACTTACTGTTAGAAAGATAAAGAAGCCTGACTTTCAGAAGAAAGGTATTTATTGCTTGAAGGTTTCTTAGTTTGAGTATCTAAAAAATTGAGAATTCTACAACCTCTAATCGCCTTGTGAAAGTCCAGGCCAGGATTTCAGACTTTGAGGATAGCAAGCAAATGCCTTAAATTAGAGGTTTCAATTAGAGAATATTAAATTCTCTTCTGTAACAGGAGATGGTTTAGGAGAAATGGGAATAGCCAGGTGGGAGTAATTGGTTTTGGAAGAGTTCTATGTGGGAGCTCTGCCCAGCACTTTCTTTTATTATGCCTGTTTTCCTTCCACAGCTCAGGAAAACTCATATTCATGCACACTCTTACACTTCACTGGGATTCCCTGACTCGGAGACTGTCAGCATCAGCTTATTATACAAGCCCTTTGTTTTATCCTATACAATACATCTCGCTATATGCAATTTGGCCTCTTAACCTGCCGTGAAATATTTCAAGGGCTTGTTGCTGGAAGACGTGTCTCTCTTTGCTATGATTTGTGCAGCCATGGCTGCATTTTCATGACGGCTTATAATGATTCGTGGTGGGTTGCAATACAATGAACTCATGCTGCAGAACAGCACACTGAAAAAGATCTTTCAAATTATTGTTCCGGTGCAAAAGGTGCCCAATCACCTTCCACCTGCGGATTAGTTGGTTGCTATAGGAACGCACTGTAGCTTTTCAGTGCTGCGCTACTGTAGTGCCCAGATTACTGACTCTGACAAACACAATAGGGGAAAAGAATCACGGGTTATTAGTGCTGATGATGATGTGATGTTATAAACCTAGGGTGGCATAGAGTGGATGAATAGAGCAAGAGCCTTGAAACGCAAAGGACAGGAGGAGGAGAGGGAGCAGAGTGAAGTGGAGCTAAAGTCATCACTACGGAAATGTTGTCTTTGATCTTATTTTCCACTCTGAATAGATATTTTCATAATATAATGCCAAATGCAAGCAATACTGTAACTGATGGCAGAGCCACTGGTCATGTCTTTGTGTTAGTAGGGGGCTACCCCTCCTCCCTTCTCTTTTCTTCCAGTGAGTACTGAAATCTGAACCTTTTCATTCCTGCAGGATTAACTCTGACCAAGGTCAGAGCAACTAGTCACCAGTATTCTTCATGGGAGAGTCAGGCCTCCTGCATCCCTGGGAAATATCACCTGCAATATCCACCTATGCACAGGACTTCAACAGGGAATTTTGCAGCATCAGAAATGTGTGGTGAATAGCTGAGATCAGATCTCTGTCTACTTTGGTGGCCATAACTGAGACGCAGAAGTTTACGCTACTGAGCACCCTCCTGCAGAGCAAGCTACCTGCACGCTTTGTAGGGGAGAAATAACTGCTTGCAGCTCTGATTTGTAGATGGGCTAAAGTTCCCAGAAATAGTTTTGTTACCACTTGTGCTCGGGCAGGGTGAAGCAAAGGAATAAAATATATCCTTGTCCATTGCTTGTGTGCCTTGAGCAAAACAAGCTGTGTTTAGTCACAAGTTCACCAGATGGTACTCTGGGGGTTATTGCTGTTATATTACATTACTGCAATATATTAGACAAGGCGCAGTGATTCATTCTCTCTCCTCATTGCTTTAGGAGGCTCTGTTTCTCTCCCGATGGAAGCACAGCTGACCCTGCTGCTCATGACCCTTGAGACCCATGTAGGCTCCCTGTTGGTGCATGTAGGTCTCTCTCAAGGACAGTCAGGAAGGCTGGTTGAATAACAGCACCAGACATTACAGAGAGACGTGGCTTGCATTCATCTCTGTTGGCCAGAGAAGCATATGCTTCAGTGACTCCACTTTCTGATTAGCCAGCTGATTTGTAACAATTTTTTTCAACCCTGACTGCCTCCTCCCTCCTTCTGTACTCCTACTTGACTTGTTTTGCCTTCGCATTGGGCCCTCCTCAGCCTCACAATTGGACCCATGTGACCATCTAAGCTGGGAAATGGCATTGGTCAACCACTTGCTCACAAAATGAATGGAAGTACAGAGTTTGAACTATACTTTTAGAGCACAGGAACTATCAAAATACCACAGAGAGGCATTGTTTTCCCCCACTGCTGCTACTCTGTAGGCTGAAACCCTTAGTCGAGTGAATTATGTGCTGACCGACACCTAACAACCCATACTGGATTGATGCCACATATGCATGCAGGGCATAGGTGCTGCTGTTGGTCAGCTGGACTGCCCCTGGGACCATCTGGCACCCCTCTTTGGCCTCCCTCTCTCCACCATTATGTTTACTGACCAGCTGCTTTTTCTCATTGCCACTGACAAAGCTGCTCAAGCCACTGTTTCCCCTTGCTACCAGAGGAGACAAAGAAATACTACAGCCTTTCACCCTCTCCCAGTGGCCTTGAGCTTCTGGTGCCCTGAGGCACTGTCCTGGTTCTCAGGTTGCCTTCTGCTCTTCACCACTGTTCTTATGGTAGCTAGGACGCTGACATTAGCTTCCCCAGTGCCTTCTTGCTCTCCCTAGCAGCAAGCCCAAGATTATCTATTCCACTTCCACAAATTAATGAATCCATAAGCAATACAAGGAGTGACAAAACTTATTTCAGTTTTGCCTGAGGCATCTAAGAAAGTGATGAAACAGGTTGGTCTGAACATGCTTGGAGCAGAACTTTGCCACAGGTGTTACTGTAATTTCAGGCAACTCGACAACTGCAAATTGGACCCTCTGTCCCTTAGATTATGCTTTTCATTTCATGATCCTCTGGAGGAAAATTAATTTCCCAGGCTGAGCTCCTGTCTGCAAATTTAGAGGGACAGGACAGACTCTGCCTGTATAGTTTTAAATGGGGACTTACAATGGAAATGGAGAGAGACACCTAACCAGGAAAGTATGACAATGTAGCTCCAATAAGATAATGGGAAAATCTTCCATTACTATAGTCCTATGTATATATGACCTTAGCAACGCCCAGGACTGCTATGGGAGCAACAGTGCAACACTCCCGTTATGCCTTATTTTTTTATCAACAATGTTCTCCTTCACTTTGACGTCAGCTTCAAGATTGCTTGCTGTGATGTGCTGCACCTTTCATATTTTCTTTCCAGTCATAATATTGCTTCAGTCGTAACCTCAGCACTTTGAGGAATAATTGTCCCTGACAAGGGGGTGAATCACTGGCAGAGAGTTGATAAGCATTACATACAGATGACAGAAGTCAGGACATATCGGATTACTGCTGTGAATATAATAAAAGAGAGCCTAAACACTTTGGCAGCTCAAAGACAAGCCATTTCATAACTCTCTAGTGGGGCTATTATCTTCCATTTACTGCCACTGATAACCAGGTTGCAACTGTCTCCCTAGGATCTAGTTACAATTCACTTAACACTTAGAGGACCAGACATATTGGAGGACACTCAGATGAGGATAATTTCTTAAAGATCATTTATTCTTAAATTTTTATCTTCCTTGCTCCCCTCCTTATAGTGCGATAAGAACCTAAATCAGGAAGCTTTGAACTTCCTTCGGGAAAGGAGAGTTCATGGTCATCTTCCCTTTAATCTTTTACTCCTGAGTTTCTTTTGAAGCCAGTCATTCGTATCCAGCTGAATAAGTGACAAGCAGCTTTCCACCTCTCTTTACTCTTGTAATGCATGCACCTAGACCTAAAAACTTGTTCTAATACTGACTCCATTAAGTTTACATGTAGGTGTTATGGTTTTATTTTTGTAGCCAGGAAGGAGCACCTGACCTTACAAATCAGGGGGTATTGGTGTGTATCAGTAGCAGATAATTTACAGCAGTGCCAATTACAGTCCACATTGACAGAATCTGGATACAGATGATATTTATATGCACTGTGTGATATTTTGTTTCCAAACCTCCATGCCTAAGATGAGTTTAACACTTCAGGCTCTTACATATCAAAGTTCTCTATTTTAGGCTAAAGAAAAAAAGAATTATTGTGCTATGGCAGAAACCTGGCAAATGACCAGTGAGTCTCCTTTACTATCCAACATACCATGGAGAAATATTTATCAAGCTTAGGGATGAAACCCTCTCTGTGTGAAATGAAACTCTATATTCTGCAAAATTTTTCTCCTGAAGCAATACCATGAGCAGCAAATGTGAACTCTGGTCAGCTTTCCACATATGAGGTGTTTTTAGATGCAAGACAAAAGCTGTTTCACTCTTTCTCAGGCTGAAGATACATACATACATCTGTAGATTGGGAGCCTTATTTTGTAAGTTTGGCCATGTAAATCCATACCTGGATTCTAGTCTGCCAGAGCAACCTTCACAGCCACTGGGTGAAGAATATCTTTGCCAAAGATGGGTCAGGAGGATGGGAGGGCTTTTGAGACCAAGTGCTATTGGCAACTCCAGGGGGCACATTTATAAATGTATTCCTAGTCCCCATGTAAAAATATTCTCTTTACATTCCCGTCACTGGAAGCTCTGCAAAGAAATCTCTCTACTCTCTACATGTGTTTGAATAGCCATATTTAATGAACGAGTAACTAAAATATCCTTTCTCCTCTACTACTCACGCCTTTATCCCCCAGTGCAAACTTTATGTCTTAGCTGGCCAAAATTAGGTCCTACTCTTTTATATAAACTAACACAAATATATTTGGAGATAAATTGAACCGGCCTTTCTTAAACTAAAAATAATAAGTGATGCTTATAGTTGCCTTTTCAGTATGATTTGCATCCCTGCTTGATTTTTGATGGCACAAGTCCTCTTCTGCTACAGAGAACCAATAAAAGACAGCAGCAATTAAGGAGGGAGGAGAAAAGTTCAGTCATTGTTGAAACAGCAATTCCAAGTGGTTTCTTTTCAGGACTTCTGGATCTTAGCACTAACTTCCTAGCAGCCAGGGAAGGCCAGTTGAATACCTTTCTGCCCTGCTTTATCCATCTGTAAAATAAGGGTGATCAATCTTACCTGCTCGACAATTTTGTCACATGGTGCAACCAAGTAATATCTGTAAATTGCTTTAAGATGTTGAGATTAAGGGAATGATGGAAGTGCCAAGTGTTGTTGTTGTTATTGTATTAACAATGTTGGCTGTTTTCACTGTTCATATGGTAGCCTGGCTGGAATTGGGCAGGAAGCCCAATAATACCAGCAACCAACAAGAAACTAAAATAAAATGTTTTACTTAATGAGAGCCTCTGTTTAATCAGAAGCCTGTGTAATTATGTCACAGAGGGCTAAGGATCTAATGTTTTCCTAATACATTTGCTTTTAAAGGGACGATTAACCCTGCATATTTCAAGATGATAAGCTGCTGCTTTGTTCAGTTCCAGATATTTTTTTTTCTGCATTCCCTAGTGGGTCCAGAGAGCACCTGAGAGTCAGAGGATTTTTCTTAATTGCACAATAACTATCTTGTATGTCTGATGCTGGAGTATTTTCTAAAGACACAGGTTATTAGTCCTGGGTTGGATGGGTTTGCAAGAGAATGCAGATGCTGAATTTATTCTACTTTGGCTCCTCTGAGCCATGGCATACATTACAGAAAGCCCTCAGTATGTCTGCCTTAAACAGTCAATATTCTTAGAAGGCAGTTTGGCCAGGAAGAAGGAATAAAACTACACCTTACCTTGGATCAAAGAAATCCTGTTTTAAATAATAAAGATTGCTTTCAGTTTACTTCTAAAAGGTATGTTTCTACGCACATTTTACAATATCTGTGTACACGTCTGTCCAGTTAGTACTTTTCAAATGTTTTGAAGAGAATAAAGAGCAAAAAATACTCTTTAGCTTCTGAAGACAGCCATCTTAAGAGACACTAAACATCACTCTATATTGAGATTCCAGGGAACATATTTATGCTGTAAGATATGGAGGGAGTGGTTTGATGTCATATACGTGAGATTCTCTGATCTACCCCTCTGTGAAGAGGTTAGATAAACCACATTATGTTCACACTTTATAGATGTTTCATCATCTCCGTTTTTAAAGGTCTCAACTGAAGATCCCATGGGCTCTCGGGGGAACTTATCTCAGCACTTTGCCAGTAAGAACATTTTCCAATATTAAGCAGTCTCTTCCATGTCATGTTTTGGTTTGCCACAATGAGGATGGAAGACACATTATTGCCTTCCCTTTCCTCTAGTAGATAGCCCCATTCATGAACATTATGTGTTAACAGTGAGATGACATTTACTGGGTGTTTGTTCAAACTCTTTCAAAGCATATTTTGTGTTTGTGTTTAGGTGTGAGAATGGTGAGAATGAGATACTTTTTCCATATAGTATGGTAGTCCTACATATTCCTTGACTGCTGTAAATTGCAATTATCTCCTATTTGAAGCAAAAAAGCTTCACCTCCTTTTATACCAGCTATCATCCAATGGGAATTTGGTAGGAAGGAAAGAGTTAATAATATCATTATCAGGTCACCAACTTTGAAAGGCTCTTCCACTTTGAAAACCATTTTCTTAATTATTTTAAGTTAACACTTAAATGCATAGAAAAAAATCACGTGTAATCTGAAACCCCAGACATGGGGACAGGACTGGATTGAGATAACATTAAAGATTTTATTGCTGTTACATTATAAATTATTTCTATTATGATGGCCCTATGGGTATTACATTCTGTCAGTTCGCTTTCACTGTTACATCACTTAATGTTATTAACACACTTTAGGGTATAACATTACAGTTTTATTGTGGAAACCTTAAACACTTACATCCAAAGTACTGAATCAAGTTATTATCTTAGCTGACCAGATCGGGTCTATTATCATTTTATCACTCATAAAAACCTGTGATTCAATTTGATTTAACACTTGAGGAAAAATCATGGCTTATATATGCTTAAACCTAGTTGCAATATTAATACAAAGCAGGACATGGATGACTTCATTTTATTAAAGCTGAGGTAGCCCTGGGAACTGCATTTATGATCTTTACACCACACAAGAAATTTGATCTGACCTGTTGCCATTTGTGATTCACTAGTAAACTGATAAGATTTTCTTACCAACATATTAAAGAATTGTGAACATTTTACCTTTCTTAATGCATTCATTATACACTCAGAAACCATATACTGATCACAGTGTGCTTACCAAGGAAAAAGATATCTGTCCCTGTCTTGGAGTCTTGCCTTGTAGACTGGAAAAATGTTGCACTTTGAAAGGTGATATGTGCTCCACTGAGTTTAATATTAGAAAACAAAATAGGCCCTTGTTTCTGTGTTTGGCATGTAAACACTTTCCTGTGCAAAACAACTCTGTTGTCTTCTGTATAGGCCAGCAAAGCTCTTTAACACTTGCACAAGGTTTAGAGGCAGGAGAAGTGCCACTGAAGTCACCGATTAGCATTGCATAGACAGCTGGTTATTGGTTTTGGTTTCCTGGTTGAGTCAGAATTACAATACGTTGCTTGGCACTGCCTGAAACCTTTGTTAAGTTATCTATTGTTTCCTTTGAGGAGAAGGCGGAAAACTATGTGAAATTTAAAGTGTCTTTTGGAAATGAAATATCAGGATGCTTTAAATTCTGAAAATGTCAAAATGAAACATTTCATCTTTTTAACTTCAAGGGGAGGAAGAGGAAAAGCAGTGCTGAATGACCTTAGCAAGGAGTTTCGCTCCTGCAGCCCATTTCCCACTGAAGTTGGAGAAAGGAGTTTGCTCAGTCCAACATCCAGCAGTTCACCAATGCAATGGCATTCCCAGGCAGTAGAGTGGATGCACAGAACCAACCGGTCCCGTTCTGGCATGCGCACAAAATCTCCCTAGCAACAAAGATGACAGCTTGGTAACAGCAGCTGCTGCTTAATGGAAAACATTAGAAAAATAACTCATTCTAGATCTACATTCTCTCCTTGCATTTTCATATTTATCACAAAAAAAGTTTTCTAAAAAAACCCCACCATCCAGAACTTTAAAAAGCTTTAAGGCGTGAGGGTCAGACACAGAGCTGTACATTTAAATAAATGAGCTTCAAAAGCTAGGAAAAATGTGACCATGTAATTCTGACACACAAATTTTCCTTTTTAGCCACAGCTATATTGTTTGCAACTTAACAAGTGGGCCTATGTACATGTTGTGGGAGTGGTGTGGATGTGCAATTATTTATTCTTGCATCAAATATGAGGGAAGGCCAAATGTGTGTTAAATTCCAAGTCAGCATTTTTGGTTATTGTTGCTTGAAGTATATCCGTTTCTGCTGAGAGCTGGGCTCACTGGAAAAGAATTAGTATCCTAACAAATGTAGATCACTGTCTCTGGTAAAATCTTCACCCTTTTATTTTTTTTAATAAAAGCAAACACCAAATTTTTTTTTTCTTCCATTGCAAGTGTTCTGAAAAAGTCCAGTGAAGACATAAAGACAACTGTACGTCAGCTTTCCCAGGTAAAAAACAAATCAAAGTAATGTTAGACAGAATCCTAGAATCATAGAACAGTTTGGTCTAGAAGGGACCTTAAAAGTCATCTAGTTCCAACCCCCTGCCATGGCCAGGGACACCTTCCACTAGCCCAGGTTGCCCAAAGCCCCGTCCAACCTGGCCTTGAACCCTTTCAGGGAGGGGGCAGCCACAGCTTCTCTGGACAACCTGTGCCAGGGCCTCACCACCCTCACAGGGAAGAATTCTTTCTAACATCTAATATAAATCTACTCTCTTTGAGTTTAAAGCCATTATCCCTTGTCCTATCACTACATGCCCTTGTAAAAAGTCCCTCCCCATCTTTCCTGTAGCCCCCTTCAGTACTGGAAGGCCACTATAAGGTCTCCCTGGAGCCTTCTCTTCTCCAGGCTGAACAACCCCAACTCTCTCAGCCTGTCCTCACCTGGGAGGTGCTCCAGCCCCCCGAGCATCGTTGTGGCCTCCTCTGGACTCGCTCGGGCAGGTCCATGTCCTTCTTATGTTGAGGGGCCCCAGAGCTGGACACAGCACTGCAGAGGGGATCTCATGAGAGCGGAGTAGAGGGGGAGAATCCCCTCCCTCATCCTGGGAGAAGGCCACACTTCTCTTGATGCAACCCAGGATACAGTTGGCTTTCTGGGCTGTGAGCACACGTTGCCAGGTCATGTGAGCTTCTCATCAGCCAACACCCCCAAGTCCTTCTCCTCAGGGCTGCTCTCAATCCATCATGTGAAATACACAGATTAGGTGGAGATACATTAACTAGTATCATTCATCAGTCTGAAGTGATACAATTTATTACATGATAATAATGGCCATAGTCGTATAAGTAGTAAAGGTAAAATTACATCATGACTTGCATTAGCAGTATGAGATTATATCCTGATTAATGCACAATTAACTTGTCGTGTGTACAAAGCATGTGTTTGTAGGTGGACAGATGGGTTACACTACATCTCGTGCTCACGTATGTAGCATTTATCACTTTCTCCTAACTTTCTCCTATATCTCCAGAAATTAGATGGCTACATCCTCTAAAATCCTGACACCCTGCCAGCTCAATGCAAAGCCACCTAGAGTCAGTATATAACTAAGAGATCCTTGGAGATGAAGACTGGGAAATCTTGAACACATGCATGAATCCTGTTCCTCTCTACAGATTGGGAGCCTTATCCACAGCTCCAGGGAGACATATCGGAGGTGAGAGCAACAACCTTAACTGCTCTTCTGCTGGCAGGCACCAGTCACCTGAATTGTTTTCAGAGTTGTCTATCACAGCTCCTACTCTCAAGAGAAAGCCCCCAACACACTAAATGACTGTGGATGACAAATTCCTTTGCTCCTTTTTCATTCTGATTTTTGCAGGGGAAAATAATTAAGCTACAGGGACAGCTGAGAAGGATTTTTACTTTTAATTGCAATTACGGATGGAGGTGCCTCAACTTCACATGAACTCCTCTTTAGATGCAGAACTGCGTTATTTGTCCATGTGCTGACATTCAGGTTTGCCTACCCATATGCTTCCTCCCTCTGTTTTCTTCCTGCTGAGTTGTGTGTGTGTGTGACTACACATCTGGGTGTATGGAAACACAAAATAGTGAGGTAGTTAACACTGTTGAAGGGAAACAGAGGACATCCAAGTTTTAATCTCTGTTCTATCACAAACTCGGTGTTTGTCCTCGAGAAGCTCATTTTAATTTCTCTTCTCAGCCTGAAGTGGAGGGCAGGGATAATATGTTGTTATACTAGCCTACCTCACACTGTATGTGATATTCAATTAGCTGTTTGAAGCTGTAAATTGCTGAGTGATGATAGAACATAACTTTTCAAAATAAATGGCATCAGATTTTTTTTTTTTGCACACTTTTTAGTACTGAAATCTACCAGAAAGGGTTGGCTGACTTTGATCCTTCCTGTGCTTTATTTTCATGTTTGATGGCTCTTCCTGGTTCCAACACCAAAGGATGGTCATTTTTCAGTGCTTCCAATTTAGAAGCAAAAGCTCATATAATAAGGAAAAATTCTAATCATTTTGTTGTCTTGAAATTTCTTTTCCAGCTGACAATGTTGATTTGCTGATGTGGATATAGGGCACCCAACGTTTGGGAACACACAGATTTTGAGTCCAAATTTTGCACATCTTTAGTGTTCAAGAGATAAAGGGAACCATATTATGTTTTAACTCAACTGTTAGAATATTTTTAAGTTCTCCAGAATTACTTCTGCTGGATAGAATTTAGCAGACTAGAAATATTGTTAAAATCTGCATGGCTACAAAAATAACCTGTTAGCAAATTAATACCTAGTAAATATGCTTGTAACAAACAATCCCAGAACAGATAGTGCAGTTCATCTTTTCCATCTCTGACTTTTTTGATTCTGTGATGATTAGCTAAGCTCATTTTAGATTATATTTCTCCTGTCTAGAGTAGACATTTGACTCTGTTCTGTACAGGGAGTCTATTTTAGTCATTAGGAATTCACTTTATTATGCCCTAGTCTCCCTTTTCAATATATCTTGAGAGATACTGTCAGGAGATGATGCTACAGAAAGCTAGCCAAGACTTCATTTACACAAGTAAAAACGAAAAGTGACATCAGCTTTTATTTGAGATTTAGGTCCTGATAAAACAAAACTCAAGTAAGTTTTTACATTAGCATTAAGCCTGTATTTGAGTGCACACTAGGCCTTAGACTAGCATAGGAGAGACGAGAATCTGGTCTGCTCCCTTTGAAATGTGACTAAAACCTCATGTATTACTAAAAATAAAATCATCCTCTCTCATTCTTCAGGAGCAGTTTGTGTGTCTCTTGAAGTACTTCAAGCTGACACAAGAGAGAGACTTTCAGTTGCACCAGCTGAAATAACTGACTTGTTCTTCACTTGTAAGAGTGATTTAAAATTCAGTGATGTATCAATACTTACACTGGCCATAGGCAAAGGTAGGAGGAAAACAGATAATTTCCTTTGTTGGTAATCTCACTATTGAAAGAATTGTGAAGTCTGAAAATGTTAGTGTAGACTTGGGGCATGTTGAGAATTCAAGCAAAATACTTTGGATTGAAGTAGTTAATTGGCAAGTCTGCAAGTTTAGCATTTCATTGTTAAACCTTTAAATGTAAGTTAAAAAAATGTAATTACATTTAAGACAGATGTCCACTTCAAACCAAGAAATTGAAAAAATATCCCTAAATTAAACCCCCCCAATCATGCCATTCTCTAGATACTGTTTTGAGAGGATAAAAAAAAAAAAAAAAAAAAAAGTCCAATGGATTTTGCATTGCCAAATTGGTATTCTTCCTGAAAAAAAAAGTTTTGTGCCCAACTTTGTCCATGCACGCAATTTTTTTGCTGTTGTTCAGAAGACACAGAAGACATCACAGCTCATAGAAAACCAGCATAATCACTGGCTCACACCTGCATTAATTCCCAAATTACCCTCCCAAGGGCAGCTGGAGCCTTCCCAAAACAGACACAGGTAACTTCTCAATCACAAATACCTGGTTTGCCCTCTGAGTAGTTCCCTACCAAATAAATTAGGGGAAGACACACTGTACAGTTAGCACCAGCTCCACTGTCTGGGAGGGCTAGACACTAACTGCTTAATTCTGCTTTTTGAAATTCCCTCTCAGCCCCAATTATTGACGTCTAGGCAGGAAGCCTGTGAGAGCTTAAGGGATCTGACATCCATGACTAAGACAGTTAATACGCTTTGTCAGAACGCTACTAACGGGAGCCAGGTAGCAGCTCGCCTGTTAGCATTACGGAGCAGAAATTGAAGGGGTTTGGGGTGCATCCTTCAAGCTTCAGGAGCTGCTTTGCAATGTTTTTTGAGCAGAGAGCATGCAAGGCAAACGCAAAAGATTATCCCTCCCTCTTCCAGTCCCATCAGTCCCCAGCCCAGCCTGTAATTTGGCAAGATGAATGAAGTGTTTTCGGAGTGTCATCACTTCTGCCTCTGGCAGATTTGCTTCCCCAGTCTGCCTTTCGCCTTTTGGACCTGTCACTCAGCCCTTTGGCAGAGGGGAGGAGGGGGAGGGAGGAGGAAATCATCTCTTTGCTAATCACCTATCACAAGCAATGAAATCCCGCAGGCTCAGTGCCAGCTAGGTACATTTCAAAGGGAAATGGAGGGGGGCAAAGTGTCAGTCAAGGCAGATACTTATGAAAGATGACAGTTTGCAAATATCTCAATCTTGGACAAGGCTGCTCCAGTGACACAGAGGAGTGTTGCAAAATTGGAAGAGTCAGCAGCCAACATTTATTTCATCAGGACCTGTCCAATCTTCAGCGATCGCTTGACAGTCTGGGGATTGCTGGCACAAGCCAGCCTCTTTCTATTGGTTGCTTTCATATAGTTTGCATGGATCAGTCTAAAGAGTTGTAATAAATATGTAAAGAAGGATAAAAGGAGTGGTTTTGCAGAGCTGCATCCTCAATGGAAGAACTGGCACAAAGCTGCGCTAGCCTTTTTAGCTATGCCAAATAGCAACAGTAGTAATTACACCTCTATTGATTGTTACTACATGGGAACAATGAGATATAGGCCCTCTCTCACTTGTGGAGACCCCCCGCGACTTCCAGCCTCTCCTGATTGCCACCAGCAGCTGCCACAGCAGCGCCCACTTCTCTGAGGAACTTTTCTCCTGCCCGCCCCCAGCCATTGGTGTAGTACAGGAGAGAAGACCCCCAAGGGTGGAGGGTTGTATTGAAAATTTGCTGCTTCTGCAGGAGTCTGGCAAACACTTCAGAAACTCCACAGCTCTGTGTGGTTCCAGGGGTTTGCCCGGCCCTACACTGCCTTTCCCGCCCTCCATGCCCTGAGGTAACACCACCATGGAGGGCGGGGCAGAGCTGCCAGCTGTCAGTAGCTCAGCCAATCAGATGGCTCCAGTACCATCACATGACCAGTGCAAGGGTTTATTTCCTCCCACTGCAGTACTCAGCCCCCTCTTGGAGGCTGTGGGTGCCATTTTGGGCCACGACGGTTGACTCAGACGAGGAAGGGGATTTGTGGCGTGGAACAAGGTGTGTCTCAGGTACTACTGCAGGTGTTTGTACGGCAACTGGGAAGGACAGTCACTGCAGGGAGGGAGGTGGGCAGGTGGTCACAAGGCCCTGGGAAGCAGAGGATTACAGAACCAAGCAGGTAGGAAGGGAAGAAACAGGGTTAAGGGAGAGGAGCTGTGTTTGCATGTAGGGGAATGGGGTTAGAGCTGGGCAGTAGGATGAGGGCTGCTTGTGGGCTGTTGTGTTATGGGCTGTGAGAGCTCCCTCAGACAGGGAAAGGCACATCCCAGTCCTGAAGTGCTGTTGCCATCAGCTATCCAGCAGGGAAATGCTCCTGTGGGGACTGGTTCCAGCACTGGCTCTCTGCCGTGTTCTGTTGGGTCTGTAGCTTAAAGCTTTGAGAATCTGAAATTCTGATCATCAGGTACGTGCTTCTGCCTCTTAATTGCCCCTGTCATTTCATTTGCCCCTGTTACAAGCTAATTCAAAGGACAGTAACACAAAAATGCTGTCTCCTACAGGAACAATACCCTAACAGATTGAATTACTCTGCTGTGGGCTGAGAAGCAGCAAACAGTTTCTGAAATGCTGTGTAGAAAGGTCTAAAGTAAACACAGTTATTGACAGCAGCAGAGGAACAAATGCAGCTAGTTGGCACAAAAACTGGAAATTCTGAGCGAAGACATTTCCTTTCTTATAATTAACAATTAATTGTAGATAATAGTTGGAATAATCCTATCTCAATATTCACTATTCTCATGGTCAAATATAAGGCCTAAAAGGAGAGGCTAATTCAGCTACTTGCTATGTGGTCTCTTCTTGCATCTCATGCACTGAGGGTATGTGTGTGTGTGGCTCATGGAGAGTATCGTGCATGGAGGTGGATTATGTTAGCAGAATGCAAAACTGCTCTTCTGTTTTAGGGTTTTAGCAATTCAATTGAAATGGATCGTGAATTCAATTAAAGGCCTTGTTCTTCCTTTCTTTATGCCTTGCATATCTCAGAGTTTTGCATAATTTAAGCTATACTGTGGCATAAACCAGCACCCTTATTTCAGTCATCAAAAAGTAAGTGTTTTCTCTGGGATCTCTGGAGTTCAATCAAGATGCACATGGGTGACAAGTGGTAAGAGCCTATAGAGCTCCCGATGAGAGAAGCTATGATTGCTTTTAGTCTAGTATATTGCTAGTATATTTTAACACAACAGATAACTCATGGATGTCAGTAGGACTGTATTATGCTCCAGAATTAATACTGAAAGAAAAGCATACCAACAAGGTCTGCCTATTCAGAGTCCAACAATGTGAAGTGGGAGTATTCACCAGAGGTTCTCAGAAGTGCAGCTTGCTTTTCATAAACACTTAGTTCAGTGGTGTTTACAGGTGTGCTGAGGCCAGTATACTTGTGATGTAGGCCCTAACGTTAATTTCACACTAGCCAGAATGGTAAAAGTTGCAGTCTTCTGCATTGTCCACCGTGCTAGTGTGTTGAAAAATGGCATGCAGAATCCTCCTCTGCAAGTTTCTCTCTTGGCCTCTGCTGGCAGCCCACAGAAAAGCTGATCAGCTGAGTGGGTGGGTTAACAGGGAGAGGTTAGCACCCTCCCTTCACTCTATTACAAATATCTTTGCCAAAACAAATTATTCTTACTCAAGGATTCCTGGGTAAATCTTCCATCACTGGGGAAAAAAAAATGAAGTGCTATAAAAGGCTAGTTAATCACTGCATACTCTGCAAGGAGCAGAAGGCCATTCCAGAGTAATTGGAGTTATCTTCATTATTCTTATTTTCAATTACATTTCAAAATCAAATAACAACTTGCCTTTTAGACAGTTTCATGATCTAAATCCCAGTTCTATAATTTTTACTTAGTGCTTACTTAGACAAAAGTTCTCCTTGATTGTAATGGCCTCTTAGCCTCTCAAAGAAACTTGCAGAAAAAAATAAATTAAAAAAGTTTTGGTCTTTGAAATAGCAGAATCCCAAGCTGTCCACACAAATACACACACAGTTCTTGCAAGTCACCTGTCCTGTTATTTAAATCTATATTTAAATAACTGCTTTTCAGATGCCATCTTGACACCAATTAGACACACAGCTGTGCATCTGTTCATGTATAGGTCTAGATTACTGATGTGTTGTAACTCAGGCCATTGCTGTTACTGCAGAGTAAGCAGAATAATTCTTAATAATTATTAAACAGTTGATGAAAAAAATTAATGGCTGCATCTAAACTATCCGAAGCAGGTGCACAGTCTAGTTGTTTACTGGCCTTCATGGAGGTAGTTGGCTGTGCTCTGGTTCAACAGCTAGTGGACTGATTAGCTTATGCTGAAACATGCAGTGAAATGTCTTCAGAGGTTTTTGGTTCTGGGGTGAAATGTAAGAATTGTGGTTATCTTCTGGATAAGGAGGGCAGGCCTCTGACAGTTATGGAGACATCTCTCTTGTGAGGTCTCCAGTTATTTTGCTCAAGTGTTCCTATACATACAAGTCTGCACATACACATATGTCTGTGCATATATCCTTATGTCAACACTAACCATCTTGGCAAGATAGATACCAGCTAGCAAGGTGCTTCTGTTTCTCATACCAACACAATTCCATCTCTCTTCAGAAGCCGTAAAAGTGATACAGTCTATATAAAGTTATGTGTCTTCATACCTCATACTCAGTTCCTTAGTCCTCTGAAATACCTCTTGCCTTGCAGGAAGGAAGGTTACTTCAAAAATAAACCCCAAAACCCATAACCAAAACTCTCAATGTTATTCAATGGAATTCATCCCACAGGATGGGAATTCCCATACAGGTCAGGAAAAAAAAACCACCTCCTTTTCTGAATATCACTTTTCATATGGTAAATCCCTCAGAGTCTTTATTGTGGGATGAATAATAGATTAATCATTCCTCTGTGTGCAATGCCGGGGCTCTCTAATGTCACTGATTATTCTATATTGAATAAATAGTGTTGCTAGGTTGATATGTTTAAGGCAAATGAGATGCTTATAGGTATCCAAGAAGCCAGTTAACAAGATCCATTTTCCTCCATTGACTTCTACTCATGTATTAATGAGGTTCAAAAATGTCTTTTCTGTGTGTATCACATAAACGTGCCTTTGTTATTCCCAAGAAGCACACAAATATTTGCTCCATTTATGTTTGTATTAATGTGTCACTGAAGCTAAATCTTCAGAATGGGAATAAATACCATATCCATTAAGCCACTTAAGGGGTGAGTTCTGCAAAACTGTGCTGCAGTTGTTGCCATGGCAAATATCCATATTTAGGGAATTGTGTGACATCAAATCTTGCATAAAGGACCAGGAGAAGGAAATGGACTTCTCCCCAGACAACTGTCACCTATGTATATGTTTTTAAAAAGTTTCGGTGGCTGAATGCGCACTGTATTGAATGGTAATTTAAGAGTGCAAAGTGAGAAAATGCAGTAAAACCCGGAGAAAACACTGAGGGAGGAAGAGAACAGTGAACATCAAGAAAACCAAACAGGGCTCAATAACTGTTGGGTGTAAGTGTTAAGATTTTCTGGGCAGAGAGGTACACCGTTTTCCCCACTAAAGATGAATAAAGATAGTCCAGGAAATGGAGTCTTGTACATTTTTAGATATGCTAGTCCTTTTCCTTTGTCCCAAAGTAGTCTTCAGTAGGCAAATGGGTTTTCTTTTCATTGACACATGAGTTTTGCTTTTTTGTCCTTGACTTTTCATGCAATGTCTGTGGGTGTTTTGGAACACTGTTAGGCTTAGGAACTGACAGATCTCACAACTGTGATCTTTATGCGGGGAAGTAGATTTACCTTATCTTGAAATCACAGGTAGGATTAGGTAATCTTTTTCCATGGTTTGGAGTGATTCTTTTTGTTTAACCTGCTTAAAACAGTTTTACCTGTAGCAATGAAAATGCCAGCAGACTTTCAAGTAGAAGTCTGGAGAATTGTGTTTCTAAGTTTAAAAAAAATAGGGAAAAAAACTGACTGAGAAAGTGCAGAGTTTTTTCTGTGGTGTTATATGACACAATCCAAATTGGTTTGTAATTGGAAAATATCTCTAAGTAATCAATTTACATCTTACTGTGTTTTCCTTCTGTCAGGATAAATGAGTAAATTAACTAGGAAAGGTATTAAGATTGTTTCTATGTTACATTTTTTATTATAAATAAAAGGAAAATATTGGAAGTGACTTCTAAGATAGTACCTCTAAGTTTTGGTTTTACTTGAATATTTTGTGTGGTTAGATTAACTGAATGAAAGAAAAAGAATAAACATGCTTTGGATATTACTGAACAAGGTCTAATATAAAATGCTGACTGTCTTCATGCCTTTTTAGGAATGTGGACATCTTGGGGTTGAATGGAGAATGAATTACACATGGAGGTTGGGACAAGAGAGGAAAGAGTAATATATAGGAAAGCCAAGACATTTACTTCTTTTCTTCACCTGCCTGGAGCAAATTTCCTGAAAACATCTGTAAATGCTGTATAATGGGAAAGCAGACTTGGGCCCATACTGTGCAGGAAGCTCCGATCTTTGCAGCAGTGGATACAATATCAGGATGGTGGCAGAGTGAAGGGTATCTCTATGCATAAATCCAGATCCCTTTTTTCTTTTTCTGGTGAAGGGGAAGGGGGAAACTGGGGACCAGGTTGAGGAACACCTGGGAGCCATATGGAATTTACTGATTTTTTAATTAAAAGTTTGTAGCTCAGTTTCAAACATTGCAATAACTTAATACGGAGTAAAACTTTACTGGATTCAGTGCAATAAAGTCCCCTGAATATTCACACGTTGCCTACAAATGGCAATTGTCTTCTAATGCAAGCTGAAAGAATTGCTGTTTCTCTGTGGCCCTGATCCAAATCCACAAAGTCAGTAGGGGGGCCTCTGGCCTCCAGATCAGGTCTGCAGCCTGGTTGATATCTCAGACCTTCTTGAGTGTTTTGAAAATGTATAGGACCAAAAATATGATTCCTTCTCCAGACATTGGAATGTTAGCAAAGAGTGGAGGTCAGACTCCTCCAAGTGATACTTTTGTTTACTATTCATATTCAGGAGGGGGACTATTTCCACATATAGCTTGGTCATACCCAGACTCTTATGTAGACCTATTTGGGGAAATTCCAGATGATGGAAATACCATGAGAAGAGGTTTACTGTCAACATGGCCAAATGTCTGGTAAAATATCAGTACACTGGGAGTCATTCCTAGTCCTGGTTCAGACTCCTGCCTGAGTGTAATCAGCTTCAGCTCATTGCTTTTCCAAGCTAAGGCTGACTGGTTTAAGCTAGAGGTTTTACAGCAACAGACCAAATACCCAAGCTAAGCTCCTCCTGGTTTTGCTTCCCTAAGTCTTTTATTTCTTGGACTGGCAAAAAGGATCCTGTGCCATGCTGAATATCACAGATTAGAAGCTAACTTTTCAATCACTACTATGAAGACAGAGCAGGATTAGTTAGATATACTAAAATATGGTTTTAATCTTCATTCCCAACTGATATTTTTTATGGCATGAAAATTTTAGAAATAGTAATTTACAGTCCTTATTTAATGTTTTATCAGAAATATAGGAAAGAAAAAGGCAAGAAAGATGCATTCTCACTTCTTTGTTTTCTATATCAGGCAATTGGAAGTAACCAATTTCTTGTAACAAAAGTTGGATTTTAGGAGATTATTTTAGCTCAGTTTCTCATCCAGCTCTGAAAGCTGAGAACATGAACCACATTTGCATCTGGTTTTGTGTGATGGAGTATTTCTTATTCCACAGTCTGGGGTGTTCATATCCTGGGAGGTTTCTGAGTTGAGATGTGTAAAAATCAAATTCTTACAAGAGGCTGGTTTGGTTACTTCTCAAAGTTGTTTTAAACTGGGGTACCAAATAGAAACCTGCTTAAAGACTTCTGATCATCTGAAGTTTACAAGCCAGTGCTATGACCTGTTGAGCCATTTAGCTTGCTACCTGCAGTGTCTGCATTTTTCAAATAAACTGTAACTCTGTCAGGGACCAGACCTTAAATCTGAACCTTCCATAACTTTTAGAGAGTTTGATATCACATATTACATGAGCCTGTTTCAAGTGACAATACAGTATCTGGATCATAAACATAGTAATGCAGTCCTAGAAAATCACATAGTGTATTTTCTGAGATGACTGGCAGTCTTGCAGGTACTTATAAGCACTTAGTACCTAATGAAAACCAAGCCTATAGAATGCTCCATCTCATTTCTCCTATCCTAATGGGCATACATTTCACATGGGCATGAAAGGATATAAAAGGATAATTACACAAAAAAGGAAAATGTGATTGTGGTGTTCATTGTAGGGCACAGAGAGGGGAGACAAAACTCCTGGGTCTTTGATTTTTTTTTTATCTGTATGCAATTACATAAGTCTACTTCAAAGAGAAGCAGGGTATGAAGCAGTAGTTTGAGATTTTGTGATGGAGATCAGCAAATCAATAGGCAGAAGGACACTCACAGAAAGGTTATTCGTCAGATGAAGTGGTTACTGCTTATTTTGTTACGAGTTTCTTGTACACCTAGGGCAGGAAAGCAAAGGGAATTTATATCCCTGATTTGATTCCTCAGAAGTGTATAGAATAAATTATGTCTAATGACTGACTTTAAAAAGAAAATAATAAAAATGCAAGACTGCCACCAATGTCTTTGAAACACATGCTTTGAGAGTTTGTCTCTGAGACTTAACTTCCAAGTTAAGTCTGAATAGTCCACTGGAGTCAGTCAGAACGGCACAGATGAATGTAAGGGGGAGGGCAAGGCTGACTAATTGAAAACTGGGAGCACTTTGCAAACACTATTACATGAAATGTGAGAAGTGTAACGTGGCAGAAACAAGGCAATGCCTGGTGTAAGCAGTTAATTGTGTTGTACAGTGGCGTGTTAGACCAGCGCACTTTGTTAGAACCTGATCTACTGCCATTTCCAGCCTCCTCGTCCCCTTGCTGACTTGGGTTACAGAGATGACCATTTGGGTGAGAGTGTCCCCAGGGGAGCCAGCTTGCATTAACCTGAACATTTCCTCTGTTTGATGTGCCTTTATCATACTGCAGCAGCTCAGTGACTCCAGTTATTTTTTTACTAATGCACAGCAGTGATTTGTTAAAGGAGAATTTATTTAATTCAGGATGAATATGGGCTTTTACGTTAAAAGCCCCAGCTAGTTTTTACCTGTAAATGAGGGTGGCTTATTTGTCTGCTAACGTCAGTGTCAGCTGGGGGCCAGAAGTGCTGTTTTCCATAAATATCTTTTAGAGATCACATATTATTCACTGGAAAAGGGGAACAGAGAAGAGTAGGTTTCTTCACAAAGTTACTCAATCAGGTAGTGATTCTTCAGCACCGCCTTAACACTGCTGTTACTGTTTCAGAAGTAGCTGTAGTCCCATACAAAACCCAATATTGATGCAGTTAGCTACATCCATAAGATTCTCTGCTGTGGTGTCAAAGGAAACTGATCTCTGAAGATCAGGAAATGCCACCTTTCAGTCTAGTGTAGTCCTAAACTTTCCTCAGTTCTGTGTCCATGTTCCCACTCTAAAAAATTTGATATTGTTTGGTGATGGGGTCCTCCTGAATTTATGTATTGCAAAATCCCTCCTATAAGAACCAATTTTACAACTGCGATTCTTGAAAAGTAACTCTAATTTTCCCCATTTCTGTTACTGTGCATATTACAGAGGGTCAGGGAAACTGGTATCTGTCTGTTTACAGTGTAAGCATTAATAATTAAACTGATGCAGAATATTTTGATATTTGGGAACATCTTCCAAAACAACCTTGCTTTGTTTATGAAATAGAAGAAGTGTAGTTGAATTTTTTTTTTTTTTTTTGCTGTGGGGTGGGAAATGGAGGACTGTATGTGAATGTTTTTCTGTGTGGATGCCATGGGTAATTTGAAGCTCTTGTTGACTATTGTTATATTCAAATTTGAAGTATTCTTGCTAGGGCAGGTTATGTGGCTTCCAAGCCCAATAGTTCCTTCAGAACCCTTACAATAACTTGAGTCAGCGCCAGACATTGCAATCTTTAGCCCAGAATGGGAAATGAGCATTATTATTGTGGATTTGCAGATACTCACACAACTATGCTACAACCATGGATTTGCACTTAAGTCAGTTTAACTAAACTACACTTTTTCTGTTGCTTTACTGGATTGTGTCTGTAGTCAGACAGTTGACAGCCTGTGTAAGTGTGACAGTAAACCCAGGTCAAGGTACAACAGCCCTGTTCCAGGAGAAATACAAATAATTTAATAACTGAGTAATGATAGATTCATTGTTCTATACTAATGTGCCTATGCTCCTGGTCTCATAATTCAGACAGAACAACTGTATTGCCTGAGTTTTGAATTGGAGTGTGGACTTTTGACATGCTTTACAAACATGGAAAAGCCACAGTTCACATCCCATCACTAACCTTGCTCAATGAGCTCATTTCCTTCAAGATCACTGGATGAAAGGCTTGCTCTAGCCTTTGAAAGTGCATTAGTCAAAAGCCCCTGACTCCAAACCATCTTTCTGTGTCTATATTGGAAACCTCCTGCTTACCAAGAGTAGTCCAATCCTCTC
This sequence comes from Strix uralensis, assembly GCF_047716275.1. Taxonomy (NCBI): domain Eukaryota; kingdom Metazoa; phylum Chordata; class Aves; order Strigiformes; family Strigidae; genus Strix; species Strix uralensis. The sequence continues at coordinate 14,711,432 of NC_133982.1, read as the reverse complement.
TAGAGGCTTTGCAGAATTTGGGAGAACGAAGGCAACTATGTCTCTCGCTTCTTCTCATTTTCAGTATGCTTAGGACTCTACAGGCAGAAACACTGAAGATAGGAAAGCTTCTACTTACTAGAAACCTCACCATCCCCTCTTAACATCCATGCCTTCACAAATAAGACCTATATGGACTACTTGGATGTGTCTGTAGGACATGTGATCTTAACAGAAAAAGATTGTTCATGTGCATTGGCTGGATAATGGTGGTAAAAGGTTGAAACCTACAAAATGTGCGGGCACACGCTTAGTGGAAGCACTTCCATAGTGGAAGTGCTTCAGCTCAAACTACCCATGGGGAGCTTGGGGAAGAGGCAGTAGGCTTATCATTAATTCTTCTGCCCAGTTTTCCCAACTGCAAAATAATAAAAAAAAAAGCCTTATAGGATGAAATAGTGAAAAGTGAAGATGAAGAGCTTTTTTGACAGGTATGAAGTACAGTGTTGTATTACTCTGTGTATTATTTTGCACACAGTACTGGATTGCCCAGACTTCTGAAATGTCTGCCTACCTGTTGGCTTCCTCAAGCAGAGCACAAACCACTCTGTCAGCCTACAAAGAGATGTGGCCTTGTCTAACAAGAAAGTGCAGAAATAAAACACTGAAAGTGTTTCACTACAAAATGCATATCAAAAAAATGTTCACTGAGGTATAGAACCAGCAGGTTCTTCCTCTACTACTTCCCTGCAGATCAAGCTCATATTTAGGAGCAATATGACACTTCCTGCCATGTGGATGGCTTGACTGGGCATTGCTGTAAATTATACATAATGCAACAATGAGTAGTAAAACTAGCCCCAATAAGGCTGACGACAAAGAATAAAGTATATGCTCTCCCTATGTGGTTTTTCAAAAATGAATTATGCTATTAAGTGCCAAGAAGAAAATTAGCTATGAGCTTTTAAATTTAAAATGATCCCCTTTTTAATTGTAAAACAGTGGCACTTAACTGCTATTGATCCAACAGAGACACATTAGGGAACAGGGTCACCATAACTGTTAATATTCACTGCTTAGTGAAAGAGCATCAAAGGACATTTTAATGTCACAGACTTTCTTGGGGAGTTTTTAAAGAAAGCTTAAATCGGCCAGCCTATGAATGAAAAGGACATGAGGTAGACAAATGTAGAAACAAATGTGATAGCAATTTTCTGCTAATCAAATCGTAACTCAGAATTGATTTTTAGGCAAAAGTTTATGTCATATAGATTTCCAAGGCATACCGACATTTAAAAATCTAGAGTACATACTTTTTGTAGACTAGGACTTTATAAAAGATGGTCATCAGGGAGGGAAGGTTTATTTACTGCTGATGCACTAGCTGGCAGCAGGTTCTCTGTGGCTGCTGTCTGGACCATTCTTATTTCATGACTTGGAAGATATGAGTAAACACAGAACAATTTTTCCAAGGGCTTACAAGTGTTTTAGCTGATACTACAGTGGAAGAGCTTATTCTGAAAATCTGTCTCAAGGTGACCACCCAAAAAGTGAAGCTTTGTTTCACCATGCCTGACTAGCAATGCCCATGAATTTGGCATGCCATGCAGCATTATTAACTCTAGTAGTGGCAACACAATCTGTTTCCAGATACTAATGGAACATTTTCAATAGTTATTTTTGCAAGTAGAAAGTTTTAAATTGTAAAATTTTCATTATTTTCCTAGTGGGATTATGTCCTTGAGAACTTTTGTTTGGCTGTGAATTTAAGTCATACTAACAGTGCTAACTCAAATCTCTTTGGTACATGTCTGGGTATAGCCTAGCCAGACTTTAGGTAATAGTCCATAAATAAATGTTTTTGGTAATCTTTTATTCCAAGTGCTTCAAGGCAGCACTCTGAGAAATTCCCAGTGGTCACTTATTCATGATAGCTTGTTTACGTCCATGTTTAAATTATTGATCTTTTTAGTTTCTTCATCCAGTTTTCATAAGAAAAGGTTAAGAATACAGGAGAGTCTTTGAAAACACAAATAGTATTTAATTTACATTTTGAAGAGTGTGTACTGAGAAAATGTTATCTGTTCTGAACGAGAAAGGTGATAACTCTGCCCCGTTTCTGATGCAGTTACCATGCAGTGTCTCTTTAGACTGCAAACTTCTCAAACCAGTGGGTGGTATCACCATATGTGTCTTGTACAGCATAATGGCCTTCCTAACATAGGGTTAAATGTATATCAATAATATTGTTTAAGGGAGAGAGAAAAATCATAGAAAGAAGCAATAATTTGCCCCTATTTAAAAGTCATTGCTTCAAGTATTAAACTGAACAGGAGACTGTTTCCTACATGCAACAACAACTAATCCAGAGCTGAAAAAGATTTAATATGATTAGAAAGGTTTCTTCAGTTTAAAATAAAATAAAACAAGGGTAATTGCCATGCATGAGAAACAGCTTCCTGCCGTTCAGGGGCAGCTGGGAGAAATCTTTTATCCGCAAAGACCTTATATGAGAAGTTTGAATGGGGGATGCTTTTATCCTGCAGGATGGAATTTGATAACTAGGCTCCGTACCTCTTTCACTTGTGGGTTATTAGGTCTCTTTCACTCTTGGGATCAGTATAGCGTATGGTTTGTGTAGGAACAGATAGTTCTTGTCTCTGTTGTGAAGACAGTGTGGTTGTAGGAGCCCTCCTGGGACTCTTATAATGATCAGTACAGAAAACTCAAGTCTATCCTGGAGCGGGAAAGTGCATCGTTTAATGAAAACGTTGTCCGTTATTAATAGAGTGATGGTAGAACTGAGGAAGAAGCAGGCCTGGGGGGCCTTTGGGTCTTCAGCTAAGTGTTTCTACTCTGCTTCTCTTTTTTTCTTCCCAACCCCTGGAAAAGAGCAGTTACAGTAACCTGAAGGAAGAGATACAATCAAGAGACAGCCTAGAGCAAGAAAAGGTCTCTGTTGTTTTTCAGTGAGGTCATTTGTAGTTCACAAAGCAAGGTCAGACAGATGAGACTGCTGCAGGCTCTACATGCAGTCACTATCACTAAAAGTTAAATTTTCAATTTTTTTTCTTACATGTCTTTCTGTATTTTGTTGGGGGCTGCGTGGGTCTTATTACAGAGCATTTTATCAACTATATTCTCCATAACAAGCAACTGTGTTTGCCTGACTTCCAGAGACTTGTTTTGTTAATCATACACTGTGAAATCAAGTGGTAATCGCACAGGAAAGGGTACACATGGGACATTAACCTATAAACTAACAGAAAGATAGACTGAGATTACAGTTGTTCATTCAGTGAGCTTGCCAAGTGATCACTGACATAAGTGTTAGTCTTCTTTTTCTTGTTTTTGTCTATATTTAATTTTCTCTGTTAATGTCCAGTAGGAAAGTGGAGGGTTTTCATAAATCCATAAGCAGGAGAGCAGTTGCTTGTATAGCCAATTGTATAAGAAGAAATATTTCAATTATGCAGAAGGCGTACCTGTCCCTGCATATGGGTCCTGGTAGAGTATATATTTTTCTGAAATCAAGATAGGGTTAGGAGCAAACAAGTTTTTGATTTGTTTGCTGAGATACAGGAAAGAAATATCAGTATGTGCATATATACATATTCTTTATATATATACACATATTTAGCACATGTATATATTAGTTTTCTTAAGAAAAACTTTTCTACACATTTTGAAGGCATTTCCCAAACTACAGAGTTTGTTAGTCCTATGCCAACTATCTCCATGTGATAGTTTTGTTTAAAAACAATAAGTAACAAACTGAATCACTGCTGGCTGAACTTGTAGCTGATGACTGTTTTGAAATTGTTTCTTCTGGGTGTAGTCAATCCTGCAAGGTGCTGGTGACTGAGGCAGAATCAAAAAAATACAACTTAGGCACACATTTAACTCTAATTAGATGCTAACATCTCTGTAACAATCAGCACCCTGCAAGGCTAAGGCCACAGAAATTTTCAAAAAATGCATTTTCTTTTTTGTTTTGTGTGCTTTCTTTAAGGAGAGAGAGATGCAGGGTATGTATGCATGTGCTTAAAATTAAGCATGTGTTTAAATATTTTGGTGGACTAGGTGAAAGTGTTCAGCAGACTTGAGCTTTTTAGGGCCAGATTCTGATGTGTCACAGTGTGTGACTCCTTCTCCTTTAAAAGGAACTCCTCAAGGATTTAGGTACCATTCTGTATGAGTAAGGATGTTAGAAACTGGCCCATAATGTTGATAAATCATTTTTAACAGATGTTTACTATTAAACTGTATCTAACACACTGCAAATACACTGGGCCACAAAATATGTGAGGGTGATATTCATGTAATGCCAGATTGTGCACACATGTTAGTGAGCACTTACCCACTGGGAAGTCTCCCTGAACTTACTCAGATGAGTAAGGGCTTGCAAGACAGAAGGGTTGCGCAATTAAGCCCTCAATAATTTGATTTATAAGCAAACCACCCTGAGAATGCTCCAAGGGGGTCTCCAACAATATCATATATTTTCTTCCTTGAATTATAATTAAAAACATTCTCTTAGAATTCTTTTTAAAAATGGAGGAAAAAAAAAAAAAGACCCATGGAAGCCCAGCACAAAAAATGATGAAGCTGAAGGGTCAGGGGAAGGCAGAGTGTGAAATAAATAAAGGAAACACAATTTGGGGTAAAATCACTTGGCAGGAAAGATGAATGGTGTCATTTACAATCCTGCTGTCTCTCTCTCGGGTGGGGTTGTAACTTTATGGATGAAGTGATTTGAGCTGCTGGGACCATTGACATTCTAGAGAGTATCATAATGTCCTCAGCAGTCAGGGTCAGGAATGTGTATGGTCTGTTCAAGACTAAAGAATCATCATGCAAGTTCTGGAGAGCTGGAACAGCACCCTACTGAGCAGGAGTCACTCTTGTGAATTAACTTGTGTTCTCAAGCTGTAGAGCTTCCTTCAGAAAGCAAGCCTTCTGAAATTGTCAGCTCTCTGGAGCTGGCCTTATCCTTTTGCTGAGTGTTTTGAATAATACTTAAAATGCAATGATGTCTTGGTGTGAAATGCAGATAAATATCATTGTTTTAGCCGGGACTATCTGAACATGCACTCACAGCTGTTTTAATAGAATATTGAAGGCTAATTCTTTTCATAAAATACCTAAAAAAATAATTTAGAGCCTCTTTAATTTTATATGCTCATTGCAGATAGTTTAATCTGTCAGATCCATAGAATTAACCCTACACACTTTTAACAGAGGTAGGTAACACACACTACAGATGACTTAAAATACCTGAGTGAAGAAGTGTTTACTTTCTATGGGCAGACTGGTAACACATACACTCCTTCATGCATGCACACACAAGATGTAGATTAATAATTAATTCATAACCTGGTATGGTCAGGCAGGAAGCTGCAGGCACAGGTAGAACATGTCCTCAGGATAGGTATCATATGAAGAACTGCAGATGTTTCAGATTGAATTATTTTTTTCATAAATATCTGAAAACAAATCTGTAACAAAACTGAACATTTCAGGCCATTGTCTGCTGCAGATCAGCACAGAAATCTTAGTTTGTGTAACAGCTATTAATATATAAAGAAATAAAGCAGGCTTTCAAAATCTCTGTTGCGGGGGGTGTGAATTTGTGTGAGAGAATATATGCATGGCTAGGGTTTGACGTAGAATAATGTAACACATGGCCCCCGACTGACTGCAGAGTTGTAATCCAGGTGTTGTGCTAACTGTTTTAATTGTGCAGTGTGGTACATACGCCTGGGGCTCAAATTGGGAAGGGAATTGGAAAGAAAACAGTGATCCTCTTGTTGAAAAATGTAATTAGTTTCATAAACATAGTAGTGGACAAAAGGAGGGGGTAGAGGTCCCTTTGTTTAAATGTTTACCAGTGCAGCCTTGCAGGTGCTCACATATGCTAAGTATTTATTGTCACTGCCAAAAGACAACCATTCAAATCCATACTTCCCCAAATTCCCTCCTTTAAAAGAAGAAACATACATTTCCTTTCTCACGTTTTTGGCCAGGAAAAAATGCTCTTCCACTTTTTTCCAAAGGAATACACAGATAAGTAATGTGTGAGTTGATAAGTGGAGTGTCCAGCTCTCATAGAAAAAGCAAAAGGCATTCCTTTTTCAGAACCAACCTGTGACCCTTCTCAATGACAAATTCAAGAGGCAAAATCAATGCAAATGTGCCAAGTTTCTTTCTCTCCAATTTCAGGATTGTTCCATACCTATTTTCCCACCAAGGTTTGGGATATTTTTTTAATCAGATTTTAAATGTCTCAAAGAACTGAACTTAGTTTTCAGAGGCTAAAAGATCCTTCTATCAGGGGAGTGCTCCTGCTGCTTAAAGTATTCATTCTCTGAATTTTGTCATGCTTCTTTCCAAAGTACTGTGTACCTTACTGATCACTTAGCCAAGCCAGCCACGGTGATTTTTCTCTTCGGGTAGTTCTCACAGCATCACCATTTCTCCTACTGCTGTGACCACATCATTTCACCTATTTGCATTTTCCACAAGGTTCAGGATTATAGCAACCAAATTCTGTTTTGCCCTGTTCCTGCATCCACCTCTGTTCATTTCATCTAAATTCCTTTGTCAAGGGAAAAGTAGTTTTCAGCAAAATTTCCTCACAAAAGACTATAGACTCACGTTGATACTAACATGTAGTTAATTTGTTTCAGTGTTGTCAACTTGTTTGAACCACAAAATGTCCTCAAAAAAAGTTAAATATCTGAATACTAGTTGCAACATTTAAAACTATTTCAACTGTTTAGTTCCAAATGCATTGTTAATTTACCTCTGAGGGTTTTTGTTCTGTTTTTTCTTGTGCTGATTCACCAAATTACAGAAATCTCATTTACTTCAAGTGCTTAGCCAGGACACTGAAACACGTCAAACTATAAGGCCTGATAATCAGTGAGTCATTTCCTCACTTAGTTTAGGATGTATCCCAGGGGAAGTGCTGTATCAGGATATTTGATAGGGAGTTAGTGAAGTGACCATGACTCCAGGTGTTCCAGTAGTGCATCAACTAGTGCATAGTGATGTTAATCTATCAGACTATGAATTATTGATACATAAAAGAAAATTATATTTGGAAAAGCTTGTGAAGTAGTCCTGAAAAAAATTAAAGAAAATGTTCCATAAGATCCTTGGAAAACACCCACAATTTTATACTGCTGAAACAAAATTATTGCAGAATATTTGTAATGCTCAATTACAGAAATAAAACTCCATAGAATAAAGGAAATACTTGGAGAGCAAACAGCCAGCAGCATTTGGAAGAAAAATTGCAGCCTGTGACGACTCTTACAGCCTTCTTGATAATAAAAAGTGGCTTAGCCTGCCAGCCAAGCAATCAAAAGAAAAAAAAAAGTTAATTTGTAACCAAAGAAAAGACCACATTGCAGATGCTTCGATAGAAGACACAGCTTACATCTGCCTTCAGGATCCAGAAGCTGTGGAATGTCTGAAAGGGAGGGATATGTTTTGGCAACGTTACCTGATCCATGTGTCAAGGGAAGCATTAACACCATACTTCCATCCCTCACAGACCTAGACTGATGGAAGCAACATTCTCGTAAACAAATCACAAGGGGCCACCTCACTCTCCTCTCACTGCTTCTAACCAGGCACATCCCACAAAGCCGTATGTCTTCAGCAGTGTGTTAGAAGCCAAGCAAGACAGAACCAGTGCATTGACACTACAAGCAGCCAAAATTGTCACGTTGCTTGTACTATTTTTTTCAATATGCTGGAGTTTACAGGCCTCCTTTGTTATCACAGACACGTGCTGTCAGGAGAGCTTTCCAGACAGAAACTTTTCTTATGTAACATAGGTTTGTTTAAAACAATAATAAATAAACCAGGAGTAGGATGTCAAGGGAACCACAGCATATTACTAGAGAATAACATTTGAGAAAACACTTTCAAAGAAATCATGTTTGCCTTTTGTATGCTTTCCATAATTTCTTTTACGTTGTTAATTACCAGTGCAATTGCTGTTTTGTAGCTCGTCTTCCTTTAGATGAGCCTGCAGTGAAGCCATAATGTGGTGTGATGTAATATAGACTTTTGTACTTACAATCATAAAGCACAGCATAGCAGTAAGAATTAATTTGCAAATGGGCAAAGACGTTGCCTGTTTACTTATTTCATAGAAACACCTGAAATTTCCAAATCTGTGTAAGGAATTGTACTCCACAAAGATTTCAAAGACAGTCAGGCATGGAGGGATGTGGCAAGATGTAAGCAGGAGAGAGATCACTACCAGATAACTTTGCAACTGTTACTTAATTTTATCTGAGCATCCAGGCAGAATCTCTCCTTCCACTGCAAGACATAAGTGGTTTTAAACTCTTCATCCCACATGGGCAAAATGAGGAGTGCACCATTAAGATCATAATGAAGCACAAGCAGAGCCAGACAGAACCTGCTCTGCAAGCCTGCAAGGTGTGTAGGTACAATGCAATTCACTGCTCATAACATCCTCTCCCACTTTGATTGTGGGATTTCCCCCTTGCAAAATAACCTCTCATGTCTCTGGAACTGAAAGCTGAAGAGTTAGGGGCTGGGAGTAGGGATATAGTTGCTTTAAAGCAAACAGCAGCACTATTTGTCTCAGTGGAAGAGATTTATCCCAAAAGTATTTGGAATGTGCTGCTTCTTGGACACTGTAGGACCACATGCAGGTGATCCCACTTTGTACTACAGAAGCAGTGCAGAGAACCACTGAAACAGAAACAGGAGAGCAGCAGTGCCAAGACCTTTCTTGCAGCATGTAACCAGTTTGTGAGTAAGCTGCAGCATCTTTTGGTTGTCTCAGAGTAAATACGGTAACAGTAGAGTGATACACACAATTGTGCTCGCACTGTTACACCACCAGAGTGTTATGCTGATGGGGATGATGTGTGTGTTAGCAAGTAGTCTGGTAGGAGTGGGTCTGTCAAGCAAAACAGTGAGGACTTGGCATCCACACTATTCTGGTTTTGAGGGCCTGCTTTTGGCTTGGTTCTTTCTAGTCCCGTTAGCAGCTGGAGTGCAGTAGGTGCACTTGTGGCACGTATCTTCTGCTTTAGATTCATCCAAGAGGAATGGATGAATCTAAAGCAGCCCAGACCATTCTGCAATTCAAGCCAAAGCACAGTAAGGAGGATTAATCAGAAGCACACTCCTGAAACCAACTAAAATGCTAATGTATATGCACTTGGCATCATTCAAAGGTCTTTTAGCGTTGCGTCCAAAGCAGCATGGCGTATGCAGTTAGCAGGATGCTTGTTCCCTCAGTAACTTTCAAATTGGCTGGTTAATTTCAAGCATTCAACATGTGATACCAGGGCAGAGATCTTGGGTGCTGTGTTCCTCTGAGTTAGAGAAACACAAGTGGATGGGTAGGGAAAAAAACCTCCAAAACAAGGATCTTTCTGAAGATGAAGGCTGCTTTGTAAATTCAGCTATTGAAAAGAGGCTGCAGGGAATCCAGAGGGACAGCATAAATACCCCAGCAACAGGAAAAACTCAAATTAGGGCTCACACCTTATTAGACACAAAGTAATCCAAACATGAGACACAGTACCACAAGCTTCATACAATCCACTCCTCCCAAAATAATCTGCTTGCTTACATGGCATCTTTCTGTGGTTATGAGGTGTAAATTTGCCTGTCCTCCAGCTTGCACACTGGATTTTATAATGCCAAGAAGAGCTACATTGTTTTGCACAGCTTCACTGCAGGTGGCAAAGTTCAGAGGCAAGAATGGTATTACAGGCGTGAAAGGAAACAGCCCACACGTGTCTGCTTGCCCCACACTTAGGTCTGCAGAACAGGAGTGTGCACCTCAAGTACCTACATACAAGGGTAGGTCCAGTTTTCACCCACAGCCTTAGCTTCACTGCTGCATTCACCACAATGTAAAAATACCCCAGGTTCTTAGCTTACATGCTGCTATTTATAATCTTTGTGTGATGCCAGACATGTGCATATATCAGTATGACACTTTCAGAAAGCAATGCTGCTATTTTAGCAGCCCTCTAATGAACAGCGTGGGCGAAGCCACCTAGACAAGCTGATTGAGAAAAGTGTTGGTGAGGGAGGGCTGTGGTGGTCTGCTTTTTTTAAAAAAAAAAACCCACCAAACTATTAGGCTTTTTTTTTTTTTTTTCACACTTTGTTGCCATTAAGAATAATCTTAAATGGCCCCTTTCTTCCCTGGCAGTCGTCCCTCCCCCTCCCACTCAGCACCCCTCCCCCAGATGTCTTGATTAGTGGCTGTGTGTATGCTGGTCAGATTCTGGGATTAATGATGGCTAATTTGTCTGAGGTTGGTACAGCCTAGCCAGCAGGCTCTCTACCACCAGCTTTTGCTGCCATATGGGTAGAAGCAGCTGTTTCAATTACTTTCTGTGCCCAGATGTGTCAGACGAGACACCAGTGCTCTGCGGGGTACGTTCAGCCGCTCGGCAGCTAATTACTTCAATCGCGTGTCGAAGCATGGTGCTGTATACTGTAAAAGGGGGTTTTGAAAACAGCCGAGTGCCAGCTGTCATTACGGCTCACATTGATGTGAGCCTGATAGTCTGTGACTAGATTTTAACTTCAGCTTTCTGGGAATCTTAATACATACAGTGGATGTGTCTAATAATGGGACTATTATCTGCTTATGCATGTGCCTGTATGTGTACATATGTACTTTTGTTGCAGAGAAATGTGTACTGAATAATGAAAACTATAGAATATATTCTGTGTAATGTCCATATGTATACATGTAAAATACTTTCAGCTGGTGTAAACCAGACTAGCTCTGTTAACTTCAGCAGAGTTTCAGACACTTACACCAACTGACCATTTCCTTAGGCTGTGTGTACAAAACCTCTTTTGTTGTGTTTTTTTCTTTTGTTCTCACTGGCACCAGTATAAATTTGGAGTCATTATTTTTTAGTTAATACAGTTCCCCTGACATAAGGTGAATGTGACAAGCGGATCAGGTCCATCGAATGTCTGTCAACCAGTGTGACAATTTCATTCTAGATCTTAGTTGCTAGACTCAACAGCTTTGCCTCAGTCCTCTAGTTTTACTTGCAGGATCCGTTCAGCATCAATCCCTGCTTGATCTGGTGTTCATTGTCTCAGGTGGCAGAACCACATGTGGCTTTGGGCTGGATTCTTTCCTAGTAGGGACTTCTTTGCACTTGGCCATGTAATGGAGCCATCCAATGTACTTATAATGGAAAACATTAACCATTACACCAGCCCTAGTATACTGATAAACCAGTAGATCTGTGTTACTCTAATCTCTTTGTGGTCTCTACGATTCCCAAGAATGTTTTTCTTATACTGAAGTTTAAGTCATTTATGAAGGATATCTTTAATAGAGGACTGTAAGGGAGCAATTCCCAAATGCTCTTTCTCCAGCAAGAAAGATGGCTTACAAAGTTCCTGCTTTCTTCTGTCACCAGCTGTTCATTCCCATGCTTGAACAGTGGGCTTCCTCTTGGGTGGATCAGCAAAACCATGGTGCTAGGTCTCAGCTGGATCAGAGAACTTACTTGCTGTAAAAGAATGATTTATTTTCCTCTCAATGTCAGGGAGCAGATCTTGATTTAAAATATAATAATACTTAAGCAACAGAAGCAAGTGTCCAGGGATATGGGTAGGAATTAACTAAATGATGAAGACTAGTATCTTAGTCAAAGATGTGTTTTGATGTTACAGTTTAGCCTGTCAATCCCAGTACTTGTTTGACTGGTGCTATGTTGATCGGGGGAGATAAACTAGCCCAGCCAAAACAGTGACTAGGACTTTTTGACATGTTAACTTTCCCAGACATGATTACCAGGATCCAGTAAGCATGAGCAATGGCCCCATGGAAATGAGATAAATTCAGCAGAAAAATCGGATGGCATCCTAGAATCATTTGCAGGATGAATTAAACCAAGAAGTGGGATTAGACACATAGGGGCTGAAGAAAAGCAAACAGAAGACCCTCCCATTGCACTACCAAGATTTCATTTAACATAGTACCATTTTTCTCTCAATGCACATAAGTTCAACCCTGCAATAGTCTATTGGTTTAAATTCATATTTTCATTTATTGTACTATAATTCCCTGAGTACACAATCCCTGAGTGTAAATTAAAATCAAGCCTGTGTTGTCTACTAGGTGAGAGCCTTATAAAAAGGTTAATGGTGCAGTAACTAATGTCAGAAAAGTGTTGGGGTCAGCTGCAAAGTGATCAATGAATCCAACTGATATTTAAATTAGCAGAGCTGGTAGAGAGGGAAGGGGGATGGGGTGGAAGAAAGAGTGAGGAAAGAATCTGTTATAAATACACTTCTTACACAAATTACTACAAGCAAGTCTGAAAACAAGTGCAGAGCAAAGCATTTAATGCAATGCCATTGGCATTTTGGGCAAATACTCTGTAATTTGGGGTAGTTACATCATCATAATACATGTATTTAGGAAAAATAAACATTTGTTTTGTGCTAATTCTATGGTAATCAGGGTGATTGTACTGTACTTAGCTACTGTTTGTTACCATGGTTATTTCTAGTGGTTCTTGGTTATTAATGTCCTGGAAGATTCAACAGTCTTCAGTGCTATTTCAGCTTGCTCTCCTCCAATAGGCAAAAGTATCTGGGGGTTTGGGTTTTTTTATTCTAATGATCTACCACAGGGTTTTATAAACAAAAATAGATTTGCTTCTTGTCAGACGAACACTAGACACTAGATTTTTGCTTTGCACCAGTCTAGCAGTGTAAAGAGCCTGGAGTTGAGTGTCATCTATCCTCGCTAGTAAGCTTTATTTATATTGCCAGATGGGTGCAGAGAAGCCTTCATGTAAAGAGAATCAGTCTTCCCCATGTGTTTTCTGTGGTCTATAATCTCATAAAGATGGACGGCGTTGCAACATTCTTGCAAGTGAAGTAACGGGTGTCACAAAGAACAACATAGAAACACATTTTTTTAATGTATTCTAGAAGCTATTTTTAGTCCTTCGAATGAATTTTTAAAATCACAGAAGCATACTGGCACATACCTACCTCCACTTAGCATGATGGACATATTTGTTTGGGAATTAAGACTCAGATATTACAAGTTACTGCTGCTGATCTGTGATAACCGTGTATGTGTGTGCTCTTTATGAGAGTGACCAGGGCTAACTCAGCACATGACCGTGACTGCCTATTACTTAATGGGCTGTAACCTTTTCCTGAGTCCACGCTTTACCTTCTAATCCTATTTTCCTGCTCACTTTCTTATAACTTCCTACTCTGTTCCATAGTTAATGTATTGAGAAAATGTAAATAACGATTAAACACCACTTTAACAGGCACTGTAAGCAGTAGCTTGTGTACAAATAGCTTGTTTGAAATGCTTAGCATAGCTCTGTATGCAAGTCTGGATGAGGAAGGTACAGTTACATGTTAAAATGTAGAGATCCGAAAAGGTACTTTTTTTTCACTTATGTGTCTAGAACACAGTAAAGTTCACAGTTAAGGTTCTTTTGGGACTATTTTTACAGTGTGACACATCAGTGTATCCTGGGAATGTAATATGCTATATGAAAGACTGATAGGGCTCCAGACACTTCCAGACAGGAAGGAAAACTTTTGCAGCAAAACACCTTTGTACAGATTTATTCCTGATGCAGTGCGTATGATGTCCTCAGAACCAGCATGGTTATTCTTCAGATATATGCACCCCTTCTTTACTGATTTCACTCTGTAAGAATGTCTAATGGAAAAATCAGGTTAAATCATATTCAGTAGGATTACTAATTGTATCTATGCATATTTGATAGGTAGGCTGAGACCTGCACTGGATCCAGTTTGGATTTGAATTGGGGGATGGCTTAATTCAAGGTTATCATTCTGTTTCCAATGGCAGAGCAGAAAAGCAATGATAATAGGGGAGAAAAGGATGCTGGTGAAACCTTTCTGTATCTTTTCCCACTGTGTTTAACTACATAAGCAGTAAAAAGAGAGTAATTGCACCTTTTTTTTCAACTATGGAGGTCTGACTCCCTGTGTCTGTATTCATGCCCACCTGATGTTTTAATTTGCTTTTCTAAGTATTAAATTGTGGCCAAAACTGTAGAGATTGTCTCCAGATCTAGGAATTTATGAAGGTCCTAGTTCTGCCATCATTAGTTGGCTGTCAATCTGTTGCAAGTGGTAAGTTACAATAATGGAAATAAAATCAAGTGTAAAGTCAAAAGGGAGTCAAACCTGTGTTGGAAAGGCAGAATCTTCAGCAACAGAAAAGAACTACCAAACTCTCTTCATGGATGGAGCCTCAGTAGTGTGTGCAGGAAAGCTTTTGAATCCTGTGGACATTGTCTTAACTGTGTCAGAACTCAACAAATGAATTGTCATTTCCAGAAGGAAATGAAAGTCAGAAGTACAAATGAATTGCATAAATGTGACAGCCTTGAAGCCTAATCAGCAGACAAAAGAGTGGAAAGCTTCCCAGAAATATTCCCTGGGGAGAAGTCAAGAATTATCTAATGTGGATAAATAGGTTAAAAGGATATCCACATTTTGGGTTTTGATAAATTTAGGATTGACAGGTTGAATGAAGAAGAGGTAGCCCTAAGCAGAAGCTTGTATTTAGGGTGAGATGTCAACTGAGGGAAAAACAGGCTTGAAGCTGAGGCGTATGATTTAATCAAGGAATCTGACAGACTCACCGAAAACTTCTTAGATAAGACACTGGAAATAAGAAACAATGTCAATAAATACATTTGATTCTCATACTTGGTCCAAGAAGCAAGTTGGAAGTTGAGACAACATTCAAAAATACTTCATATCTTATGAAGCAGAGCAGAGGATCAAAATATCGAGATGTATGCTGGTATTGAGGGAAAATTTATGCTGAGGAAGAGCTTCACCAAGTTATTGAGAAACCTAAATAAAGAGATGGTTCTTGTCTCTGTGGACTTTGTAGCACAGATGAGATTGCATGAGTCTGGATATGGATTGCTAATGCGGGTTGAGCTATAAAATGAAGCAGGTGATGTCAAACCATGACAGAAACCAGATAGGCCCAGTTGGATTTGGGCATAATTTGTTTTGTGTTCATTGAAGTCTCATAGCTAGATTTATGGAGGCTAAATGGCATGGGAAAGCTTGCACAATGAGTCAATAGTTAATGCAGGATTAGAATATTTCACGGCTTTATTCCATGTCCCTACGGTGTATAACATATTTACTTGTATTCTACTGAAAGAAATGGCTTTTGATACAGGCCTTTATGAATATATGCATCATATTCGGGGATTAAAGAGTTAATTTTAAGGTTTCTTTTGGTTTATAGTTATACATAAATGATGAAGAATAAAAAGTTACTATCCCATACAACATTAAATCGTGAATTAATGACCTGCAGTGTCCAGTTTGTAATATCATAATGTAATACCCTTTTGGAAAAACAGGTCAGTTACTTTGTGCAGAGAAGAATTACCAGGTCCTCAGAAACTGACTGTATAACACATAAAAGTTGAAGAAAAACACAGGTGAAAATGCAGCCCATGGAATCCTTTTAAAAGAACAGAAAGAATAGGCTAGATGAATGGTTTACTGCAGCCTTTCTGAACAGAGAGAAAGGGGAATGTGAGCATTCTTAAGTTACACATAAAAATAACATTAGTTTTTCTTCTACATTTTTACGATTGAGGAGGGAGGCTCACTGGTATCTAAGAACTTCCAGAGCTGGCAGATAACTCACAGAGCTCTTTGAATACGCTGCTACTCCAAGAACAAGACAGGAACCATCAAGATAATTGTCTGATACAAATCTTTTGTTAGAGTAATAGATTTTGTACTGTCACGATTCCTGAATTATAGCCATATGTACTAGTGAATGATGAAACATGTAAATGGTAATTCATCATTAACTCTGTGTATAAGAAACTAAATTATTCTTTTCAGTGCTGTTCTTGTATCTGAGACATGATACATTATGTTATGCTGTAATTTATAGACAGTGGATTCAGCCAAAAAGTTGTATTCTCTTCCAACACATATAGTTTAATATTTAGGCTTCTCTTCCTTCATTCATTCAATTTTTATTTAATTGTAATTTATTTCCTCAGGGAAAATTATGCATAGTGGCTTTGTTCCAGAAAAACGGGGTGCAGCTTAATATGGCAATTTTGGATTTGTCTAAAAGTTTTGATGCCAATAGTCTGTGTAACTTTGAGGAAATCACTCAGTCTTTCCATGTATACTGTAAGAGGGGACAATGATATACAGCTGTGCCATAAGGGTGTCACTTAATGTTTAGAGGTGTATCTATTGACATTTTCTATTTAAGAGAAACCATAAAAATTTCTAAATTTGAAAATCGTAATTTGGCTCTCACTGTTCCATGGCATTAATTTATTTACCTTTAAATGGAACATGGCCTTTCAGTCTGTCCAAATGTGTTGCTGGTGGGGCACTGCTACTGAGGCAATTCAGACAAAGATCAGGAATAGGTGCTATTTTGGGTGCCCCAAATTCTGCAATCATAAGAAGAAAGGCCTGGGAAAGGTATTCAGATTAATGGAATACTGATACAAAAGTGGTTGTGTGATTTGACTATATTTATTGACATTATTCATGCTGGCATGTTCTGTGCAAGCTATAGCACACACCATGGTGATCAAATAGATAGCAAAGATTTTGTGTATTTCAATCCAAGTGATAAGAGCAGATGAAATTAAAATCGGAGACAGACTGCATTACAGTTTAAAGGCCAAAGGAGGGACAAGGTTAGTATTAATGCTTAAGAAACAAGCCTTTGTAATTGCCTTTTCTGGAAAAGGCTTTCTGGTTTCTGAAAAGTTTCCCCCAGCTTGATGTCCATTTCCAATGATTTTTTTCTCCCACTACATCTGTAAAACATAGAAGTGCTGTATTGTTTTATCTCCCAGGGAAGATATCCTTTCTTCTAGATGTAACCCTACCTCTATATGACTTCAGAGTTCAGATTCCTGGAGGTGTAGTGGATATATGGCAATCCAGGCCGTAATTTACAATAAACCATTTTCTGACACCATTTCCATGACTTAATGCTGGAAGTATTTTGTTGGAGAGGCTGCCCTACACTGCCATGGTGAGGGAGACTTACTGTGTCATGGTAGATGTTTTATTATTTATCCTGTTGTGGTTATTTTGTATGCTGCCATAGACATTTTCTCAATTTGTGTTTCTGCCTGGACACGTTTTCTGATATCCCTCCTGGAATAGGCAGATGTTCCTAATGGACAAAAAATTCAATGTTTGCAGCATACACTGGCTAGTTTTAATATCCTTAAATACTGAAGAGGCTTTTCATCTCTCAAGAACAGGGTAGAAATCCTGAGTGCAATGTATGATGGAAAGTGAGCACAACTCTGGGGTAAAAAAAACCCATCTTCATATTTTTCTATATAAAAGAATGATTGGTCAAGGATGTTTTCTGTATTTCTCTTTTTTTTTTTTTTTTTTTGCTGTATTTTGGGGTGATACAGTTGCTTATTTTCACACAAAAATCAGTGATTTTGAAAATGTGGTGGTTTCATCATTAAATTGGGCAGTAAACTATATTGCAATAGCCTGGAAAATTAGCAAATACTTTCAGCTCAAGAGAAGTAAAGCTGTGCAAAGTAGTAGTATTTGGAATGCATGACCCTGCATGTCTTCTTGTTGAAGAGCATGCTTGGGACAATTATGATCTTTAGTCTTTTTGCTCTATCTTCTGTAATTTTTGGACTGGTTACATAACAATCTACAATTCACCTTCTGCATTTATTAAGGTTTTAATGATAGAGGAGTAAGTGGTTTACTTCAGTTGGTACATGCAAAAGTCCCATATGTTGTAAGATTTAATCCAGGCATAGTTTGGAAGTCTTCAGAAGGCTGGAAGTGCTATCCATTGCTATGAAACATTACAATGTAATCGTCTTTCAATCATCTGCTTAGATGCTCGATTAACCAAAAAATACCAGTAAGAATTATTCTCCACTGGTTACTAACAGGCATCTTTTGCCAGAGAATTGGGATTGCAAGAACAATGTCAAGGAAGGACCCTGTAAAGATGAAACTTTTGAATTTTCTCTGTGTGTTACACTAATATGCATCTACTATGCAGCAAATATTTTTGTGTGGGAGAATATACTTTTAAAAATGTATTTCACACATGGCATTTTAATACAATTGCTTAAAAAGTGTGTAATGTGAACAGACCTCTCTCAGGAGATACCTTTTGGCAAACTGAAAAAGCCCTGTTCTAGCATTACAAAATCCCTACAGATAAATTTGAAATATATGTCCCTTTCAGTGTTTTGACAGACTACAACTGAATTACCATGAATGAAAGAAATCTTGGGGGGGTAGAAACTGGAGGGGAGGCGACTACTTTCACTTCAGGGACATATTCTATACAAGCCGGTGCCTGATGATACTCAGCTTCATTTCAGTGTTCATCATCACTAATCCTTAGTACAAATGAATATCTGCACTTTTAAACAATCAGAGGTTAAAGACGACTCAGCCATTCATGTGATCTCATTATACTATGCTGATTGCAGTACATCAGAGTTATTTATAACCTTAGTTCATAAAGTTGGATTTCCAGTAAATTAGTTCCTTTTCAAAGGTTAAATATTTATGTCCTTATTTTCTGTCTGAAACAGACTGTAGTTATGAACATGCACTAACTAATGAACCATCACAGCCATCTTCAAGATAAATAAAAGTTTTTACTTGGTATACTAGCTCCCAAAGCTACACCTTGCTTAAATTGCTTCTCACTGCTGCTGTGTGGATTTTCAAAACAGATCAATGTCATGGCAAAGACTTTAAACCATTACATGTATAGAGTCAGGCTCAGCCTCAATTGAGTGTGCAAAACAGTAGTAGTAATAATAATGATATCCTTTATCTGCTTTCCTCTACGAAGCTCAAAGAGGCAATACAGTTACCCCCAAAGGACAGTAATATAATTAATCCTTTCAGCTCTTTTTAGTTTGTAGCCTAGGGACAGGTGTTTTGCACTCCCAGAAAGCATAGGTGGGAGATCCTGTGTCGTCATTCTTTTATCCACCAATTAACACCAATTTGATCCAGCAGTCTTTGGTTCATTGATTTCTGGACTTGCAGTTCTCCCATTTACCCAACACGGTTGGAACACAGTTCTCTGAGGTTACTGAGAGCGCTTTCTGTTTAAAATAAATCAGTATATAATGAGCTAAGTTGCACGTTCATTATCTTGAACAATATAAAAATCTAGAGGCCTTTGTGCAAGAGGAATACCCTTTAACATATTGTCCTGTAAGAAGATACAGGGAAAAAATTGAATGGATTTGTCTAATGCTGATTTTACATTTTTGAATCAGAAATCAGCATAAAGTAATTATAAAACTCAACACAAAAAAATCTGTAATAAAGTAGAAAAGCATTAGTATTCAAAAGGCATTCAAGGCATCCTGCAGTTACATGTCACAGACATATTTATGCTACAGTTTACTTTTTTTTTCTCTCCTGGTGAATTTTTTTAAGCAGTAAGTAGTGGATACTAGCATGGTTAAGGTCTCTATCATATTTATGCTTGAAAGGCAAGTCTTAGTATTCATTACATGTCAAACTTGGAGGGTCTGTCTCTGAAAACATAGAGAATTTAAATCCCCCAGAAAACACAGACTCCCCTAAACCAATCCAGCTGTTTTCCAAGATCACTGATACTTTCTTCAGGTTAGACTCCAAGATCAGATTTTTTTTCAGTATCTATCACTTTTGAAATTTTCCAGCCATTTTGTGATCTCTGCATCCTAAATTCGAGGAGGAAAAACATGCTGAAACTTTCAAAGTCACTAAGATTTTTTCACTTGTATCCCTTCCTCTTGTATCCCCGTAGCTACCCTGATGTAAATCTGTGCAAAGACTGTTTCAGCTAGGATGATTCATTTATATATATATCCGCTGCATGGGTAGACATAAGTCCCAGTTATGGATGTAAAAATAATTTGCCACGACATGGATATGAACCAACTCTTGCTGTCAGAAATCCCTGATTTGAAGAGAATTTGGGTCTGGAGGTGTTACACTGCATTGATGTATGCTGATGGTGTATCCAGCTGTCCACTTCCATGGCAATTGCCACAACCTTGGGCATTAGTGGAAGTGAGAACCCAAGTGACCTTCTCAGTATTTCTTTCAAGCTGCCTTTTTCTCCCCC
Source organism: Strix uralensis (assembly GCF_047716275.1). Taxonomy (NCBI): domain Eukaryota; kingdom Metazoa; phylum Chordata; class Aves; order Strigiformes; family Strigidae; genus Strix; species Strix uralensis. Next base: position 14,691,244 of record NC_133982.1, on the reverse strand, counting down.
AAAGGCCCTAAAGGTCTTCACTTGACTACTTCAAGCTGGTCACATTCAGTCTTTTAGAAATAGTATAGTGTGCAGAGATGTGAAATAAGTGGAACTCCTTTTTGCACCTTTTTTCCTGAGGCTCCTTATTACAAGAGTAAGGCACGTAGTAAAAGATAAATACTGTAACTTCAATTTGTTGCTAGAAGAATGCAGAAGAGATCAAAGATGTTGCCAAAACTTAATTTCCCCATAGGAGCTGGAAATTTGTTAAATTATGTACCCAGATGATGCTAGATGGATGGTATATCCCAGATTCCAGAGAAGGGAGAAAAAAACAATAGTACTTATTGTCAGTCCTGGAAACAATATTCATCCCTAAGCTGCTGCTAGAGTCTGTGGGTAACTTTGCAGTCATACAAGCTTTGAATCCCCTTCCCCACCCTACAGAATTATAGATTGGTGAGCCAGGAGAGATGATTACAATTATCTACCTAGCGTGAGGTGGTAATTTCATCGAATTGTGAAATTCACTATACCAAAGCTGTAACGTCTTTATAGGAAGACATCCAATCTCAATGTCAGTTGTATGAGACAAAAATAATTCCTGGGGTTTTGCGTGGGCAGGGGATAAGACCAGGATCAGTCATACAGTTGGTGTGGGACTGACCCACAATCTTTCCATCTCCTTCTTCAGAAAAGTAGTAATCCATATTAAATTTTTTTTGAGGGACTGTTTTACTACTTTTTTCTTTGAGTTTTAAAATTATGGTTGAATAATGATCTCCTAGTTGCCCTTCACAATCATGCCACAGCCAAAGAAGTTAATAAGCCACCTCTGTAGCAACCCTCCCTTCTCTGTACAGACATTTTTTACCACATGGGTGAACACAAAGAAATAATCAGATAGGAGATTTTTCTTCTAAATTAGTCCTCTTGTTTGTAAACTGAAAGAGTGCTAATGCAGTTCAAACTCAGCTGTGTACCACATACGCACACTCGGCCCAGGAGTATTATAAAGAGTGGGAGAATAGGAGGTTTTGTTCTATTCTTCGGTCTCTTTCTATATGAGAGGGCCATTCATTCAATCCCTATGCTTCTCTCTCTCTCTCTATTTCTCTCCATAATGCCAGCATTAGCTGCAAGCTGCTAGCTGTAAAAGTGCTTTGATGTTGACCTCTCACTGCCATTGACAGACCCTCATTGGTGGGTGAGTAGCAGAGCAATAAGGGCATGTGTGGGAGAAAAGAGGATGAAAGCCTGGACAGCTAGGAAGGGATAATATGAACAGATTCCTGCCTGTTCACTTAGTTTCTTTTTTTTTAACTGGGTCTTCTGATTACAGAGGTTACGAACCAGTAAAACTTCAGAAATGACCACTGAAAGCCTGCTGTACATGAAGAATCAGATAATTGTTCCAGCTCTTGCCTTGTAAAATTAAATCAAGCCATGAACTAGGCAAGAACGCATAGGGGAGTTGAAAACATTTTCCTGTTTAAGGCAATGAAATAGTGGGGGTTTGTCTGATACATACAGTAATATTACAAGGGCAAGTAGCATGTAAATGGCATGGGGGTAGGGGACACAGGAGAGTTGCCTACTAATGATGTTGATTATTTTGTTTCTCATCTTGTGCCAAAACCTAAAACATAACTCTTGGACTTTAAAAGGATCAAAATGGAAAGGTGCACTAAGAGGTCAAAAGAACTTAGAGAGGTTTCTGCCCCAGGGAGCACGTGTGTGTGTATACATAAATGTATGCACATAAAAAGCTACCTATTGCTCCCCACAGTGTTCCTGCATATAGTATAAGTGCTCCTATATTCAGATCACAGTGGGGCCCCTGGCCCAAAAGCAGCTTTGCACCCTCCAAAGAGAGCTGGGAGACTGAGGGTACGATCAGGACCATGAGCCACCTGGGCCCCCAGCCAGCTGTTTTGTGAAAGCGTAGTCAGCTAAGCTGGGAAGCGCGGGAAAGCGTTATTGCTGCCTGTGCCCTATTGAGGCAGGATGTCTCCAGCCACTTCACCTCTGCACTCCCCCTTCACCTCTGTGAAAGCTCTGCTTGTCATACTAATAATTAAACCCTAAGGCTCTAACTTGAAATGGCCAAAAGGCTCTGCAAGGCCAACGGAGGGAACAGGAGGGAGGGAAAGTTCACACAAATTTGTGTTAGAAACCTTGGTTTTAGATGCGATCTGAAGGACCAACTATCGCAATAAAGCTGCATGCCTGATAGTTCCCATTGCCTGTGCTCTGTAGAGTAGCATCTGATCTTCTGCTTGTTTGGGAGATGAAGAAATCTGTTCTACCTCCACTTCAGACTCTGCAACAACTCTCTGTTGGCAGTGTTAGGTTGTCAGAGTTACTTAACTATTTTAGGTGAGCTGTAGATCATTGGTTCAAACCTGGCCTATGCCACTTGCAACGCACATGCTGTCATGTGGGTAACCGCTGGCTGGAACAAAATGAATCAGTTGTTGGAAGACCAGGGGAATGGGTGAAACAGGTGCCCATGTCACAAACCGCCATGCAATAGCATTCATTACCAAGCACGTCAGCAATCTCGGCATTCAAATAATACTCTGTTACAAGCACTTGAATAAGAAAGAAGCCATCACTGTTATGATCTGGATTAGATTCCTTCTTTAAAAATTATAAGGAATTCAGCACACACTTTTGGTGCAGAGACTCTTCACACATTAGTCTACTAGAAAGAAAGAAATCTTTCACTGAATGATTAAAAATATTCACATTTTGGAGGGGCCAAACTTCTACAGCACTTTTTGCCTTGCTGTCTGCATTTGCTATCAGGGAACTAATTCTCCAGTCAATTTCACAGATGGTTTCCTGTCATTACTATACAATTCTATTTATTTGATAATAATTTTATAGGACTTTTCCAGAGGGATTTGGAATTACATGTTCAGCTTGTAGCCATTTTTAAAAGGTGTGTGAATGCTGCACTCAGTCAAAACTTCCTTGCCTAAACTTTTTAAATAGAAAATGCATTTTCAATTCAAGCAAGAAATCTTGCCAGAAGTGTCTTGGTTAAAGTTTTTCAATGCATTTAACTCCGTGTAAATGGAAGTTTATATAACCCTCTCTGTTCTGTCACTTTACCTTTTGCTCTTTTCAACCGATTTGAAATAAAGACTATTTTCCTCTTTCCAACAAGAAATGAAACAGGATTTCACTAGTTTTTCAAAGAGGTACCATTTTTTAACTTGAAAGCAGAATGTAGCTTATATTTTAAATTTCATATTTGCTTTTACTTTTTTAAAAGATAGCCATGATGAACTTAAAGACTGGGTCAGACACTGCACAAAACTGGGTTTTGTGCAAGTTGAAATTCCTCCCAAAAGAGAGTTATCTATCCTGATTCCATTCTTTTTCCAGAAAATAATCTCCTCTGACATCAGCTTCTTGTTGATGAATATTTTCCTTGAAACTGTTTTTTAAAACTGTCCAGTCTCTGATAGGGCACTGTGTTGTTGCTAAGCTACCTGAGATTACAAGCCCTTGCTGTTTGGTGGGACTCCATGAGCACAGCATCGCTGGACCAAGCAAGGATTTTTTGTATGGTCATTAAGGAAAACAGGTCTTCATGGGGAACAAACTCTGTTCCACAACTCCAAAGAGAGGATGTTTGAATCTGGATTAAGCTCCTTGAGAGCTACGTTTACAGAAGCTTCTGCACTATGAGCTAGGCCCACAATTGTAAAAAAATGGTCCATTCTCTAGCGTTTTCAATTAACGAAGCCTTAGGGGATCTGGATAGGCAGTTGGAGTCTCCATTCAAAAGGATTAAAAATATATCTTTTCCAGAGGTACAGCAGCTGTTTTGGTAGGTACTTTGTATTCCGCCTGTCTGTGGGCTGCTGGAATCCTTACTGTTCCCTGATGTATCATTTCACTCCAGTGAAAATCACAAGCGATAACTCAGGAGGCAGTAAAATTACAGGGGTCACAGAGTACCCCCAGTATGCTTGAAATCAGGTCACCAACCTCACTCAGCTGGCCCACTTGCTGATAACTCCCCTTCTCCCTTTTCTCCTCTCCCCTGTTCACTATGTGCCTTAATTATTAAAAAAAAAAAAAAAAAAAAGGAAAAGAAAAAGCCAACTCTCCAGGGCATAGAGAAACAAGTGCACTTGGACAGCTACGGCAATGGACAGTGCTGCAGTAAGGGAGAATACATGTCCACTACCCTTTGGTCTGATCTGGCTGTGTGTTGGGCATAGCTGGTAATATCATGCACTCCTATCACGCTTAGCAGTCTTCCAGCACTGCGCAGAATGAAGCTCTGCCTCAGAGCAAGTCCTGTTTCAAAAGGAAACTCAAGTAGTAAATATGTGATTGTCAGCTGGAGTGACTGTGTTATTGACTCCCAAATGGTTTGATGAAGCATGTCAACATCAGTACTTTGCAATTTTATAGTATAAGCTGAGCGTGAAAAATGGAGTGAGGTAGAGAAGAGAAAAGGGATATGGATGCAAAAGGCAGAAAGTTTTCAAGTCCCAGCCTTCTCATGATGTTCACAGATGAGCCATGAGTGGTGGAATGAACTGGATCACTCTTTCAAAATGAGTTTTTTTCCCCAAGACCAGCCCAGTCAAGAATCAGCAAAATTTATAGGATCTCAGAATATTGTAGGGGTATTTTCTTGATAATAATGTTTGTTCCTTGAATTTTCTCCTACTCTCTATAGGAAAGTAAGGACTCCAACCTGAAGGGTGCTGGGGGAATACCCAAAGCATCCCTTGGAGATTTCCAACACGCTAGTTATTTCACTGATGTCTTGTTCAGTAAATGCTCTCTTTATATGGTCTTTCTGATACCCAATCTTTTGTTTGGGCTTATGCAGCTTTAATTTTTGCTGATTTTTTAATAACAATTCCCTGGAAAATGCTGAGCTGGACTTCTTAATTTTGATAAATTGAAGTACAGGTACTAGATACCTACTGTACCAGATGCTTCTGCTCTGGGGGCTGCTTCTTCCTCTCTCAGAAGTCACTGCTTTCCATTCTTCACTAAGACAAGCTTTGTGGCTTTGCAAAAGTCCAGTTTCACTGAGGGTTTTTTGTGCAGTTTGATTATGTCAAAGCAAGAAAAAATACAGTGATGACTTGTTTTCCTAAAAGCCTCTGAAAAAATTTGGAGGGTGTGAGCTTTTCTGTTCTTCCTCACTCCAAACATGCTTCTTCCTGCTAGTTCTTTGCAGAAGGAGCTCAGAGATCACTGTGCTTTGCTTGTAAGTGAGAAACAGTCTTCCTTCCTTGCAGTGGAAGGAAGAGATGTTATAAATCAGTAAGGCAATGAATGCATTTCAGTTGCCTGCTCGGTAGGATGGGGGCAAAGAACTGAGGAAACCACCTACAGATGAGGCAGTTGTGTGAGTCATGAGAAGAGAGAAATATTCAGCACTTCTCAGGAGGTTTTTCCCAGTTGTAGAGAGGGAGCTGAGCACTTATGAGCACTTTTAGAAGCTCGTAAGTAAAACTGAGAAAATATTAAGCTCAGTTAGTACATGGACAGCTGTGAGGAGGCCAAGACCCAGTGTTTCCTTCTGAGGTGTACTCATCTTACCCAGGGAGCAGGAAAGCTTTCTTGCAAGGGATGTTATTCTGCAGAGCTCCTCAGGGCAGGTTTGTTCTCTTGACTTTTAATATTCGAGTTTTTCTCTGTTTGTGCCAGAAAATATGACTTGGGTTTCATTTTATAAAAATAATAAAGCCAGAAAAGGTTAAACTCAGATTTGGCCTCTTTGCTTTCTAAAAGACAGCAATAGACGTTTTCAAAGGACCAATTCCAAGCTTTATTATACTACTACAAGGCCCGCAGGAGGGAAGAGTGTTACGCCCAACTTGTAGTGCAGACAGAGAAAGATGGATTTTTAAATTATCTACCTTTGCTTTGCAACGTGAACATTTCAGGGCAATTATCCTGAGATAATGCCTACAAATTGCTGAAGACTTTGGGTTTATAATTGCTCATGTTCATTTAAGGTTCCCAGCAGACTAGACCAGGAAAATCACTGCCAGTCAAGCCAAGGTTGATAGTATACGGTAACTGAGTTTTTCTTAGACAAGCAAATCAGTTTTCTTTAAGAGCAATAATTCTAACTAATTGTTTGGTTTCATTGTGTTTCCATAGCAGGAGCTGTAGTGCTTGGCAAGGCGGAACAGTGACACTTCCCATCCAAAACACATCCATGTAAATGGGCAAATTGAATTCCACTACATGAGGTTATTCTCGTACAGCAGAAAGTAGTCAGCAGCACTCTACAGCGTATCCCCACATTTTCTTATTTACACACCAGTAGCCATTCCAGTTACCTCAGAAAGTGAATCAAGAATTTACAGTGAGATAATGTTATCATGTCAATGCAGAAAGAAATAACTGTAGCTACCTGCCATGTTTGTAATTAAAGAACATTTCTTAATGTAATATTTAGCTGAGGTTTCAAATCAGCAAGAACATTCATAATAAAGAACACAATTTTAAAGGAGGAATGTGTTCATATATTCAGGTCATTTGACTACATTTATATATGCCTGTTACCTATTTATATACTTATATGCCTATTTGTATATACCTATATATTTTGTATGCAGCCTTACTCCCCACTAGTTTTGTTGTGAAGCTCTGATAGCATTCCTATCACAGACATCCTCCACTGGCCCCAGGCATCCGTTAGACAACGGAAGATTCATTTCATCATTATTATTTGCTAAGCACAATCAGCACTGGCCAGTTTAAGTGTCTAAACTCCAGCAGTGTAAAATCTCCCCTTCTGTCCCTCCAACTGTTGTCACTAGAGCAGCTGAATAACTGACTTTTCTCATCCAGTAACTAAGATTAAAGAACAAATTATAAAATAGGATTTAGTTGACATTTCTGACATTTTGGGGAAAAAAAGAGCTATTTCACACAAGAATCAATCCTTCCCCCCAAAAGTGCACTGGGTTATCAAAAATATTTTGCTTGATCTGTATAAAAAAATGCTTGGGTTGTTTTCATGTTATTTTTTAATGCCCTTCAACAATATTTGGACTGAAAATATTGTCTGGAAAGAAATAGCAAAGTATACGGTTTAAAAATGTTGAAAGTGTGTGTCTAGACTTTTCTGAATATTTTTGCTTTTTTTGGGTCTTGTTTATTAGAATTTACAGATAACAGTGGTCAGTTTGAAGCTAGGTTTTTCAGTGAAGAAACTAATTTCCTGAAAAATTCCATCTAGGATTAGGAAGCAAGCAACATGCCCTGCCCCAGCACTGAAAATGTCATTAGTACCCTGTTTATGTACTACAGTAGCAGTTTCTAAATTTTTCCATTTTTAGTGGCTTATTGTAATGCTCAGTGCAGAAAGTTTTTGGAATTTGTGCCTTTATGAAGTTGAGGAGATCATATGCTGTAGTTGGATACAATATTGAAAGCCATCAGGTCAATACTCATCCTCACAGCCAGCAAAAATACCTGTTTTCTTCTGAGTTGCCCCTTCCCAGCTCTTTTTCATTTCTCACAAACTGCTGCAAAAATTATTTTCTGGGTGAACATTCAGACGGATGCTTTCTTGTTTGTTTCCTTCTGTGATGTCTCCTGGTGGTTTTGTTTTACTGTTTTGTCTTTTCTTATCTGGCCTTTTGCAATATTTTTTTGAATGTCCTGTTGTACATAAAAGGGGCAAGCTGAAAAAAATTCAGGTCAGGGAGACAAGAGAGTTTTACGTCACCAAATTTTTGTTTTGGTATATAAAGGACAGAAATTTGAGCCCCAGATACTGCCAGATTGGTTTACAAATTTATTTGTATTTCCTTTTTCATGAAAATAAGTCTGTAAAAACCAGAACTGTTTCCAGTGGGCTATATGGGTAACAATAGCTAACTGATGTCATAGACAACAAAATCTAGGACTTCTAATAAATTATTGATGTCAAGAGATATTTCCAGAGAAAACCAAAGAACATATGTTACTGCTGGCAAGTGGGCTCTTAGAATGAGGAAAAATCAATTTTTTTTATCCACAGTTCTTCTCAGCTAAAAAAGTAGTGTCTTTCCCCAAAATGGATTCAGGATACGACATACACCTGAACGAAATTTTTCATTATCTTTTTGAGATACTAACTTGACTAACTCTTATCTCCAAAAGATTGTTCTCGTGTTGTAAAGTCTCCTATTTACTGGTGTCATCCTTTTGGATGACAAAGTGATGTCTCTTCCCATCTTCCTGGGCCTTAAAGGGATAATACAAAAGACTACTTGTAAATCTAAGAACATATGTCTGGAATATCAAATCGACTTTGCTGCCCCATGTCCACCATGTTATGTTATGTGGTAGCATTCATAATCTGATCAGATTATATTTTAAACCTATCTGCATGCATTATAGTATTTTGGTTTGGGGTTTTTTCCCTCCACTACACTCACTGGAAGGTCATTTCAGGAATCTTTACTCCAATAGTTAGAAACATCTTGTAATTCCCAAATTATGTGAACTCAGAGCCAGTTTATAGCCATTTCTTCCTGTGTTACCGCTACTCGTATATATCCTTATATAGCTGGTATAGACACCCCTGTTCCTAAATTGTATCTGTGTCCCTTTAAGCCATCATTTAGGTAGACTGAACAAGCAGACTCTTTTAGTTTCCTCTCAGAAATTCTCTAGTTCCTTGATCATTGTAATAGTCCTCTTTGCACCCTCTGCTCCAATTTGCATGCATGCTTCTTGAGCATGGGTAACTAGAATTTACAGTGTATTTCAGATAATGTCTCACCAGTGCTTTGTGTAGTGGCATTAATATTTTCCTCTCGTTATTAGCACTATTACAGGTGATGAATCCTAGGATTGCATCTGCCTTTTATATTATGGCACATATTTATCCTGTAATCAACTAGCAAACCCAGGTCTTTCTCCTCCTTTGTCATTCCCAACAGCTTCTAGCAGAAATTCTCATTATTAGTCCTTTAGTGCATGACCTTGCATTTTGTACTGTTCAATTTCATCCCATTTCTATTACTTCTGTCCTCAAGGTCATCCAATTCTTCCTGTATGATATTGCGATTTTCGTTTGTGTTGATGGTGCCTCCCAACTTTGTACAATCTGCAAATTTCATTTGAACACTCTTACTTTTTATGCCAAGTTTATTAATGAACCATTAAGTGAGATCGGTCTGAAGACTGATCTTTGAAGAACTCCCCTAATATCTTCCTTCCAGCCCCATATTTCCCCCTGCAGTGTATTACATCTTCACTTCCCCTGTCACCAACCCAGACCTTAAGTGTGCTGATTAATTCTCTATTTTCCCCCAGTGAACTAAGTAGTTCCCAAGTGGCACCTGCTGAAAAACTTTAATGAAGACTGGATACATTTTAAGAATTTTAATTTAAAAAATAATTTTTGTCAAAAAACCTCTTAGGATAGCCTGGCACAGTCTAGCTTCAGGAAACCAGTATGGTAAATGTTTGCCCTTTACTCCTTTTGATTCTTTCTTCAAATTTGTTCTAAAATCTAGTAAGCTATTAAGGACTGACTGACAGGTCTTCCCTAAATCCCCATTATCTACTTGAAGAAGAAGAAAATGATACTACAAGGTACAAGAAGTAGGTACAAAAGGGGTAGACACTGCTATTCCCTGCTCATGTTATAGTGCACCACTTTGCTAGCTCTATTAGCTACTGACAGTTGCTATTGGATCTGCAATTTCACGTGTTCATTCTCAGCTACAGATCATCCAGTCTCCTGGCCAAAATGTACTGACATTTTAATTTTGTTTCCTGTTTAGATGTAAATATAGATATACTTCTAAATTACAATGTCTTTGTCATTTCCTCTTAAGAGAATATAAAAGCAAGGTGTTCTTTAGGCTTGTGAAATTTTCTGCACTCTCAACCCATCCTTTCCCCCATAGCAATTTTCATTCCTTCTTCCCTTTTTCTCTTTCCATTCACTTAAATTATGTTGTGATTAGTTAATTTCCTTTCCAAAGTCCACCACATTTTTCTGAAGTTCCCGTTTCTCTCATCTCTTTTGCAGCATCCTTATGAACTGGGAGTCCCTGCTTGAATTCCAAAATTTCATGGCATAGTCAAAACTCCAGTTCCTCCTGGCCTGACAGTGTAGAAGAAAACATGCCAGCTGCATGCACACAACCACACTGCATTAGGCTTTGCAGCAAGAAACACAAGTGATCAGAGCTCCATAAGGCTCACCATGACATTTAACGAACCTTGATGGGTTCTCTGGCTCTTCTTTTTCTTCACTGGCTCATAGCTGCTTTGAGAGGTTTTAAGAGCTTTCTTGTCATGTCCATGTAGATTTGTCTCTCTCTGGAGGAAGGTCATGCCATGGGAGTGAAAAAACTCTTTTTTCAAAAGCAGTGTCTACAAAAGGTGCCCTGTGAGTATATCGTAAGTAGCACTAAAATGGTATTTGCTCATTTCCAAAAGTGGAGACAGACAGCATACAAAAAAAGCAGAGATCCTTCCTTGGGAGAGAACATGGCAGGAACTTTTGAACCAAGAAACAACTATTCTTCCTTCCACCCTGGTTTCTAACAGTGCCTTTCACCTAGATAGATTTCAAGCTGTGTCAAATTTCCCTCTGTATTTTACCTGGAGCATTTCTAGTATGCATGGAAGAAGTATGTGGAGTTCAGCAAGCCATGGTTTAGATGAAGCAGCATAGCAAGCAGCATTCACAGAACTTGAATGTGATAAGCAGAAAACGAGCATCTTGCTGGCCTGGCTGGGTAGTTTAACAGGGCAGGTTGTATTGAGGTTTCATGTAACAGGGCAGGTTGTAATAAAGTTTTATTTCATCTCTTGGAGGATGCATTTACCTGATGGCAGCAATCTGTGGTCTTCCGTGGTGTTGTGCACCAGACATCTGAGGTGCACCTTGGAATTGAGTTTCTCATCATTCTTGTCTCAAAACCTCCAGAATTACTGTGTAAGCAGAGAAGAGAGCCCAATGTTTACTTTTTATGATCTGGATTCTCCTGCTCCATAGAGCATATGCCATTTGTTAATTATACTCTTTCTCTTGTGCTGTCTCTTTCCTGCTCTTGTTTATCCTCCCCTGTCTTTTACTTTACTGATGATTTGATCTCTGGTACTGCATCTCCTTAGCCCCAGCATGCTTTTTTGCACATTGGTTTTGATTTTGTTTTGCAATGTGGGATTATACATTTATAACAGACCCTTCTGGAGCCTGAAAAGAAGGAATATGTTTTGATAGCCAGAATGAGGAAAACATAATCTCTAAATCAAGATTCCCTTATGCTTGATTATTGAGGAGGAAAAAAAGGAGATTTAAAGCCTTGCCCTCAAACTCTTCCCTTTTTGTGGTCTGAGTCGCCTCTTTCAGTATCAGAAGCACTTAGCTTGTCTCCTTTGCTTATGCCACTGCTGCTTGTGTGCAGTGAGCATGGTGTATTGCAGTGTGATACCACAAGGTGTGGTGATGTAGCAGCCCTGAAACACGCTACTATGGTTGTTTTCTAATTCCTCATTGGGGTACATCCTGAAAGGAGGCCTTGGCGAGCTAATCTTGCACACAAGGGCAGTCTTGCTGAATCACTGGTACAGTTGTGGGGATGGGGTTTGGGGAGCTCTCTTCCAAAGAGGCGCCAGGTCCCATTCCAAGACAAAAATCAAATCTGTTTTGCTTTAATGGAGTTGTATTATGCTGCAATGAATTCTGGGCTTCTCCCATTTGAATTACCAGGACACCAGAAGGGATAGATAGGGGCAAACTAATGAAAAGAAGAAGATAGAAAAATGCCTAAGGTACCAGTCAATGGAGAAAAGAAGGGCTCTGCCATCAAAACCTTCCCCAGTGAAAAGACCCAGCAGGATACAGTGACTAAACGTATTCGCCACAGCACTGATAGTTAAAGGAAAGTTACTTTCATTCACCAGAAGTGGAAAAAGATATCCGAAAATTGCCTTTTTATTCCCTTAGTTCTTGTCAACAAAGTGAAGTTCTGAATGGCAAGGGGAAAATCTTCTCCCTGCATTTCCAGCCAGTGCAGCCTGCCTGCCGTGTTGCTGTACATGGTGGGGAAATGATCACTCCCCTGAAGAGTGATTACAACCCGAGCAATAAAATGGTGACACTGTCGATGGAAGGCTGTATTTTGATATTGTGTTTCCTGTATTTCATTTCCTGTGTGAAGCCCAAGGAGAATTTTTTTCTTTTTGTGCATGTGGGGGTTCAAAGGCTGAAATACTCATCAAGGTACTTGAGGTAAGTAGGAAAGGAGAACAAACTCTCATTGCCATCAGAAGATTGTGCTTCCTTTCTTTGTGAAGAATCCAGGGTGATTTCTGGGCCAGTCCCTTTCCATGGCAGGCAGTAGATATCATTCTATATTCACCTAAATACTAGGGCAGGGGTCTCTAGTGTGCTCTGAGTTTTATAAACTCTGGAAAGATCTTTGTATTCACATAGCTAAATGGTTATTTGGAGTGATGTGGCAAAATGTCTCAAGGAAATAATTGTTCAGAGAAGTGGAATGGTCCAGCAGCATCTCATCTTCCATACATTGCTAGCAGACTCTTATAAATGTTGTTCCAGAGGCTCCCAGACCACAAACATCTAAGTCTTGGCCCTTGGTTGTGCTGAAGATCTTTATTTCTTGCATTACTGTGGAATATAGGGAGTTTCTCACAGGCTAGAGAATTTTCCTGTAATGCCTAGGGTGTTTTACCACTGCCAAAACCACCAGATTGTTAGGGTGATTTGTGTTTTAAGCACACTGCTCCCCAAAACATCTCTTTTCGTATGCTTTGCATTGTAATACTGCATGTGACATGCTGCATTGCACTTATCTGTCTCTTATACTAGAGAGTTTCTTCTCATCTTCTTTCATGGATGGGAGCAGAGTGGTTTAAATCAAAGCATTTGACTTTGAACCTCTCTTGAGCTGGCCTTCAGGCAAGTTCTTTCTGATCAAAGACAGAAGCATACCAGGGTCCAGGTATTAAGGCTGAATAATTGGTTCAGACTAAAATAAGAACTGTCCCAAGCCTCCACAGAAAAAGTTTTTATGAAGTTTAAAAAAAGTGTAAGTAACTTTTTGGCCCTTGTTATACTTTTTCATTTGCTGAGGGAGTTCCACTGCAGAGACTGCTAATGCTGGATCTGACCACATTCATGCTAGAAATACTAGTCAAATTTAACAGTCGAAGCTTATCAGATTACTTGAGAAACAGACTTAGGGGTCCTGAAGCAGAGTGGCTTTTTGTATGGCAAAAGGTGGGATACTATCAGCATAGCACATTATAACTGAGGTGATTTTGAAAGATCGTGATTTCTCCTGTAGCACAGGATTCCCCATTTCTCTGAAGAAATGCATATAGCATGTATTTCCACAGCACGTATAGCTGTGGCTTTCCTGGAGATATCACAGACCCTTCAAACTGGGGGGAGAAAAACAAACCAACAACCAGGCAATCACAAGCAATTTACCAGACGGACCGGGATGCCTGTAGCATCCCAAGCAGCCTGAGCCTGTCTGCCTCTGTTTAGGATAAATACTGAAACCGCACCTCTGTGAACTCTTCTGCCTTTGCCCATCAGTAATGGGTATATAAAAAGTCTATGCCTGGGGATCAGCTAACGGGATTATTCACAGACACAAAATGAAGCTGGCCCAATCCTGACGTCCTTTGCAGCCCTCCCTTGCAGCCCGCTGAGAGGGGCAAAAGCAGGATCAGGCTCCAGGTCCTCATAATTTTGCCCGCCTTTGAGGAATGTGGAGGGAATCTGAAAGGGGGGTAGCAGTGGAAATAGGCTCACGTTTTTGTTGTTGTTGTTTTTCATTTTTAATAGAACAACTTTCAGTCCTAAAGGAAACCCTGGTGAAGTAGTGAGGCTTTTGTCTCTTGCTATAATGCCACTGGGCTTTGGATTGACCTGTGTGATACAGTGACACTGTGTGGTTTGAATTTTTACATACAGCTGCATAAAGCAATTCTCATGTAAATTTTGGAGGTAAATAAGCCTGCTGTTGGTCTGCTGCATGGACACATATGCTCAAACCATTAGGTTTGAAAGGAGATTAGAATTAACCCACCCGTCTCTCACTGGCTCGCTCTTTCCCTCCCCACCACGCAGCTCTTAGAAGAGACTAAACCACCTCACTGTTTTAGCGAATGGCAGCAGAGTTAAGGCTGACAGAAGAAGAAAATTGTTGTATCCCCTCCCTCCCCCCCTTTCCACACCCACAGAGCCTCTGCTAGAAGCAGTCTGAATTTAGACGAGGCCACGAGCTGATTACCATGGCACAGGCGGTCAGGTTGGAGTTGATGCACTTCTCTCACTCCCTCAACCTCTAAATTGCACAGGAGTGAGCTGAACCCCTTCGGTTCCCACTGTGGCAGCAGGAAGGCTTGGAGCCTGCTGTATCAGGCCTTGTGTGTGTTTTCTTTTGGTTTGGATAGCTCCATTATCTCCTACTGGGCGGGGAAAGCTTTCAGAGCCAAAGAAGCTGAAAAGTCCTTTCCAGGCACCTGATGCTGGGATATATTCAGGTGCTTCTGCAGGGCTTGAACGGGCAGGGTCTCACCCAGCAGCCAACAGCAGGCAGTGGCCACTAGCTACCATCGTATCTGGACTTGACATCTCAAAGGCTTTGCTTTCAGACTGAGGAAGGTTTTCTCACATGTTCTTTAAAGGCAAGAGAGAGACAAAGCGTGTGCGCGCGCACATGCGCACAAAAATGCAGAGGGGGTGAGTGGGCTAAGGGGAACCTGGCCCGGGGTTGGTTGTTTATGCGAACTTTAAATAATTCATTTTTGTCCCTATTGAGCTCATCACAGCGTGACAAAAATAAACGTGTCTTCTTGGCCTATTGTTTGGAGCTGAGGATTGTCAAGCGAGAGGAAAATATTACAGTGACTGAGGGAGATACACGCAAGAGTGTGACCTTTAACTGCAGTACCTATAACCAGTCTCATCAAATTAAAGCACTGTATATTTTCCTTAATAATCTCTGATTAGGCTCGGGGTATGAGCGGACACGAACGCCCGCCATTGCTATGCAGCGGGAGGCCTGCTAAGCACCAGCCGAGCGCTTGGGAATAAGTGAGCAAAATGCTTTAATTTGATAGGGTTAGAATCCTGCAGGCTCCGGGGTGAGAAGTCAGCAACAGCTCCGCTCGCACTGAATATGCAGAAATAAAAAAGTAAATTGCTTACATCTGCTGCAGGCAGGAGGGAAAATGATCTGATTGGACAGGCCGAGGGCTCTCCATCTCTTTTGGGTTAGAAAGAGGGGTTTGGAGCATCAAAAGCTCGTAATTGGAGTAATTCTGAATTAATGGACATATACACACACACAAGCGCGCACACCATTTTGAAGCAGCTGGTCACAGGATGCACATGCTCAGGAATGTTTGGGGATTGCAAAAATGCTGTTAAAAATGTTGTCCCTTATTCCTAATATTATTGGCATTTGGATTTCATGACCTGTAAGAAGTGCAGTAAGTACAAAAAGCCCTGCCCATCTGCCAGAGAAAATTGTCTGCCTCAGCCTACATCTGTTTATTCACAATACAATTATTCTATCTCTCTGTCTGTCTCTCTATCTCTGTTGTATATCTGTTCTTTCATGTCTGAGGGTCTTTGCTGTATGCAGAATCCCAGGCTTTAGCCTTGCCATCTGATACTGTATTTAATCTATGTATTTGATCAATAAGAATCAAAGACAAGGCTCAAGGTCTTTTTGGCACAAGGCATTCAGCTTTGTGTCGGGTGTCAGAGGTTGTCTACAGTGTCACCTTGATGGTGTCACACTAATTTGTAACCTACTTTGCTTGCCTCTGTGATCACGGTCTGCACTGTTTTTTTTTTTCTCTGTCTCTCTTTTTTTTAATGGTTGTTTTTATTAGTTTGGGAGGAAAGAGGTGGGGGAGCTTAGAGGTGGGAGGCTGAAGACATTAGCTTAGAGATTTAAGGAGCACTCTTCCTGACTCTCCTCCCCCACCTCTCTGGTTTCTCTCTGCAAGTCGTTTAGACCACAGGATAAGGGTGTTACCTGTACCTGATGGGCACTGTATCCCAAGGGGGAAGACATTACTAAATCCAAAATGACCAAGGGAAGAAATGCTGCAAGGCAAACTTTCAAGAGTGATTTCTCAGCTTGCTGCTGACAGGGAAAGGCAAGCACACCAAACCCAGGACTGAAAGGCCAGAGTCCAGGTTTCAGTCCACTTCTGGGTAAATCCACAGAGTAGGTACATCTCTAAATTTCACTGATATTTTTCTTGGAGCCAGGGTTCTTTGGATCTCGCACTGATGCACAAACTTGAACAATTTGTTCTTTTATGGCTGCCTAAGGCTGTACTGCATCATTTCAATGGCCTTTTGTCTCGTGACAAGTATTGCAATGCCTATAATGTACTAAACATTCTAAAAATCCATGTAATTAATTCCCCAACATATCTAATATAGAACTATTATCTTGAGGACAGATAAATGCAGTTTTTTTTTTTTTCCTTTGCCTACACCTCTTCGTTTTCTGTGCCATTATTTAACACAGAAAATAATAGCACAGTAAATGTATTATTTAACTCTCTCATTTAGAATTGTGTGTGTGTGAAGGCACTGCACAAAATGAGGCTGTGTTCAGACCCAGATCCTTAGATGTAGACTGCAGGCTCCGCCACAGCCTTCCCGAGGTGCCTTGGAAAGTCAGCCAAAATTTTCACAATTAAGTGACTGACATTAAGCATCTATTTCTGAATCTTGTTTTCAGAGGTACCCACCACCCACAATGGCTGCAAGAATCAATGGAGACTGGAAAACTTCAGAACCATGCACCTCCAGCCAGTCCACCCAATTCTTCAGCTTGTAAGAATTCATATTACAATATTATTTAATGAATTAGTGGGAACATTAGGACTTAAAAACAGCAGAAGGTCCACTTACCCTGGGATTGTGTCCCTAATAACAGCTGGTGTGGATACTTAAGGACAAAGTACCTGAGAGAGAGCAAATAGGGAAAAAATCCAGTCATATTCTTAAAAACCACAGGCTCTGGGAAAAGGGGGGGGGCGGGGGGGGGGAGGGGGGGGGTAACTGAATAGGTTTACTGTTACAATTGAACTGTATGTTACGGTTAAGATGTATTTTGAAGTTGTCTAGAAGAAGGGACACCCTGAACGGATCCCACACGGTCTTCGGACAATGATGCTTTTTATGTCTGAGCTGTCCATCAGCTACTGGAGATAGAAAATAGGGTTGATTTTACAGGTTTTACTCTAGAAGCTTCTTTGGGGAAACCGGCTATTTCTTGGTTAAGGTGCCGCGTCTCTTGAATCACTCTGCTCCGGTCTCTGTCGTAGAGAAGCCTCTTTTGTCTGCCCAGCCATGCCTGCCACAGTCTATTGGAAGGTATTTGTCAACAATTATATGTCTATTAAGGACAAGTCAATCAGGCCATGTGCAAATAGCCAGACCTCCGGGGTCTGCCTATTGATAGGGACCTGTCAATAGCCAATCCAGTCTTTTTTCAACCAAACAAGAAATTAAGCACTCACCAAAATCATTGCTAGTCTAAGTCCCTACGGCCCATTTTTATTCTCAGAGTATTGGTCCCTTTTTTTTGTTTTGGGCTAATATTTATTTTGAATAAACAAAAGCGACTAGAAGGCGCTTGTTAAAGAGCTGTTTTAACTGTAAGAAGAATGTCTCCTCAATGTAATTAAGAATATTACCAAATGGTTGTGCTTGTAGGTGGCTGCAGTTAATCCCGATGGCAGTGAAACTATAAAGGAATTAATAACAGAAACTTTAAATTAGCCCAACTGTAATTAATATCTACAGTATATAAATATCCACTCTTCCACCAACACACATTTCAGACATATTTACCTATATTAGGCTGAGGAAGGTAGCAATATTATGCAATATTTTCATGCATATTCAATTTGTAAACTCAACAGTTGATTTTGTAATTTATATTGCAAATTACTTTGCTATTTCACACACGTGAGCAGGAGAGAGAGTGGGAGAGACAAGACAGTGTGCTAGAAGCATGCTTTAAACAAAAGCCTCTAGCAAAAGCCATGACATGAAAAAGATGCTCCATAGGGCCATCTCCTTTGAACTGGCAGAACTCCGGTATCACAGAATACATTGGTGTTACACAACAAACGGCAGCATTAAATAACTTTGCACAGAGACCTGAAATGACCACAAATATTGAAAGCAGATGTAGTATTTAAAGCAGAAATGATACCTGATCTGTCCTTTACAGATACATCACAGCTGGCTTTGTTAGTAATTACTGAAGCAAGCATTCTGTCCATCAGGGTTTTATTTCTCTTCATTTCTACCCCTCAATCAGGACAAATATGGAGAGCCGAGCATTTTTTCCCTAATATTCAAGCACCAAATTAATAACCAGTAACTCCATTAATATTAAAATTCAGCATTTACCCAGTAACATCCTTAAAACGCCTATTCTTTGAACTAAGGTGATGCATTTCTGCCCTGAAAAATTAGTAGAATGCAAACATCTATTCTTTGCAAAATACTGCACAGCCACTGGAGGATTGCTAGGTATAGTGATAGTTCTAATTAGGTTACAAACTTTCTTATATTTTGAATTAAACCTTAACCAGGGGAGAGCTTTTAACTTGACTTTTATTGCTGGCTTTTATCTTGGTCTTATTTTAGTTACTTGTTTCATTAAAAAAATGAGAATTACCTTTTCAGTTTCCCATTTTAAAACCATAAAATACTTTTTTCTTTAAAGTCTTCCTGATTGAGGATCCTTCTTTAATTCCCCACCCTCCCCCCAGACACGGACCCTTTAGAAAACAGCTTTGGTAGTTCTTTAATCTGATTTTAGCAGGTGCAGCACGTGGACGAAAGCTTTTCAGCAGATGCTTTGAGAAAATGACCATTAAAGGCAGGCGATTTATTTCACTGTAAATACGAGCTATTTCTGTTAAGGAGTCCTAAAAACATTCAAATATGTCAGTACACAGGTTTAGCATGCATGCTTCCAGGTTCTCTGAACATGCTGTGTCGTGTCAGTTTTCACATGTAAAATTAGCTCTCAAGAGATCATTTATATAATAATTTAACTTCACAGGAGATGAATCTATAACATTAAAAAGCCCCATTTAAAACAATCTTTCATATATATACGGACTCAGAACTATGACACTTACCTCTCCAGTAAGTACCAAATAAAAGGTGTTTTTGTAAAAGCTTTTAATTTGACTTCGTTTTTACTTCCCTGAACTCAAAGGGACAATGACTTCACAGATAACTGGAGCAGTTCCTAAATTCATAAATTTTAAAACCACAAGAGATCACATCATCTGACACCGTACATAACAGAGACCAAAAATCCTATTACCCATTTCTGCCCAGCTCCTACTGAAAGGAAAACATGTATGTTTAGAAATTATATTTTAAAAAAATATGCCCATCTTATCGGCATTGATGTTTATCTGGTTGATGAACTTCTTTAAAACATCCAGGAAAGGTTTGGGGGGGCTTTTTCTTTTCAGTTTTTATTCAAGAGAGAAAGGGCAAATTTTACATTCAAAGGGCTTAAAATGCTGCTAAAGGTCTGTCTTTAAATTCCCTGAAGTTTAGGGAATTTAGCGAGAAGGATGATGGCTCTTCTGCTCTGCATTCATATTTACACAGTGGAACAGCCTGCAAAGAGCATGACTCTCTAAACAGTGTGAAATGGGCTGTAATACCTTACAGTAAAGGGGTGAGTTAAGGACAGAATATTTGCCTTTGAATTTTGGGGGTTCTGGTTTTTTGTTCTTGGTCAGCTTTAGCTGACTTACTTGCTATGAAATATCTTCTCCACTATGCCTTCTAAAATTGCATTTTGTTCTCTTTTTTTTTCCCTTCATTAACAAGTTATTTTCTTAATATTCATGAAGAAAATATAATGCAAGAGAAAGCTCTGTAACTTGGTAGGCTGGGATCTAATTCAGGACTGCACAGGGGGAGCTCATTACTGATACCGGGGTAGCACCGACTCGCCTGTCCCTATGCTGCTCTGGTACAGCTGAACGCTTGCAAAATTCAGGATTACCTGAGAAAAGAGTTTAAACATTTCATGAGGAATAGCACATAATAAAGACTTAATCACTCTGTGTATATTTTTCAGTTCTTTTATGTGAAAAAGAACGTAATTTTAATAGGCAGGAAGATGTTATTTGGGGGTGATTTTGTGCAAGGAAATGGCAGAAAAATAAATTGTGTTGTACGCAAAATATATGTGGTATAGGCACTCCAGATTTCATGTTTGTTAGTTTAACAGTGCTTTTTCTGTGAAGCTGGTATTTGTATTAGGTGGTTGCCATTTGAAATACCTGTGTAAAACAGAACAGGGGACTAAACAAACAAAGAACAGCCCTGCTCTAAAGCGCAGAATTTCATCCCCTCCTCAGGGATGGCGAGGCAGTTAAAAGGGAAGGGGTTGTGCGTGTACCTCGAGCGATTCCCTCTTCACCGAGTGGAGAAACAGACTCCGTCCAGAGAGGTTGCAAAAGGGTAACAAGTTCTTGCTGTGATTTTAAACTCTGTACGGGCAATGTCTGTCTCTCTTTTGATGAGTTAGAGAGATTCTTCTTCATGAAAAGAATTGCTACCCTCTGCCCTAAAGTTGCAGCGTACTTGGTTCCGTGTCTCGCATGACACGGCTTTCTGCTCAGCGAGGACACGCACCGCATAGATTACTAGCCATGAAGTTTTCTCCTACTCCAAAACCGAGTTCAGTGAACACAGGTTTGCTACAGATGCAAAATCTTAACATATGTGGGGGAAAGTGGACATAAAGTCACCGTTTACCAAAAAAATAAAATGCAGCCCCAGCATTTTGCAACAGATGACATCCTGTTACCATAGTTATAGCTTTCTATATGAGAAAGGGATAGTGCTTTCGTGTGCCCTCACTGAAAAGCATGTACAGACAAAAATAGAGAATGCAATATATTTGCATACAGCTCTGTGTACTGGAATACGGCTCGGAAACTGCTAAGGAATTTTTCTCATTTTACAAATTGTTAGGGCTCAGGGTTTGCTAAAAATAATCTTTTGAAGCTGGTCTAGTCCTTCTTGAGTATTTTAATTTATCCTCCTTTTAATGGTGTGAAACTGGGTTTTGTTAGGGCTGGGCATATGATCTCTTCTGCCCAGTGCTCAAAGGAAGAAGGAAAAAGCCTCTCATGCAGATATGTGAGAAGGGAAGAAAGAAGCAGTTTCTATTCCAGTTATTTCGTGATCAAAATTCCTTGAAATGAACTTTGATCCAGTGGGTATACTGAAGAAATATAGCTAACAAATAAACAAACTCAATAGAAAAAAAAATCCTTAAAGCATTTATTCCCTCCTTGGTTTTCTTAGGCATCTGCTTCAGCTATGGCCTGATTCAGAAAAAACTTCCCCAGACTTTGGACCAGGCCCCTCCGTTGTACCTTCTTAGCAGGAGGGACTGACTTCTTATGAGTGTGGCTTGTACAGCACAGAGCACCTGGTGCTTAACAAGTGATAAGTAATAATAATAACTGTCCACTAAACACATAAATGTTTTAAGTGTCTCATGTAAGTGGGTAACTTGATTTGTAAATAAACTACATTTCAGGAATATTTCATAAACATCCTGTGCTAAGTTGGTGCCTGGGGTAATATAGATTTTCATCAATATTCATCTCTACGCAGGAATTCCCCAGAGTTGCTGGGGGGGTTGCAGCAAGCTGATTCTTTCATGTTAATTTTTTTTTTTTTTTTTAATCGTGATACAAACCCCGTAAAAAAAAAAAAAAAAAAAAGAAAAAAAAAAAAAAAAAGACAAGAAAAAGAGCCCAGCTTTAATTGCATCACTCGCTAAGAAAGTGACCGCTTTTCGGTGCCAGGAATGGAAATCCCCCCCCCTCTTCCTCCTCCTCCGCTGCTGCAGCCGGGTCCGGCCCCCGGCAGCGGCGGCGGGCGGCCCCTCCGCGGCGGGGCGCGGCAGGAGCGCGCTGCGCGGGGCCGCCTCCGCGGTGCGACAGCGCCATCTACCGGCCGCGGCGGGCGCCGCGCGGCGCTGAATGGCGGCGGCGCCCAGCACAAAGCGGGGCCGCGGCCGGGGTGGGGGGGGGAGCACCGGCTGCCCCTCGGCCCGGGCCCGGCCCGCGGCCTCGCCGCCGCTCTCCGCGGGTGCTGAGCCGGGAGGCGGCTCGGGGAGCGCTCCCGCCATCTCCGGTTGTTCCTAAGGTCTCGGTGCGGGGCCGCATCGCGCCCCGGAGCCCCGGGCTCGGCCCCTGGTGTAGGGGTCGAGGGGTTGTGGCGTGGCGCAGCTCGTTTGCTTTCGCACCGAAGCAGTGTGTTTTGTCAGCGCCGGGGTCTGGATCGCTTATTTACATACCTGATCTCAGTCCCTTAACCCGGGGATCAAGTGGTTTAAAAATCTCTGTTTATTTATCCTACAAAGCACGAGAACCAGGCTCAGGATGCGAGAGGACCCATAACTGTGCAGTGTGGGTGCTGGGCGGGCACTGCCCGAGGAAAGCCAGACCTGCCAGAAGGGGTGGAACCTGGGTGCCCACGGGCGGTCGGCTAGCTTCCATGTGTGAGATGAGGCGTAGATCTGAACAAAGGGTTTGTACTGATTTCATAAAGTAATGGTGACTAGGAAACGTTTTTCTACATCAACTGATCTGCCACTGGACCAATACCACTAGTGTAACTGGTTTGATTTCAGCCCTGCAGTGGGCTGGGGTGATGGAGCAACTACATATATAAGCTCTATTTTACACGTGGTTTTTCCTTTTGGCTAGCAATGCATTGGGTGTTGGGTTTATTTTAGAGCATCATCGTCCAGGGTCGTGAGTTTGACAGCAATCACTGTGGCATGAGGTTGTGCTGAGGAAGTGCCCTGTTGTCCCCAGCTGTGCACTCTGGCAACAGCTGGAAATCCCCCGGTAGCCCCTCAAACATGTGGGGGGGGGTGTCCTCAAATCAATTAATTGCATAGCAGCATCACCAAAACCACTGAGAGCCCCCAGCCCGGTGAGCACATACCACATGGCTTGCTTACTTTATGCTCTTGCTTTGTAGCTGCAGTGAGCCAGATCTAGAGTACCTCTGGAAACTAGTGGCTAAAGCAGCTACGCAGGGCCTTGCTTCTGATTTAATGTGACACCAAGGCTGGGAAACAATATTATTCCAGTGTTTTCCTGTAGAAGTGAAACCACGATCGGCTGTGATTGGTATTTAAAATACTGCTGCTGAAAGTGTGGTATGTCTTACTCAAAGCTGTACTCTTGCAAGGAATGATGTTAAGGTATTTTCTCTTGAGTATAATTGATCTGTATCTCTGTTTTCAGATGTAACAAAAACTGCACTGAGTTGCTGGAGCTTTGAATGTTGTGATTTGCACTTTAGGAGTTCACACTGAGGGGAAAGTGTTGCAGTTATTTAGTTATCATGCAATTACCCTGCCTCACTGTACTTTTACATTTCTTTCTGTATAGGTTTTTCCTGTGCTTCTCCTGTCTATCCTTAATATAGAGTGAGCTATTTTAAATATTTTCAGTTTTTAAAGGGAATGTTTGGTACTAAGTGTTTGTAAAAGAGCAAAGCATCTTCTAGAAAATATGACCCAGTGGACACATTTTGCTTTTTTAGCGGAAAAGTACTTTTTCTTATATTAATTACATTTCAGGATGGATAGGATGGTAGGACAACAGCATGGGCTTTTTTGGGGAAAGAATTGTAGTCGTTGGGGTATTAAAATGAAGGGGTGAGGAACAGAGGCTTGCAGATTTCCACCACAGTTTTGCAATTTCCTAACTGAAAATTCAAGTTTATAACTAAATCTCTGCCCAATTTCTAACCGGAATGAAGCCGTTCTGGGGCTGGCAGTCCAGCTGCCATGTCATTGTTGGAGCCTGGCAGGGAATGCTGGGAAGAAAACACAACTCTATATAAGCTTGCCGGTGTTCCTTGCACTGAGACCTGCAGACCTTGGGCTGTGGCCATCTCTTCCTCTGGGAGCAGGAATCATCTGGAATTATTCCTGCTGCAGTAACTTGAGCTGACCAGAGGTGAGGCTTGCTTAAGCCCCAGAGTTTCTCCAGAGAGAAGATAAAAGATGTGTATTGCTTGAAAGTGGTTGGTGACTCTCAGAAGGCTTTGACTGGACTTCCCATCTGCCTGGTTGTGAACCTGCCTCACCCCACGTAGGCTGAATTTTTTTGATTAATGCTTTGGTTTTGTTTTTATCCTAAAGGTGAGATAAATGTAAGACCTCCACTTGTAGTGACCCTTTCCATCTTGGCCAACGGACTAAACTGGGCCCACAGCTCTGCACTATTCAATCCTCAGGTGAGATGCACAGAGCCCAGCTGACTTGAGTTTGCAAGAGAAAGCAGAGAGCTGAGTGAGGATTGGAGTCTTTCCAGTTCTGTCAGAGTTTTGCCTGGCTAAGGATGTAGGCATTTGGCTACAAATGAATTCAGTTTAGTTTTCACCCTGAGAATGCTGCAAACCCCCCAGAAAGATAGATGGTTTTTTTTCCCCTCACTAACACAATCACAAAATAACACAAACTTCTCCCCACAAAGTGTTGATTGTTCTATAATGAAATCGTAAGTAATTTTGTAGTCGCTTTGGGGAAAAAGCAAAAACTGTTCTTAGCACCTGCTGTATGATATCACAAAGCTACTGCTCATAATGATTCTAATATGTGAAGGCAGTTGCATAATATCATCATATTACAGTTTGTATAACAAAAAAATCACGGACAAGAGATTGCCAGTAGAAACTCTTCACGAATGCTATTTTTTTGCTCATTGCTGTTCCTCTGTCTCAAAATATCTTTGCATTTTCCTTGTCAGATTCTCTAGGTTTCATTGGTGGAAATAACAGCCAGCAAATAATGAAGAGGGAAGGGGAAAAAAAAATCACCATGTTAAAAAAAAAATGCATTTTTCTATAGAAGCTAATGTTCTATAAAGAGATGCAAAAGGAAGAGAAAAAGATACTAGATATCACAGCTGCATTGAATTGCAAGACAGCTGGAATTTTTCAATGTAACCAGATTTTAGATGAGTTTTCTTTTCATTTCTCTATAATAAGATCTTTGTAAACCACAGTCCTAAACAAAATCTTCTTGGTGATGATGAAAATAGGGAAGAGCAGTGCTGCTTGTGCTGTGTGTGTGACAGTCAAAATACGAGGCCAGATCCTTAGCAGCTATAAACCTGTGTCAGCAGAGCTATGCAATTTCCATTGGCTGCAAAGCTGCCTTGTTGCAGGCACTGGGGTATAAGGATTGCGGCATGTGAAGGGATATTGTCTGGTGGTCAGGATGCCTTGAGTGCCCTCAGCTGAATGGATAAGAATGAAAGAAATTTCAGGCAGAGCCTCTAATAAGACTTACAGCTGAATCAGAATTTGCCCTGGAAAATCCTGGGCAGCACATACCACAGCAGCTACTCCAGCCTTGGAAGAAATCCAAGATGCCTCTGCCTCACGTCCAGACTCTCAGTCTGACCTCTCAGAGTGATAAATAGTGAGTTCACATTTCACCCTGATCCTTCCTGAACCTGCCCCCTTGCAGAGGGCTTGGCGTAGGAGGGGTCAGGGCCCTCGTGGGCATGCAAAGGTGTGATAAAAGGAGAGAAGTTCTTGTGCACTCTCTCCCTCGCTCCCTTCCTCATTACATTCATACGGGTCAGCGTAGTCTGACTCTTCAGCAGACAGAAGAGCAAGAGGCATTTCCAAGCTATAGTTCCTGTTCTGCCACCTGCCTGCCATGTGCTCTTTAGCAAGTTACCTAATCTCTGTCGGTTTACTGATCTATAAAATGCAGTATAAATGCAACCTTACAGAAGAAAAGTGCAAGTATCTGATTGGGAAGCCAGTGTATTCAAGTATTTTGGATACCTTAATATGCAGAACTTGCCAAAAATAAAGCCCCATTAATATCAATTTGAGGAGGTTTTTTAATGCACCTTAGCGGGATAAAAAGAACTACTGGCTGTCTGCAGTTGGAAAAGTAGTCTCTTGACATTTTGTGCTATATCCTAACAACATCTTCCTTTGAACTAGAAATCAGTGCTGTATTAATTTTTCTGATGTGGTTACGTTAAGTTCTTAAACTGGATCAGAACCAATGCTCTTTTCTTGTGGCAGTAGGGGGATGATTTAGTTAATGCCGGGATCGGGTGCCAAATCATGAGTTCCAACGTATTCCTATCAGCGGTCATCCATCACCAAACTTGGGGGAGTAGGGCAGAAATATAAGCACACTGACAATTTGCTGGAATGATTTAAGACCTGGCATTTAAGAGTTCCTGTTGTAGCTGTTCTTTTGACATGTCTCCTAATTTGCTCCCATCTTGAAGACACTCACTACTTTAAGACTTAAACAATCTTCATCTGGGAATGGAACTCAGCAGCAGGAACAGGGGGGGCCTTATCCAAGGGTAAGGTTGCACAAGGGCAGACAAGCCTACTTACTTTTGGGTCATCAGCAAACATAAATGTGCCTGTAGTAATGCTATGTGCCCTGCTCTATCGTCTTCACCTCTCACATGGAAAGAGAAGCCAAAAAGCAATATGCATTATTGATCAGAATGTGCAGGTGAATGACGATAGACAAGGGTAGGTCACAACTTTATTAACTCCATGTAGCCAGCCCTTGCACAGATCCAGGGCTGAGTTATCCTGTCTGGATGCTCTGGATCATAAAGAATAGTCATCCACAGATCCACTCCTGTGAATCCTTCACCACGGGTTGTGGACATGGTACCAGAAAGAGACTGTGCATACAAAGACATGAAGACTTCCTTGCCATCATAGGCACAAATACCAGCAGCAGTGGTTGGTGTTGTGGGAGCCGGTCTCTCCTTCACCAGCCGTAAAGCAAGAGCCATGACTGAGCTGAAGCACTGGGACAAGAGCTGTACAGTTGTCTCTTGTGAACACAGTGATAGCTTAGCTGCCAGCTCTCACTTACCCTTCCCACACACACAGAAAAGCGGAAGAACCTGCTGGTAACTCACACTGTCCCGTTACCATTTTTGGCTGCCGTCTCTACTCGTGTCCTAAACATCCTTTCTGTACACTCCCGTGACGATCATTCACCATAGTAACAAGAAAGTCAAGAAACACAAAAGCTGTGGAAAAAGCTGAACACAACCAAGATGGAGCAAGTGCTATTTAAGCCGAGTGCACTGTACTATAGTGAAGTCACGTATCTTCTCTCAACATAGTGCTAGATTGGCTGAATAACTAAGCCTGTGAATCCTCTCACTGTTATTTAATTGCCTCTGAATAGATTGCAGCTTTCTGAGATTCATTTGCTCTTCACAATGAATCACTGAAATATTTTCATGGTCACAAATGTTCACAGCAAATCTGTTCAGAGAAGTATTTGATAGTCAGAAATCCAGGCGGTATTTTTTTTTCCATTCTGACTAGATCCACATGTTACAAAAGGTTTTCTCTTCTGTTGCAAGGTATTTCCCTCTCACACCACAAAACCGACATTAGTCATTTTTTTATATTTAGACTGGTATCATTAGCAACATCCTTGACGAGTTGCAAAGAAAACCAAACATGGATACATGGTTATAGTACAATAGTACTTAAAATAGGTAAGTTTACATCTTGAAGTAAAATTTCAGCATATGTACATGTAATGGATATGTACATATCTTTGTGCATGACCGGCACCTTTTAGACCTGAAGTACACAAAGACTGGCTTTTCTGTTTTCCAGAGTTATGCACCATTTCTCTTGCTATATATTTTTTCTTTCATGATTAGGTGAACAAGACAATGGGACTCGACTTTTTGAGTGAGAATACATATGAGATGGTAACTGCTTTACCATGAATACCCTCCTGCATTTGCTCAGAATTGCATAGAGCTGTTTTTTTCAAGTGTTCCCACTGTTAACTATGTTCAATACAGTAGATGTAGAAAGCAAATAGAAAAGGAATGGGAATGCTTTCATGGAAACTGTTATGCTGTATCTGCTTGGCTCTTCTCAGCACTCAGGATTTGAAAATTTCTGCTAAATTTTGAGTAAGATTTGACATGGCATCGTTGCTGCCAAATAAACTTGGAGCAGGGCATCCCACCATGCAAAGATATCAATTGAAGTACTGGACTCAGAGCCTCCATTTGCTCTTTCCAAATAACCCAATATGTACAACTATATAGAAAAAAATGCACTGTCTATTTGGATGTGAGGTAAAGGGGAATATATAGAGAAAGACCACAGCATAACCATGCCTAATGTGGCCCCGTACCCTGTCTCCAAAGAGTGTTGATAATGACTTACTAAAAATGTGACCTGTGCATTGGTGAAGCATTTTCCTCCTGAGCCAGCCAGCAGTAACCTTGTCCTAGAAAACATGAGAATGTGCTACTGTTGTGAAGATCCACTCTTCCTTTTTGATGCATTTATAAGTGAGGGAAATGTTACTCAAATGCCCTTGGAAATCTTCAAGAACTGCTCTTGGAGCATTTTCTTTTTTTGGGTTTCATTTTTATTTAGTTCATTCTTTCATTCTGTATCTACCCATATAAGTCTTGTCTGTTCATCCAAAAGGCTCAATATGACAATAACAACAGACAAGTTTCTTTCAAAATTTCTCCTTTAATTTAAGCCATTTTTCTCCTAGGGAAGTATCACAAACAAGAAAGCTATATTCCAAGCTCATTTGAAAGGGTGATAAAACTAATAGGGAATTTGTTTGTATTTATTTTTAAAGCAACCCACTGAATATCACATTTTGTCAAAGCTAAGTGAAACATTGCAAGTTCAAGTTTATGTCTGTACCCAGTCATGATGTCTGAGCAGGCTTCAAGGTCTCAGTCTGCCAAAGACTGACACATACACTTAACTTTATGCACTCAAATCTTTCACTGACTTTAATGCAGACATCTTCACAGGATCAAGGCCAGTATTTGTGCAGATACATTAGCTGTCTCTTGTGCATCTCTGTTATGCACAGACAATTCTGCTTCTGTTGTAGTGATTTTTTTTTTTTTTTTTAATTGGCTACTAGGGAAGCAGAGGAAGACTCTATTCATAAAGAATATGGTGTAAAATGGGAGGAGGTGGTGAGGGAAGAGCAAAATAAGAGAAAGGACACATTTCATCTTGAGATGGAGACTGAATCCATTTGCCTTGCAGTCAGTGACAGGACAGTTCCACAGATGCTCTCTTCTCTGAACAAAGTTGACTTGTTCCTGACCATATGCCAACAAATTCCTAATAAACGTCACTTCTCTTCCTTTACCTGTCTCCTCGCTTCTGATAGTCTCATGTTATGTCCCATAAAAATACACAGAAACAAACAAAAAAACAAATCCCAAAGCAAAAGCTATTTCCATGCAATAGATTTATCCCAGGATATATCAGTGACAGCTCCAGAGTAGAAGTTTACAGGCAGTTTGAGGTGCTATCAGCATGCAAGGAGTAAAAAGGGACCAAATGAGCCACGGTGTGAGGGAGAAGATGTCAGCCTAGACACAGCACACAATATGACTGGGATAAAGAAACAATGCAAAAACCAGCAGTGGCTAACAGATGAGGTATTAGGCCTAGCGGGGAGAAGACAAGGGCTTAAATCAAAAAGACATCCTGATGAGACTGGATGTAAGCTGAGCACACAAGCCTCCGACAAGGGATATGAGAGGTGGTTAGATGAAACACTGCAGGAATTCATCCATAGTGAGCAGTGCAGGAGTTGGAGCAACAGGACGGGAGAGGTGGATGCAAAGGGACTTTTCAGCACTGTCAAGGAAATTGGCCAAACATTCCCTCCCGGAGGCAGTGTCATCAGGGCAGCATATGGCAAAAGTGAAAAAAAGGAAGGAAACTAATGGAAAAAAGAGACAAGAATATTTTAAGAACCTAGAAGATAGTCCCAGAGCAAGGCAATCACAACACACACATACTCAAAAAAATCTAGGTATTAGAGGTGGGTTTTTTTAACTGCTCCTTTTCCACAAGCTTTGTAACAAAGATATTGCTGTAGCAAACCAGAGATGAAGCAAGTAATGAGCTTAGCTCTTCATGCTTAATTCTGTCTGTATAAAAGTACCCCTCTGTGCCCAGTGACAGCCACAGCCCTGTGCACTACTTCAACCTTGACCTGGGGTGAGGTTCATCCAGTGGGTGCGCAGCGGTCCTGCAGTCACAGGTCAGTCTGGGAGCCAAGGCCAGGGAAAAATCTGTTCTTCCATCCTCTTCATAGCATGGAGCAGGCAGAATGGTGCCCTGAGATGGTCCCAGGCTGCTCCCATAAACACCGGGTGCTCAGGTCACTGTAAAAAACACAGGGGACAAAGGAATGACAACATAGATTGAGTCTAACCCTTTGTATGACTAACCCTCCTTGAGTTCATTGAGAGTTGTGAACTGAAATGGGAGTGGAGTCCAAGGGTATACCTACATGGCATCATCTATTTGTAATTATTTGGAATATGGAAAAACACTCGGGATTTTCATATATGGCCATGGACTGGGTGGGTTAGTGGGAGATGTGCTGGTGGTGGTGGGGAGCCAGCATTTAAAACAAACAAGGCAAAAGCAAGGATCTTAAATTCAGTATAAATACAGAGACCTGGGCAGCAGGTTTAGACACTTAAAGGGAGAGGGGCCAAGGAAAAGTCACAGAGTCATAGAATAGTTTAGGTTGGAAAAGACCTTTAAGATCAAGTCCAACCATTAACCTAACACTGCCAAGTCCACCACTAAACCATGTCCCTAAGCACCACATCTACACGTCTTTTAAATACCTCCAGGGATGGTGACTCAACCTCTTCCTTGGACAGCCCGTTCCAATGCTTGAAAATCCTTTTGGTGAAGAAAATTTTCTTAATGTCCAATCTAAACCTCCCCTGGCGCAACTTGAGGCCATTTCCTCTTGTCCTATTGCTTGTTACTTGGGAAAAGAGACCAACACCCACCTTGCTACAACCTCCTTTCACGTAGTTGTAGTGAGTGATAAAGTTTCCCCTGAGTCTCCTTTTCTCCAGTTCTAGTTGGGCTTTGGCCCTTCTAATTTTCTCCCTGCATAACCTCATGACATCCCTGTAGTCCTCCTGAGCTGCCTGCCCCTTCTTGCAAAGGTCATAAACTCTCCTTTTTTTCCTGAGTTCCAGCCAAAGCTCTCTGTTCAGCCAGGCTGGTATTCCTCACCAGCTTGTCTTTCGGCACATGGGGACGGCCTTCTCCTGAGCCTTTAAGATGTGCTTCTTGAAGAATGTCCAGTCAAGAGCAAGTAAATTGCTCAGTAACTTAAGTTGCTTTCTAAATCCAGGGCTTAGGAACTATCCTCCTAACTCATTGTAATGCTTTTGGAAGCTTTTGCTAAATTACAGAAGGAGTCTATGGACAATCTGGGATTTCAAGCCTAATCTTTGGAGCTGGTATAGGCCATAAGCTCATCTCCCACATACATATTTTTGTAATTTCTTCTGATGGTGCAATGTGAAAAGATTTTTTATATTTAAAATATTTAAAATATTTATCCTATTAACATGATGCAAAATAGTCAATAATTTACATATATTTACATCTAATGTTCATTTATAGGCAGACAAATATAAATTTATCAGTGTGTGTGCATATGGCTGTAACATATGATTAATACACTGTCAGCATAATCTAACGGCTCAGAACCATCAGTTGTGCAAATAGTCCTTTCTAGCCATGTTTCCTACTGCTACTTAACCTTTCTCCTTCCCTTCCTCCCCCTCTTTCACAGTCTGTCTAACCCACACTCGCTTCAGTAGCCTGCCTTAAAATAGCAGGCAAGGTCTGTGCAGTGGCGACTCTTTTTATACATATTTCACAATGCCTAAAAAATTAGGGGATCTGTTATCTGAGGCTTTTGGATACAAGAGGAATAGAAGTTAACAAAAATGTTCCTTTCTTCCAGAAATCTTCATATGCAACTGATAAAAAGGAGTCCTCCAGAGTAATGCTCTTGGTTCACTGTCCAGCCTTAGCTATTAAATATCTTAATGTACCATTTCCTGGCACACAAAGAGTCCTTTTTGGTCTAGGACTCTGTCACATCTTCCTAACATCTACCAGAATGAGCATGAGCACTTGACCTCATCGCACAGCATCTGCAATGGCCAAAGCATACCACACCATCACACGCTGATCAAGTGTGAGACCACATGGGAGCCTGGCCACAGAGGAACAGCAGCTATCCCAAATAACTTTCCAGATCTCTTAGGTGGAAAGGAGCTGAGCTGTTGAAGTCCAGCCCCAGCTATTCCCTGTAGGAGTTCTGTTTTCAATAATCATTCCCAAGAATAGAAGATTAGGTTTGTTCATACAGCAGAGATGCCTAGCATATACATGAGTAATGTCTGTATCATTGCAGTGCTGACCCGCATTTCATGATACAATATATTTTGCATGCTTTATGGCCGAATCCTGAAACTTTTATTTGATGCGAGTGATTCTTCATCCTCAAAATAGTCCTATTGACTTCATGGGACTCTCCGGACTTTCCATGAAAGTGAAGTTTATAGTCTCACTCATGTTTCTCCTTTATGGCCTAAAGCACTGAGCTGACCTTCAAGAAGGTTCTGTACTGTGGTGAGCAAAGCTTTCTCTCTGTTTATCTCTCATGGTACTTGCTTCTCTCCCAGCAGCTCTCTGAAGTAGACGAGGCAACACTTATGGTATGCACTAAACACTTCCAGACTGCCTTGGTCAGGGACAGACACCTGTCTTATTTCACACGTTTTGCTTCCTGAGACCCCTGCTTGGATTTACACCCCGGGAAATTGCTAAATTTATGGAGGCTTAATTTCCCTCCCTTCTTGGAGCCCTATTCCTGTGTTTTGTCCAGTGCATGAGAACTGAAATACTACTGTCGTGTGTTCTGCCAGCCACTGATTTGTTGGTGACTCTGTAACAAACCCACCAGCAGTGAATGCCCAGACCACGCTTCAGTTCACTCCTGTGAATGAACTACTTGCATATCACCGTGCTGAAAGCCATCTACCTATCTAGGTCTGACCCCTCTAAGCAATTAAAATATTAAACTCAGAATTTGTAATAAGCTTTCTGAGGGATGCCAGCTTTCCATCTTCTCATTTCACTTCCTGTCTCTGTTTCTTGGCACTCTGGGTATGGCTTTGTCTTTTCAATCCATAGAGAGTTTTGTTCCAGTGACATGTCAAATGATTAGACTTCTTTCCTCCAAAAAAATTCTGACCTGTCATTAAAAAAACCCAAACGTTTCAAGTTCTCAGCAGTGAAGCAGTTGATGAAAATACAGTTTTTTTTCTGTGAAACACACTGTTCACAAAACTTTCCTTTATTTGAAAAATCAGTTTTCCATCAAAAATGTTTTCATCAGAGAGTTTTTCTCCCAGCCTTTTATTCAGTATGCATTCCTGCTAACAGTTACTGAGGTGCAACATCTGTTGACTTCAGTCAAAGTTGCACCCCAGTAATTGAAAGCAGAATTCGGTCTGTTCTTTGTAAGGTGTGTTGAATGGACAGAATCTTGCATTGACTGAAGTGTTACTCTTAGCAGTGAAGTGATCCTTTAATTTAATCCTCCACTCTATTCACATCTCAGATATGAAATGTTTAATAAACTACAGCTTAATGGTAAGGGTGAGTTACCCACCAGTGTATGAGTAAACTACTCTTAATAGTAGGTTTATGTTACTATTTACATTACTGGGTAAAAACTAAATTGGAGTTCTTATGTATTAAGTGTTACTTACATAATAGGCTATATAAGTAGGTTTATTTTCTCAGCTTCCTCAATTTTCATGTTGGATATCGCATGATTTTACATATTAGTGGTAAATTATGAATGCTCTTTTTTTCTTTTATTTACTTCATGTATCCATGCAAATGGATTTTGTATCCAGTGTGTAGTTTCCTGTGATGTGAAAAAGAATCTCCCCAAACCTATAATTCTGTGGGGCCTCTGCTACAGCTTCATTTAAATCCCAGACATACTTGACATTTCATCATTCCTGGACTCAAACTTGCCTTTCATATGTCTTGTACCATGCATAACAAGCCATACTTTTACATTTTTATGTGGTTTCTTCCCCACCAGAGTGGGTTAAGATATACATTTAACTTATTATGAATTTTTAAAACATGAGTACTCTTAATGTTGTTATGTATGCATATACTGTTTAATTATACATTTAAATTAAATTGCACTTTTATTTGTGTGCTAATGACTGTATCCTTTCTTGTGGTTCTTTTAGTCTTAAATAATTTTATGTTTGTTTCAGTAATTTGCTGATCAATAGAGTTTCAGCTCCTACTCTGATTTCTTTCCTACTAAGAAACTTCGTATTTAAAATGTTCATCTATACTTAAAAGGTAAGTTTTATGACTGTATTTCCTCTGAGAAGAGTGTAACTCGGAAACAAAATTGGTAAGTTGTCTGCACTATATTTGCAATCAGCACCTGATATACCAAGTGTCTGCAAGTCAAAAAAACCCACTGAGTACTTTTTGCAAAATAATTCATTATAGTTTGTATAGAGTGAAAAAAACCCCATTTCTCTACCCATTTTTATAAAAGTAAATGCTTTTGGTTCCTGTTTTTGAAAATTTTGGCATGAATAGAAAAATTCTCAAAGAATTGCAAATTTTGAATGTTTAAATAAAACTATTTTATTTTGAAGTGACAAAGATCTTATGCCTGTTAGAAACGTTTAAATAAAAGCAAAGTTGTGGTCTCACTACATGCCAAAAATACTTATGTAGAATCCTTAAGCATACAGGTAGACCCAAATTAGTAGTGTTATTCAGGGGAATTAAGTTTTATAAGCATCTGAAACATGAAGCCTTTGTGTTTGGTACTTACATTTTTGCCAACAGCAGTTTTGTACTAGTCCAATGAGAGATCTTGCCATTAATGACATTTAAAAAGAAGCAAACAAAATATTTATTATCTAATTCATTATAAATTTTAATCACCAGCTGTAATAGCATAGATTTTCACAGGCATTTTAAAAGTCTTGACCTGTTTTAAATCAGTGATGAAAAATATTCATATCATTCTAATGATCTTTGTTTTAAATTTTTCCTCTAGATAACAAGTTATTTCTATGAGCAGTTGATTTCCAAAATCTCTGTAATACAATTCTACTGGACCCCAGTGTGTTACCCCAGCAGTTATTTGGTCTTTTAAAATTTTGCATCAGTAGGCAAACACGCAAGTCTAATATGTTGCATTCACGTTGTGATGTTAAATACTGGTAGAAAAAAGTAGGTGGTACAACAGCATGGAACAATTGGCTGAACCATTTAAAGCTGATTAAATTGTGTTGATCAATCATTCTAAATAACGGAGGAGGAACAAATCTGAATATTGCAAGGAGTGAGGATGGAGCATGATTTTTCAGCAAGAAAAGCTTTCCTGGCTTAACATGAAAATATAATGTGTTAACAGAGTCTTAAAATCAATATACCATGAATTAGCAGTCAGTAGAGAACAGCCAGATGACAAGGGGAATATGATTCATTTCTTAGAATGACTAAGATCTCGGGCAGCTTGTTGAGCAGAATATTTGGAGACTGTGAATAGAGTTAAAAGAAATTCCTTTAATTTGATCTGGAAGTGTGTTTATGACAGACGTAAAGCACTTGAATTCTACTGAGGATTTCCTCTTGTGCTGCAGTCTTCCTGACTCTGCTCTTTACAGCTGTTCTTTAAGTACTAACTACTGAGCCAGACAAGCTAGTCCTCTTACACCTTAATGCATGAAAATGAAGTTTCCAGCTCTAGCCGAGTAATTAGACAACCGAACACCGACGACATAATGATAATGAAGTGAAGAGGAAAGGATCCCTAAATAATCAGATCCTTTTTCAGGCATTTAAAAGAAAATGCATTTTGATGTTTTTCAAAAGACACTCAGCTGCCTTATTCTACCTCATCCCTTTCTTTCATTTCCGCTTAAAAATTACAGTTTGTTCGTCAGAAGAACAACATCCATAGGTGTTCTGGATGCAAACGAATGTGGATTGCTTTAATATGGGAAGTGACAGCCCCTGGCATTTGTCTGAATATTAATGCTGAATCAGATGGAGAAATCATTATGGCTGATGTTTTTGGTTATTAAGTTTAAAATGTCAGAAGCCTGAGTTTAAGTTTTCATGACAGCAACAAATGTTTTTGTAATTTTTTTAATGCTTAAGTTTCAATTTAAATTCAAATTTCCACTTCTTTTTTTTCTTATTTTTTGGGCTTTCAGACTGTCCAGAAACTTTTCTTTTTGATGGGTTGGGAGAAATATGAAACCCACTTTGATTTGGGGGCAAAATCTCATTGTCTGTAATTGCAGCTGGCACCTTTTCTTTTTGAGCAATCAGCCTATCTGTCTCTCTTAGATGATGATATAGGATAACCTTTTCCGAGGAGCTCATAGCCAGTTTTTTGAGTACTCCCAGCCTGGGCCAGATTTTCAGAGCTGCATCCTGCCGTTCCCACTGTTGCATTTACAGGCAGACGTTCAACAAAGCCCTCAAGCTGTTGAGTTCTTTTGAAAACCTGGCCACATATTTCTGTATTGGCTTCAGAGATAAAAACTGGGCGCTAGTGCTCTGTTGTTGAGCTCTTCTGCTATTTCTGACCTTGGAGGACACGTCTGCAAGTTCTGGTAGTGCGCACATCAGGACTGCAAGCTGTCAGAGAGGCCTGGAAGTCTGGATGGTCTCATCTGACATAGAAGTGGGTCTTGGAGGGCACTGGACATTGGAGGGCTTTGGCATGTGACTGGGCCCAGTCAATGAAAGGTGTGCTCTTGTGTCCTATGAAGTTACAGCCACACAGCCAGGCCAAATGTAGGCGCAAATCCACTCTGTTAAACTCCAGATCTTAAGTGCCTTTCTCTTGGTTTTCTAAGGCATGTATTTTCCTTCTATGGCAAAGTGCCACCTGTTAGCGACCTCCTGGTTTTGCAAGTGCAGTGGTGGCCCATGCTGGAGTATACCTCACTGAGCCCTGCCATGAAAAAGGAGGTCTGAAGGTCAGATTTAAAGAGAGGGATGAACTTGAGCTCAGAAGGAAGCACTCCCAATGGAGCAGAGGAGAATGAATGACTCCTTGTGCAGAGTCTTGAGAGATGACCATGCTTGGTGGCAGAAGGGAGTACAAGGTGAAGCAGTCTGCTGAGAACAGGAAGGGAAATTCTGGATGTCTGTCGGAGATTTAGTAACTCAATAACCTCAGTAGGAAGCCTGACAGGTACAACCACAATAGCAGAAATCTCTCCAGCACACACACTGTGCTTTTGAGTCTTAATATCTCATTCATCAGCCTTCCCACGCAGAGTCTCTGGCCTTATGAACTGGACCTGAGTTGCTGTGCTTAGTGTGAGATCCAGTATGGGGAGGTGCCGATTACTGCTGCGGAGCCACAGACCCTCCCGCATCAACACTTCTTCAGCCCC
Source organism: Strix uralensis (assembly GCF_047716275.1). Lineage (NCBI taxonomy): Eukaryota > Metazoa > Chordata > Aves > Strigiformes > Strigidae > Strix > Strix uralensis. Next base: position 14,653,810 of record NC_133982.1, on the reverse strand, counting down.
ACTGGTTTTGCTGCACGTGGTAGCAGGTCCCCAAACTGTAAATCCTCTAAGGCAGGGCCTGTGTGTGGCTGCACACACGCAAAATGGCAGCTACGCTTTTGGGATAACATATTCAGAAGCACCTAAGTGACTTAGAAGCTTAAGTCTCCAGCAATTTCTACTTCTGAGCAGTCTCTAAATTGCTTTGACTTTCAGAAAGACTAGGGCTATTCAGATGTTTATTCACTTCTAAAAACATTCCCGCTGGAGTTTAACAAATAACACTATATTCCGTCTTCGGGGGACTACAGCGAGTTAACAGCCTGGTTCTCTTGAGTAATGCAGAGGAGAGCTGAAGGCTTGTCCCCTGCTTATATCATTTATTTTGGTAAAAAATGTGCACGTTTTTTTCAGAACTTCTGAAGTTCCTTGTTCAGGTGCCTGTTCCCCATTTTAATTCTGTTTTTCTCCTCCCCATTCCAACACTTCAGACTTTTAATTTGGCGGGGAGGGGGGGGGAGAAGGGGAATGGCTGTTTCTTTCCCATTTATTGTAGCAGAGAATGGGGGATGGAGGCCAGCTTTCTTGGACCCTTATATTCAAAATACCTATAAATAATTAGTTACAGGGACCTAGCTTCCCCCTCCTTTTAAGGCCTAATTTAAGTTCTTTATCAAAATGATTTAAAATGCCTTTCTCAGTAGGAAACTATATTTCAGGGCTTTTATTTATTAGACTTCTCAAAAAGTGTGTTTTTAATGCACATCCTGACTTTCTGCCAAAACTGTCCACTGTAACATTGGGACTGGAGCAACCCTTTGTATAGGGAGTTATATTTATTAGATTTTTACATATTGATACAGAGCAATTCATCTAAATAAATCCTACACAGAATTGGCACATAAATCTCCCAGTCTTCACTATTCACTGTACTATGTTACTATCCTGACAACCTTCCCTCAAATACAGAAAAACTTTCTTCTTGGTGTACTTCTCTCTAGTCCTCTTAAAATGTCAATAATTTTCGTGGGGTGCGCTGCTTGTTTGTTATTGTTGTGAGCTGTAGGAGTTTGGGCTGTGAGTTTTGTTTTATTATGTAGGGACAGGAAAACCATACTGCATTTTGAAGTAGAGCAAACAGCCTCGAACTCTGCAAAATGTGTGAGGATTATAAACTAATAAAGCAAAGACAGATTTCTCGGTAGATGAATATCTGAATATTAGCATTATGAGCCCATTATGGCACTGAGAGATTACTTCCTTCCGGTTTAAAAAATACAACATCTCTCATGCTGGATGGCTAGTTTGAGGAGTACAGTCTGCTTCAGCAGTTTCAGGACTCCCAGACTAAGTGTGCGTGTGTGCATGTGTGTGTAGATCAGACCCATCCATTCTGGGACACCCTCTGTCCCCCTCCTAAATTGTTTCCTGCTTTCTGAGCAGAAGTTGCATATGAGACAGTCTGGGCCTAATTACTTTAAGCAAATACAAAACCATAAAGCAGGTCGTGCACAGGTATGATTCCCTATGGTAATTTACACCAACAAAAGCTCTGCCTGGCTGTATTTTGAATACCTCTCATTACAAATCCCAGGGATGTGACAGCCTGTTCTAAAAACTAAAGTTCAGTCTCTCCCAGTGATGGTTTAAGAGCTGTGGCTTTCCAAAGGGATTTTGTAGTACTGGGGACCATCACTCCAGAGGGCTGTGGTGTTTCTGACGAAAGGGCTCTGACATCCAGGCAGTACTCTTGAAAGTTCAGAGTTTGGAAAGTGGGAGCTCTGTAAGAAATCATTACAATAAAAGGTAGAACAGATTCTAGCAAGTGTTCAATCACTCAGCATGGTGCCACTTAGAGGCAGAAGACCTTAAAACAACCAGCAAGATGTCTGCAGAAGAAGCCTCTGCTGCCAGCTCTCACACTCTGTATCCTGTCATTTGACGCCTTTCATCTTGGGTAAGTTCGGCAGATGGGTTGCAGTGAAGGCTGGGTCAGCGATCAGAGCCTGGGCACTGCTGATGAGGCTCGGTTCAGATGTCACGTGGGAAAGGGCTTGTGCAGTGCAGTGCACCGAATAGAGTCAGGCCTCAGGAAACACTGGGGGCTAATAGCTTTCATCGAACCCCGCTGCATAACCAACCACTGCTCGTGTGGTTTTGGCTGCGAGGTAGGTGCGGGTGGCTGGTGCAGACAGGCCCGTTCAGCTCTTCCAGTCCCCTTCAGGGGATCAGGTTTTGGAAGCCAGGATCTGCAGGCATGGTTTCCACCCGCATTGCTCAGGGAGACACTGGTTACAGCCATGGGGGTACCGGCGTCCCACCTCCTGCAAGACAGCAACTGTGGAAGGTGAGTGGGCCAGCCACAAGAGCAGGGGTGAAATGACCAGCAGGACATCTCTTTAATAGTGTCCCCTCCTGCCTGTGAAGCTCAGAATGTCTCCAAGCTAAACACTTTCTTCCTTGAGTTGAACTACCTGAATTAGCCATGCCAACAGCCTTATGTTTAGAAGATCAGTTCAGAGGTCTTACAGCGCAACACCTCCCACCCAAATGCTTTCTCTGATATGTGAAATGGGGTTGATCCTTTCTTTTAACAGTGAGGGCCACATCCAGCCTTTTATTCAGTAGAAGAAAACAGAAGATATCCAACTAAATGCTAAGATAATTTTCCTGATTGAAAACCCAGTACCTTATATGAGAAATAGGGAAACTGAGGCACAAAGGTGCAGTGACCTGCAGGAAGCCATCAGTGACACTGCTGTCAGCATTCACCTCTGAATGGTGTCCCGCTGTCACCATCTTGGAGATCCATTGGGAACACGTTTGGAGAAGAAAACAAACAAGGAGACCCTCCTCTTGCAAAAAAACCCTTCTTACAATGCCCTCCTAGTACAAACTATTTCTGTGGGAGAAGGGGATACTCCAGCCCTGCTCACTGTCAAAGTGTCTCATGTCATATCAGCAGTTCTTGGTTTTATGGGTAACTCTGTCAGGCTTTCCTCTGGCCAACTCTGTAAAAGGGTGATAGGATTAATTCGAAAGTTCAGCTCTATGTGCACTTGAACAAGGAGAATTTAACTCTATTTATTACTCTTTGCGTTAAACACATGCAGCTAAAGAGCAATATGTACCGCTGGTAATTTTAATGAATGATGACTGACATTTTTCCTATTACACATTCAAATATATTGTTTACAGTCTACGTTAAAAAAATATTCCATAAAATGGCAGAATTATTTTAAAATACATATAAACTTGCCTCAGGATAACAAATTTGTTTGGATGATAAACAAAAATTCTAGTTTTGTTTTGATTTTTTTTTACTTGAAATATATGTAAATGTCATAAAATATTTCCATGTACTTTCAAGAATAATTGAAGCGTATGTACCCAAAGTGTAATACTTTTCATAATGGTTTCAGACTAAATTATCCATTATATGGGACTAACACATAAAAGCCTTCCTCTACATCAAGTGATAGATCAAAGGGAGGAACGATGGCTTGTCCACATGCATAAACCACACCTCTCAAATTCTGAGAACAAGGATATGCAGTCTGCATTTTAACTACATCTCCATGACATGAAACGGTATTCCAGTGTCTCCTACTGCGGGAGAGTCAGGTAGTCTTGGCTACAAAGATTTCTTTTTACATTTCTCCCCTCTTTTTTTAGTTCCATCACACAGACGACATTTCAGTGACTAGTCCCGAGTGAGTCTAATTTGAAAACTAAACTTCGCTCAGTTCCTCCCAGGGTGGTGGGGGAACCTGTCGGGCAGACGCGTGAACCTTGGTCATTTTGTGGTAAGTCCATGAACCCGAACCTCAGTCCTGCAGCCTGGGGGATGGATGCTGGTGGAGACGTGCTCCTGCACAAAGCGTGAGCAGCTTTGGCGGGATGAGGACTGTCGTCTGCCTGTCCCATGGGTACCCGTCTTTCTGTTAGTGTTTGGAGCACAGGACTGTGCATCAGACCATCTCCTCTCTACTGGCTGGTTTGTTGAACTCAGATGAATTTAAAACTTTCTGTGCTTCATTTTCCTATCTGGAAAATTAATCTGGTAATATTTCCACCCTCTTAGGGATTCTTTAATTACTTTGTCTACCTAAAACCCCTTCCTTCTGGTGGATGTTGTGAGGGAGACAAATGCTGAGCATTATTGCTGGTAAGCACTAAGAGATCACTCTAAGATAGGGATCCAACAGTCTCAGCTTTTGGAGTGTTTTGTTGTGAGTTTTTCTTGCTACCTCTTTATTAGTAATAAGAAATGCAAACTTACTGGTTTAGTGGCATAATTAAAGACGTTTGTGTTTGAAATTTGACTGCAGTATGAGATTGAAGATGTCTACTTTCATTTAAGTGCATGCATAGATCTGGTCTCCCAGCCAGTAGATTGGATGTTAGCCCGATTATTCCCATTAGCGTCTGGTTTCCAAGCACTGGTGTACTACCAAGATCAGAGAATAAAGTTCCTTAAAATAACCTACCCTCACTGAAATGTAAACGTACCTTTTATTATTGTCATGGCTGCTAAAAATGTGAAGTGCACTGGGGAAGTGCTGAGTTGAGGCACCAGCAGAAGAGGCTGTGATCATGGAAAGGCTGAAACTTCTCCTCTGATCATTTCTGACAGCTCAGAGTGGTTCTTCCACAATTGGAACCACTTGTGCTGCTTATTAATATAATGAAACTTATCCTCCAGCAAAAACAGAACCAAAGGTTGACACAAGAGTGGAGTGAGAGGCTGAAACCTGAGCTGGTTAGGGATCTCTTAAAGATGATGGAAGACTAATGAAATCCAGTCTGCTTCCTACCTCCATTACAACTCCCACTCCCAGTCTGTCTTCACGAGCTAAAGTGGAATAATGGCTCCTTCCAGAGCCAAGCCAAACCCCCCGTTCTGCTTGAGTACCAATATAGCTGAACAGCATCTAACGGTCTTTGGCACGAGTGCCTGTTTTGGTACCTTCCCTAATCTGTGAAATTCTTTACTTTGATTCCAGTGGGTGATGGATGAAGCCTCTAAAATGCCTTATTTCTTCACTGAAAGACTTTTTCTTGTTAGGTTTTTTTCAAAATTATTTTTGAGGGTTAAAAAATGCTTCCACAGTACTTCAGAAAACCTCAGTGTTTGGTACATCTTCATCATGGAGATAAACATAAGTTAAGAACAGAAAAACATTCATTTTTCCATTGGCAATGGATTAAAGAAGTAGACGAGGCTCTGCATTTAAGAGGATTGCTCAACACCAGGAGGGCCATCATGAGATGTGGAGTGAAAAAAATACCCTAATGATTAAACAAAACAAAACAAAAAACCTGAGGTCTTCAGACTTTTCAAGAAGTAGGTAGAAAAGCAGCTAAACAGAACTGTAAGGGTAAGCAGGGCCAAATGTCAGAGTTGATTTAACTCATTACATTTAAGTAGAAAATAAGAGATGAAAGTTTAGTTTAAGAAAAATTAAGGAAATACCCAAGAATGAGTTTACAAAGTGCAATATTTTCTCTCAAAGCCATAGGGTTAGCAGGTTGGTATCCAGCATCTGTGACTGATTAGGGGCATTTGAGATGGCAGGTGGCTTTAGGAAATGGAAACCTTACAGGGCTTTACAAATACTTTCTGTAGTTAGGCAAAGTTATTTGATTTATTCTCACTGGTTCTCATTCTATAGCCTGTTTTAAAATCTATCAACTTGTCTTAATCCATGTTAATATTTTCTTATAGACACAGTGTTGTGAAAATTCTCCAATCGGATTCTTTAGAGTTGCCCTGGAGAATAATAGAGTTACTGGGTTTACACTACCGAGGGCCGTGTTAAGGTGAAGAACATAAATCATGGCATTTAAAAATGCCAGCCAAATCTTTTAGACAGTAATGAGATCAAGAACCAGATCTGATCATATTTGCTCCTGACAATTTTAAAGAGACCTATAATTCTGTGTACTTCCACTATGTGTGGTCATGTTGAAATTGCATGTCTGTATTAAGAAGCCAAACCCCAAAAAAACCACTGGGCAGGCATAAAAGGGTGCAGCCAGGTTGATACACACCACTGCACGGAGCAGTGTCACACGGTTGGAGAATGAGCAGGGAAAGGCAAACTTGCATCTGTTCTTTGCTCTGGTCAGCAGGCCATGAGCTCCTCTGAGGCTGTGCAAGATGCAGGACCACAGAAGAGCTTAGGATACTCCTCTTCTGGTTTGGATGGGAACCAGAACTTATCTCTGGGAAGAAATATTTGGAAGAGAGACTCAAGACAGGAAAGTAAACCTCATGGGAAATGCCCGGAGCTGCTTTGCAAATCAAGCCAATATACAACAACTGCCTCCTTAAAAAATGATAACAATAGGTAAAATAGAATTTGCAGCTGCGAGTAGTGCCACTATAAGATGATTCAGGGCAGATGGAGTTAAAAATCTCAATTAGTCTTCCCAAATAGCATTCCTGGGGAATATCTCGGGGAGCAAATACTGCAGAAGCCCCAGCACACGTTTGTTATTACTAGAGAAGAAAAATCAGCATTTGGCCAAACCTTTCCATTATCTGATATTGTAAAACCAGTCCTGCAGAGCTGTCTGAGATGTTCTACCCTCGGCACTTGTCCAGGTCCATTTCCAGCTATGGATTGTGTGTGTGTGTGTCTCTGTGTGTGTGTTCTGCAGATTTATTTTAAATTGTCCTTCCTGAAGCTGTTCGGCATTCTGATTTATAGGATTTTACTAAGCTTCACATAGCCTTTTCTTTTCTTTACTAAGTATGTTTTACTACTTTGTATTTTTTTCCCAAAGAAATAGATTTTATTGGACAGGGGTTCACACATAGCTGCATAATGTTTGTCTTATGGATTTTGTATTAAACCACTTTAACACTTTTGTAGACCTGAGGAACTTGGCAAATACTGTGAGTGAAATGCCCTGAGCTTCATCTTGCATGCTTTGAACTGAGCACGGTGAACTTTGCCTAGTTACCGAGCTGACACGTGAACAATCCATTTGCAATTCAGAGAGAGCGAGAGGAGGCCTGATCCTACTCTTACCAAAGCCAAAGGAAATCCTGCAGTCACTGCAGCAAGACCAGCAGCACAATCATAATGAGTATTTAAGATGATATTTCACAAGTACAGTAATGTGACAATCATGATGAAGTAAGTGGTGGTTTTTCCAGAGGCAGTGTCTGAATTAATAGGGTTTTTCCAACTAGCTCTCCTTGAAATGGGTTGCAAGAGGTAAAATAAATAAATAAAAACTGTCTAGGATACTTTCCCGTTGTCAGGATTTTTATTCATTTAATAAATAGCTGTTACATTTTGAAGTCCTTTTTTTTCATCATTGTCATCCCCTTCTTTATTGTAGCATGAGTAATCTAATTTTTCTGCATAGCATGTTGCAGTTTGATAGACAGGTCTCTGAGGGATGCCTTATGTGTCAGCATCAGTGAAAATGACTTCTGAGGTTGGCTCACACCCCCGCGCGAGCGTGGAATCCAAATCACCCCAGAGTTACGCATCCGCTTGCCCCACGCCTCACTGCTGGATAATGTATTCATTTGCCTCTGGCAAAAAAAAAAGTGAGATCCTCCATCGCATACTGATGTCATGTGGAAGAAGCCATAATTGGGACTGGTCACATGTTAAAGGAACTGTAAGCTCCTTTTTTGCCGTCTGTGTAGATAAAGTTCATGTCTCTTGATCTGTAGCTATAGACATTACGTACTCCAAGTACACGCAATGTTTGGACCTAGCAATTCAGACACATATTTCACCAAAAAAAAGGAAATGCAAATAGGCTGGAGGCTCCCAGGTCTGTCTCTTTTCCAGAATCTGATCGTAGTGGCAGGAGATTTTTATCTGGCTCCATCACTACTTTGGTTTATCAGTAATAATTAATGACTTGTGCAATTGCATTCCCCACTTTAATCAAGGACGGAGATTTCAAATCCACAGTTCCAGCAAGAAAGCATTCACAAATCAGCTGCCCTTTCTTCTTCCTTTTCACAGGCAGATGCAGACAGGGAAAGAGGGATTTTTTTTTTGCTTCAGGTGCACATAAATCTTTACAGCTTGGCTTCCAAGAGAAGTCTTAGGGACTGAGCTTCCCAAGTTTGGTGCCTCATTCCCTCCTCCCAGCAAAGCAATACACCTTAAATAATTTGGGTCCCAACTATTTCAAATCCTCATGTGAAGCCCACTGAATGGACAGGATGATTTCCAGTAATTCATCTGTTTCCAATTATGCCCTTAAGAGCACTCCTGCCCTTTCTTCCTGCTAGTAATAGCTGCAGAAGTTATTAGGTCTTCTGGGTGTAGTTGGGGGCTCTGGATGGTCTGCTACCCATTTCTGTGGACTTGGATCGTTGCTCTTTGACTCAGTTTCCCTGTCTGTAAACAAGACCTTCAATAACAGCATGGTGTCTCCGGGGCATGGAGGAGATGCTGAGATGAATGCTGTTACCTGATAATACTGTAATGGCCGGCAATGACCTAGAGCTGAATTGGCAGATAGGAAGTAAGGCTGTAATTTCTGATTTCACTGTCATCCCACTTCCAGGTAGGGAAATGGAGATGTTCTTGGAACAAACCCACCACATTCAGTCTTCTTAACTTTCAGTCTGGATAGCTGCAGAGATGAACAGAAGAATTTTATACCTAATATTTTACCTTGGCTTGATATGCTTCACAGTAGCATGTAAACAAACTACCTTATTTGGAACACTCTATTTCTGACATATTTCTCATTTAGCAGATTTAATTTTGCAGGCTATGTGCATTTTTTACATGACAATGAAGATACGAGGAGACACGTCTTCATCATAGAACGGCAGCAACAGCATCATTGCTGCTCTTTTAGAGTAGGAGCCCGAGACAATTCTAGCGTGGGGTTAGCCATTGGGCATAGTTTTACCAGCAAACTTTATAATGCTTAATCACTGCTGTATTTCCTGGCAACTCTCAAGTAATAATGTTGGTGGATATCAAATCTTAAGTACATAAGACTCAATTATGATCTTGCAGAACATAGAGGCTGCTCAAATCCAGTCCACACTACGAACTCGCAATCTGCTGTTTACTTAAAGTATATAGAAAGCACTTGACCTCTTCTCAGTGGCATCCATGTGGAAACACTCGACAATAGAGGCCTTCCTTGGTTTTCTTAGGAATCATGTTTCAACATTTTTATCTCCTCTAATTAAGGTCAATGGTCATATACTCCCTCTGCTTTCCTCACCCCACTCTTCCACCAAAATCGCAGGCACTTACCCAGCTCCAGTTACCCTGTATGAAACATACTGGGCCCAATCTGTGCATATGCAACTCCAGGGGGGGTGAACAGTCATGGAGATTTGGAGCTTTGCTGAACCAAATGCTGTGTCTGAGCTTTTGTGTTCACGTGCTCCTATACCACGATGAGCAGCAGAGTCTAACAGTCAGAAGAAAACAGGAGGCGGGGGGTAGGATTGCTGCAAATGTAATTCCACTACGAGAACATTTCCTAACCCACAGCGCATGTTCCCACCCAGTGGGGAAGGTGTGAGAGATTTCTGAAGGAGGACGGCAGAGAGCGAATCTCATCTCCCTTTGCAACACTGTAAGTGCTAATTGCAGGCGGGAAGGAAGGGTGTAACTGGTAGACGTCTAGGAGAAAGCCTGGGGAATACGGCACAAGGACTCATTTTGTCGTTTTCGAAGAAACCCATGAGCACTTCACATCCCGACATCCCTGGAAAGATTCACTTCGACACTGCTGTGCTTTGACTCGAGCCCTGGCTGCATCTTCATGAAAACCCTCATCGCACTCAGTGGGGCACCTCGGAGGAATGCTAATGCCCCAGCCAAGGCCGTTGTGTCAGGATGGCAGAGGACACCTCCCAGCCCACCGTCCAGGCTGAAAGAACACATCCCACTGAGTAAGGGGCATGTGGGGACTAGATCTATTGTTAGAAAGCCCAAGTAGCTTTTTGGAGCAGTATACATCCTGCTTAGTAACTATCTCTTTTCTACTAAAAAGATTATTTCTTTTTATTATTATTTGTTATTGTTGAGTAGGTAGCAGCTATGAATGGTTAATAGCAAAAGGGAGAGGTTTGTGAAATAAAACTCTGTGTTGGTAGAAGTCACCTTACATATGTAAAAACAAAATTGGGCCAGGCAGCAGCAGACCTTGGTATTTATTTAGGCTTGTAGCCGACGCATTGCACTCTTTCCCTTTAGACTGACTTGTTCTCATTTCTCACATATAGCAGAATATAATTTCCAGAAAAGAGCCAATGCTGTCCTTTTTTTTTTATTATTAAAAAAAAAGCAGAACAAAACCAACAGAGTTGTGCCCTGTGTGAGATTGTCTTGACCCTTTGCAAAGGCAGGTCTGCAAGCCAGATCCTCAGCACCTCCATCAGCACACACTTCCAGCCTAACTCCTTTACTCGTGCTGAGCTCAGCCGTGGGTGCAGGATCAGGGCACCTGTTTTCTGTAGAGAATAACAGCCCCAAAACATGATTCCCCCCCGCGCCCCCCCGCTGTTTTTTTAAATAGCTGGAAATGTCTGTTTGCTTCTAAAGGCAGAGTGGGGCAGCCTGTGCTGTTGTGCAGCCAGCACAGTGCTGTGGGTTCCTCACCCCAGTGGCATGGGGACAGCGTCGGTAGTTTCCTGGCACCGGAGAGACATGTCGGAGCGATCTGACAACCCAGAGTGATGGATTTGTCATGTAAAAGTAGAAAGTTATTAGCTCCCAAAATGTTCCCTTTTCGGCGGCAGGGCAGCTAGTGCCACCACGGTGAAGGCAGGTGATGGGCCAGCATGGCCCTGTGAAAGGTTTTGTGTTGTCACTTATTGGAGAATAGTGCAATAAAACTCAAGGATGTTCAGCCTGAAGGAGCTCAATCACTCATGCCACAAGGAAGATTATGTTTAATTAAATATTTAACCTCTTTATATATTTTTACCAGGCTCTGAATTGCACTCCCTTTCCTTACAACCAGAGGACATTCCCACATCTTCAAAGATTTTACAAATAAAGCTAGTTTAGAGGTTGGTTTTTTTTGTTTTTTTTTTTTTCCCATGGAACTGAAATTAAGCTACTTCGGAGCTGGAAAACAGCAACTCTTGAAAATCACTCTGCCAGCAGAGGAGGCCAGGAAGAGACAAAAATACAGTATCCCAGAAGTGAACCACAGGGTGACTTTTAGTAGCAGACAAGCTATATTATTACTTAGTACCTGCTTTGTTGTTATGTAGGAGGGCTGGGTTACACATCTTCCATTTGGTTCTGTCACTGACCCTTGCACTTCAGTTACTTGTTGTTTCATTTTTCATTTTTGCAGCACTTTTCTGACTCCTTTTTGGAGAAATCTTCATATTCCTGCCAAAATGTAGTCACTGGGGACTGCTTAGACATCCTCAGACCCCCCTTGGATTTAAACTCCATCTTTTTTGCGAGTATGCTGTGAGTTTTCTTCCTTGCTGGGATATGTGTTATCTTGTTCAATTGCATTTAATTTTGCATCAATTTGCACATTCTCGTCCTAGGCTGAATCCGTCAAGATTTTCCCATGACACATTTTGCCTCTGCTGTTCCCATGACACATGTTCCTTCTGCTGTGGCAAGATCTACTTTGTGGATTCATCTTTTTTTTTTTAAGAAAACTGAGGCTGATTTTCTGAAGTTCAGGTTCTCACCGTTAGGATTTTCTGTGCCTTCACAAATTTGTATTGATGTCAGTTTAGACACAGTCTTTTTCAGTTCAGTAAGGATAAAACTCGAAATCCTTTCTCACTTGAGACTCTTAGTTGGCTCGAGCGAAAGGTTGTGGTTTGAGCCATGTCATCTGGTTTGCTGTTGGGTGTTTTGTGCTTTCTTTAAGCCTGTTTCTATGTTCACAAGTCTAAATTTTAAATACCATCCAAAGACTGGTCATGTGTGTACAGCACTGGGGCCCCTTTTTGAAGAACACCTTTGGGTGAGTCACTTGACCTCTCTGTGCCTCAGTTCCCCACATGTAACAGGAGAAAATAATACCAGCCTAACTTCCTTCAGATATTGTGAAGATCAGTGCATGAACAGAGGTGATGTTCTTGGGTATTACAGTAATAGTGGTCACAGGAGATAGAAAAATAAAGCAGAAGCTAGTTAAGACTTTCTCAGATGCTAAGGATTAGTGTTCATTTTAAAATCTCTAGCTCTTGACAAATTGGGAGAGTTACTAACATGTAGTTTAAAAAAAAACCCAAAACCAGCCTCCCAGCTGAATCGAGGGTGTTAGCAAGTCTAACAGCGCAGCGTAGTGTACCTTATCTCTATCTCAGTGAAAAATCAAAGGCACATTTCCAGCTGTGCCCGTGAGCACTATTCGGTCATTGAACAAAGCAACTGGCACCTCGTATCCAACCTACCGAATGATCACAGCCTGATTCAGGTGCACAAACAAGTGCAGAAATGAGCTCCATGCACAGAACTCATTGTTATTCAATCAAGCCTTTAATTGCAAATGTTTTAAGCAAGGAATTGCCCTGTTTTATGAAAGTGTGCTCAGCATTACTCTGCCACAGACATCTGTCATTCAGCAGGCGCCACCCAATAAAAGTGCTTAAAATGTTCTGTTCCTCAATTAAAATATAAACCAGAGCTGTTTAAGGGCTTTTATGAGGTGATTTCTATTTACCTGACAGATTTCCACACTGGAGGAGCACGAAGTGGGATTTCAGTTTCTGATCAGAAGCGACGGCTTCACAAAATAGTAAAGCTTCAATTGTTTTAATTTATTTCTTTTTTTTTTTTTAACTTCATGAACAGTAAAAATCTATGAAGATGAAAGAAATTCATATGCCAGAGAAAAGCTCAGAACTAGGAAGGGTTGTTGCTGCTCATGCATGCTGTACTTCCCAAAAGGAGCCAGAGCGCCTCGGCCCTGGGCTTGTACGCTGAAGGAACATGGGAACCAGAACGAACCTCTGGAGCCTGCGTCAGCACCTGCTAGTCTCTTCTTCCAAATTTCATCTGGAAGAAGCCAGGAAAAAGGGTGCTCTGCTCCAGTCTGAAACAGCCTCTTATGAAGAGGAACGAGACCATGGCTAGACAAAATCTCCCATTTTCCCCTGATGAAACACTGCATGAATGTTCTCATGGTTATTTCATTGCACGTGGATATCTCATCTCCTGTCCTGCCTTACTGTGGCCCTGAACAAAGACCTTTCTTTTTTCCTCCTGCTACTCAAGCAGGAGTGGACCTTACATTAAAACCAAGCATTTTCACAAAAAACCCCCCAAAAAACAAAAAAAAAAAACCACAAAAAAACCCCACCAAAAAAACCCTCTACTTCTCCTTGTTCCAGATCCTCAGAAACTCACCTTCACATGAAAGATGCCCCTTGTCAAGAGCAGTGTGGCTGCTCCAAGCACACCTACTCAGGGCCATAGAAACAGGAGTGCCCACATTAGAGGTGCCACATTTTGCGGTACTGTTGTTGCTGCAGCAGTAATGATAAAAGGCTCGCTCTGCAATGAGTAACCTCACCAGGATTTCCCTGTTACGCACCTGCAGCTTTACTTAACCGAATCCCATCCCTCTCTGGTACATCTCCTTGCTGAACCACATTTGGGAAGGCACAGCCAGCTCATGTGGGAAGCTTAGCAATGCAGGGAAACGCTGGCCTGATCCATCTTCAGCCTGAAAGCTGCAGAAAAGGTTCTGCTTTGTATTATGCTTTGTACAATGGGCTGAATCATGGTCTCATGTGCTCCATCCTCTGGCAGGCCACCATTTCACCCTGTCAGCCTCAGGATGAAGGAGGATGGCAGGGTCACGATGAGAGGGTTGTACCCTTCCAAGACAAAGCCTTCAACACCAAACCTTAAACCCAAGCATTCTGCTTTTGCCAGGTAACAATAATTTTTGGACCGGTTCTTACGTTTTGGACCCCATCTTACGTTACCATGAAGCCACTGTGTCACTCTTCATCTCACCAGGGTTGCAGCTGATCTTTGGTGGTGCAGGCAAGCAAAGGACGGAGGCTGTGGGGCTGTGCCAGGGGAAGTGAAGGTGGATGGGTTTGCCCCACTCTTCTCCATAGCTGGGTGCCACCCTGCTCCTCCCTGCCACTGCTTTGGGGTGCCTGCAGCTCCACAGAGGCACCACATCATGTAACGACCCTCACAGCAAGATGAACTGGGATCCCACATCACACCAACCCACCGCACGAAATGCAGCCTTCTCTGGGGAGCTTCAGGTATCCTGTGTTCATCCCGCCGCGCCTCGATGAAGAAACAGAACTGCCTGTGCCGAGGTAAAAATAATTGCTGATACTAAGCCTTGAGTTGGTGAGTCTCTGCTGAGCTGCATCATTATAATCTTCCAGGAGAAATGCTAATTTCCTTGTAAAATTAAGGCGAAGAAAAGCAAACAGCAACCAAACCCAAGAACAGATAAACAACTAGCTCCTGGATTTTGCACTGCAGATACTTGGAGGAGGCTTGCTCCCTTGAAACACACTGCTCAGAAGATGCTAGTCCTTAACTCGGTCTGTCGTGTGGTTTTTTTTTCCTCTCCAGCAGCAGCATGAGTTAAGGATGAGGCATTAGCCTTAGCTGCGATACCCTCACTGTCAGTTCAAGTCAGATTCTTCATGTTATTTATACGTACCCTTTTGTAAGTGTATCGATTACACAAGTGAGTTCTCAAGTGCTCGGGCACTCAATACAGCTACACAATGGGGAAAAGCGTCCAGGTTAACACAGAATTACATGTGTGCTGAACATACCAGGGGACAAGAGTAAAAGACATGTACAATTTGAAGCCACGTCTTAAGAGCTTTCTGTTTTGTTGCAAGGCAGTGCTTCACGCTTTAAAAAATAAAACCTGCATTTTAATTTCCAAGGTGTAGCAACCAAAGTTTGTCAGAGTTATTCTTAGCCATGGCAGAATTGCCATCTTCAGGCCACTTTTGAACACACCAGATTATTCCACGATAATCCAAAATCCAGTGCAAGCTCCTCCCTCCCCTCTGTTCGTTTTACCCTTTGCATTATGAATGCTGTGGGTAAGGACTGCCTGTTTCACAGGGGGCTTGGTATCACAGAAAGCTGGTTGTTGATCTCTGGATGCCTGCAGGCCAGCAATCTGTGCTACAAGTTACCCCTCTTAAAAAAAAAAAAAAAAAATTAAAAAAAGACAAGTGGATAAAACTGATACAAGCATCTGTAACAAGCTAATTGGGCCCTTGTGGGCAACATAGCAGATACAAAATTAAAACAAACAAAACATCTCGTTGTACAACTGTACTTTCAGGACTGTTACCACAGAGGGATCCGTCTGGATTTTTATTTTAGTTTTGTTTTGTTTAAAAGGACCTAATTATGGCCAGAGCTGGAGTATCACAAGTCTGTTTTCATCTATAAAGAAAGGATATTTTGCCTCTGAACCTGAGAAATTGTTAGAAGTTGGTAATTAGTATGACTTGTTAATAGAGTTTGGCTGTGATTAAGCTGTGATTGAGTGTGAGTTTGGTTCTTGTCAATGCGAATGCCTGTAAGGTTGAGAGATGTTTAATGAGACACCTGTTGTCAGCAGCACCCGGTGGGCTTTGTCGCGCCTGATTGGAATTTGTACGGCAGAGCAGGAGCAGCAGCACGCCGAAACGCGGCAGCAGGCGGGCACCCGGCACTGCACAGCCCCGGCTGCCGGCTCAGCGGCCGCGTGAAAGGGTCCGAGCATGAAAGAGGGTCAGACCCACCGGGTACATCCACCTGGCTGCAGAGGGCTGCCCCTGGGTCAGACCGGGCTCGTGCCTTCCAGCACGGCCTTTCAGTCTGACGGGTCGCGGTGTTTGGTATGACTAATCCCCCACATCCGCGGCTGTGCAATTACATCTGACGTGGGGAGTGCAACAGGCAAAAAATGTTGACATCTTCATTTAGTTGCTACGGGATATTGGCCTGTGCCACCATGTGATGGTGGGTCTTTGGGAGAAAGCAAGAGAGGGGATGCAGCCCCGCAGATTTAAGACACCCCCCCCCCCCCCCCTCAAAATGTCCAGCCCTGGGGTAGCTGGTGATACTGAGGCTCTTTAACATGTGACACTGATGGAGAAAGATCCTGCACAGCCCAGTCCTTGTTCATCCTTTCCCTTGGGCATCATCCTCAAGGAAAAGTGTTCCACTGAGTGACCTCAGTATTTCCTGGGCTTTGGACGGAGAAAGTTTCATTCATAGACTGCATTTTTGTCTCAAAAATCAGCATAATTTTCCACGTGACTCCATGTAACCACTCCCCACAACAAAATCCAGGCCTGACAATAATGTATTTGGACTGCAGACATAAAATATTATTTCCCCCAAAATGTCTATCAAACATTTTCAAGTGGCTGCTACTTAAAACATACCTGCAAAAAGCCGAAGAAGCTGGAAGCAATCAAGCTGGCCACTGTCACAGTCTTTTAATATCTGAGAAATGCCTTAGCTGGGAACAAGAGCAGAAACATTTTGGCTTGTGTAATGTCCCTCAGGAAGGAGCCATTGGCTTTGTGATGAATCTGAGCAACCACTGGATGGCATTGCTCTACACGAATGTACCTGCAAGCACAAGCGTCTGAGCAAGAGCAGGCTGCTGTGCCAAGATTAATTCAGACCCGAGAGGCTTAGGCCACCGTGACCTTACCAATCTTTTAAATAATATTCAGACTTCTCTCAGCTGTCTGGCTGTGAGCTCCAAGAACAGAGTTTGGTCAGAGCGAACAAAGCCAACATCCTGAAGCAAACTTATTACTAGGCTGAGTGCATTTTTCTTTCATTTTATGTTAGATCACATATTCAGCCGGTTTTTGATGGTTTCCTTCTCATGAGATGGGAAAAAGAATCATTAGTAATTTATGACTGTATCAAACTATTGCAGAGCAAGCGCACCCGGCCAGCGAGCGATGGCTTGACTGAAGCCCTGATCCTGCAGACACACTGGCCAGCCAGCTCAGCTCCCTGGGGCCTGGGGCTCGTGTGGTGAGAGTCAGCTAAGGCTGTTTAGCTGAGCAGGTTATTCACGTGTGGCGTGAAAAGCAAAACTAAAGAAAAAAGAAAAAACAATGGGTGTCCAGCATGTTCCGCTTTGATGTGGGCTCCAGAATATCAAGACCACAGGTTATTATTCCAAGTGCGGTGCCTCCCCGTGTTAATACAACTTTGCCTTCTGCTACATCATTTATTGATAAGGAATCAGCTGGTGGGCAAATAACCTGATGTTCATATTTTCCCTGGGGGTCTTTGTTTCTTTCATTAACGACACTCTGTGTTGGCCTAGTTCGTTTAACGACTACATCTGGCCAAGCCTCTCTGAAAATGTCATTGGCCCAGTTCATGCCCAAAAGAAATCTACTGATGGCTTTGGAGATGCAGCAGGATATTTGGAATTGCAACACCACAGAAGGTGTATCTGAAGGGGAATCCAGTATTTGTGAGGGTCAAGTTTGAAGTCAACTGACAGTCATAGCCAGCACATGTATCTTCAGATTAGGATATAACTTATCATCAGGTGAGTACTTGTACATTGGCTGTTAGGTAAAGCCATTCTGGGCACAGATTGCCTATTAGTATTGCCCCAGTTTTGACCGGTCTAATAAATTTAATAATCATAGTCAATTAGATAACTCCAATTACACTGGGAGTAAAATTAGATCGTCAGTTCAAGTTCTGCAAAAGCCCCTACACTCTCAGTTCTGTACTCAAACCACTGTGTCGCACTCAGTTGCCTTTTTAAGTACTGGAGAAGGTAGGATGAGTAAATCACTTTATAAAATAAATGTTACATTTCTTTTAAGACCCCATTTGTCTCCTTTTTCTGGACCTACCTCTTAATCCAAACAACAAGAGAACTGTATCCATCTTGATCTGTTCAGCAGTCCACTGGTAAATGCTTTCTACTGTCAGAAGTGCTTAGGCTCAGTGGGAAATTAAGGTTATATCAGCAGTGGGCTCTTCAGGTCCCACGTCTGGTAGCCACCGGTCTGCTACAATGACTCCAAGAGAAGGCAAGGACAACTGGTGTTGATTAACCGCTCAATGGCTCCTATTAGGAACTGCTGCTCGAGGTTTCTTGTATCACCCATGGGGAGACCTCTATGAAGTGACACCAGCCTTAAGTGGGCTCCATGGTTTCAGTCTCTTTCCGCTGACTTTAGAGGAAAAGGCAAATTGTTGCCAACTTCAGCACCTCAGGGCTGTCTTTGAACACAGGCGGGATAAATCTGAATATCTGCATATATTTAACAGTCAAAGAGCATAAAGACTAAAAAGAAGGGTGCTTCCTATTGCTCCTCCATTGCACAATGGGCTGTCTCTGGAAAAGATCCCCTTGGACCCAGCATTCATGAGGGATGGCAGAAATCCCGACCGAGGTGCCCACTGCTGCGCTGGCTGTTCTAAGGCAGATCTGTACAGGCAATCAGCTCAGCACGTAAATTTGCCCTGGATCTTTCTAGAGTCAGGGCAACTGTCCAGACCTCCAAAAAGTCAAGGTGACCTTGGAAACTGCAGAGCAGTCCAGAACGCTGGCAGGCAATGGGAATTCAGAAAAATGAAATTCTAGACTAATTCAAATCCATTCCAAAACTCTCAGGAAAAATGAACTGTATCTGCTGAAGTGGCTCGTTCTGTTCAGTGGCACAATGTAATGGGGGATCTGTCACTGTCAGCGCTGCTCTTGTCTCGCTGAAAGCCACGGTGCCTTTCACAACCACTAAATAAAAATTCAAGCCAGCTGTCCCACCTGCCGGAGCAGTTTCTATTCTGGGCTCTGGTGTGCTGTAGGTATTGTGCTTATTGATTAGCTGTGGCTTATTGTCCCTTGACATTGTTAGGGAATATTCTCCTGGTTATAATCACTACAACTGATATAGGCAGAACATTTCAAACCTGGCTGCAGCAGCCCAGGAGGGGCTGTGCTAGGCTGTGGCTACCTCTCCAGGTCAGACTACGGTGGGATTGGTGTGAAATGAAAAGGAAACTAAAAAAGGAATATTTTGAGAAGTCACCCAAGTCAGAAAAGACTGGGGGCCTCCCTGACTCTAGCTGTCAATAAGGTGTTAGATAGGGGAAGATTAACACCCTTTAGCAATGACACAGCTGTTCCATTGAAGGTGATAACATGCAATCAGGGGAGGGAAGAGTCTAGCACAGAATAATGAACAGAGCAAGCCAATATTAGCAAAAGGGAACTTTTTAGCCCATGAAGCTGAAAAAGCCTCTTCAAGCTGATTATTTTAGTGGGTATAAATAAGTATAAAAAAACCCAAAACCTCAGTTTAGGTCTGCAAAACAAGCTCAAATATTTACTCCTCTTTTTAAAGTAAGACAGGCTCCTAGGAAGGAGAAAAATAGTGATAATATAGAGAATAAAGTCTCTTATCTGTCTTGGCAGTGAGTGTGCAGATAAACACAAAAATCCTTACCCTAAAGACGGCGTGTGGCACTGAATCTTCTTGTCTGAACGCACAGCACGTTGTGATAAGAGTAGGTTTGGGAAGACAGTAGATTTAATAGCGGAAAGAACCTAGTGTTTTGTTTTTCATGGAAAGGAATCAGAATTTCTCCCTCTACTGCTAATGGTTAAAGGTAGAAATTAGTGTTTTGATATACCTTCATCTTTTCTGCTAACCTGACTGAGCTTGTCCACTGCATCAGGAACCCCCAGGTCAGGAATATGGCAAAGATTTCCACCAGGAAAGACATCAGGATACAGACTTAAATATAGGAATTAGATGATGCCTATCAAGCAGATGTGAGGCCAGGTTGCCACCATCGTTACCTCTCCACTCACTCTGTGTATGAACAGCATTTCTTCAGTCACTTGACTCATTCCATGATTAGATTTTGGCTGGACTTGAGCAAGAATGGGGGTGTCTAGCTGAGAGATGGAGGAGAAGATGGGATCACCCCTTTAAAATGCAGCGTAGGCTTAAGCCAATCATGAACCGTACTGTGAAGAAAACACAGTCTTCATAGGCAGTGCTTAGGGGTCTCATCTAACACCCATGCTCTGCCTATGTGCAGAGAGAATCCAAATCGCATGGCGCTCGCTGAGAGACGGAACATTTTAGTTGATCTCTACCAAACCCTTCAGAGCCCTGAATTCCTGCTGGATAGGAACTGAGAACTGCCTATCTATCCCTTACAGGAGTCAGGGACCCACTAGTCCTTTGCCACCTCACTCCCCGCTCCCCATCTCATTGATTACACACAACCCATCAGAAAAAGAGATCACTCTTAGCCCCCACAGCACCAAAGGTGGCACATCCTGTTCCTCCCTGCCAGACACAGGCCAGTCACCCACCTCCACTTGGACCAGCCCCGTGGGAGCATCGCTGCTCCCTCCGTGTCCCTTTTCATTCTAATCCGCTCCACGGCCATCCCGCACAAGTCATTTCTAGGAATAAAGTGAGACAGGCCATGCCACCAGCTCACAGGGAAACGACAACAGCTACATCTGTTCGCTCTCCTCGGCGCTCAGGAGCTGTGACATTGCTATCGGTACAGCCTGGAACAGAACAGGCAGGAGCTCCAGGGAAGAGGAGAGGGTCTGGATGGAAACAATAACAACCACAGGGACACCACCGGCACCAGTGGGAGCAAAAATGTTGCTTTACCACTTCTGAGTGCAGCAGAGCATATGGACAGTCTGGGACTGTTGTCAGCAGCCCAGAATGGGGTAGCTCTGCTCTGGCAAACTCCATTTTTTGTCTTTATGACCAAAGAATAGTTGCATGTTGGAAGCTCTGTAGTTGCTAGGGGAAGAGCCATTAATATGTTGGCGACTGAGAAGTCAGCCAAAGCAAACGCTGAGATAAAATTACTTTTTCCCACTTCTGTTTCACCCTGAGTGTGTCATCCAGTGTGTTTTCTCCGCTCAAGGTACCTCATGCACACTGTGCTGTGCTAACTTCTTTGTCCTTTTTGATTTTTTTCACCCTTGCCAGCCACGACTCCAAAGAATAATATAAATCTGACAGCCTAGAAAGACTTCTTACATGATAAATCCCTGCTTACTGGCAGACTGTTTTTCTCTGGTAAAAAACTTTTCTCTAATAGCCTGAAAAGTAAGAATAGCAAATAAAATAATAGTGATGGTAATGGTGAGATCGTGCTGCTAAATCAAAGCCTGAGAATGGGAATACACCCACTGGAGGGAGATCCTACAGAATAATTAATAATTTGGTGATGGGGATCAAGGGTGCTAACTGGTTCCCAGCACAGAAGAGGTTAACACACTTCTCCCTGACCAACTCTTGGGGTAACTCTGTGCATAATCTCATTCCAGAACAGCAGTGTTTTTTCGCCCCACTGTAGTTTTACTCCGCTGGGGCAGGCAGTGGCTTCCCGGGTTGAGCTCTCCCCTTTATGTTTGCAGCCTGTTTCTCCATACTGATCATTGCAGCCTTCAGATCCTGCCTGCACAGGTGACAAGTCCAAACCAGAACAAAGTATTCTTATTCCAAAATAAATACATCTGTAAATCTCCTGATTTTAGAACAGAGTTCACAAAGCAATGGAGAGAATACAAGGTGAGCACCTCCTAAGCACTCCTCCCTCCCTCCAGCTCAGTCCCCATCCATAAACAACAGTGCAGCTATAGAGAGAACCTGAGATTTTGGTTTTTTTCAAAAGCCCTCAGTTTTAAAGCAACTGTTCCCAATTCCCTCCAGTAATTCCCCAGACATGTCCCCTTTACCCTGCTACACAGGAGTATGGCTCCAAACCATTCTTGAATGAAGTCAGTTCTGCTTTGCCTGGTTGTTTGCTCTAACCCACACCACTTACAGCTATTTTCAAAACAGGGAAACCATACAAAGCCACATTTTCTATGATCATGCAATACCCTGCAAACACAAGTATTCATTAAAAAAAATAGTCTAGGCACTACGACTGCCAGCTTCTGACTCCACATGTGACACAGGCACATTTTTTTTCCACCAGAGGATTTTTTTTTTCATCATGAGACACCGAACAAAAGTCACAAGCAGTTCCTCTGATCAAAAGAAATCTCTGCCAGAGTCTGCGGCTTGTTCACCCTGTCCCTTCATGCCAGCCACTGTTCATTTCACTGAACGTTCACTCTGCTCTACAGTTGGCCCTTGAGAAAGTCAGAGCAAATTCTGCACTGTACAGTAATACATTGAGAACAAATGTGTTGTTTCTATCAGTCGAAAAGGAATTTATCTATTCCTGGGATACAGAAACCTCGTACACAGCAGTTAGCAATGCTGGGATCTGTTAATACTTTGTCTACACTATCAGTATGGATGTACCTGGCCTTGTTCTGGTGCTAATCAGTGTTGTAAATAGAAACGGTATTAATTTTTAAAATGCTTTGCTTTTAACAGATCAATTAAAGTCTGAAAAAGTAATAATTATAATAACCAATATGTCATAACCAGTTTGAAAGCCTTCTCAATCTTAAGCTCATTTTCTCTACAGATCTTATGACTATTCATTTAAACACAGGGTCAGGGTAGGATTCCAGTTGCAGCGCTGTCACCTGTATCTGCTCCCCGGCACTCTCAGCATCTCCGAACACACCTAGTGACATCAGTCTGCTCTGTATGCAAATGCTGTGCAATAAATAACTTAGCCACTTAATTATAGTTAAAGTATTAAATCAGTCTACTCTGAAAGCTAGAAGCATAGGAGGTGAGTTTTGTGAGGACAGGAACAGCATTTGCTGAATGTACTTTAGATAACTTCAGTCAAACCATGAACAAGAGTGGTCTAGGTTGAGAGATCTACAGAAAAATGCATCTCAGTTCTGCATGAGACTTGGCTATTTTTTCCATTGGCTTCCCCGCTAATTTGGAGCAACACCACAAACACTTTGACCTTTTCCGTTAAAGAAAACAAGTGTGTCTCCAAGGCAGTGGGAATCATGAAATGAGGAGCTGAAATACAAAGTTGTGGCTTCTTTTTAGAAAACTGAAGAGCAGCTGGGAACCTCAAAGCCCCAGAAGACCCAGGAATCCTGGACCACTGTCCTTACAGCTTGCTGGCTTCCAACGTATGGATGCGTGAAGGAAAAAGCCCTGCTGTGGCAGCTTGGGATCCGATGGCCCCAAAGCTTCCCAACTCCTGGCTTCTCCCTGGCTTGGCAGAATCATTGCAAAGGAAACAGGAGCCAGCAAGGCTGGTGGCTCCCAGCACCTCCCCATGCAGCTGTGATAAAGTCAGCTAATTGGTAGGAAAAAGCAGATTCTCTTGTAACTTGGTCAGGATCTGACCCATTAATTTTCTTTAATGGAAACCTGTTCCACGAGGGAATTGCATCGGCTCCAGTCACTAGTGTTATGATAACCACAAGGGTAACCATGAGCTTTCTATCATGTTTGGGCATAAAACTCCCTGTCCTTCACTAGAGAAGAAATAAATCAGTATCCAAATTTCATGCATGATGAAACTGAGGCACCAAGAGGTGAAGTTCCCTAACCAATGTTGTTCAGAAATTCACTGGTCCTGCTGGGTCTAGTTGTCATCTCCTGATTTCTGCTCTTTTAGCACAGGCTGTGTTTCCATGTCATCACTGCATGCAGGCAGCCATGGTGGCAGAAGACCATGGACTTATCTTTCTCACCTTCTGAATATTCAGTATCAATGCTCAAATATGGCTTCAAAAGTTTTAAATGTTCTGAACTTTTTATTTAAATGAAAGAGTGCTCTTCAAGGTGAGGGAAGAGTGAGACCTTTACACTTCCTTTGTCTCGAAAAAAACTGTAATTGTTTAAAGAAAATAGCCCTCGTCATTGATTCAACTGGAATAACTGAAATGCTGTTAACAGTTATTAGTTTAGATGAGAAGGCCTATTTAGTGAGGCTAAAAGCTTAAAGAGGAAACAATTTGGATTCCTCAAGATGAGCTCCCTCTCTCACAGCACACCCCCTCCAAAACCTCCTCCTCAACTCGATGATTGCCCAGCTGACTTTAAACTGCCAACACCGACAAAAAGGGGATGTTGCATCTTTTATAAACAGCCTTTTGTTTGCTGCTCTGACACCTGCGAAAAGCAAAATTGTTATTTTCTTGCTGCTTGTTGCTAGTTTGATGCCCGCTCTGGGGCCCTACATCAGAGACACTGTTCAAAACAGGTTGCAGGGGTCCATTTCTGTGCTGTCTGCCGATGGTGCTGCCTGAAGGAAAACCATGGAAACGGAGTTTGACAGGCTCACGGGGACCCATGGCTGCCAGAGCCGCTGCCTTTGAGCGCCTGATGAAGACATCACAGAGCAAACACAACATTAAAACACTGCTGGCTGCTTTGCATCACTTAGAATGCAAATCTCTTTGTTCTGCTCGGCCCTTGCGTTTGGTAGCCGAGGAATCTGTGCCGTCATCTAACATGGATTTGATGACCTTTTTCCCTCCCTGTACACTCCCCCCCCCCCCAAAAAAAAAAAAAATCATTTGTTGCGGGAGGGAGGCTTGCGTGGGGATGTACATGTGAAGTGGCCCCGGCTTTTTTCACTTCCTGGGATTTCTACACACAAATTAAACACCCATATTGCAGAGCAGAGCGGGTGGGTTGCTTTGTTGCTCCCTGTGCATTATTTGACTTGGATTCATTTACATGGCAACTCGCAGGGGTAAATTTTATGTCATCTTTATGTTGCAGATTAAAAGGCAAAAGTAATCCTTTATTTGAGCAGTGTGTCCCTTCCAACCCTTCAAGCTGTACAGATGAAAACAGAGGGGAAATCCCCAGACCCCCCCACCCCCCCTAATTCCAGTTTTATAACTTTTTATGCTAAAATTGAGCTGTGTGGTTATTAATTTCCTCCTCCCTTTGTAAGCAGCCTGTATTTTAGTTGCAGTTTCTGATTGCCTTGGTCAAGGTCAAAACTTCAAAATGACCCATGCTTTGGTGCCATTTCTGTAGCTCCTGACAAGCTGTGCTAAACTTGGGGCAGCTGGGAAGGCTTCTGTGCTGATTGGAGAAACTCTGATGAGCATCTGCAGAAGGAAAGAGATGGTGGGGGACAGCAAACAAACTGGCCATCCTCTCAGAAGCGGTAATTTTTAATTTTGTTCTTCCTGCGCTGCCTAACTCACGTGTTACTCATGCTGGGAGAGGGCTATCATTGCTAAACTGGCAGCAATACCCAACTGAGGGCTACAGCTTGCAATCACAAAATTATTTAAGCACATGTTTAAATCTGCCTCTACCAAGATTCAGTGAGACTTAAATAGGCAGTTAGGTTAAGACCATTCTCAAAGGCTTTCCTAAAAGTACAGCTAGAGACCTTATCTAAGTAGCTCCTCGGTAAGCTTTGGGAAGCTTCTGCTCAAGGGCCCCAGAAAGCAGCCGGTGACCGGTCCCTGCCCCAACTGGAAGACAGTGGATGAGCCACCTTCATGGACATACCTTGGGGTGATCTTTTTCTAATAAAGCTGGTGGCCATTGGGAATAATCCATAGAAAGGCCAGTTTTGCTATCTTCATTTTTAGTGAGATCAGTTCTACAACTGGGAAGACAGGACAGACCCGAGGCTAAAGACATTTCCAATTCCTTTTCCCTTCCTTGCCACTGCCACAGTGGATGTTGGTCTGTGTCATCTGCGGGTCCCTCAAAATTAGGCATCTTCATACAAAGCCAGAGAAGAACGGTCTGCCTAGACATGGTTTTCTAGTGAGCAGCTGTTTGCTGCTTCCAGTACTGGTTCCAAGCTGCTTTGAGTCTCTTTTCCAGCTACAGCCTGGGAAAAGACACGCTTTACAGCATGGGTTAGCTGTGTCTGCAGAAACTATTATTTGTGGGTGAAATCAGTGTGCAGTTATTGGAAAATAGGGCTATAAATCTCCATGCAAGTGTTGAGGTGATGTCACACAGTATTTTGGCAGTCGCCAAGGAGATCCAGGTGCTCTCGTTTCTCTCTGCTTCCTAAGCTCCTTTGGGTTATACAAGTCTTTCTCCTTTTACACTCTTTTCCATCCTTTTTTCTTTATTTTCAGGCTGACTCCTGGAAAGACCTTCCATTTTCTTGTGGACTCATTGACTCTGCTTTCCTTACTCAAATCCCTCTGCAAGACCTTGCAGAAGTGACATCAAAAAAATCACCATTTTGAGGCCACATTTTTTTCCTGCCCATTGATGCCCTCTGAGTTTGAATTGCAGTGCTTAGTTTTGACTGTGAGCCAAAGTCAGCGGTTTCCTGACTAACCCAAAGTTGGGTCAGAAGAGAAGAATGAAAAACAGAAAGGCGCCCCAGAATGTCTAAGCAGAAGACAATTAAATTTCTGAGTTAAAAAGAGAGCAAAACTAAGGATGTGGGACTTGCATGAAAAATCTTGTAGACAGGTCTTCCTTTCTCTCATAGTGGGACAAATTCCACTTTTATTTCAGTTCATCTGTAAAACATGAGGAGCCAGCTGAGCATAGCATTGATTCAGAATGAGGGCAGCTGACAAGGGAAAAGTAAAAGGAACTTGTAACTGCTGCAGTTCTCTCCAAGAAATTATTTCAATGAGAAAAACCCTCAAACTAATTTCCAAAGCATAGGGGAAGGCACTAGGACATCATCTAGCATACCCCGACATAGCAGGCTGCAGAGTGTAATTAATGCCTTAGTCATTTCAGTATGGGCCATCACCTCCTGTTGTCTCAGGCTTTGTAGAGGTATATGATGCTGTTGTCCTCTGGTGCTTGCTTACAAAAGATTGCAAACAAGAAGGGAGCTCTAAGAGTCTGGGAGCAGAGTTAATGATCCGAACATGGGTGCAGATGGAAGAGAAGGACATAGAAGAGCAGCTTGGCTAGAAAAAGGTTGGGCCCAACAGCTTTAGCTCACACGTAAGATGTCTGGGGTATTTTTCAGGTTTATATATGTTGGAGACCACTGTGTGTTACTTTGATTCAGGGACCGTGATACCCAAAGAGTAAAGCCTGCATTTCATACACAAGGTACTTCGTAAATGTTCCTTCATTCTCAAAGACTTTGGAAATTAAGCTTCACGGCAAGCTGTAAAAGAGTAGTTAATCAACAGCGTGACACTTCCCATGGACCCCCCTGCTCCTCTCCAGCTGCACCTCCTTATGCCTGAAACCCAGCTGTTTCTCCATCCCCTGAACACGGAGAGGTACGATGGCACAAGGCATTTCCCAGGGAACTGTCCCCACTAACAGTGACACTGCTCAAGTGGAGCCTGAATCCCATCAGCAGGAAAGACCCTTCCCATCCAGACAGAAGCACTGATCAGAGAGTTTGGGACTCCCAGTATGTTACAATTTGCAAGTCTACAGCTATTAGACAGAGAGGGATATTCAGAAACAGCCTAATTAGTTGCATTTTCTTTTCTAACCTCAGTCAAAAACCAGTCAGACTGTGCTTTAGATTTTGACATCCTATTAAATGCAGAACACAGGCCAATAGCTTTCATTTTCCCTTGTGATGCTACAGACTCTTGTTTTTATAGTTTGACAGAGAGACATAATTAGGCCTCAAAAAGGACAAGTCTAGACTATTAGTTCCCCACAGAGGCTCCCTGGAAAATCAGAACCCACAATTATTCTCCACTTTCCCACTGAGGCAAATTTGCGGATATCTGCTCTCCTGCCTCAGATATCCTGTTCACAACCTTTAAGCCTGTGACTTTACAGTCCTTTCACTTGAAGGGCACAGGGGAAGAGACAGGGAAGGATGATGCCAGTGGACTTTCCAAAGGGACAAGAGCAAGTTAAGGACAATATATGGCATCGCTAATGCTATAGGTGTGAGTGCTTTTCAGTGCTGCAGCCAGAGCAGCAAAGAAATTTATTGCCATATTTCTGCCCCCTTCATTGTTGCCCAACAGAATTGGGCTTTAAAAAAAAAAAAAAGTTACATCTTTTTGTCTCCATCACATGTAAAATGAACCAGATGCAAATCAGCAGACTGAGCATGATTCCTTTCCTGGTAGCACAGCAGCCGTCATCAGAGCAAGGCACGTAGTAACACTTGTTCACTGGGGTCCTTGCCCATTCTCTTCCTCTGCTCCTGAGTTACCTGCAGCTTCACTTTTTGTTTCTCAACAACCAGGAAGCAGATTAAGTCTCTGGCTACCACAGTCTCTCACTCACAACCAATTCCTTAGTCTTTCTTTGCCAAGTGGTACATACCAGCTCCCCTTGCTCTTAGTTTCCAAGTGCTTGGATGGTTTCTGTACCCCTCCTGTTGAACTGCAACCTCGGAGACACCTGATTCAGATGAGCTCTCAGCCTCAATATGAGCATGGACCACTGGTCCTTTGTTTGTTTGTGCAATAGCATCATATTTCAGATGCATCTTCAGTTTATAATCCCCAGTAATCCTCAGATCCTGCTGTGCCCAGCCAGCAGTTCCTAATTCTATGTAAACCATTCTACAGCTGTCTTTATTATATCACATGCTACTGTTTTCAAGACATTTTCCCCAATCTATCAGCATTGCATTGAATTTTAATCCTATCTTCCAAAGTCTTACTCAACACATTGCCTGGGAATTTGACTCACAAGGAGCATCAGCTCCTGCTTCCTCTTGCCACCTGTGTACCATCGCTAGCCTCGGTGCACGGTCTGTTCCCGTGCTATGGATGTGCAGTGCACAATACACTGATGGTGCCCTTTTTTTTGGTTTGTTGCAGTGTTGTCCCTTCCTATGTGAGATGTCAAACCTACTCGAGACTATTTTGCCCCATGGAAAAACCTGGACGCTTGATACCACAGAAATGAGCAGAAATTCTGGGCAGAGCTTATTTGCCTCTCAGCAAGTGCAAGAAAATGTTTTCCATTTCTAATAAGCAAGGTTTATTCCTCACTTTGGCCATGGGTTATCACATCCCTACTGGGCTGTAACAGAAGCTGAATCACTCCATCACCCAGGGGTGTGCAGTCGCTAAGTGTCCCCATTGCTGGCACTGGCACCTTTTCTGGGCCGAAAGGGCATCATCAGTCGTGCCGAGATGTGAGATGCCGACTACAGCACAGCGCCCTGTAAGCACTCAATTAGCCCAGCTGCTTGTGCTCAGCCTCTCAAGCACTCGGTGGAAGTAAAATGCTTACACGATCCCTCTGCCTACAAGGCCTTGAAATCTTTAGGGGGCCTGGCTTTGCTGCCTGGTTTTCCATTGACAGGCTGATAGAGACATCACAAATCTCTCCAAAGGCCAGTCACCAGACTTCTTTCAACATCAAAGGGTGTCAATGTTCACTCTGCCTCAGAGCCTGGGGCAATATAAATCACACATGAATATATGAACTGAGTGTTTGAGGTTAAATTCTCTCTGTATATACAAATATTTCTCCTTGGATAATCGCTATTGTGTTGTTTTCCCATCAACATCAAAAATTTCGTATAGATTGTTATATTCCAATGGAAAACAAAGCTTTATAGGTGAAGAAAAAAAAAAAAAAAAAGGATGAACAAGGGTGTTGTGGGAAGAGAATTAACTCATTTTAAATATACATTGTCATTTTCTTGGAAGAAAAATCAGTAAACTTACAGAGTTTTTTTTAGGATCTTCCAATGTCCATAGTTACGTTCATATTCTCTTGGACTGAATAGAGTCTCCAGTCACATGGGGGACGTGAACCACCTTCCCCAGACCATCTCTAATACAATTCTTCCCAAAAGCACTTGACCTCCAGCCAGGCTCATGGCTGCCAGTGGAGCACCTGCACCTCGTGCTGCTCCTCCGCTCTGGCAGCCGGTTGGCACGCGGGGCGAGCTGGGCTGCACAGATGCTGTCTCCTGGCTCAGGTCATCAGCTGGAGAAGGCGAAAACGCCTGGGTGGTGGCTGTTTGGAGAGTCTGATTCACCCTGACTGGCGCAGTTGTGGCACCTCTGCGGGGGGTCTCTACCACCTCCAAACAGGAGACAGGACAGCTGGGGCTGTCAGTAAATTACGCTGCACAAAGATAGCTCTCATGCCTGCCTCGCCTTCTGCAGGCAGGGCCCTGGCAGGAGCTCCCGTGTCAGTGCTACATCAGCACATTTGCACGACGCCTGCACTGCTGCCAACTGGCCCTGCCTGCTCCAAGCAGCAGTTGAAAGCACCTGATGCTGCTGCGGAGAGAATTTGGTTCAGCATCTTGCAGAGTATTCAACAGATTATCCTGTGGGAGAGAGTGCCAAGTCCCCAGGGGTTTTGCTGTTCCCGGGAAAGAAATGGCTATTAAATTCAGGCCGTTGGCTACTCGATAGACTTGCTCAGCTCCAAGCCTCCCTGCATCTCATCTGCACTCTCAGCAGCTGGTTACGTCCCTCTGGTTCAGCAGGGCAGGGAGTGAAGCAGACGGCAGCTCGGCAGCCTCTGCATCCTCCTGCAGAGCACACAGCTCGCCCTCCCCACTGCCACTGCTGGTCTTCACACTAGAGAGGGATTTTTCCCTTGGGCAGCCACCCAAGCAGCCTCCAAGGCTTCACACCAAGCAGAAACAGGAGCTGGGAAACTACCTGGTCTTAACTGGTGTGGGTTTAATGAGATTTTTTTTTTATGACCTCTGCAGTAAATTGCCTGTGCTCAGTATTGTGTTGGAGTAAGTAACACCCAGCAGAAGTTGTAGCGAGGCAGTAATTGCAGAGTAGCTGTCTAAGATCCCCGTGCCATCAGGCAGGGATTTTCATTTCATACTTTAGCCACAACTGGCTGTCATAGTTGCATATAGTCAGTATATGCCTTTGCATGTGAAGAAGGAAAAAGGGGAGAAAGCTGCTCAGCACTGAGGAAATGTGTGGAGTCACTGTGGGTTGTGTGGATCTCCCCATCACCCCTCCAGGCAGCCAGGGGCTGCATTGCTACTCGAGTCACATACCCCTTAACACAAACTTGAGGATTAAGACAGGAAAAATGTGTTTGCCTGACCATTTCTGGAAGGTATTAGCGAGCATCGGGTGGATTATACACCAGATTTTCCATTATTGCCATTGCCCAAGCTGCAACGACAGCAGATTCCCAACCATCCTAACATAAAGTATCTTTTTTTTCTGGAAAGCTCTTCCTTAGAAATATGGACTCCTCAGAGGGCTAGGAGGGAGCGTCTCTGCTTTGCTCAGCGATGCCTAAGCACATGCACCTACAGCATTATCAGTAACAGTCATTTTTGTTTCACTCTGCCCTGGCCCCCTTCCTTCTCGCACCAAAATGTCCTCCTGCCCCTCGGGCGCGTGTTTGTATTCTGATTACTGTCAAATGCACCAAGCAGTTTCCCTACCTTCAGATCTCTGAGCTTTTGGACACCATATCCTGAGTTGGTTTTGGTTCCTGATTCCTCCTGCTGCTCCTCATCGTTGCAGCCATCACAGCATGAGTGAGGATGTGAGCCTGTGCTGTGTGATCTTCTTGGGAGGTTATCAGGACCCCCGGGCAGGAGAGACAGCCACGTCAGGGACAGGCACGCAACCTGAAAGGGCAACCGCTTCTGCCCTGTGTTGCTAAAACAGCCTGTGCTTTGGCAAGCAGGGGACAGGCTGGTGTCATTAGACAGAAAAGGCTTGAAAAGTCAGAACTGATAGCCAGAAAAATTCCCACATCACCCTGTTTGGTGCAGGAGATATTTATCACCTTGATCCTTCAAAGCCAGCAACCACAGCTAGAGAAGAACTACGCTCTGGCACACATAATCATAATCCTCTTTTGGCACAACAGTGGTAGAATCAACATTTCAGGCTTCACCAACAGCCAGAGTATTTACACCTTTCTGGTCTGTGCTCTGTTCACAGTGAGCCCATCCATCACTCTGGTACCTCCACACCTCAGTCCTGTCTCTAGCTTGTCACACAGCAAAAGAGAATGGCTTTCCCTGAGAATTTAAACAGCCTTTAAAGGACCATCATGGGATTTTTCACTTATTTGCATCCACTATTGCAAAATCATGATGTGAAAATCTTTACATTTCAAATAGTATTTGACTCTTTCTGTTGCTTTTTTTTTTTTTTTTTTTTGACACGTAGTCTGCTCAGCTGCAGTCAGGGAATGATTACCTTGCAGAAGGTGTACCTTGTCCATTGACTCGCTGGGCCCATCTCATGTCTATCTTAAAATATGCATAATGAGAAGAAAGCCATTTTCCTTGCAATCCATTCTCCTGTTCAAAGCTTCTCATGTGCCAGGTTGTTGTTTTTTAATCACACAAAATGGTATATATTAATGAGCTCTGAAGTTACATAAAGATAGATCTAAAGCATAAAAACACTAATATGCCCTGTAGCATTCAGTGCTTTGAACACGGAATGGCATCTGTGTGAGAGTGTGATTGCACGCAGCTATGGAAACCAGTGCCAAAAAATGAGGAAATGCTGAACAAGTGGTGCAAGATTGGAAAAAAACTGGGAACAAAGATATTCAATTTGCATAAAAAGGCCTAGTTCGCTAGCAGCCCAAATTGTGCAACTTTCTGCTGTTAAACGATTATTTTCTGATTCTGCTGGCAATGAGTAGATTGTCTTTTTCCTGAAAGAAAATATCCCTCTCCCTCCAGCCCCCAGCAGAAATAAAGGGCGAGATGATTCCCAGGTCAGATGTGGCTATTCCAAATGGCACAAGTTTTGCAACCGTGGAAAAGTGCAAGGCCTTTCCTCGTCTTTGCGTTCATCCTGAGCAATTTCCTTCTCATTTCCAGATGGTGCCAATTAAGAGTAAGAACCCCTGCCCTAACGGTTGTTAACAAAACAAGCACAATCTGAGACTTTAATGAGTAAAACTAGAGTCACATAATATGCCCAAGAGAAGCTAAAATGAAAAGAACGATTGCAGTTGGCAAACACTTAGGTTGCTGGGTCTTAAAATTGTAAAATGCTAGGGTTGGAGATTTTATTTTTAATACCGAGGGCTGCCGTCTACTGCCGAGTTCAGTGGGATTATTTTGAGGCTTAAAGATAAGCACTTGGATAAACCATTCCAATCAGTGACTGAGGCAGTAAAGCTGGGCCATATGTAATTCATATTAGAAGGTATTTTTCTAACATACTCAGTTCATCTTATTAATCAGTAGTTGGTAATTAAGATAGCATCCATGCTTTCCAAAAAGAAAATCAGATAGTCCTGGTTAGAAGAGCTCACCAACAAGACGTAACTAAAACCACTGGCTAGAAATAGAAGCTACATGAACTCAGGCTACAAACCAGATTTGCATGCTTTATGTCATGGGGAGGCAATTAACTAGTTTCACACATTATCTGAGGATGTAATGGATGATCTGTCACTTGAAAACCTCACCTCGAGGGTAAGCACCTACGTAAAGGGCATTCTCTACCACAGCTGTGTGCAACTCTTCTCAATTCACAGATTTCTGGAAATACTTCTATGGATGTTTCAGCTCCTGGGTAGCAAACCCTAAGCTTGCCCTGTTTGTATTAGTTACTTTTTCCTGACTCTGCAGAAATAAGTCCTGAACTCTGGGATTTGTGGACCATGGTCCGAAAAACTGGCATTTTGCTCAACCCAGAGTTCTGAAGTTGATGGAAGACTTCCTGAAAAAAATCCCTCGTGAAGGGATTCTTCTGACTATATGGTCTATCAATCAGAAAAGATACACTGGAAGTGCAATTGAGAGGAGTTAAACCAAGGAAATGTTGGATTATCTTTTCCTTTAATAATTTATTTTTGTGTGGGGAAAAATACTGTGGTATTTTTATATTTGAAAATGCTACATTTTTTTGGTATGACTGTATTCAAAGCCTAAGCACACAGCAGCTGGTAGGATTCTACATCAAAACCCATACCATGCCCATCATAGCATAAGCCTGTTAAAAAACAAAGGAGGAACACAAATATTTCAAGTTATTCTTCTATGCTAATTTACAATATTTTCTTCCTTTCTTCCATGAAACACCAGCATGGAACAGAGCAGGTTTAACACATTTACATCACCGGAGATGTTCCAGTCTTCATATGAAACCTTATAGTCTGCTGGCCAAGAGGTGGCACTAAAGAAACATACTGTGCTGTAACTAATTACGAGAGGGGTGGGCATTTTTCCCCCCATCTTCAGATCTGCACAAATGTTGCTGCTCTGAGTCCATGACAATAAACAAAACCCAGTTCAAGTTTCTCAGCACACTCTGTACTCTTTGGGCATATGCTGCATCACGCTTGGGCTTTATTAAAGAACTGGTGGTTTCACTTGCAAGGGGAGGTGTAACCCTGATGTGCAAACCTCTGCGGTTGCCTCTCCGTAACTCAGAAGCACTCTTAGCTGTATTTCGCTTGTACTGCTAATTGAGAAGCCTGTGAACATCTAGGTTCAGGAGCTCACTCAGCAATGGGATCACCAAGCACTTCTGGCTGGTGCAAATGAGAAACAGTTGCAACAATCACTTATAGCACGAGCTGATAAATTCCCTCATTGTTTTAATTTTGCATCGAAATTTAAGATGACCCAAGCAGTCTGTAACTGAGCATACACTATAACAGTAACCCTCCCAGCTCAGTGGAATAGATGGACACATATTGTGAGGGTCCAAAGGCAGCTACCTCATCTGCCAGCATCATGCAGTACATCTATAGGCACAGCTTCAGGACCAGGAACGTATACATCTATAGGTACAACTTCACAGTGGGGCAGGGACAGAGAAGTGGGGTTGCCCAAGCCCTGTCACAGCAGTGGGAACAACGCAGTGGATCAGAAGATGTGGGAATTAATGAAGAACATGGGAGATAAGAGCAGTGACATGGGGGCAGAGCAAAGGTCCGTCTAGCCCAGTGATTTCAGATGTCCAACAAATACAGGGAGAGAGCAGGTACCATAGGAGAGTATTTTGTCACACACTCTCCCGGAGGCTTCCTGAACAGGGATGTGAGCAGATCATCAAGTGTAACACCCACCAATTTCCAGCTGGAGTCTCCTCCTTAAACCTCCTGTTCTCCCCACCCTGAAACCACCACGTTTATAATGCAACTTGGGAAGCAAAGCCGACGTGCTTCCAGCCTGTCCTGCAGAGGATAAGCCTCTGCCACAGCATGAGAAGATCCAGGGTAAAACCTTAAACTCAAAATTGCCTTTGAGGGACATGGAGCTCCTCATAAAGTCCTGATTGCCAAGGAGTTTTCTGAGAAATCCATGAAGGTCATGTCAGTTCTGACAGCAAGGTGACTCCCTCAAGCTCACAGTCAACTTCTGCTTCCCAAACTCCAAGAAGATAAAACTAGGTATTTCTCAACATTGCCTATAGTTTGTGCAGCTTTCCAGGTTCTTTGGTGCTGTTGTATTTGCTTTTTCATTTATCACCGAGGTGAGACAAGGAATGCGAGAGAAATTCAACAGATTGCAAAGGAGCAAAGAGAAAGGAGGAGCTGTTGCCATTCATGCTGAGAAAGCCTTAAGATTGTGTGTGTGAGTGATGTCAGGCAAGTGGTCATGCCACAGATATGCTAAAGTCACTCTAAATTTCTCCCCAGATGCTGCTACCCAGCACCAGTGCGGAGCCAGCTGCTGTGGATGCCTGAACACGGGGATGGGGTTTCCTACAGAAAGTCTAGGAAGGTAGATGGGAAAGAGCCTTCAGTTTAAGAGGAAACCCTCATGTTTTGTCCAGACAGAAGGAGTCAGTTTAGAAAGCAGATTAATACCGTACACAGGGATTTCTGAGCCAGCAAGCTGAGCTGTGCTTCATACTGCAATCAAAAAAATTAAAGGCAGCAAAAGGTTACATCATCCAGGTCTTAATCCAGAGATACACGTACTAAAAAATGTGGCACATGGTTAAATGCTTTGCTAGGTCAGAGACCTAATTTGCTCCCTGTCAGTAGGGCTGTTCTCTATCATGAACGTTGCTTGGGCTAATTAGACTCTGCTCCTGGCCATTGCAAGAGCAAAACCCAAGGCATGAATCCTCTGGCACTTCTAAGTGCTGTCAGCGCTTTCCAGATAACAACAAATAATAATAACAACCTTTGTGTTTGAGGTCTGCGCTCGCGGTGGTTTCAGGGGTGATCAGATGTGGCAGGGAGATTTCCAAGCCTATCAGGACAGCCCCAGCCCAGTGTGAAAGATGCCTCAGATACAAATCTGGATGCAGAGTTATTTTCATGCACTTTTTTAGCTCCCCTCCACCTCCAATTTCTAAGTGTTCTTGCAGATCATCCCTCCCTGATTCTTGCACTTTAGATGCTAATCTGTGCCTTTGCTGGGTCTGATTTTAAGCTATTGCAGGACTAATTTGCATGCACAATTAACTTGCATGCACCTACACAGTGGATGATGGTCATTAAGGTGCTCTCCTGTTCCTGGATTCACCTGCTCACTGCAGCTGGCTCGCAAACTCGCAAGGAAGGGACCATCTTGCACCACTCCACGTGTGCAGTCCCCAATTCCACTTCCCTCATGAACACGCAGAAGCACCACTGCAACACAAACGTTAATAATACCACGATGTTCGTTGCACATGCAAGTTTGACACATCATTGGGCATATATTTTGTGCATTAAATTCTACAGTTGCTTTCCTGACAACACACTCCTTCAGCACAGTCACCACTTTGTTTTCTGAGATCCAGGTTAATTTTTGAACCCTGTTGAAACATCTCCTATTCCATCACATAATAAAGAAGCTTCGTTTGCCTAAGTTACTACAATCATGTATTAAAGACCAGTAACATCTGGTTATTAACAATTAAAGTTTGTTTGCTTGTCTGCCTTCCCTTTAGTCTTTTTAAGCCGCTTGCAGCCCGACACTGCAGTTTCTAGCTGGCCGAGGAGCCGGCAGGCATGGCTGTGAACACTAGATGGCACTTTGCAGCAAGAAAGGTTAAGAGTTTATGCAACTAAATGAAAAACCTCATTTATTGCCCTCATTCACAGGGCAAGGCTTTTCGCTCACCATGTCCTCGCCACCTCGTTGGTTCTAATTCAGTGTTTAGACCACAGAGAAAAACCTGATGGGTATCCAGACAAATTCTCGCCTTCACCAAAGGATATATCTCTGGTGACGTGATTATTTCATGATGAGCTCTAGCTTATATTAATATCAAACTACTTTGTGTTTTGCCTCAAGTTGGGAGCATATGCAAGGAGCATCTGTATGATAATGGCTAGGCCAGACACTCCAAAAGCTGTAAATCTTCCTCCTGATTAAAAGACAAAAATGGACTCAGCAATGACCTTGTGGCCATTTACCAAACAGCAGCGTCAGAAAACGAGGGTGCTGCTTCAGGTTTATAGATTCCTCCTGCCTCTCATACCAGCCTGTGTCTGGTACATCTTGGATGATTTCAAAGGGTCAGATGTTGTCCTCAGTTCGTGCCTGGAATTTGCTGGCCCAAGGGGAGCTGAGCGATGCTGTGTTACTCACAGCCACGGTGTGACGGAGCAGAAGGAAAATAGTCCATCCCGGCAGAATGGATTCCTCCTTGAAACGGTGGCAGGGAGACATGCAGGTGCCTCAGCCTCTCCTCTGGGTTGGCTGAGGACAGGGAGCTGCCCTTTTCCCTGCTGACACCTGGAGCTGGTACAAGGGCCAGCATTCATGTGAAAACGGCTTCTTTTATTTATCCCTGAGGCTACGCTGGAATAGTTACCCACAGCCAGCCTCAGCCTGCCTTGCAGAGCAGGTATGTGAACCTGGTCTGGAGCCTCCTCCTCCTCCTCTCCTGGAAGCTGAGGTTTCACCCCACCCTCTCCCAAGTCTGGCCTCCAGGCAGCACCCAGCCCAGCAACTGCCCTGCAAGCAGGGCAGGAAAGCAGGCTGAGGCCATGGTAAACAACTTGCTGCTATCTATTTAAGCGCAAGGGTAAACGGCCACCGATTACATGGTAAACATGATGGGCAGAAGGCTTAAGGCTGCCCTCAAGACACACAGGGAGCTGCAAGTGCCCACCCTCCCAGCACGTGGGGCCTTCTGCAGAGAGCTCGGTCCCACGGCATCTTCCCCGGGACGCTGCGCAGGCTGTGGTGCCACACCGAGGGCAGAGCATCGCTCACAGGGCGATAAAGGCAGAGGTGACGAGCACTGGCTCTACACCCAGAAGAGCAGAAAGGCTGTATCCTGCTGTGCAGTGTACAAACAGCCACTCCACGGGCTTTCCTGAGCCTATGCCCTTCTTCACCTCTTCCTCCAGACATCTCCCAGATAACATCCAGGGTTAATCTCCCACTAGTGCTACTTCACCTGTTCTGGAAACCTTTTTCATTCCTTTTATAGCCATTATTCCTTCATCCTTTTGATAAGGCTTCCACCTTGGCTGACTGTCAACTGTTGGTACTCCCTTAGAGCAGCAGTGCTCCTGCCCAGCCTGATCTTTCCCAAGGTCTTTCTTAGCTACTTTCAAAACAGACAATGCACTTCACACCTTACGTAGCTTTATCTCTCTCTTTAAATGAAAGATTTCTACATTTTTGAAGTCATCACCTGGATTATATTTTTGTCCTCTCACCCTTTCCTATCTCCTCACCAAGGGCAGTGTTTCACTGCTTGGAAGTATTTCTTCTCCAGTGACCCAGCAGATCACTCTACCAGGTCCTCTTTCTTCCCCAGCCACCAGTCTCAGGAAAGCAACTTGCTTTCCCCCAGAGTCTCAGCTATGCAGTTTCTGAACTAGCCAAGCTGTTAGAAAAGCTGACTGCACAGCTGCACAGGTTGCCCTTATTCAAGAAAGAGCTGGATGATTCTCAAAAACAATTCCAGTTTCTGATGCTACCACAAATATTGTCCTTCCCTAATTGGGTAGTTTGAGTTCACATCACTCTATCTCGCTTTGTTCTGCTTTAGTATTTCCCATCTCCTCAGGCAAATTCAAGAGGACTTTTGTCTAAGGACTGAATAGACATCTTGAAACTGTCCCCCACAGCCGTGGCTACACAGCACCAGTAACTACCAGCACACTGCTGCTGGCCTCCACTGTTGGCCGTGGCTTCATCAGCGATGGCAGAGACAATAAAACAGAGAGAAATTATAACAGAAAGGCACTGGCCTGGAGCCTGGATGGGGCCACAGTCCAGCCTGGGACCAGCCTGGCTCGCTGGCTGGGGAGGATGAGGGAAACCTCCTGCTCTTTGTCCCCCCTGGGGAGCGAGATGCAGGGGCTGGAGGTTGCCTGGCCAAGGGGCTCCTCGCTGCCAACGCTGCCACCAAACCCTCACCACACAACACCCACGCAGGGCCTCATCCAGCACTGTCTGGGCATAAAAAAAACCCCTCCAACAGATCATAACATATTCTTCCATTCTTTCTCAAGCACAGACTCTAGCCCTATTAACCTAATAAAGACGCTTCAATCTCCTTTCAGTTCAGGAGAATTCTCCCCATTGTTTCCACAGAAACCTCTCTGGATGTACTGCCAAGAGTGTGCATTTGCTGTCGCGTTCCAAGTTGCTTGAAATAACAAAGAATTATCCTTACAATTAAGATCAGGCTGTACAATTTAGATACATGCCTTAAAAGAGTTATTATTTTCTGCCAGAGATGTATTGTTCTTCCCCATTTAATTTTATTTACTTTTTTAGTGGATGCAACAGTTATGCTGTCATTTATCGGAGAAGAAGGAAGCAGCAGCTGCAGAGCTGTGTATATAAAATAAACACAATGTGGATGAAGCTATCAGAAGCTCAGATTTCAAGGAGGAGAGGGGGAGGATTGCTTTTAATAAGATATCGTGTCAGTAAAGTTGTGAGATGGAACGGCAGGGTCTTACCCTATTAAAAATAAGAGTGGGAACAAATTCTTTTATTTAATGGAACAGCAGTGTTAGCTGCATGCGTACAGACAGAGGCCTTAATTTAAAAAGTAAAAAGCAATTTGGTCATTCATGTTCAGACTTCGGGCACTCCGCAGAGCATGCCGAACACACTCATTTCTTTTTAACCCTTTGGCTGCAAGACCTGTACAGCATGGAAGAGGCAAAGCCGGGGTATATTTATCCCATTGAACAGGCCTTTTTTGCCTCCCTCGCAGTGCTGTGCAGGCAGCCGGCTGATCCCAGGAACGGCAGGTGGGAGGCAAGCATCTCGCTCCCAGCTCTGACACTGCTTTGTTGTGTTAACTTGGGTGAATCGTTTCACTCGCCATCAGTACAAACACAGATGCTGATGCTATCAATGGCTGCTACTTGTTTGTTTATTCATCTGTATTAAGCTGGTGACTAGGAACCCCCCCAAGCATGAGAGCACCCAGACCAGAGGGCTGTACGAGAGCCAGCTGCAGTTGTATTCTCCAACACGACACCGCATGCCGTGACATGAATCTGCCCCATCCCTCACACACTCACGCGGTGGCGGGTAGCGCGAGCCTGGCAGGATGCCCGAAGTGCTCTGAGGATGCATAGGCACAGCGAAACGTCTGACCCAAAACCAGCAGAGGCAAGCACAGACTGGGGCTTGGTGGCCTGACCCCCACAGCCCAGCATAAGGGGGACAGTGGCTCTGGGGTGTCTGTTTGGGCAGCTGCACCTCCAACCTGCCTGTACCTCGCACCAAGCATCAGAACAGAGGGGCACGGTGAGCCGGGCCAGCCAAGCACGAAATCAGGTTGGATGAACATCCTTATTGCAGGTGTTTTATAATAAAGCTGAAACCATTTTGTAAAAGAGCTAGATTCACCCACAGGTGATAACAGCCATAACACACATGCTCCTGAGGTATATCACCGTCTGCTCAAGCAGCACACCTCACTCGAGATGGAGCTGCACGA
This sequence comes from Strix uralensis, assembly GCF_047716275.1. Lineage (NCBI taxonomy): Eukaryota > Metazoa > Chordata > Aves > Strigiformes > Strigidae > Strix > Strix uralensis. The sequence goes on along the minus strand of NC_133982.1, from coordinate 14,613,238 downwards.
GCTCTGGACGACTCTGAAACAACCACCCACGGCTGTATTTTACCAAAAATACATACACAACACACACACACAGTTCTATTGCGGGCATTATTTCAGTAATAGCATAATTGTGCAAAATATGTAACTATTTTCTGTAATTGTATAATCAGCATGTAATTATATAGAATAGAAAATATAAACATATATTAGACAGGTGAATGCATTTATTATTCAAATATAAATTTCAGTGGTAACTGAAATCACACCAGTCTGTACGTGTAATTAATAGAGGTTTGGAATGAAATATGTTGCATTTGTATAAATACCTGAATACAGCTAAGGCCACCTTTGGATTAAGACTAAGAGATCACAGTGACAACACATATAAAGGCATCAAAAGACAGCAGAAGTGCATCTGCATTAGAGGCCTGCTGCCAGTTTGAGGGATCTCTCTCTCTCACTCTACTTTGCTAAAAAATGAATAGCGGTAACAAAAGGAAATAGTTAGAGCTTCTGTTGTGCAGCTGCAGCTGCACAGGGAGCCCTCCTCATGCAAGGAGTCCAGTGACCACACATCTGACACTAGAGATCATGAAATCACCATCTAGACCTCTTAGACCCAACAATCTGACCTGATAAAAAGGAGTATAGAAATTCTGAAGGAAAAGATGGTTAGATCTTTGACCTCCTTTCACTCCTGCTTCTCCTGACATCAGCTGTAGTCGGCCACTGGAGACAAAATTAGGCCTCTGGGGTTTTATGTTTCATCTAGAAGAGCCATATTCCAGAAAAACAAACCCATTAGCCCAAGGATCTTCCAAGAGAAATATTTTATCATATGGAACGGCTCAGAGATTCAGCCTTCGACAAGGACTGTGCTTCGATCACAGATGGGATCTTGGGAACTGCACTAAATCACAGATGGTATATTTTTTCCTATAATTCACAAAATGGGCTATTTCCACTGCTTGCTGGGTTTTTTTCCCTTCCCTGATTTTTATATTTTGCACATGGCAATTGCAAACATGGGTACAATTTTTTAAAAGGGCCCTTGAAAACATTTTCTTTTAATGATGCATGTAATCTTTTCCTGTTCAGTAAATCTAACACCAAAATGTCATTCTTTTCAGAAATTAAAACATACTTAATTTTAATAGGACTGCGTTTATGTTTTATATGATTTGCTTATTTATCTTCTGTGTCATTTCTGTTTTCTTGGATAAGCTCAATGTTCCCTTGTTATCTCTTGAAATACTGCATCAGCCATGAGCTACTGCCTAGACTCAGACGTGGCAGCTTCTGCTGCTGCCCACTCAGGAGCCACGGGTAACCGGTGGATCACACATTCATACTCCTTACAGTCTGTGTTATCTTAACTCTGGACCACGACCAGCTGAAGACAGCATACCCGAAGTTCACCCCATCCAACTCTGGTCCTTGACTGGGGCGATGTATTCAGGCATCCTATAAAATCCCTGTGCAGTCAGGGGAAGAGGATGGAAGGAGGGAAGGGGGAGAAGGAGAGGAAGGAGCATCCTGTGGCACATCACATTCTTTGGAGAAGCCTCTCTCTCTGTTGTCTGTGTAGGGAGCCTAAGGCAGGCAGGTACTTCACCAAAGTTGGGGAAGGGAAAGGAATTTGGACACCCTCCAAACAACTTAGTCTTAAAACAACAGATGGAAACAGAGAGATATGGGGGTCCACAAACAGTCAATGAGATTGTGATATGAGTTTGCATAATACACACCCGGCTCTGCACATCAGTACATCTCCTCTTTCTAGCTGCTAAGTGACAGCAAAAAAAAGCCAAAATTACATCTAATACTTTCCTGAAATTGCTTCATTGCTTTTCCATGTAAACTGCTGCTATAGTTGGCACAGAGTTTTTATTTGTTTGCTGGTAGGAGAAGAGGACAGCCTATACAATATGAATAAGAGAAAAGGCAGCTAGGAGCAAATCTCTCTGTTCAGCCACGATCCAAAAAGATTTAGAGCTCCACATGTTGATATCAGTATGGTAACAACTGGGCTCCTACCAGCATCATGCTGCGATCCAACCTCTGGGGATCCTCTTCTATATCCATTTAACTTTTCCACCTCATTTGCTATCACAAGATGCTCAAATGCTGTTGTCATTTTGTTTCTGTTTTGTATTTACTGATGCTATCAAATATTACACTTCACTGGAGGGTCATCTAGACAGCATTTCATGCCCGCTTCAGTACAGAGCTGCTCAAACACTCATGTGTCAGCCCCAGAGCCAAAATGCAAATCAAACCAAGACTCCATGCAAGGCAATGGTAATCTTTCCACTGGGCTTTGAATCAGCCTTTTGAAGACTATTTCTAATTTCTAATCCCCTGGGGTCACAGACCACGATTTTGACCCACACAAGAGCTGCTCCAAATCCCACCATCAATGCTCTGACGTGATCACGCTTATCAGCACGTTCTAACTGTGCAAAATACACCACCTCACTTCAGATCCATGCCGATATATGTCTCCCACATGCCCATCACGTTTTTTAGGGGAAAATGCATGTCAGAGGGAGACCTGCCATGTTTGTCACCTCAGATCATGCAGCGCTCACCCATGCAAACTCACAGCATGACAAAAAGTGTGACAACAATGGTCCCGCCATACTGGATCAGAGCAAAGGGCCAGTGTCCCAGCTTTGGGCCAGTGCTGCTGGTCTGGTAAATTGACAGCCTGTTCATTAGATGGTCTCCTGCTTTCTGTCAATCAGAAATTAGGGACTTCATGGATTAGGGGCTGCTTCCGGATCACCCTGTTTCAGGGCCAGAAAAGCATCTTTCCTCCGCTCATTTTGCTCCTCATTTAACATATTTCTGTTGGCCTCTGAGTTTTTCCACAGCCTCACATGGATTGCTCTGCTATTTAAATATGCACTGTTGAAATAATACTTCTTTGTGAGAGGGTTTTTTTTCGACTCTTGTTGTATCCTGCCAACGTGTCCCTCTCCCAAGTCTCTCTGGTGTAGAAGTGGTGCCATACTACCGATCTGTTGCTTTCTTGGCTAACAAGGTGAGAAAAGCCAGGAAAGTGGCCAGGCATCTGTATTTTTCACAGATCCAGGATGCTAAGTAGCCAGTGAAAAGGGGTGTGCGAAGGGTAGTCTTCTGACTGCATCTTTAAAATCTCCCCACGAGGGAGCTCCACAGCTGGAATGGATACCGCTCTCGGATTTTAACGCTCATACACCCTCTCCCATACGGCCCAACTATTCAGCCTTTACGAGGGTGAAGTGGATATGAGCCTAAACGTTTTAGATGCATTGAGTTTGTAGTCATGCCACACATGATTTAGTGAATAACTGATGCAAAGCAAAAAGATGGCAGAGCTCTGTGATCTAACAGCTGTGCAAACAGGCTAGAGAGTTTAAAATTCAGGAAGCTGTATCTCCAGGAAAGCATTTAAAAAAAAAAATCCCTAGTGCCACATCTGGTGGCATTAAATTGTCATTATGACATGGTATTTAAGATGATTTAATGGGTTTATTGCCAAGTAAGAACCTTGGAGTTTGCTTAAACTACTGTGCATTAAAAGGATGTAACTCTTTAAATGATATTCTGACAAAGTGCTGCCTAAACAGTTCATTATCTTTCAGGAACACACACATATGTACATCAGCATGTGTGTATATGGAAATAAATAGATCAATAGACAGAAAGATGAATAGAGCTGCACATCTACACACACATGTATTTAACAATACACTACAGCAGACTCACATGTGTTGTGAGAGCTATCTTTTGGAAAAATTCATTCACTCCCCTTTCTGCCACTCTCTTCTACACCTCATACATCCATACAGCTGGCGAGATTTCTGTCCACCTTAATTACTTCTCACTTAGGGCACTGAATCAATGGGTGGTTTTGAAACAAAGGATTCAGCTACTAAAAACAGCCTGGGAAAGTGCCTGGGAAAGGTTACTGATTATAGACGACTTCTAAGAAAAGGTGTCCAGAAAAAGAAAAGGTGTCTCTTTTCTTGCTGAATATTTTTAATGTGACTTAGTGTTTCTCTCACCTTTAGTTCCCAGAACAGTTCTCATTTCCTCTGAATGTTCTGACTTCTTATCTCAGGCCCTTTCAGCTTGTTGATTTTAAATTCAATCTGGCTAATTCAAATTCAAGGCACGCTGCTCCTGAAGTCTTTCACTGTCTTCTGATTCCACAGAACGGGGCTGTTAACGGTATTGGGTTTTGTCAGCGAGGAACGGTGCAAACTCTTCCTTTTACACTTATTCCTTTCATACTAGATTGACATGACACATTGCAAGCCAGTCAGACGATCTTGCTTTGGGTGTCTAACTCAGGTGGTTCTCTCTCCGCTCACTGTGTACAGCAGGAAGGTTTCCAACCAAAGGTGCTCTGATGTGCACCTTGGATAGATGGCTTAAGCGAACAATAAAGATCACCACTTGAAAAATCATATGACAGAGCAGATTTGTCCAACTGGACAAATTCCTGAACAACTCCATCCAGTCACCGTGAGCCTCTCCATCATCTATGGCAATTTTCCACCATCAATGTGTTTGCCTTTTAGCACGTGAATAAACTGTCATAGTCTGCCTCTGCTAGTCAACCCTGTGTACATGTAACATGAAAGCAAAAAAAGCAGTTTTTCTCTGATCCAGGCTGAATTGGCTGTTTAGATACCAGAAGTGACCTAGACAGAGCAACGTGGAGCTTCACTCATCCCAAGTGAGCCATCAGGCCTCTGCAGTGACGTGCCTACACTGTTTATGAAGAGACGTGTACACCTGCCCTTCAAGGCGGGTCTCTGCTGCTGGTCCCCCTCCATGCAGTACCACCAAACAGCTCAGGGCTAGCTCTACTGACAGCCTGCCCTGTAACGCTTCGCCACCTGTTTACATCTTTAATTTCTATTTCTATTTAATTTAATTTCTATTGATCTGTAACAAATTATATTTCTTTTTCATTTATTTTTTTCGCTAGCAAAACCCACCTCTTACAAAGCAGGAAGGAAGCTGGAGTTTGTTTCTTCTGAAAACAAGTCAGCTTCATTTCAAAATCGGAAAGGGTCTCCAACAGCCACAGGGCTGGTTTTTCTCTCCTTTTTTATAAGTAAGGGTTTGATAGTGAATAATTGGAAGAGGGAAAAAATCACCTCAGGTTGTATATTGCCACTTCCTCTTGCGTTGCAGTTAATGCAAACCTTTGATTAGCCTGCTGAAGAGACCACACATTCAATAATTTGAAGCAAAAGGTTAATGGTGTTATTACAACTATTATCCCTTTTAAAATCATTATCCCCTTGTTTTTTATGTCTATATTACCTTCACCTTTCCATGAACCCACTTTACCAGCTGTTTCCCTCTGTCATAAAGTTTGCTGAACATCATCCTAGGAATAGGATAAATGCCATGTTTTATCAATCAAGCCTAAGGGAATTCTCAGCTTCTCATAACCCAAACTGTAAAGGGAGATTATTACAAAGTTTCTATTTTGATTTTTAAAGTGGCCATGAGTGAAATATACACTTAATGTCAAGGTGCAAAACGTTACAATTATGACACCATTTTTCTTGGGAAGTTTTACATATTAGCAAAGTATGAAAACTGAAGATTTAGAAGAGACTAATAAATTATAATTCATTTTAAATTGGTTATTTATTAGGACAAATAGTCCCAAGCAAATCTGCACAAAATGACCAGAACAAAGATAAAGAAAATGTGCTAAATCAAGGTGATAACCGGCCCCATTTCTAAAGCATCCTCCCAACTTAGGAACCTAAATCCTACTAATTTTCAAGAAGTTTTATGCTCCTGTCCCTCATATTGGAAAATGTGAATGAACTTTTAAAATTTCAGAGTGAGATTGACCTCTAAATCCACGGCAGTGTCTGAGGCATATCTGAAAATGCTCTTTTCTCTCCAGACACGCTAAGAGGATCCAGACTGCCTAACTTCAGCCACCTCAAGTTAGTTGCTCCATCAACATTTCAGCTAAATCTTTGCTCTTTATAAGTTAAGTTCCTGATGCAGTTGTTTTGCAGTTGGCATGTTCTGTAATGGATTTCTACATTTTTCAGATCCTGTGGACACCAATAATGTCTTCAATCAGTTACACACCGAGCCCAAGATCTAACAATGGGCCTAGAACTTGTCTACATGGAAGAAATTTCCAGTGAACTTAATTAAGTAAGAAAATAAAGTGTGGAGGAAATTAAAGGCCTAAAACCAATCAAATTTTGTAAGTGCTCACACTTCATTATGCCAAATAAAAATATCACACTCTTCCTGGAATTTGAAAAGAATCTGTTAATGATAATGCCTCTACATGGAAATACATTCTTTGCAGAATGGCAACAGTGCAGCATTTACTGAGCTCTTAGTAAAATAAATGAAGTGCTCTGTGATTGCTTCCTTTGAACATGGAAAAATACAGGTAGCGCATACTAATGTTTTCCAACAATAGTGTCTATCAGCAAAAAGCTGTGATCTGTACAGATATTTAAGCAGAACAAAATGTAGCCTCTGCCTATGCCATTTTTATAATCACGGATGCACAGGAGAAGTTAATGCCTGTATAACGTAGAGCAGTGGTGGCAGCAGAAGTGAGACGTTTTCTTTTTCTCTTTTTTAAATTCTGAACATTTTGCTACCAACTTCTGAGTGGTAATTCACGGAGAAAAAAGGGGAAAATTTGGCACATGAAAGATGTAATAAGAAGCAAATTCCCACTACAAAAGTCCTATGATTGACGTGGTCTTGTCATTATCATTGAAAATAATCTTCTGGTGTGTTATAATGACAAGAGGATGTGTAATGTTATTCTGATACAAAAAAAGACTGTGTACATTCATTGATCCAAAGAATTCTAATTCACCCCATAGAGGAAGATAAGAATCACAACAGCAGGCAGCTGGAAGTCCATCTAGTCCTGTATCCTGGCTCTGACAATGCCTAATACTTCATATTTCAGAAGAAAGTGTCAAAATAGCTGCTTCATTGTGCACACTTCTAAAAATGAACAGTATTGCTAGTAGGTGTGTTCTTATCTCCCGTGCTTTTTATGGCTAGCTGACCATTATTGGCTTTCACAACAGTTACTGTAGCAAGTGAGTTTTATGCGTCTTCTATTTTTCTTTTATACATATATATTTATGCATATCTCTATACTTGCATGTCTATAACACACAGATAATACATATGCATGCAATAACTGAAACAATAGAAAGTCCTAACCTTTTCTTACATTTAAGAATAATTTGTGTACTTCATTTTAAAAGTAAATACAGGCTTAACCAGCTACTGCCAGCCCAGCTTTTTCATTTCTGTTTTAATTACAGCTTGAACTGGTTACCAACAAATTTCTCCAAGAAATGTTTAAATATTTCTAAATGTGGTTAACCCACTAATGGTTTTAAAAAACCACCAGTTCAAACACAGACTCCCAGGTTTGGGGAAATGGGCCTATTGACATGAGGCATAAAAGATTCAACTTCTTCAGCTTATCAACAGAAAGGTTTGGGAGGGTGATAACTCTTGATAGATATCTACAAAAATTCAGTAATGAAAATGAATCAAGCTCATACAAAGTAGCAAACCAATGATCTACTATTTAGAAACTAATAATTTCTACCTTGAATTAAGACACCATTCCTTGAAGCAAGATGAATAAAAACCAGAGGTGACTAGCAAGAATAACAGTGTTGCCACGTTCTGGCACCTTTATGGCAAGATTCAGTATCTTTCTAGGATGCATGCTCTGATTCAGTGTTTGTGAGTCTTTGCTTGTATGCACGTGAAGTGGGAGGAAGATGTGACACAAAATGTCCTGGTCTCCCCAGGGCCTATGAAATTATTCAAGAGAGATTGAGATGCACTTCCATAATGGCACACACTTATAGAAGGTGCAGCTCTACCCTAAGACAATAATTATAATCAGATTTCACGCCTTGCAGCATCAGCTGGTTAACGGTAAATGTAAGAGGATTTTTTTCCCCTAGATTTGTCAGTCAGCTTCCATTGCTGGGGATGTTCTACCTCCCTCCAAAGCACTGGAGGCAGGAGCTCGATGTCCTCTCTTGGACACCAAGAATATCCTTGGTTGACCTGATGACATGCCTTGCTTACAGGTCCAAGGTTATTCTGGTCACCAGATTTTAAGGAAAGGTTGTTAAGGAGCTGGGTTGTTTGGGGCTATGCTTGTTTTTCTGCCTTGTTCTGCCATCCAGGGTTGATTTCTTGATGGGAGCATGCAGAGAGACCTCACCTTCACACACCTTACCAGTGATGGTGCTCTGCTTTCACTTGTTCCCCTCCTGTGCTAGGCACTGCAAATAATGATGACTGAAATACTAGCTTGGACTTTAAGCTTGAGCAAAAGCATGCAAGGAAAATTTAGTAGCTTCTGATACTTGACTAGATGGACTTAACTCTCAGCAACTACTGTGAAACTCTAAACCCTCCCTCAGTGTGAGGAGTAAAGAGGTTCCACGTCATTGAGCAACTTCCACTATTCCAGGCATAGAAGGTCAAGTATCTCAATGCATTTGTACAACTTCCCTAACATCACCCTTCCTCTTCTTCATTCAACGATCTGACATCAAGCATAAGCACCTCACGACACACGCATCTTTTTAAGGACAGAATCATACTGTGTCTATATTGCAAACTATGCTGAAATAGCAGTAAAAGCCAGTTAATACTGTTGTAAGTTAAAGTACGCATTCCCATCGTTAAAGTACACATTCCCATCAGCAGAGCTCGACTGCAATCCCAGGCTGCTTCCTGTCCTGCTGATCACTCGTGTTATCTCGGGCTGCTGACTCCACTTTCCATCCATTGTAGCTCCTACTCTACATTCCCTTTTGGCATAAAGCATTCCATTATCTCCATTTTCTGCTGAAGTAATTTCTTTCCTAAGCCTGGGCAACAGCAGCAGCCATCCATCAGAAACGGTGTTGTGAAAAAAACACTTCACGTGGAGCACTCTACATCTGCTAATTGCTGTGTTGCTGGGCCATGCTGAGAGCCATACGCAGCCACGAGGGCGACTGCTTCAACCAGATGCTGTCCAGCAAATAGCGCACTTGGAACTATCTTTACTGAGTTTTTTGGATATGCCATCTGTGTTTTTTTCAGAGATATGATCCCACGTCATTGCTTGGTGTGAACTGGTAAGGCTGAAGAGTCACCCCAAGGCACATGTTCCTGTTTACAGGAATGCTCTACCAAAAGATGAGTTCAGATCCAGGCATACACTTCCCTTCAGTGTGAGGTTTTCTGGTATGAGACTCAGGTTCATCCCAAGTTCAAACTTTTTCAGTTTAAATTTAAAAAAAAAAAAAAAAGGCATTTTACAAAACCCTCAAAACCCTCAAATTACAGTCCATGGTAGGAACCAGCTAAAGCAGCACATAACTAAGAACCCAAATAAGTTTGTTAATTCCCCTTTCCCTTTCTGGCTATTCATTCCCTTGAGCTGGAACACCAAACCACGATCCACACATGAATAATGCAGCTGCTGTTTCAGAGCTGATTCAACAACAGAAATCTGTATCCTCCCTCTGTGTCAAATATTTATAGGAATATTTCTGACCACCTTGCTTTGAAGTCAGAGTCACTGAAATGCAGAGGGGTACACGCTACAATTGTAGGAAGCTCTTCCTCCAGAGGAGCACTTCCAGAATGTCACTCTAATTGTGCAGGCACCACTAACCCCAGTAAATCTTTCTGTCCTCAGGGGACACCAGGATGAAGGGATGTTCTAACCACATCCATTTTTCTCTACTCATGCTCCTTGCAAAGCCTGTAGTAGCTGTAAACATCCCAAGCCACCCTCAAGCAGTCCTCTGCTGCCCAGCTGAGTGCTGGATTTAGATCACTTTTATGTGAGGGAACTAGCTGTAACAGATCCTGCAAGCTGAATCACTATATAAATATTTAAGCAAACACCAGGTCACTCAAGTGTTTTCTTTACAGTGCATGAAACAACATCATGGTCCATCACATGCTGGGATGCAATCCCAGTGCACTGGGCTACAAGCTGGTTTGGGGACCCTCATCCTGAGGGCAGGTTTGCTGCTGCCACCTCATGTGATTGTTCACCTGGAGGCGAGGGGGAAGGTCCTGGCACTGTGCTGCCACTGAAAGCAGAAAGGATCCCTTGCAGTTTGCACCACAACCCTTTCCTCTACCCCAGCCTCTAGACCCAGGGATGAGACACACCTGTCCCAGCCCTCAGAAGGTAAGGAGAGGGCAGGAGGCAGCTGTATGAACCACACACTCAGTGCAGGAGCCTTGACAGCTTGGTTCTCACTCATCACCCTAGTGCAGCCTGCTCTGCCCCTCCTCTGCTGCAGATTTCCTACATCGGCTGTCCCACTGTCATCTATGATTTTCCATTTCCAGACAGAACATTGTACTAAGATTGGTCTTTTGGCCTTCAAGACAATTGCGCTTTGTCTGACGGGTTGTGTGTGAACAAACACCTGCTGAGATAAAACGTGCACCTTGAGATTCCTGGGCCAGTATCTCAGTATTTGCTTTTCTCAATGTACCACATACAGCATGATTCTTAAAAATAGGCTTACTGGTGTTTTACACATTGGCAGTAGTGACGTATCAGACTAGCTGGGCACTGTGTTTGCAGCAGCACTTGGAAAAGCATCTCTGGCTCCTCACAATCTCCTATTGGTAAATGTCACTTAATTGTCTAAGAAAAATTTGGCTGACCTTTCAATTACTGGTAATAGAATAAAAGCAATAAAAGACTGTACGTGACAGCAAGTGTTACCAATACCCATTTGTTGCCTTCTTGTGCTGATTGGGAGCACCAAGGAGAATTCACACTCAGCTCTAGGGCTGCATTTCTGGCACGGCGCTGATGAAGGAACTCACTGGTAAAAGCCAGGAACTAGGGAAAGAAAAGAATGCTCCCATCCCTCCCTATCCTGACTCCATAAACAAATCCATTTCTGAATATCTGGCAAAAAAGGACCTATATTCTGAGGGCTTTTGTGGAACTTAGAAAGAGCCTATAATATCTGCATTGAGGGGTAAACATTGCTTTCACTCAACTGCTTTCTAACATCTGTCAGACCTGCTGAGATAGCTGAGACTATCTGCAGATAAAGGTCGAGGCATATGGGCATATCCTCCCTACCACGCAGAAAGAAAGTCAGTATGGAGTTCACACACTGCTCACTGCCTTTGTGAGGCCTTCATTTAAGCAGAGCCTGTCTCATGGCTCTCCCACCGAATGCAACTGCAGCTCAGTCACTGTTTTTTTTTCCCGTTGTGTTTGGTACTGGATAAGAAAGACACTTGAACGGATGTTATAGTACAGCAATCTCAAATGAGAAATCCAGAGTTTGTAAATTAGCTGTTAGCAGCTCTCATAAACACTTCTCAAAGTCCTCCTCCAGTAGCAGAAATAGCTGTTCACTCTCTAAACTGTCAGGCTATTGATTAAGATCTGAAAGCCTTACTTGGCAAACTCCTAGTGCTAGTGCCTGACTCATGAGTAATAGCTCTGTCTCTGTTCCCTTTGAGCAGGAAGAGGACAGCAAATACTGATCAAGTTTTTCACTTCTTTCCTAGTCACAGCTTGGATGCCTGAAAAATAGAGACCTTCCTGGCAGAGCTCGCTCTTGCTAAGACCACTTCTTAGCTTGTATCTTCTACAAAATGGTTATTTATATGTCAGGTGTCCTTCCATTGTGGAAATTTGGAATCTATATGATATATTCAGTAACTCTTCTGGCGGGTTCATGCCCTGATAGCCCATTTTCAATGTGTGCACTGAAATGAGTTAAAAATAATTATTACATGTAACAACTTACACTGTCAGATCCATCTAAATTCAGTGATCTGACCACAACAGTAATTTCCAAATTAACCAGCAGAGCTAGGACATTACCAGCTGCTGTGAGAAAATGTTCTCCTAGTTCCTTCACCTTCAAGATAAGTCTGTGATTATTGCTGGAGCTGTTCACAGCTCTGTGGATACTCTCAAATCAGACCCTTCTTTGTGTATTCGTTACTCTTACAGGCTAACTTGTGCATTAATTAACTTGGTCAGGCAGTTCTTTCTTACACAGTCCTGAATAAAGTGGCAAAATAAGTTAAATGAAAATATAACCAAGCATGTTAACGTATCTCTTGCTCTTTCACACATGCACCCACACACAAATACCCAGTCACACACATACACCCACGCTGTCTGAGTGTTCATCTTCTGTTCCTTCCTTCTGGCTTATCAAAGACTAAAATAGTGATGCGGTGCTTTCCACCATTCATGCTACAGCCTCACTGTGCTGGTCAGTTAAAATGCCTCATGCACCAGAAAGTATTCTCAAGATGGGTGGATGAGAAAACCAATTGCTCCATGATAATTTAAACAAGCTCTGGTCTTTGAATCCTGATTTAAAAAAAAAAAAGTACATTAAAGGGCAAACAAACATCTGGAATAAGTATCATCTGACTGTAACAGAACGTTCCTATTAACTGTGTCCTCTATGGGCTAATTGTTCAAGTTATTCAAACCTCCTAACTCTCACTAATTCTGTATAATGTTTTGTTTCATAAGCAATCCATGTTTATTCATTTCCCTATGTAGCTCATTTGCACTTGCAAAGAATAAACAGGAGGCAAGGTTTGAATGGTAGCATGATACCCAAAAGAGAATGAATTCCTTTTACATAGGATCTAATTTATACAGGGAAAAAAAGGGAGGTGTGGGATTTTGTGGGGTTTTTTTCCTCCGTATCAAACTTTCAAAATCAGTTGCAAGAAATTGCATACACACTTTGTACCTAAGCAAATTTAGCAAATAAGCAAATACTCTGTACACACATCCAAGCATGTTCTGTTGGCTAGCTACAAAACTAACCTGATACTTGCTAATGTAAAAAACTGGATACAAGGAAAAGATTTATGCAAAACTAGACATTCAAGGTCTACTAGTTTAATTGAACTAAAAAATAAAAAAGATGGCATGACTTTGTACACCACAATTCCCAACTATAATGCAACATTTGCAGTTTCTATAAAAAGTATTTCAAAAGGCAGAAAGGGATATGAATATCCAAAAACTCCTTAAGTACTCAAACAACCATCACAGCATTATCTTCTTTAGTTACATAATTCTTCATCAAGAGCTGGGGAACACATGGCCAAGGGTCCAAATAAAGCCTATGAATTCACCCTATCTGTAACCACATTACTTTTTCCCACACTATTATTGATTAACACAGAGGCGTGCATTAACTTGTAGCCAACGAAAGTTGTTCAAAAAGCCTACCTCACTCTCAGCAAGGACAAGTTCTTCATCGCCAAAGTACTTCTGAACATGAGCTTACGTTCCATGGGACAGGGTATCACAACAGCATGCCAGGGATTCTGAGGAAGTCTCATGTTATCTTGTCAGTTATTTAAAAGCCAATGCTCTGAGTCTGGAAGACATTTTTTGCTAATTTCAGTAATTAACTGAGTCAGCTGGGAAACACCAGGCTGGTGTTTTCCAGTGCTCTAGTGCAATGGAGGAATGCAGGAAGATGCAGCTGCCAGAGCTTTAAGCAGGCAGGTGACTTGGACTGGGAAATGACTGCTTAGTTACCAGTGGAAATGCTGGCAGATCGTTCAATGTACACACCTTCAGGAAGATGTCTGTCAACTCAGGCAATCATGACACTTCCTAGAACAAAATTAATTTTAGTATCTGTCTGGTATATGCAAAGCATTTTGCTTTGTAACGTGCATTGGCTTGGCTATTGGCTGGACCTGGGGCCGGAGCAGCCTCACCTCTGTCAGGCCACTGGATCTGGCCATGCTCACTTATCAACGTATTTGCCACTCTTCCTGTAGATGCAGGGGTTTTTCCCTAAGCTTGTACTTCTAAAAATTGGAAATAACAGTACACTTTGCATTTATTCTAGTGGAAAAATCTTCCAAGTATCACATAAGATCATTTGTATGAAAAGGTTGATGGCGCACTGCTCAGGCCTAACAGCATGCAGCTCTGTGTATCCATTTAGCTCTCCATTTACAGAACGGTGAGTTGTAGAAACCAGCTCTTGAACCAGGGCACTTCTTGGTTTACAAAGTGCAGAAAAACACTGTGTGGACAGTGAGGCTTCCTGGCAGTGCAGGACGGCTCCTTTACAGACACCGCCTGCTCGCCAGTGGGGCAGGAAGGGGGTTCGCGCAGGCACTACAGAGCTCCTGAAGTAACTCCCAGGCAAACCAGGGGGGAAACGGCGTCACCGCATCGTTTTGCCCCATTTAACATTCTCAGCCAGTCCGGCTGCCGGCGCGGAGAGGCTGAGCCCGAATGCAACACGGCGCCTGGCCCCAGCGCTCCCTCCCTCAGCCGCCACGACAGCAACCGAGGCCCACCGAGGGCCCGAGGCCTCCCCACACGCAGGGTCCAGCACCCCGCTGGGCTGCCGAGGCAGTGACCGGAGCCCGGTGGTGGGACAGCGAGAGCAAGAACCCCACGACGGCCGCGCCGCCCGAGCCCACCCCGGCGGGTGAGGGCCCCGCCCGACGCCCAGCCCTCACCTTCCCGCCCGGCCCCCTTCGCCCCGCCCCGCCGCTTCGCCCCGCCCCTTCCCTGCCTGTTTATCCACAGGCTGTGCACGTGGTAGCAGTGCCGCGCCATTGGCCCTCTCGCCAGGTAGCTGCAGCCGCTCCGCCAATCAGGGAGCTGTCCACGCGCGGCCGTCCGCACCCGATTGGCTCCGCCGCGGTGATCACGCAGCGTGACGCACTCCGCGTGTGCGCCCGCCGAAGAACCAATGAGGAGGGGGCCCCGGGGCAGCCCGCGGCGAATAGTAGGGCGAGGAGCTGAGAGGTGGCCAATGAGGAGCGGGCTGGGGCGGGACTTTCCGCTGCGGGCGCTGGCGGAGACGGGCGGGTTTTAAAGCAACCGTCGACGGCGGCCGCAGGCTTCCCCCGGAGCCGGGGAGCGATGGCGGCGGCCGGGCCGGGCCTGGGCCCCGGGGCCGGCGGGACGGTGAAGACGCTGGCCCTGGTGCTGGAGGACGAGGCCCGGCGCGGCAGCGGCGGCGGCTACTGCAGCGGGGACACGGTGTCCGGCCAGGTGCTGCTGGAGCTGGCGGGCCCGCTGCCGCTCCGCGGGCTGCGCCTGGAGGCCGCCGGCCGGGCCCGCGTCGCTTGGAGCGAGAGCTCGGGCGCCGTCCCCGGGGCGGGAACCTGGGGGGTGGCGGTGAGGGCGCCGGGGCCGGGGCCGCGGCGGGAGGCGGAGGTGCGGTACCTGGACATCCGGCAGAGCCTCCTGCGGGACCCGCCCGAAGGTGAGGGGCGGCCGGGCCGCGGGAGTAGGGGGCGCGGGATGGGGAGGGGGGGTGTCGTGGCCGTGCGGGGGCGCGGGCCCGGCCCTGAGGGGAGGCTCCCCGGGCGGCCGCCATGTGAGGGGCGGCGGGGCCGCCCGCCGCAGCGATAGCGGGGGTGGGACCGGGGGGAGTGGCGCCTCCTTCGCGGGGGAAGGCGGCAGGGAAGGGCTCTGGGGCCAAGTCCCCCCCGACCTGCTCCCCGGGGGCGGCCGAGGGGCCCCAGGGCACCCCGCCGCAGGAAGGCGCCTGCTTTTTCCAGAGAGAGGGAAGGCTGAGGGTTGAAACCCTCTCCGAGGAGAAATCGGCATCGGACCTGGATGCTGGGAAACGGCGTGAGGCCTGGGTAGGTGCCCGGCCAACGGGGACATCATTCCCGCACGGGAAATCTCAGGCTGGCGCAGCCACAGCCTTCAGGTGGATGCCCAGGGGAGGGTTGCCACAGCTTCATCGAGTGGTCCCTTGATTCTTTGTATAAACGGCTGAAAAATGTGGCACAGGGCCAGAAGAAAGTCTGTAGCTCTTAGTTTCCTCCACTCTGCATTGGTTTCCCGCAAAGGTTAGCTCTGCTGTGAATTAACGTCGGGCACCTGCGTGTTTGCTGTACTCTGTAAGAGGCATCTGGGAAGCTGCCCGTGGAAGACCCTTGAAGCAGTTGGCCTCCTTTTGCAGTGGCTTATGAAAGCAGAGGAAGCTCTTTGTCGCATAGGTCTCCAGCTGGCAGTTTTGTCACTTGGACACTGCAACCCTATGGCAGAATTAAAAAATTAAAGGGAAGTGGCATTTTGTTCTGTAAGGGTGAAACGCTTCTCAAGTTTATCTGTAGGAAAAGTAAATGTAGGCCTTCAAAAACTGTATAATAGTAAGTCCTCTATGAACGTATGAAGATTACATATACTAATAGTATTTCATAACACTGACTTTAAATGGCAGCTCTTTAGCACAAAACTTAGTTTAATTGTTAATTGAAAAAGTAGATTAACTGCTGTCCCGCTGCAAAGGAGAAGAAACTTACTTCATGCTTTCCAGAAGCCATTTTGGATTAGAAATTGGCCAGAGTCCTGAACTGAAACTCAAGGTCTCCATGTTTCCTTGATTTTTTCATTGAAATCACATCACAGCATAAATAAAGCATGGGCTCCCATCCAGAACCCACTGGGATCAAGAAAAACTTCTCCTAGTCCCTTGCATCTGGGTGTTTTTATACATAAATAATTTATAAAAGCATCTGCTTTGTTCTTCTATTTATGGAATAACTAAAACATACTATTCATTTTTATCCTACAGGTGAGGAAAGCTTAATTCTTCTAGATGGAAGACATGAATTTCCGTTCAGCTTTCAACTCCCTCAAGAGTAAGTTAAATAATCCAACCTGAAGGGATTGTACTGGATGCTGCTTGTTGTGGAATGTTAACTTAATTGTAATTTGACTTGTGTTTTTTAATATCAAACTGATAGGTCAGCTTTATACATTTGTCTTAATCAACCACCACCTAGACATACCTTGTTTGTTTCAGTTTCCCTAAGGCCCTAAAAGTACACGCTGTAAATTGGTAAACATTTATGTACACGGGAAGGGTTCATGTTTGGAACTGAATTATAAACTTACAGCAATGCTTTCATGACTGCTTGTTTCAGACCTCTGGTGACGTCTTTTACTGGGAAGTATGGCAGTATTCAGTACTATGTGAAAGCAGTTCTGGAGAGGCCTGCGGCACCTGATCAAAGTGTACAGACGGATCTTCAGGTCATTAGCCATATTGATGTCAGCTCACCAGCTTTATTGGTAAGAGGGTCCTCCGCTCCTCCTCCCCCCCTCTAAAGCCAGCTGCAAAAAAAAAAAAAACATTTCCAAGAAGCATTCACATCCAGCCATAACCATTTCCATGTTATTCTGGAGTGTCATTTTCTGACTTCTGAAAGCATATAAGCTCCCTAAGCTTTTCTCTATAAATAGATGATCTTAGGTTGTGTGAATAGCAAACAGAGTGGCTTTTTTTAATACCATTGATTACATCCCTGCTGGCAGAGATGCTCTTGCCAAAAAGTTATGCAGGCTTCAGATGCATAAATAAAGCTTAATAATAATAATGCACAAGCATAAAGTAGTTACTCTTACCAGAGCAACTACATTCACAGGGCTGCAGTGTCCTAAACTCTACAATAATAGTAGGTTGAGGAACAGTAATTACAGAAGAGTATTAATCATGCCCAGCCTGTCATTTATGCTCTGGCCATTATGTTACGTATCCTTCCATTTTGCATGTCGTTTTCTAACATTAAGTGTGTGCATGCAGCTGCTTCAGAGATCTTTTCAGTTATTTCCTTATGACAGATTTGGCCACATTAAAGCATTGAGTTTCTAATAATCACTAGAAATACTGTAGAGTAATAAGAAAGATCAGGCATTAAGTAATGAGAAAATAGGCAAGATGGAAGCTAATGAGCCGGAGTCTTTTATCTCAACCCATATTATGAAAATAATATAAAATTATACCTTGCACTTTCATGATAGCAACTGGATCTAAGTGGTTATTCATTTAAATATGAATGAGTAATTTCTATTTTATTTAAAATGCTAGGATAATTTTAACATTTCATCATGATGTGAACATAGCTAAGAGATGTTTTGAGCAGGGTTTTTTTTTCTTCTTTATATGCTTACATTTTAATCTTTTTGGCAGTGACATTTGTAAGCAGAATACAGTCTTTATATTCAACAATGTATGTTAGGAGTATGAAGACAGTATATCCAGGTACTGCAAGGTAGAGCAGACCGTGTTATTGCACAGGAGAGGGCTGTGGAGCACAGAAAATGGGCAGTGTGGGTCTTAATGGATTTCAAGGCTACCACCAAAAAAGTGCAAAACACCACAAGTTTTAGACTTCATAGTTACATTGACTGGGCACTAGTGCCCAGTAAATCATTTTAAGTAGCTTGAATCCTGGCTTGGACCCTTGACATGTGTACTTGTATGTTGTAAGTTTATTCTAATGACAACTTAACAGACAGCGTAGATGCCATCTAATGTGACAGTGCTCCCTGAATAATTGAGATGGTTTTTGTCATGAGCCTAAATTTCTTGGGGGTTGTGCGGCTTGCAAGTTATGAAGATGCATCACCTTAGCCCAGTGTGTATACATTTGTCCTTTCTTGTAAAGGATACAAAGGTGAAAACACTTCACCTGCTTAACTATTAGTTGCTTGCAGATGAAATTGATTCAGCATTCTTCTGCACTGAGGAATGTGGGCATAAATACTGCAGTACTCCATTAGACCTCTAAAAAGTCACACCTCTAAAATTTGCTAAATCAGTCTTTCTGAAGACAGATTACGTTCAAAAGCACACTGGTCTATGTGTTCCCTAGTGGATATGGTCTGAATGCAGACTGGGATTTTAAAACAGCTGTATGTTCAGATAGCCAAACCTCAGTTCCATTTTACATGGTGACAAAACTCCAGTTGCATTGAGTAGTACAGTGATGCAAATCAAGTGGATTTTAGAGCTAGATTGCAATGACTAACATGCGTAACGTTAAACTGCAAGTGATAGATAGCTTTGTGCCATAAAATGAAAAATAACTCTATATTTTATAGACACCTGTTCTAAGAAGTCAGGAGAAGATGGTTGGCTGTTGGTTTTTCACCTCTGGGCCAGTGTCTCTCAGTGCCAAAATTGAGAGGAAGGGATACTGTAATGGTAAGAGTAGTTATCTTCAAAACGTGAATATTAAACATCTCATAGGGCTTTTTTATCTCTGTGAAGCCAACGCTTTATAGTTGAAAGAATAGTTCTGTTTAGTAGGTAGTAAACTGAGATCTATATGAACTTGCTTTAATAAAAATCATCTTGCCTTTCCCCTCACTCCCCCCTTGGGAATATAAATTGAAAGGAAGTCCTGTTAGTAATCTTATGAAAAAGCCATGTACATTTGAGTGTAAAGAACAACAAAATGTTTTTATTTGGGATAAAATACTTAATTGGGGATGTAATCAGGTTTTTATGTCCCGTTTGTGCAGGTTTACGCTTCTGTACGAATGAGCTTTAGCAGCTTCTTTGTCATCTTGATAACATTAGATATATTGAAGAAATAAAATAAAACATTCTGAAATTCAGTTAGTACTATATAAAAGGAAGATTGGTGCATAATTTGCAAATAAAGCTTTTATAGCTTGTTCATATTATGCTTAAATGTTTCAAAATGAATCATTGTTTATATGTAAAACATAGTAGGTGGCTATAATTCTGCCTGGATACCACTCTGAAAAAAAAAAAAAAAAAAAAAAAACTAGCTTGAGGAAACTAACAAGTATTGTTCTCATAACATTGCAGATGATGTACGTGCTGCATAACATGCTTTGATACTCCCAGAGGAAAGTTGGTAATTACAAATTATTCATTGAACTTTTTCTGTCTTTAAGGGGAAGCCATACCAATCTATGCAGAAATTGAGAACTGCTCTTCTCGTTTGATTGTTCCAAAAGCTGCCATTTTCCAAACACAAACTTACCTGGCCAGTGGGAAGACAAAAACTTTTCGTCAAATGGTTGCCAATGTCCGAGGAAACCATATTGCCTCTGGGAGTACAGATACCTGGAATGGGAAAACTCTGAAAATCCCACCTGTATCCCCCTCTATACTTGACTGCTGTATTATTAGAGTAGAATATTCATTAGCTGTAAGTATGGATTTTAATGACAAATGTACATACTCTTGAATACTACATTGAGTTGGGAACATAAAAATTTTCTCTACTAGGCAGCTACTAGATTTTGAAATTGGGAACAACAATAAATATAAATAAATACCATATACCATATAGGTGAGAGACTGAAGATCATTAAGAAATTCTGAAAGGGAAAGATAGGAATAATGGGGAAAATGGAAGAATGTTTCTGAGGAAGAAGCAGCTTAGTTTTAGACCTCCAGAGGTTATTAGGGGAAGGTAGTTCAAGCTGAATGGGTTCCTCTAGCAATTGTTTTCAGAAATGGGAAGATAGGACTGGAAGTCCAGTGCATAATTATTTTTGTCAACCTGTTTTGTATTTTTTTTAATGTCATCTAGAGACAAGGTACGGAAAGACAGAAGTTGCTGGAAAATAAGGAAAGCTGCCAGAGTACTAGCTAAATGTATCTGGGATGAGAAGTCCTAATTTTTAAACAATCTGCAGTGTAGGGAGTAGGGTGGCTCCTAGCAGCAGCAATTCAATGGAGTCTCATGATGTTTTTTTTCTTTTATTTGGGGGTTCTCACATAGGTATATATCCATATTCCTGGTGCTAAGAAATTGATGATTGAAATGCCTCTGGTGATTGGCACTATTCCATGTATTGGATTTTCAAGCAGAAATTCCAGCATTACCAGCCAGTTTAGTATGGATATGAGTTGGCTGGCATTGACCATGCCAGAACACCCTGAAGGTAATAATACATATTGAACTCTTTATAATACAGCATAGTACTGTAGTGCCAGTTTAAGGGCACTACTAGGGATGTTGGCCATTAAAGTATGACTCATGAGAAGTGAGGCACATAAGTCTAAGTCAAGATCCAAAAGGATTGGTGAGGATACCCTAACTCCAGCCTTCTTAAGTCTCTCTTTACCCTTGACTATGTTCAGCTGAATCTTGAAATAACTGACTTTTGATAGTGGGAATTCTACTTTGGAGGTAGACACCTTATAGTTAATCGTTACTGAATATATCTTGCTACAACACAGGTTTGTTGCTGGAGTAACCCTAAAAACACCTGCAGTGTTTCTGCTGAATCACCTAAGCTTACTAAAAACATTGTTCTAGTTAGAGTATTTATGAGTATAGAGTGCTTCATACAATTTGACAATAGTACAGTGTTTAATAAATACAGTCTTCCCGGTCTTGGATTCTGCAATATGTATGTTGTTTTGCTGTGAGTGAATAGTTTGAAATTTGACAGTAGCATCTCTTGTGTTTCAGCACCACCAAATTATGCTGATGTAGTGTCTGAGGAAGAGTTCTCCAGACATGTTCCTGCTTATCCACCACCAATTGACTGTGAGGAACAATTGTGTTGTCCTGTCTTTGCTTACATACAAGAGTTCCGGTTTCAGCCTCCACCTCTTTATTCAGAGGTAAAAAAATAAACAGCAGGTGCTGTTTTTATTGTCAGATGGCAAAAAAAAAAAACAACCCCACATACAGAAATGCAAGAATTACAGGGAGTAATTGTTGCCTTTCTTATCTCTCTGTAGATCGATCCACATCCAACTGAGGTAGAAGAAATTCAGCCAGTTTCATTCATGCTCTGAAGAGGATTTGTAATGAGCATCATTGTGATGAATGTCTTGATCTTTCTGCTGCTTAAGCTGATAGTGCAGCTAAGAAGGAAACAGTTTTCTTTTTCAAAACTTAAGTTTGTATACAAGAAAGGCAAAGGAAAACGGAGAAGGAGGTATGCGCATGTTTGGTGATGGAAGAGGATCTGCTGGATTAGTCTGCACAGAGGATATTGTGGGAGCAGCTATGCTTGGGATACTCGAGAAGTACCTGAAAATACTGAATGCTTTCTAAAAAGTGGATATACTACATAAAGTACGAAGAAGAGATGTAAGGATCTTCTGAAGAGAAAAGAATTTATATTTTGTTCGGAACACTATGGAAGAATTTACGTAGTGATGTTGATGTTGAGAACTTCCGTAGTAGAACTTGCGTAGTAGAACAGAATGTGGGGTAAGAAAACATTTCCAAAAGATTCCAGTGTTCAAGGGGCTTCAGTTTTGCGCTGTCTGCATCCAAGAGAGGAACACTACTAGAATGTGGAGTGAAGTCTTTACTCCAGCTTAACTTTGTTTTTCATGAGAACCTGCCCTTCCTAACAACTGCCAAGTGGTACTATTTCATCATTCATAATGATTCTGAAGACATCGTGGATGACAGAATAGCTATTACGCAATATTATGAAGGCAACCATGAACTGAATGAAAGACACAAGTATGTAAAAGAAAATTGAACTTTGATAAGAGCTTATGCACTATGCTTTCTTTCAAGGGATTTCTTAAGGGAATTATTCTAGCCTCTTCTACTGTGAGTTCTTTTTCTGCATCTTAAGCCTATGGATAGCATGATAAGGGGAAGCATGGCAAGGGAGAATCCTTTTGCCAGCAGCAGGTATACTTAGCAAAATGGACAATACTTATTTATTCAGAAGCCTTTATAAGCCTACCTCTGTTTTGGATATTTACTTACGGTCAGATTTGAGACCAAAAAAAGTCTTGGTAAAGCTCCAGTATACTTCAAGGTTCTAAAAGGGACCCTAAATGGTTTCTGTGGTTAGTGAATGAGATAGGAGGCGTACGGAGAGGTGTAAATATACCCAGAATAGACATAGCTTATAACTGAAGTGAAAGCAGACATCAGGGGAACAAAGTCCTCTGGTAATGGCACAAAGCTTTTCATTACTCCTGCATTTTTGTCTAGAGATCTATTGTCAGGGGCTGCACTGGTCGTTTGCTATCCATACTATTTTTTGTTAATGTGTTTCCTTGTTTGTTTTTGCTGTTTAATTTTGTTTTGGTGCAATATTTTAATGTTTTCTTCCTCAGGTCATTTAGAACAGTAGGAGTTTGTTGCTGCTAAGAGTGAAGGCACAGCATTGTACTTGGCCCTTCTGCTGCCTTCATTTAAAGTAGAATGTTTGCTTCCTGCCAAGCATCAATTGGAATAAGTAAGCCACCATCAACAGATCACTTAAAAGAGCAGAAACACAGCATTCTCAAAATGCACGTTTACAGTCGAGTCTTTAAACTACAGGGGATTTTGAACTATTAGAACTACTCCATATGTCTTACAGAAGGGTTTGGGGTTAAAACCCGGTGCTTCATGTGGTAAAACATTGTACTTTCTGATAACTACAAGAATAGTAATTAAATTTCCTTCATTTCATCAATAACTGCAGTTTAAAAAAGTTTAAATGGTTTTTTATGAAATCTGTCTTCATTTAAGAAGCAGGGATTTTTCTACAGGCATACACGGATATATATTTTTAGTCTTCTTTTAGTATGACTTCCTTACATTGTCTAATTTCTAGCACTTCACCTCAAGTCACTTTTACATCAGTGTAAAAGACCTACTGATTGAGATACACGTTTCCAAACTGCAGTTATTTTTTTTCATTTGCAACTTTAAATACTGTCTTCTATAGTAAATGCAGCTTTAACCAAAATTTGAGCGCGTGTTTTAGAAAGGACATTCTAAAATTTAGTATTTATCTTAAGTCCCAAGATGTAGCTCTCATGCCTTTTGATTTAAATGATGGCGTGCCCATACAATCAATGCAGGATTTCCATTCACATCACCTAGAAAGGGAACAAGCATAGTTTCCTTAAACAGATACCGTTATAGTTACTTGAAAAGTAATGTGGCTGTGTATTAACTTGCATGTTAATAATTCAAAATATTAGCTTAAAGAACATTAGGTGCTTTTTGGACTGTAATACCCGATAGGTGATGTGTGCTGCCTGGTATAAACGTGGTCAAGCAAACAAGAGCATGAAGGGTAAAGTGCTTTTTTTTTTTTCCAAAAATCTTTGAGTTGTTTTTTATTATTTGCAGATAAACTGTGGCCTTAGATTGTTTGCTGCAAAAAAGACAACTAGAATGTGTTTCTGAGGAAGCACATGTGGCCCTTCAAAGGAGGGGTGAAAACAAGATTAAATTCTGCTCTCTGACACTTGGCTTAGTGCAGAAATTGATCCTTAAAATAATTACTGTTTGCACAATAATAAGTTCAATATGCAGGGGCTTTGTTTTGATAACTGTGAAACAGTTTAAAAGAGACAAAATAAAAAAAAACCCATGCTGTTTAACATACGGGAACATGATTGTATTTTGTACTAATGAATGAGCCCCATGGGTTCTTTGTTAATAAAAGTGTCAAACCTACATAGTGCCGTTCATCTCTCTTTTGGTGTCTCTTAAGACAAATGACTGCACTGTCAAGAAGTACCTGTATTCTACCAACCTTGAACACATACAGATCTCCTAATTATTTCCTGATCTGGGAACTTTATCTTCACCTGTCATTGCTTTAGTTCCCTGAACCATCCATAACCAAGAACTGGAACATTTATCAAACATGGCCTGCTCCTACCTATAGTTATTATGTAATATTCAGGACTTAATTGTGGGTATCTTACCCATAATGATTGAAGTGGCAGGATGTGTGCTCTAAGTGGATTTCTCATCTCATGTGTTAATCTTACAGGATATTTTATTGTTTCCTTTACACAAGATCATCTTTACTGGGTAGTTTGTTGATCTAAAGAGATCAGAACAACCTTATAACCATAACACAGAATGACCAAAGCAGAGTCCCTCCTACCATGGGGAAACAGATGACAAATTGTATCTACCACATAGCTCACCTAAGCCATAAAGGAGATGATGAAATCTCTGTCGGGGTCCTGCCTCCCAAACATTTGAGGAACAACAAACAGAACAGTTGATTTCTTCTTCCTGTTTCCACTTCTGAGGGAAGACAGCAAACATCTTGGAGAATCCGGGTGAAGATGCTGTTCAGGATCACGTGTTCAAGCACTGAAGCCTGCAGAAAGAGTCATGACTCAGGAAAATGGCAAAACCTCAAATTCTGGTCTTAGATTTCTAAAAGGTCTCTTACTAGATGATCCTAAAATATCCTATCACTATGTTCACAGCAGCAATTCCACTTCATCCACTGTTAAGTTTTACAGTTTGTCAACAGAAATAGTCCCCTATAATTGTCTATTAAAATACATTTAAGTGTTCAAACAGGTAGTAAACTACATGCTCTGCCATACAGAGATAGTGCAGATACGGCAGGTTCATGTTTGCGGCTCTGATACTTCTGATGTTTGCATGGAAACGCACAATTCGTATACAGAGTAAGATCGTTTAATCGACTCCTGGAGCATGTTCCAAACTCAAAATAGCATGTTCTATTACTTCACCACCCAATCTGAACAACAAAATGGAATATTTAGTAAAATCCCCACTATATATACATCAATTAAGAAGTGTTTGGAGAGCAGTTTGCAGACAAATTCGATTTGATGATAAACAATTGCTCTAGTATGCCCCAAAAAAACCCACAGCAGAAACACCTGCTTTCTAGCAAAATTCTGCTGATTTTCAGCACTCTACTTAGGGTAGTGACTGAGCACAGGGACATAGAAACCAGCTTGCAGACTGCTGCGTTTTCTAAAGCTGGTTATATAATATGTTAACATCAGTACGGATAGTACAGGCTACTGCACAAAGTAGATTCTCTAAAGAACTAATTAGGTCTATGATGAATCCCGTCATTCACTTCTAATATTCAAATTTTATATATGGCATAGACAGAGTGACAGTCTTGTCCCAAATTACTTAGTAGCCATAATTTTTAAACAATTCATATGACATGATAGTTCACAAAAGCTGTACTAGAACATCACCACATTATTAACATTTTAGGACAACAAACTAATAACGGTAAGTCAGAAAAGCATGAAGCCCAGTTTTATGCGGAATGCAAAATGGCAACTCAAGTGGGACTCCACTAGAGTAGCTGCTTATGCCAGCAACATGCTGTGGCCTGCCTTAGTTACACAGGACAGACTCTATCTGATTAAGTACAACTGTATTACTGATAAATCTCTGAGCACCCATCCCTTCAAAAGAAAAGAGGAAATCCTTCTTAGTTTTGGCTTACATGCAACCATCTGGCTGCCTGGAGGGTGAGGAGAACATGAAATGGAGGGTGAAAGTAGCAGCAAGTGCTGGTGCTTGACAGATACCTACAAATAGATCGCCTCAAATAATGTGAAGAATGCAGAGCAGCCCAAAACATTTTTATAACAAATGCACAAGCTATTTGCTGTGTCATTTGATGTCAGTTTCTTCTTATTAGTTCTGGTCTCAAATAACAAGTGACTGTGGTCAGTTTAAGGATACCTAAGTATCACATCAGGCATAGTTTTACTTAGCACTCAGCAACTGTGACAGCCTAACAAAAAGCATCACCCAAACATCAGACCAGTTCTTCCGCTTTGCTCCTAGCTCTGCTCAGTGTCCCAGACCTCTCTGGACACCTTTGCCCTGCTCTCCCCTCTCCAGCAGAACTGCTCATTGATACTTTGCTTGTAGCCCAAGACTCACATGGAAGTCTGTAGACTCACACAGATGGGGAAAGCAGCAATAAGACATTTCTAGCCTTGTTCAATAGGAGGAGAACGGAGGTGAAAATTGTAGGCAGTCATCAGCATGGGGCTTGTGGTATGGCAGCTGGACGAGCGGGGAAATACGGAGAGGAGAAGCGGTCGGTGTCGGGCAGAAGACACAGACACAACAGCGAGCACTCCTCTGGGAGGGGGTTTATCCTGAACACCACAAACAACCATCGCCCCCAACTCTTTTTACTGGCAGGACTTGGTATCAGATGTGGTGACACACAATGTGCGCAGACAGGATGCAGATATGTAGGCTAAACCCAGCCAAATATCTTTGGCTATGAAAAACTCTCATTATTTTACAGCGCCTTGGCACAGCATCAGCCTCCCCATAAATTAGGCATTGGGCACAGAGAGGTGGCTTGCCACAGACTGTCGCAGACAACAGGAGGTGATTGTACCTGTATTGCAGTACCCAGTTGTATCATATTTATATACACACTTTTACAAAGGGCTTTTACAAAAATGAGGAGCATACCTTGCATATGTATAATAGCAACTTCTTACAAATTAACTTAAGCAGATCAGACTATATTTGTGACCTGACCTTCTGTTGTACACATCATCGGGTCAGACCTTGCAGTGCCTGTGTGTTGTGAACAGCAGTTTCTCAGTTTTGGGGAACACAAACACACAGTTTCCTCAGCCCTGCTTCAGGGAAAATGAAAGAGTGGGTATAAGAGCTGATGGTGGGAACTGAAGCATGGGCAACAGGGTAATAATTTGCAAGGTCTTAAACAGGATTGTTGCACACAGATCCCAGGCCAGTCCTATTTGATGTCACTTCTAGAATCAGGTTGTGTCAGTCACAACATATCAGACCAGAGTATGAGGAGAAAGTGATTCTTATTGCTGAACTAATTAGATTAATCAATGCACAAAAGAGAGCGTAAGTGACAAAAAGTTACATTTTCATTTAAATAATTGAAGCCCTGAAGTGCTTTTCTCCCATGTCTTAATGTGATGTGACCAATGCATTAGCCTTAACAGATTAGCAAGATACTAAAATGGAAAATATTCTGCTGTCCTGAGTGTAAAATGAGAGCAGAAAGGAAAAAGAGTTAACTGATCTGACAGATTCTCATACTACAGTGTCGTGGAGAAGTGTCTGAGAGGGTTTAGTGTCTATACAGACCTATCAAGTTTTGCATGCTGTGTGCAAGGCTGGTACCGCTTGCCCCAACAGCAGCATTTTTGTGTCAGCACATCTCTGCCTCACTCTGAGATCCTAGAGCAGGTTGGCCTGATCCAGTACCTACAATGCAGCAGTCAGATCTGCTCAGCACAAGGGAGCAAGATCGGAAAGTAAAGCTGTAAGGCGAGGGGGCCCTCCCAAGCTGCAGCCGGTCCCTCTCCCATCTCGCGGCCCAGAGCAGCTGGGCTGTCATCTGCAAGGACGTGAGTTTACATGTGAGCGGCACAACCTGCTCCTCCGACCCCGCGCAGGAGTCTCGCACGTCGGGGGCAAAGAATTTGAGAGGTCTGTTTGCGGGAGGTGTTAAATAGAAAGGTCCCCAGGAAGGGCAGCTTCACAGGCTTTTTCTCATGTGATCCCACCTGCCATCGCTGGGAGAGGACTTTACACTCATCCAAACAAATTAACAATTCATTTCCAACCCTGACATGAAGATTAACCCTGCCAATTAATTCCTTAATCTCTTGCTGCCGACAAGGCTCACAGTTGCCATGTGGATGCTTGTCCATTGGGGCCTGAAGCAGGGCCATTCTGTTTAATTAATGCTGCATCCAGGATATGGTGTAGCTGATATTCAAACCTATTCCAACTATACAAACCAGAGCTGTATCTCACACTTCACTGATGCGCCAGACAGCATTTGATGGATACCTCGAAAAGGGCATAGATTATCTCAATGCTTATGGCAGCTTTTGCTGCATAAAGGAGATACATTAACCAATGCAGAGTCATTTAGCCATTGTAGAGTTGCAAGAAAATGCTTCTTGGTCCTTTCCACGATAGACATGATAGCATTACAAGTTCAACAGGATTGAAAGTTTTATTTTTAAGATGATTGTAGGAAATAGTTGAACTTTAGGATGAGAGCGCTGTGACAACAGCAGCCTCCAGTTGAAACACAGGCACATGCTGCTGCATTGGGAAAGGCATCCACCCAGGTTTCTGGCGGAGACGACTTTCCCTTTTATTTTCCAGGTTTGTGTGCCTGTGACAGAAACAAAGAAACGCAGAGAGATGAGATGGCAGCAAGAGCAAGCAGCGGGTCTTAGCCCTAAGAGCGCAGGGGAATCGTTCGGGGGCAAGGGACTACGTGCAAAGCTTTTGGACCCACGAGCACAGACACAGTCTCGCAGTATTCAGCATTCAGAAAAAACAGCATTTTGCACGTTTCCAGTAAGCAGCAGGAAAAGAAAACTCTACGAATTTTCCTTCTTCCTCCTGCCTAAAATAACTGACAAGATGTTGGGTTTTGGCTCAGTGCTGGAGGGAGAAGGGGCAGCCGCACTGCGTGTGGAGGCTGCTTCAGGAAAGAGAGGTTAGATGTGATCTGAATTGACAGGAGTTGGGAAATGTGTGAAGCACAATAAAAAGGGAAAGCGATGCTCAGTCACCTCAAGGGCTCTTTGTAAACCAGCTATAACAAATTGGGTCAATTTTCCTTTGTTTCTCTAGGTTTTGCCATATATAATTAAAAAGACACTGCCCATAAAGGTGCTTTACAAAGTTAACTAATACTCAATAAAATCTATGAATAATATTAAATTAAAGACTACAAAACCTCTCTGGACATATAAACCAGGAAGTTGCAGGCGTATAAAGTAAGCAAACAAAAAAAAAAATCATAATTTAGTGCCTGTTACAACTAGTCCAGCGGGTGAAACAAGTGAAGGTATCGCAGAACTGCAAGGAGCATATGGATTGTATAAACACAGAACGTAAACGGTGTTTACAGAGAAGTACTGGGAAGGAGGCATTATGATATACTGCACAGGACTCTGCTCTACGCAGAAGTTAGGTAATGTCTGGTTTGGGGTTTGGGTTGGGGTTTTGTTGTTGTTGTTGTTTTTACGTATTTGGTTCAGTGCTTAATTATACACTGAACTCCTTGAGCCCAGGAAGGGTCAAGGTCACCCAGTTGCAAGAGCCAGCCAAGCAGAGTGAAAAATAAAGTCTGGGTTTCTCTGCAGACCTCTGCCCACCAGCTCCTGACAAGATGAGAGAAACATCTGCTGTCTGTGAGCTACTGAAAGGGGAAACAACATTTGATGAAGAAATTGCATCTACCTGATAGAAACAACCAGTCCAACAGCTGTACAGGTACCTTCAGAGGTCACACTACAGAGATGTTATCTTCTTTAGTAGATCCTGTTTTTTAAGACATGCAGCAAAGCCAAGAAAAGTTTGGGGACTGGAAGAGTCTGAAGCACACATCACTATTTACATAGTGGAGGCGTCTTCAAAGACACTGTGCCATGTCGCTGGAGAATCGAGTCTTTGTGTCCTCAGGGTTTGTTTCCATGGGATTTGTCAGAAGGACAAAAAGCTCGCATGATCTTTCGCGTGGGCTGTTGCTCATGACATGGCATTTGGTGCAGGACTCTTAAACAGCACTCATTGATTCTTGGTGGTGTTCCCTTCACTAAGTCACTTGGTACCGATTCTCACTAGGATTTGGAGCTATTGGTGTGTGTTGCAGGGGGTTAATTTGCTGCTCTCTACAGGATGATTTGGCAATTCCTTGTTTGCTGAAGTTGTCACACTTTCTTCTAGGAACTCCTGCTATAAATAGCTCTTGGGTGGATGCCAGGTATATATATTTTCTCCAGGCAGAAGCCCAAACCAAGAAGTGAAACACTTTACTATCAAACACGGCACAGAGCAGAGTGTACTGGTACATGGACACAAGGAGAGGGAGGTGATCTGTCAGGTATGCACGGTGGGAGTTGGTAGGAAAGGCCAGGCAGTGCTAAGAGCACCATCCTTCCCTCTTGCACTCAATTTATGCTTAAATTATTCATCAAATGCAACTTTTTCAAAGCCACACCAAACAGTGGCAGAGCTCAGAGTCCCGCTCAACCCATGTGCATACATTTTGCCCCCCGTGCTCAGCTGAGCCATTACATGATCCCCAGATATATTAGGGCACATTGCAGGCTGAACCCCCCCAGCCCCACTCCTACCCCCACCTCACACCAGCCTAACACAGAGCAGCTCCATGAGAACTCAGCCTCCCACTTCTGCTCAGATTGTCTTCAACCAACAACCATAGCAATCATTTGCATCTCCTGTCATTAAGCCTTCTGTTTGATCACAGCCAAGCAGCCCTTATGGGGATCTGGCACACACTTACAATGCAAGCATGTTGGGAAAATGACTTCAAGGCTATTTAGAGAGGATTCCCATGCCTACAACAGTTCACAGTTCAAGGGAATCCCCATCTCTGCCTGCAGCACACACTGTTAAACACAGGCTGCCAGAAAATTTTCCTTTGGGAGGGGAAAAGCAGAAGAGAGAACAGCCTGACAAGTTCAACAACATCAGCCTTGGCCTGAGATGTTTTCATTTAATGCAGGATGGCAATCCAGGCTTGGTTCTTCACCATCCCTTCTTTCTCTCCCCCACCCACACTCTCCATCCATTTACAGCAGTACTTTTCCCAAGCATAAGCCATCACCCGCAGGCCCGAGTAGGCAACAATCCCTCCCACTCCTTCAATTGCACCTCAGCTACTCCCTTCTTTCCAGACAACTGCACGCCAATCACGGTTATCTTGGCTACATCGCAACTATAATCCCTGGGCAAAGACGGGCTATTCTACTGCCAGCCCTCAATTGTTCAATCCTTCCCTTCCCCCTCACACCTAACTTGCACTGATCTTAAAATCCCTGCACAGAGCAGGGGGTGGCAAATGAGCAGGAGGAAGGCAAGGAACAAGGCTTCCTGTGCTCACGACACAAGCATTTGCTGTCACAGCTCTCCTTGCCAGCTCAACTCATTTGAGCCAACGGTTGAATGAAACTAATAAGGCTGTGTCCCAGTCTCTGCTACGCTAAGTGAGAAGCAATCTTGCCATCGCTGGCACGCGTTCCTGGCTCTCTGGCAGACAGAGCTGGCGGGAGGCATTGCGGGATGCCAGGAGATGCCCCTTCTTGGGCTACCCACCACTCCATGAGCAGCAGGGCAGCCCTTCTGCCTGGGGTCTGGCACCAGGACACGCAGCTCGCATGCTGTGGTGACTGCTCCCGTGCCAACACTTGTTTGAATAATGATATTTTCCAGCTGATGCCTGCAGAGATGTTTGCATTTTTCTCCCATGCATCTCAGGAGTGTTTTCTTTTAATTGATCTCACAGACTGGGATTTTTCTAAAATACTTAATGGTTTCATGGCCTTGCTTCCAGAAGCATTTTTGTTCCCTTTAAACTGACTTCAGTGCAGAGTAAAGTGTCACGGTTCTCATGAAGATCTCAGGCTTTCTGGGCTTTAGAAATCCAGATGCTGGTTTTCCTGCTCTCAACCCTTGGCACCCTTTTCCTGCTCCCATCTCTTGGCAATGAAATGAAACCAATTTGCAAGAAAATCTACTGCAGACATTGTTGTCTTCAGCTGAGTGGAAACTCCCAGTTCCTTTTGCTGTTGCTGGCTTAGGAACATTTGTGGTTTCTGGCACATCCCTAACAGGTATGAAACTTGTACAACTGCTGAATCATGAGCTGTGCAGGGACTGACGCAACACACCACGTAGTCAACTTTCAGAGGTGGCCTTTGGCTGAAAATTCACTGGGAGGAGGGAGAGGTGAACACCAAAAACCTCTGTGGGAATGCAGGGGCGGAGGTGTGGGCCACAGGCCAGCAGCAGCCAGGAAGAGGTGGCTCTAACCAGAAGGGGGTATGTGGCTCCTGTGGCTTGGCCCGTGGAGGGTTGGGCAGAGCTCCTGGGAAGGACGGCTCATTTGTAACGCTGCTCTTTCCCAGTGCGATGGCTGCAAATGGGGGAAACAGCGTCATGCCTGTCTGACAGCCAACAGCAAAGCTGATGCCACTCCTACTTACCCAAATACACGCACCTAATGTCCCATTTTATCACCCCACACACCCCAGGTCACTTCTGGCAAATTATTAGGGAATATAATTAGAAACGCTCTCTCCAAATGAAAAAGACAGGGTGAGCAATGTTTTGTCCTGAGCAAAGACGCACTTGAAGGGAATTTGGTTTTCTGCATCAATTCTCTAATAGCCAAAAGGACCCGCTCTGTGGAAAGCATCTGAAATCAACAGCTGGAAGTCTGAGCTGCTTCCCTCTCTCTGTCTTTTAAAGCAGAAAGGAAGAAATTGCTCCAGACAGACCCTGCCATTGCTAGGCAGTAAGAAACACGCTGGGCAGCTGCTGTTCAGAGGCACATGCAGAGATACTCTATTGGATGAGCAAGGCTTCTCTCTTTTGAAAGGATGGAGGTGTAATACAAAACGATCTGCACCATAAGAACTTCCTGGCTGTGGCGATCTGTTGGTAATGGACCGCAAGTATGTGGTGGAGTTTGCATTAGTATAAACAGGCAGCCTAGTAAATTTATGCTGCATTAGTCATGACAATAGTAGTCACGGCCTATTGTAACGTAACCAGAATTCATTAGGTGCTTCCCTGTCATCCATATGAGTAATAATAACAACAACAATTAATACTTCAAACATGAACAAGTTTGTCCTGCTCTTTTAAAAGCAAAAATATTGCTGCCCTTATTTTAAGGATGGGAACCTGAGATAAGCAAGGAGGGTGACCTAATCATTATTATTCTTTGGAGTACACGATCACTTATGGTGTTTTGGCGCCTGGTTCATTTAGGCAATTATTTTTGTGATCCACCCATAAGCAGAACAACAGAGACAAAGATTTGGAAATGGAGAACAGACATAAGACTATGCTGCTTTGTAGCATACTGGATACTCTTCTCTGTCTCTGCCTAGATACCTCTGACTAGAGGCAACAGATACAGGGGTTTTTGGGAAGAAAGGTGGAATATGATGGGTGAATGTATCATGCTTAGATCTTGGCTCCAGAACTAGTGAGCACTGCAAGATTCATGCACATTTCCACTCTACCCTAAAGCTCCTGGTGTCAGGGACAGACGCAAAAAGGGGGCAAAGATTTTAACATCTGTCTGGAATTCAGTCTCTTGGGTCCAGAACCAGACCTGATGTCACTGGGGTTGGATTCAACATGATCTGGAAAGGACAGAGGGCCACCCATCTCTGTTCCTACAACTGGCATGAGAAAACATGTCCCACCAGGCAGAAGCAAGGCAGTAGTTATCAATTGCTCTGTACTTTTACTAAGCCTGCCCTGGAAAACTCTCCAAATATTGCTCACCAATCAGTCTTTACTACATCCTACTTTTTGTGCTGAATTCACCAAGCACACAAGTCTGCTACCACTTTTACCTGCCTTGCAGTTGTTTATTTCAGATAGTAGAAACTTCTGGTTTTAGCTTCAGATACCCAAGCTCAATCCCTTAATAAGAATAAAAGTTTAAACCTTTATACCAAAACCTCCAAACACTCAATAAGCACTACAGTTATCATCATATTACATATCCATCAGTCCAGAGTAGTCTACAATCTGTATATACCAGATTAATTTTCCTGGTGGATGAAGTCAGTGGACTCCTAAATCTCTGTCTTGCTCTCTTGTACCAGAGCAGGACATGGGACAGGTCAGGAGCTGCACTAGTTTCTGTGTAGTGAAGGAGCCATTTCACCCTGTGCCTACATCAGTCACATTTCAGTAATGCTGGAGGCTGCCAAGCTAGAGAAAACCACAGTGAAGGAGGTACTCAGAAAGCTCTTGACTTAAACAAACTTATTTCTGACTCTGCTGGAAAGGCAGTTGCCCCTCACCACGCCCAGACCTAAGTCAAGATGCCACCAGAGTGACAGGTTGCAGTGCATAGGTATAGTTCTCACACGGGCAGTTTCATCCTCATGCTAAGCTCAGTCATCCTCAAAGGTCACAGCAGAGACCTTTGATGCTGGGGTATGACAGAGACAGGCAACAGTTCATGGCAAGATCCACCCTCTCCCAGTCTGCAACTCTTCCCATTTACGTCTATGCCCTTACGTCAGCCTCGGGCTTGGCAGGCAGGCAGATAGCTGCTTGGTTATCTAAACAGGTGGCACAGGCAGCAGAATGACTGACTTCGGCACATGTGGCTCCAAGATTTGTGCAATCTTATCCAGGAGTTTTCAAAGCGGTTGGATTTGCAAAAGAGTTTTCAAAGCTGCAAGAGGCCTTTGAGATCAAGCCCTTGAAAAATCAGCTGAACCGTGTCTCTGTTTCTTGCTTGCTGACAAAAAAACCCCAAAACATCACCACTGTCAGCAATGTACATGTTGAACCATGGAAGAAACGGGCTGTTTTCTTCATCTTCCTGCCCTGTTAACCAAATTGATAGATGTTGAGGAGGATCATGTGCTTTCTTGCAGGTTGAGGCTGGTGGACAGAGCAAGGGAGGATGGTGGAATTTCAGATTCGGTTTGGACATGCAGTCTAGCAATGCCAAGTAAACAAATCTCATTAAGTTTGAGCAATGAACACCTCTGACAGGGAGCCATGAGAAAAGGAAACTCCAAAGGGAATTGGGAACACATCCAAACTCCACCAGACTTATGCAGATCTTTTCCAGAATCCAAGTCAAATCACTGGTCCCGAAGCTATTCCTACCCTGACCCTCGCCTTATTACGTTGTCAGTGTTGTGATTTGCCCCACTGTGCTTCTCCTGAGCCAGCTGCTCTGAAGCAAAGGTGGGTGGTAAGGACTATGTCTGACTGCAACATCTTTCCAAGCTTGGGAGCCCACATGTCTGGCATATCCCCAGAGCATTACCAACCTCACCTAATTCCCAGGAAGGATCGTCTGATGGAATGGCAGATGCAGCTTCTTTCCACCACACCCAGGTCCCTTAACTCAGGAAAAGACCACTGTACCTCCCTCCTTTCTGTTTTCTCTCTTTCCAGACTACAGTCTGTCAGTAAGGGTTTGGACAGCAGGGAGAAGTATAGCACTTCATAAAGGAGAGGGTAATGATCTTCCAACCCAAAACCCATGCCAATCCCCACCTTGACACTCTGTTCACCTTGTTAGCTATGTCTGATGGCTACTGGAACTGTAACTTCCACCAGACACGTTAAAACCAATGCTTTTTGGGGATTTCTCTTTCAAGTTGCACTCAGAAACAGTCCAGACCTGGTGATAAAGGGGACGAGTGAATCCCGCCAGCATACAGATGACAAAGTATTGATTTAATGCAGACACAGTTACCATTGCGTTACATCATACAACCTGTTCACAGCCTGCAGAAGCCCTTTTTCTCCCCAGCAGCTCTGTCCAAGAGCAGACCTCTTTGCTCAGCTCCTGCACTGGGTTTGGTACAGTGGGACGCTGTTAATTGTCTCTGCTCCATGCACACATGACCCGGTTGGCCTTGTGTTGGAGACCAGCTGAATCAAGCTGTGGTTTTGCGACGTAAATGATATAATAGAGCAGCCCTGTCCAGCAGAGGACTCTGATGGATCAGATAGAAATAGCAAACTAATGCTGGTCTATCCAGGCCAGTAAGGATCAGAAATCAGATTAGGGAGAAGTCACTTACTACACTGTCCTCCAAGCAGGCATTAGTCAGGCGATGTAATGGAAACGGAAGGGCTATTAGAAGTGAAATGATCAAACGACGCTAATACACAAGGTGAAGTCTCCACTAAGGTACATTGTGTGAAGGGTACATTGTTGGGTGAAGACTGAGAGCAGCAACCTTTAATTACCTCCAAATACGACACCTCCATTGCTCACTTCAACTACTGGAGCAGGCAAGGACGCAATACGGTGCTACATAATGATGGAACTGTGGAAGGGTGGACAGGAAGGAGAGGAAATGAGGCTTTCTTCAAAATGAAGTACCTCTTGCAAATGAAAAGGATTTTTCTTCTGAGTTAAAAGATGACTGACATTTTCTTCCTCTTCTACAAGATACTGAATCGTTTTGCTTCTCACTGGAAGATGATCTTAATCACCTAGTAAAGACACAGGAAGGGCAAGAACACAGTGCACAGAATGCCATGCTAACATGGAAAATGTGTTGTGAAGCTCAGATTGCACTGTCCATGAGGCAGGAGCTACCCGTATTTGTTACTTTTGTACAGCACCTTGCACATGGGGTCCTAACCCCCTAACAAGGAATAATCCTGAGGTCCTAAGTACAGTGGCAGAATTTCACCCTACATGAAAATGCTGTTCTTAAGCTGAAACTGTTCCGGGATGTGACCATCTAGACAAAAACAACCCTGTTGCAGCCAGAAAAAGGACTAAAGTTTGTTGGGAGGGCAAGTGGCCTGGAGAGAGAGAAAAGTGCCTGAGGCAGCCATCTGGGTGTTAATAGCAGTGACCAAAACTATAAATTGGATGGGAACCTCCAAGGGCAGGAGTTAATCTGAAAAGCAGCACATGAACAAGAGAAGAGGCGACCACCATCACACCCCAGCTCAGCCTTTCTGCCTCAGGTATCTCACTGATGGGAGAGCAGCGGGTGACTTTCTGGGGAGACAGACCCTATAAGTCCCTCTGAACAATGTCCCCCTGGTTAACATGAAGCAATGGGACACCGTTATTATTGCAATGAAGAGGGGATGTGCCAGCGGGCTCACGACCCTGTTATTCTGAGCCTTGTAAATATCTACGAAACTCTTTTCTAGAAACATATGTGACATTTGGCATTATGTAAGATTACATGTACATCCACTGCTACTGCTCTTTAAAGAGAAGTTTTCATTTCTGAATCACGATGGAAACAGTTTCCTAACATCTCTGAGATATTTGGAAGAGTTATTAGTTTATGTGAACATATAACTGTGGGTGTATAACTGTGGGTCCCAAGGGGAACCTGGAAACCTACACAAGCAGTGAGGCCTCTCGTATTATGCAAGCCCCAACCTGCTTTCCTACTCTAAAAGAGGATGTTCATTAAAAAAAAAAAGGAAGCGTTTTTTGGTGGTTTGTTTTTTTCTGCCCCACAACCCTAACTGTCCGAAAACGTTCAGTCAATTAGCAAAATAATCTGAAACCATGTCAGAAAGGTTCAGAAGTTACCTATTTTAAATAGCCCAGAACCCAAATTGCCAATCCTTGCAATTCTACGTGTCAAGATCACACTCCCGCAGGTTCAGCCCACAGCTAATGTGACTCTGCTCCCAGTCCTGCTGGCCAGGAGACTCCTCTCCACGGCTCAGAGGTGTGAGGATCACCCATGGCTCCCCATTCAGACAGAAATTGGATCCCTGCGGACGGGCCTTTGCCGTGTCCTTGTATCAGATAATAAAGAAATCCACATGTTCGCTGGTTGTGTGTTGATCTGCCCCAGCTGACAGCATCAGGGCACACAGGGAGCTGGGGTGTTAGAGGGTCTGGCTCAGCAGCCGGCCAGCCTGGTAGGCAGCAGTCTCAGATTGGAAAGGATCATGAGAAACAGACTGAGTCCCAGTCAAAGACAATGGTGCTCACTGTATACAGACAACTTGAACTCCAAAAAATCCAAAAAATGAATGAACTGTCAAAGCTCTCCTCCCTTTACTATCAGCTATACTTTGTCTTAGGGTACAGAAGACCACAAAGCTAATGACTGGAGGGAATAAAACAGAGTTCTTGATCAAAATCCAATCCTATTATTTTCCAGCTTGTGGAACAGAGATAAAACAACATTTAAGTGTCTGTCATTTACCACTGACCTTTGAACAGAAATTTTCTGACAGCCCTTGTTTGTGTTTCCATCGGCGATGGGCTGTTTCACAGATTGCCGGCTGTGTGCTGCAAACGTGGTGAAGCATATGCAAGCCCACAGAGGTTTCAGTTTTCGCAGTCATCTGAATCCTAAAGTAGTTTAAATATCATTTAACCCTCTGCTGTTAATGCTTTGAGAGTCACACAGGCCAGCTGAGAAGACATAAATATTTCACGGGCTAAAGTAGTCATTGCTCTGTGCAAAGCAAAGCGGTCCAGTCCCTTTTGGTCCCACAGAGTTTAGAGTATGAACCCAGCAGGATTAATCCACCCAGTGAAAGATTAGAGAGTCAATGGTGCTTTCTGCAAGTGCCCAACACACCTCTGAAAAACAAGAAACATACCCCGAGTAATTAAAACCGAATGTTATCATTATTAATTGCAGTCAGCTGAAATCACGAGGACCTGACAGAGCAGCGTAATGAACAGCAAGTCTTCCAGATTTGACAGTGTTCAGTGCTAAGCATTTTCTAACTGGTTGAACATACTGAGATGAAATTTTTGAGAGGATGTGAAATTTAGAAATAAGCCTGATTGGTGAAAAGTTGTTTGGAATTTAGATACAAATTAACAGAATAATCTTTTGTAGAACATTTTTAAAAGTAGTGTAAGATTTATCAAATATGATCCTGGAGTAGTCCTTAATTATGTCTTAAATTCTACTTAGCAGTTTTAATTATTCTGTTAAAAAAACCCCACAACACTTTCTATGTTAGGTAAGGTGTTAAAATAAAAATGAGCCTCTGATTTTGAGCAATTTTATGAAATGCTCCTGGAAGAAGAATTTCAAGCTCTGGCCCCCTGCCACTTTGTACCGGTCTCACATCACTTTTCTTAATGATCTCGTTTGTGAGGCTGCAGTAACTTGAGAATTTGTGAAAAAAGAGCTTGTATAAAAAGAAAAAAGAACCCCACCAAAAACCACAACGAGACTCAGGAGATGTGGAAACCCACAAGCACTTAGATCAGCCACACGCGTCAAGGATGCCCTGTTCATATCGCTGGTGTACGTGGCTGTATCCTGGCCATGCTCTTGGCCACTCCACATGGCACGGCCACATGGCTGGTGCTCACGGATCAGTCAGCCCCGGACACACTGCTGCCAGCCCCCATGGTCACACAGCTCCTGAAAGCCTGGGAACTTCATGGATTTCGTATGAGCTTGTACAGCACATACACCAGTGACTTAGCGTTGCCACCGCTCAAAGTGAAAGGGGAACTGAAGATGGTTTTTGGAGAAAAAAAAAGTATTTCCTTCTTGAAAGGCACATCTATGATGTTTAGGTTACCTCACAGAAAAGATTTTCCGGGTGATATGTCAGCAGTCCCAGCAAGACAACTATCTCAGTGCACTGTAAGTAAAAGCCTGACTTCTGGGAAATTCGAAGTTTTCATTCCTGGAAAGAGCTAGGACACATAAGATGCATCCACAGCAGCACAGTGTGAATCCCCTCCTTCCAAAGCCCACTGACCACTTGGAGATACAGCCATCTGGGCTCAGATGGCATCCCAGAAACACTAACATGAGTAAGCACTGGCTCTTTCTTTTCTCAAATAAAGCAGACCAAAGACACAGAAGGGACTCTCCCTGGGAAACCTGTGGATCCAATCCCACCAACTGCCCCAGCCACGCTCAGCTCTTTCTGAGGCTCCTGCTTCCAGCAGGAATGAAAATTGCAATGTTCCTTCGCAAACTGCACATCTCATCTTTCTGATACAGCCTTTGAAGCCACAACCCTTGTCCATCCTCTTCACCCCATCTGTGTAAGAAACTCAGAGACTTCAGGCTTCCCTCGGAAACACAGTGGAAATGAGGTGCCTGCTTCAAGCGCAGGGTTTCCTACTCTGCTAAGATGCATGCCAGGGTTGTTGTGACTCTAAAGACACAAAACTGCAGCTGTGAAAAACTGTCCCTGGACTATTTTTTTCAAGCTGGAAGCCTGTCACCAGCCCTGCAGCTGTTACACGGGGTATTTTCTAGGTTTATGTGTCGTACTTCCCTCTCTCCCCATCTCTGAAGTATTTTCTTCAAAATTCCAAGACACTCACCCAGTATGTCAAACAATGAATTGTGCTCCTGGTGGATGATGGGTCATTTTTCATCATATCCAGTGTGGCAATGCAGGGTAGATGCTTAGAGATTTGAATTGCAGTTCAGACCCACTAATCAGTCTGATCTGTGAAGAAACTCCTGGTCTTTCAAAACATTCACATGGTTTCCACCAGCACATCATATTGCAACAGGAGCATGTGTGTTTGTATTTCTTCATACTATGACACTGCTGGAAAAAAACATTTCATGACTTCAGGATGAAGGGGGAAGGGAATTAAACTACAATAAACAAATAATACACACCCCACCCCCACCCCCCCCCGCTTTAGAATTCTCCTTGCCTTGCTGCCTTTTTCACTTTCAGTATTTGCACTTGGATGTGCTCACGTCTCTGGTGAGCTCAGAGGTCACAGGACCAGGCAAGCAGCTTGGTAAAGCCTCATTTGCAGCCTGAATACTGATCCAGCTCTCAGCGGACATGAAGACCATTGCCCAGGATGACCACTGACCCTAGTAACATGCTGATTTAAATATGCTGAAGAAAAAAAAAAAGAGACCAGCTCTACTACTGCAAGGTATCTACAAAGCCAGAAGCAATCTTCCTCCTGCTTACTGGCACCAAACAAGACAGAGATGTATTAAATGTGGCTTTTTTTTCAGAGAGGAGACACTGCCTAGCAGAAGCAGAAGCTTCTCAGCAAAGTAACTCTCAAGAGCTTTCACCCAGGCTGTGTTGCTTTGACATTTTGGCAACACTGCTGAGAAGCCCTGAGCCAGTGCTGAAAGGTATTTTATGCCTTGTAAAAATGTTGAACAGCAGCACACCAGTCCAGATAGCTCCAGCTTTCATTCAGGAGAGCTGGCTCATCAGCCACAGCCCCAAAAAACCTGCAAAGTTATAAAACTCCATAACTGTTCCTAGGAGTCCCACAGCTATGAGTTTATCACATGGAGAGAACTGTCAATGTTAGGTTAATGGTTGGACTAGATGATCTTCAAGGTCTTTTCCAACCTAGATGAAGATGATTCTGAGGCAGAACTGCATTCTGGTTTATTTATGGCTTCATAGGCAAAGACCAGACTCAGAGACAGGACAGAAGTGAGGAGCAAAAATGGATGGCAGATCCTGAGACAAGTATATGTCCTGGCCTGGAGCAGTTGACTCTCACCCATGGTGGCAAGGCAGTGTCATTTCCAATGACCAATTTTAAGATGGTACTTAAGATGATCTTTCCCTACAGGATAAATGGGATTTTGTCTTCCAAAACTATGTTAGTGAAACATTTCTGCCAGTTCATCTCCTGTTCTTGGTGTAGGAAGATGTCATAGGCTAATTTCTTGAGAATGCATGCTAAAACAGACCAGAAAACCAGCAGATTTCTTATTTGGGTTTTATCTGTATGAAAGGGATTTCTTTGTTGCCATCACTGTGCTTTCCAGTGTCAC
The DNA here is from genome assembly GCF_047716275.1 of Strix uralensis. Lineage (NCBI taxonomy): Eukaryota > Metazoa > Chordata > Aves > Strigiformes > Strigidae > Strix > Strix uralensis. The sequence continues at coordinate 14,571,386 of NC_133982.1, read as the reverse complement.
TTTTATAGAAACCCAGGCATCTAGCTCCTGTAGATGCTGTTGGCAGGTGAGCACCAGAAGAGGACGTAGATGCTTCAGAAATCTTGCCCATTTGGACTCACAGGGAGCTAAGTCCTGAGCCATCTTTGGGGAGTTTACCCACAATTAGTGAGCCCTTGCTGGGTTACTGGCAACACATCTTGACCTGGATACTGGGACTAAACCAAACTGGCATGAAAAGAAGGAAAGGAGACCAGTGCACAGAGCACATGGAGTTTCGGAGACAGGAATGCAACCCAGCAGGCAGATATGACAGGTGCAGGAAGAAGCAAAAAGGGGTGAGGAGAGAAAACACAGCCCTGCACACAAATATATTCACAAATAAAATCTTTGCTTGCTTGAGAAAAGGATTCAATATTGCAAACCATATGACTAGAAGTAGGCTTCCAAGCTTTTCTTTACATAGAGTTATTAACATGTAGCATTATTTTCCACATTGTACTGGGACTATTATGCATTTTCCCAAAGCATTCAGGACTATCAATAAAACTTTGGATTCAAAAGCATGGAAACAATACACTTTGGTTTTCCTTTCCATGGATGCCCAGTGCTCTGATCCTAGCAAATTACCTAGATGCCTTGGAGAAGAAATTCAATCACTCGCAGGGAGCCCATGGCTGAACAGATCACAATATTTGTTCTCTGATCCAGTCACAAAGACGTCATCAAGCTTACAGCATGCCAACTTCTCATGACTAATCTGCACTGAAATATCATCCAGGAAGCTTTTTAGAGAACAGGAAAGTGCAAATACTATGCTCAGGTTTTCAGCTAAATGGGCATGTGACGCTGTGTTTTAATTTTATGTTAAATGTCCTAGCCAGAAATCTCATGTGGCAGCTGGTCCCGAGAATTCTGTAATATGATAATTAAATGTCTGCCTATAAACAAAAGTGTTTGTAGTACAAGTGCCTTCCCATGGCATTTAACTATGCAGCATGAATCAGAGGCAGGCACAGAAGCAGTTTTTCTTGGGTTTAAGCAAGTCTCCTATTCTATCCCAAGAGAAATAGAATGGCAATATGTGATCTTTCCCCAGCAGTGTTGCTCAGCACAGTCCTAACAATAAAAATAATTAGATCTCTTACATTTATACAGTATATGTATCTTTTATTCCAAAGAATTTTCAAAGCTATTTACTAACTACATATCTGTCTCAGCATTTGAGATTGCTGCTCTATCATGGGTCGATTGCAACAGCAAAGTCTCATGTGGACTTTGCAGAGTCTCTAGCTCTTCCTTTGGAAAGGAATGCAAAGACTGGTACCAAAGCCTCTGGCAGGAGGAAAAAATTCCCATGCCATTAAACCCAGCCACTTCTGAAAGACAGCTGTGTACAGAAACACAGGAGTCCAGGACAGATCATGAGAAAATGTGCCACAGCCAGCTGGAAGCACATGTTGAATTCAGGTGGCTGGGATATTACCTCCAAGGAGACGTTCACACTAGAGACTTGATCCAAGAAGCACTCCCCACTCTCCTAATACACACCAGCCAAAGGTTTGCACAGGAATCTACCAGCAATTTTTCATTATGTAGATATTGAAAGGTTGGGATAAACCTGACAGCAAAAATCTGGGACTCTGGCTGCCAGCTCTTGACAGCATCCTTCCTCTGTTACTTCCACAGGCTTTCTTGTGTGGGTGCAGCACACAGCCACCGTGGGCTGGACAATGCTAGAGGCCAATAATCCCTCTCCAAAACAGCAGAGCAGTGCAGAGGATCTGAACAGCTCCTTGCGATTCCCCCTCCTAGCTGGGTGATCTGGTGTTGAGTCCGAGTTGACCCAGATGAGCAATGTACTTGTGCTTACATAACCTTGCATGTGAGCTAACAAACTCTGACAGATAGTAGTGTACTCACTGCGTATAATTCAAATAACCAGAGGCCTGACTCTGATCTATCGACACCAATCTTACCCCAGCGTACTCCCACTGATTTCTGTTGAAATACTGCCAAGGTTAGACCGATTCAGGAGAGTCCAGATGTAATTTTGCCTACTGAAGGCAGGACTGCATTTTAAGTGAGAACAGATTTAATTAGTGCTATTTTAACATGATGAGTTGAAGAATTAGGAAAGGATGGAAATAAAGACAGACAGAGCTCCAACAACTATAAATTTTAATCTCCCCACTGTGAGCTTAAAAAATGCGGGAGAGTTGAGGAAGGGAAGAGAAATTACCAAAGGGAAATAATGTCTCTCCTAACAAGATAATGCAGGGTTTGGGAAATAAAACCGAATAGAAAAAGACTGGAGTTAAGAACCCTGCTGCTTAAAAGCAGCACTGAATTCCCATCACTGCAGGTTATAATGGAGTGGTTCTGCTTTGCTTTGTATTTAACATTCTACATTTCACTCCTGTTCACAGACCTCTGTGGAAAGCCAAGTTTTGATGTGGGATTACGGTGCAATGGCTGATGACCACATTAGCCATCTGGTCTCTTGCAGGTCCGAGCACAAGTCCAGGTCTTTCTCAGCCAAGAGTCATTGACTAAATGCAGTGACATTTCTGATTTGCGTGTCAAACTGTTTCCACTACTGCATGCACGTGAGTGTAGCTGCAGATTGCTGTTTAGCACGGTTGATCAGCGTTCAAGTTCTGCAGGAAGACGACTTCCAGCTGCGACCAGCCACTAATGGCTCACCTGGCAGAGCTGTCGCCCATGGCCTAGGCAGCACTTGCCAAGTTCAGACATGGCTTGTGATGAATGAAGAACACATGCAACAAGTCTGGCCGCAGCTAAACAGACTCAAACACCTGGCCGGGAGCCAGCAAATGCAACACCACACATTTTACAACACACAGGGAGAGGGAGTGTGATCATATATCTCCAGCAACAAACTAGGCTCAGCATCTTTGCTCTCTTATTTATGGGAAACCTGGTCTGCCCAAGGTTCGTGCTCCAAAGAACTAAATATTCACTGACACAAACTCCAAATGATACCTGAAATTACACTGAAACACGTTCTAGTAATTGGCAACAGGCAAGAAATTTTATCTGCTTTAAATCAGAGCAGAAAGGAAAGAAGCAGTTCCAGGCAGATCTGCTATGTAGCGGAAATGCCTTAAATGCCCAGAGGAGCACAGTATAAAAATGGAAAGAGCCCGATATAAAGCCTCTGACGTCAGAGGGGCTGTTTCCTCCAGCCTCAGCCAGCTCTAATAAAAATCCACTTCCAGAAGAAGCATTTACTTTGGAGTCCAAAAGACTTTTTCAGTGTCTGCTGTAAAAACAATTTTGAGAACTTATTTATTGGAGCTGGTGGTAGCCCTGGTGCACTTCCTAGTGCCTCCTGTTGCTGCAGACAGACCCATAGCTGACGGATGGCTGCCCGGCCGGTAACCGGCCATCAGCTGTGCACTTGCTCTCAGTCCCCTGCTTGTGGGTAAAAAGCAGTAAAAAAATTAAAGTGCATTTCCTGGAGGCTGCAGTAACCATTTATTTCTCTCACAACTGCAGTAGGTAAATCCCACATACAAGGGCTACTTCTGTTGTATCACATCACTCTGCAGAGCTTCACGGTCCCCCATGTGTTTCTCTGTGCACTCCCAGGCAGATTCAGTGAGATGAGGGCTGTTACGTCTCACAGCTCTCCCTAACTGTTAGTCACAATCCTGGATATTTTCCTCATCTTCACATCCCCAGTCCTTCTCCAAAAGGCTCGGCTTGCTTATATCTGACTCAGGTCTGGACATTTTCCTCCCCACCTGAGGGAAAGATACCCACTGGGGGATGGATGAGCTATTTAATGGCTTCCTGACATTTTGTAAGGTATTTGAAAGGTGAAAAAGTAAATAAAACCATCCTGCATTGGGGAACTGCCTGTTTCACTCTGGCGCTTTCCACCATCTCTTTAGAAAGGGCTGACTGCAGGCCCTGTACCAAGCGAGGAGTTCCCTGCAGAGCACACGTGTACACACACCCAGCCTGCACCGTGCCCACAGTCCTCAGCAAGAAATCAGGCCAACTTCCAGAGTATTTATAGATCTTGAAAAAGAGCCAGAACCCTCTCTCCAAGAGGATGCACAATTTAACATTGTGCAAAGTCATTAAGCCTCACAACACTGACTGTACAGCCCTGATCTGGTAACGGGGCATGTGAGCAGCCCACCAGACTTCGTTAGATTAGTTCACATACTTGCAGGCACACTAAAAAACCACACTAAAAAACCCTGCAATCCTACTGCAATCACAGATACAAAACAAAACATTTGCTGACAATGGTACAGACATAAACATACTCTTAAAGTTTAACATAGGCTTTTGCTGATAGCAAAGAAGTCCAATGGTAAAGACATGAATTTGCATTTTGCACTGCACAACATTTCTTCTCTGCTCCTCCCTTTTTTTATCAGAAGCAAATATTTCACAGTTTCTCATTTTTATTTTATATTTCCACTCCATTCTGAAGGAACCCCAGGGTTTAGCCCTCTGAGACAGGCTATGCCACATGCAAAAGGCCTTTGCAAACAGCCCCAACTGTTAATGTGGATGAAGTTGGTGGTCTAAATTAAAACAGTTCTTTTGTACCTTTGGACTTTCTTTAGCCTGTCTGATGGAGGAGATTAAGGCAATGCAAGAGGAAGTAAAAGTTCACAAATGGATGATTTGTCAAGGGATTTCCACAGGTTAGCTTTTATTTAAAGCTTTCTCAATCATCTTATCTTACTGGGCTTTAAAACTGGAACAGTCACCTTGGCACCTACATCTATTCCCTGAAGTGTAGTTATAAAAATGACTGGGGAGGCCATTTGAGTTATCAGGACACTGACAGCCATCTGCTGTGTTAACGAAGGCAGATAATCAGCAGGCAGTTGAGGCAGTCATTGCAACCAGGCTAAAATAAGGTCTATGCACCACAGCTCTTCTTCCAAGAGTCACAGGCACTGCAATCTAGCAGATCCCAAATTTTCAGCTTCTCAAAAGCGGTTTTATCAATCTCTAGATTGTAAAATAACCTTGAAACATGAATTAAGCATAACAGGCAACATCTACTTGGCTCTGCCAAAAGTCTGAGTTACAAGCTCCAAAACCTGAATTCCCTTAAACCCTGTCTCAGCAGAGCTGCATCCTGTCACATGGGACTCTGTGTGCAGCAAGATGGGTGATTTTTAAAATTTGACCAATGTCAGTGCCTAGCATTATTTGCACTCTGTTTCCCCACGCCCATGTTTCTACAGACTCTGAAATTTCTGGATGAAGAGTATTATTTCAGTTCCAAGGAGTATTCCTGCTCGTTAAGTTAGTTAGGTCAATTCTCTGGGAGAGGTTCACTGAACTCATTGGAGCTCTACCAGAGAAGAACCTGACCTGAAATCTCCCATCTGCGCTTGTGAGTGAAGCCATTAATATGGCTTCATTCAGCCAGACCGTGGGCATCTAACTTCAGGCCCTCTATTGCACCCTAAAGCATAGGAGGACCTTTGTGAACAACTGACAAAAAGCAATGCCAAAACCTGCCAGTACAAGAAGGCTCGCTGGGAGCAACTTCTATGTGGACCATGTTGGCATTGTAAGAAATGTTATTTGTTCTTTTCCCTTAACATCTTTACTGCAGTCTGAGCAAACTGCATTTCATCACTGCCCACTACTGCTTTAACAAAAACAAGTTCTTTTAATTAAAAAGTGGATATAAAGCCTGAAACCCCAAGCGACAGATAGACATATTGACTGAAGGCTCCTCAGCGCTTTTGGTGCTATGCCATTTTCTGACTCTGTAGCAAAGATCTGTCTCCTGAGTGGCGAGTAGTGAAATGTATTTGATGTCTGTAGTTATCTGCCGCTCAGATTCAAGTCATTCCAAATCATTCCTGGTACCACACTATGGAGATCTTTCTCTGCCACAAGGGGCTATATGCATCCAATCTCCATGCATTTACAGTTTGTAACTGTAGCTGTCTAGTAATGCTCTACATATGGGCTTGAAAGAACATTATTGACAGCATATTGCTTAAACTGGGTGAGAAACTACTTCTCAACCTGTTTTCAACCTCATAATTCAGCAGTGTCCAAATTAATTTTATGATAATCTCATGCATCAATAAATTCAACTCACAGGTGGCTGACAGAACCCAAGATTTTGAAAATTATGTGCATTCCCCTTCAGGGAACAGACACGGGCAGAAGCAAAGGCTTGATTGCAACCTGTGTATTTTTAGACACGTTAATTAAATCTGCCACATCATTTTAGATAGATGGCTCTGCAACTTTAATCCCAAGGTGCTGCCTTTCAGAGGGATTCCTGCGGGAGTCAATTATATTTTGTTTGCATAGTGTTAACAGGTGGTACCTGCAACTCTAAACTCTGGGCATGGAAATGAAAATCCAAAGAGCAAATTCTGTTCATTTTGCTAAAACAAATGTAATTGCAAGTAAATATCCAAAAGACCCCCTGGGATAAATTACCTTTCTCAAACTCCTCAGAAATATAGTTTGCCCATCTATCCAAGGCCAAGCCTGGCTCCTTGCTCAATGAAAACTAGGATTGGTTCCCCTTTTTCTCCCCAGACCTCACTGCTTCTGGTTTCTTCCCTAACATTGGTCTTCCAACACCCAAGTCTTCTCTCACAGGCATGGGAAACTGATTAATTATTTCTTTCAGCAAAACCTCAGCGAGGTTGAGGAAAAATTAAAATAGAGGGGGACATCTCAGGCATGACATTTTACACACATGATTGAAGCTCTGAATCCACAAAACTGGAATATAGGCATGGCAACCAAGACAGCAATTGAAAGAAGTATTTGTGCATTAGTTGGGATTTTTGGAGCACCCAGTGGAGTTAGATCATACTCACTAATCATTCGGTTAAAAATCCCTTAATTTTAAAGGCCCTGTGACAGTGATGAAGTTACATTGCTACCCAGTACAACAGATGATTATTAGAAGGCACGTACACAATAACCACAAGAGTCAATGGGATTGATTAGGATTGTCAGGCTAACGGTGGGTTGGGCTCAAGTCCTTTCAGAATAACTTGACATGATTTCTGCAGCTGGTTGGACAGATTTTAGACTAACTTGATCTGACAATGAACATCCCACAGTCCTCTCCTCTGATTTTGAGGGGATTTCCTTTCTTGCCTAATTTTTCCACAGAATTCCTATGTTAAACCCAGTCAAGCCCACAGCCCATTTAGCCAAAGAAGCTCCTCTTTACTCTGTGAACACACAGCAGCAATTATCTAGTATAAGGATGAGCCCATATTTTGACTGTTTCTAAATTGTGGTGGTGAAAGATTCCTCCTTTGTTTTCCCATAGTTTGCAGTTTCTATACTGTCTGAACACATTGTTTACTTCCGACTCTCGGCTTTTTTGGTTACTGCATACTACACTTGTGGTTTCTTCTCTGATCAGCCAGTGAGCGCTCTGTCCAAGCTTTTAAACATTATTGTTAGTCTTGATTTATGAGGTGCACATCTTCCAAGACCACAGGTGGTCTTCAGTATTGCTAATCTCTGTTAAAAGCAATGCGTTTTCATGCTAAATTCACTACCAAATAAGTTTGCTTGGCTGTAGAACTCTGACTTTAGCCAGAGAATTTTTTCCATGAGGACAGTAGAAAGGTTTGATATAAAACTAGGCACGAATTAATAGTACAGTCATATCTCTCCAAGTCTTACTGATTTAGAAGACCTCACAGGCAGGACAGGGCTGTTCTCTGATAAGGGAATTGTCAAAACAGGCCAGATGCTATCACAGAAATGAGCAGGAAAAAGACCAATAAATCCATCCCTTGGAGGAAGGGCGATATTCCTATTCACCGCTGTACATTTTTTAGCGAACAGAAGTTCAGCCTAGCATTATTATAAGTGACTCAGAGAGGCATCCACCACATCCTTTGGAACAGTATTCCAGTATCTGGTGAAAAGTTCAGCTTAAGTTCAACTTTCTCTTAATTACATCCTTTTATTTTTGTTATATGCTCTTTAGGTCACCATAAGAAAAGTTGCTCTCTTCTTGTTGAGACAGAATATACAGTAAGGCTTTTGCATTTTCTTCTCAATCCTAAAATAAATCTCCTCAAAGTATTATTTCATGTTTACCTCTGCTACTTACACATAAAAATTCATTTGGGCTCACATGACCAAGGTCAAGGAACACAGTATAGCTCACTTCATAAAAGGATGTCCTTGTGGTATTTTCAACATAGCTAAATATGGGAAGGATCACTGCACTGAAAGAGCATCAACTTTCAGCCAACAAATGAAGAGGCTCAACCACATTGTCTGGTGACTTTGGAAAAAAACTCAGCCTACATGAAATCAGTGGGAGTTTTATCACTAATTTCAGTGATCCTGGAAGCAGGATTTTTCAAATTAACATTTCATTAAATAGACTTTCTGTGATTCTCCAACCTCCAGAGGAGAGCTGGATTTGGAGCACACAGACAGAGTTGAGTTGATCCCCATGAAGAACAAAAGCATGAACACAATCTGCAATTTAAAGAGAAAAAAACAGCTCCTTGAAAACTGTGGTAGGATAGGAGTTGGTGGATGGTTGCAGTGAATAACCTGTTCTGACGTCAGGTAAGATTCACTTTCCCTCTCACTTTGTACCTAAAGACATGGCATCTGCTCACAGTTTCTCATGTGAGTCAGATGCCTTCTGGTTCCTCAGGCTTCTTCCTGCACAGAGGTCCACCAAAGTGCACAGCATCCCTCATGACCATGGACTGCCCAGGTACCATATGGTGCTTTTATGGATATTGCGTTGCCTTCCTCATGTGAGCATTACACAGTTTCCATGTTGCTTACCCACTGCCACAAAAAGCAAGGTGACAGAACATACGTGACAGCATCACTGACCCAGAGATGCCTCTTCCTTTCCAGAGCTCTCTTTTATCTATCCAAAGGTTGTTTAGCATATCGGGTCTATCAGAAAGCTGCCCAGGGATCGTTCATATCAGCAAGTCATCTGGGCTGATTCGTAACCGGCGTCAAGCAACCCTTTCAGACTCAGAATCCAAATACCCCAAGATGCTGTTTCAGGAAGGGAAGGGAGATTTGGAGCACAGGCATCATTATCTTATCAGCTCTATTGTAATTCTGCCAAGCTCCCCTCCTTAGGGTTTCTTTTACTACAGGTTCTGCCATACTTCGACCCCAGTTCTGCGTCATTTTGCTTGCATATCACAGGGTGAGTTAAAAGCTTCATCAAGTGGGAAGGCAGATGCACACATGCAAACACAAATGGCAAGTCCTCTGTACTTCATTGACTTTAGGATCTGAGTGGCACGAAAAAGCAAAGCAAAACCAGGGAAGTAAAGCTTCCAGCCAAATTACATCTGTCTTCACAGTAAGAATCCCACAGAGGTACCTGAAAACCCCAGGAGAAATGTCATCCCAACATATTTAATTCTTTAAAAGAACAAGAATGAAACCATAAGTCTGTTTCACCCATAGCAGGATTTCAGGCCAGTTCCTGGCTCACATTTATCATCAACACTGAAGAGTGGGGCCCAAACCACTGAGATTCATTCTACTGAATTTGGATTTTTATTCCAATTGCCACTTCACATAGCCACTGGAGCTGGGGTTTGTGTTTGATTCATTAGACAGGAGACTTGGGGTGATCTGGCTTAGACTTCAAAGACTGAGCCACTTCTCTATTCTGCACCTTAACTGAAACAAGAATATTATCTGAAGGATGCTCCCTTTGACTTGCTTTCTCTGTCTCCAGTGGAAGGGCACACACACTATTAACAGATGGAGCTTATTTAATATAATAAAGGCTGATTTTAATCAGACTTAGAGTCCATAGCAATTAACAATGAAGTCCTCAGTTTCTGAAGAGGTCATCAGTCATTTCTCTCCCAGACAGCTGGGAGAGACGTGGTGGGGTGCAGGGAGGTGACAGCCAACCCACGCTGGTCTGTGTGCTTGGATCAGGGAACAGCAACACGCTCCCTGCATGCTGTTCAAGGAGAGCAAGCTTGAGGAATAGTCAATGCAATGAAAAGTACTGCCCTTGCCCCAAAACACTCTGCATCAGGATGAGACCTTTTCCTGAGCATGTTAAAAAGCTGCACACACACCTGACAACTAATACAGGAAACTAATGCAAAGAGGTTCTGCTGTGAAAGTGCAACTTTCCAAGTATTTATGAGCTTTAGATATTTATGTTTATACATAGCATCCTGCATGCAAGCTTACGCTTGAGGGCCAGCAGACGCCTGAGGCCATGCTTGCAAACCTGCTAGATGTACTGGCTTCACCGATGTGCCACTGAGAGACAGCCCAGTTAGAGGCAGAATCAAATATGGCCATCAAGCTAAGGAAGCATGAGAGCCACATTTCTACACTGAAAAACCACAGCATGCTTTGCAGAATGGCTAAAAATAAACCCCAAGCTACAGCTGTTTTCAGAAGCTGAGCAACTCGAACTCTCAGGTCATTTCTGAGATGACTTAGCAGGAGTACCTAAGCTTGCAAAGTGACCTGCCTAAATCATACCGGCAGTTACTATCCTGCCTGGTCCCCTGGCACTCACTCTTCTCTGCTTTGAATAACTTTCCTTCTCAATAATTCTGCTGTTACAGTCAATGAAAAAAACCACCAATATTCAAGACAAAGAAGGCGGCTTTTGAAATAACAAATGAGAGAAATTACTGTCCCAAAGAGAATATGAAAAAAAACAACAGTGAGAAATGTAAATACTATAAATTTGCTCCCTGTTTTCCCACTACATTAATATTGTTAGGATTAATGTCCACAAATCTGTGTATTTTAAATGCCTGAGAACAAGAAGGACTGTAAAGCTGACCCGTTCCTTTGCCAAGTCTTTGATTTCTGCATTATGCTTCCAACAGCTTATGAAAAATGTAATATAAAGCTCTAGATGGTAAACTGAATTCTATTTTTTTCCAGCATTCAACACAATTCAAAGCATAAAAACAAAGCACAAGGTGGCATTTCCCTCTTTTGTAAAGGTACACATATTTTCCTCTAAACAACAGCAAAAGAAAACCTTTTATTTCTGCTGCCTTGCTCCCCTTCTGGGAAGAAAAGGAGAGGTGCTGCTGTCCCATTAAACAGCATGTCCACCCGCTCAGATAAGGCAGGCTTGCCTCTTGAATTTGCATGTGAAAATTACCCTGCTTCAGCTCTGGAAATTATGCTTGTAGGTGTAAAGAGAATAGCTTTTCTGCTTTGAAGTTTGCAAGGCAGCAATGATGAAGGCAGGAATTAACTCAATACCGATTACCAGCTCTTGGTCTCCTCCACATCAGACTTTTGAACACAGAACAGAAACACACCGAACAGCCAGGTTACGTTTCTTTTTGCGATCCAAAGCCCTCAAAGAGAGGAGACGAAAGCTGTATTTGTTCCTGGAGCCCAGCCTTTCCTCTGAGCTGTCTGTTACTGACTCAGGCTTGTGTTGGAAAAATACATCTTCAGAGAAGCGCTAACATCAAACACACAAGAGATTTTACAGGTACACTTACTGAGGTCTCGCTGTGAAGCAATATTTCCCAATGAAAGCATGACCAGGAGAATGCACTGGAATATTTTAACAGTAAAAGGGGCACTCACATTCTTCTCTGGGCTGCTATCAAATATGGGCTGACCTTTTTATTTTTTATTTTGGTCATGGCCCCTTAATTATCATCACAAAGTTCTAACTTGGATCCTCCTCCAGGAAATCACTTAAGCACGCACTTAACACCATCTTCATTTAAACAAGCAAACAAACAAACAAAAAAAGCTCATGCTTCATGTACTACAAGCATTACCCATACTGAAATAGCTAGTTATGCACTTCCCTGAAAAGGGGATGCAGTGCCAAAACCAATCCTGAAATCCACCATCTCTGGATCAAAAGGCATCAGTTAACAAACGCACAACAGCTCTGGCCAGCAGTGAGGAGAGGGAAACACGTCCCAAGGCCGCTGGTTAGATACTCGTGGTGAACAGCTGTAAGGTGGAGCTTCAGAGGTTTACACAGACCTTGCTGGTCCCCTAGCCTAACCCACACTCTTCTGCAGGGTTAAGAAACATGATATTAAGAGCCTTGGCCAGGATGTGTCTTGCTCTCTGTAGTTGCAGGCCTAATTTCTTGAGGACTTCTGCATTGCTCTGTAATGGATATCAGTCTTCCTGGTGCTCTCTGTACTTGATAAATGCCACTCAAATGAAGACCACCTAGAAAATAGCTGAGAAAGGCTTGGGTCCACTTTGATGTTTTCCTCCCCCAGTCCCTGAATGTTCAGTGAACTCTTCAGCTGTGACTTACACACACATGAACAACTGTGTCTCAGAAGAAAAAATAAAACCATGGGGAGGGAAAATTAAATTATTCCTTAATATTTTAATAATGATCCCTGAAAGACAACTTAATGGATCAGTGCCTCTGTATCCATCTCAGTTTATGAAATTAAAACCTTTGCAAGATTTAACAATTAGAGAAAGAAGAGTTTTGGGGGGAAATATATGCCTCCAGCCTATAATTTTGTTCTTTTCCTTTTTATAATTTCTTCAAGCTAAAGAAGAAGAATAAAATAGGTAATTCTGTAGCTTGACAAGTATGCTCAGGAGTTCAGTCCCTTCAATAAGCAGTATATTTCCTGACAGTATATATCACATAAGTTTTTGAAAATGTAATTATTAGAGTAAGATAAGCCAATCAAACGAGAAATGTGCTGAAACGCTGCCCAAAATCTGGAATAAACTGCCATAAACTGACCGCTTGTTCCCTTCTACCTTGCTCAGTGTTTGCTCTCACTCATCACAACATTCTCCCTGGAGGCTGTTACTGAATATCGTTCCCTGAAGATTAGACAGCCTCTCACTGGCAGCCCACCTTTCTTCTTGGCACTTATTTGCTTATTTGTTCTTGTGTTTACCTTTGAGGTACTCTTGACAGCAATCAGAGTTAGGCCCAAATGTTGATGGGCTGAACAAGATGAGCTCTTTTGATCTTCCCATGCAGGCTTAGTGATTCCTGCCAGATAAAGATGTTGAAGGTCGCACTAGGATGGATGTGAAGTATTTCACCCTGTGCCTCAGCCAGATGTGTGACTCTGTTACAGTCCCCAGCTACACAGGCAGGATATTCGGGTCATGGTTTTGTGGAGACTGATGACCACAGGAGCAAAAGACCCCTCTTAGTCCTGGGTCTGTTATCTAAGTTAGTGACCATCTATCACCAGCAATCTTTGATCAGAGGGTAGAAAGAGGAGGTTAAATTGAACCAGGGGCTGATAACTGAGAACAGGACTGTGATAAATTCACAAAGAAAAGATCCTGGATACTCAGGCTGAGCATCCAGCTCAAAATCCACACTGACACCTACTGAAATTCTGACAGCAGACAGCCTTTTCCTTTTGCTTACAGCATGGCATGTGTTCAGAGAGCTCTCAAGGCCAAAATTCATTTCTTCAGATTGGCTAATTTGAGTTGGCCCATTAAGTATTCCTGAAACAGTCTTAGATAGTCAATTGTAATCTAGAAATGTTCTGTAGATAGGGCTCCAGCAGGAATCCTTGAAATAAACTGCAGTAAAAAGACAAAATGATAGTCTGTAATAGAATCACTCCACTCAACATAATAGAAAATAAAGCATAATCAGTGATTTGAAGAGCGACACACTGTACTAAGCACTACACATTACTCATTTGCTTCAAATGATCAAAATTGCCAGGATTTTCTCATGTCTAGAGACCAAACAACCCCATAAAGAAACTGCTGAATATCAAGAGGAAGATTTTTCTCTACCAAGAAAAACCCTTTGGCGGCATTGAAGTCTTGCAGTCTGCATCTTAAAGGCTGCAGACAATATTCAAAGGAACAATTTTAGATTTGAAGATAGCCATGAGTGAGTCCCATTACACCTCTAAGCCAGCTTCCCAGCCTCCGGACCTCACCGAAGGATCATTTCTAGAACATAAGAGAATGAGGAACATTAAGCTCAAAGCGAGAGTAAATCTACCTGATGTATTGTTAAACTTGTCAAGCCTTTGTGATAAATTACCAGTATCTAACCTAGAGCGCGAGTCGCCATTGTCAGAGAACAGCATTTGTGCACAGTATGGTCTCGGTGCCTCTAGCACAGAGCACACATAAATCTTGTTAGTGAACTAAGCATAACTAATGCTTTGTGTAAGCAGTTGTGTGTATGATTTGAGTACTTAGGAATTCAACCTTCCGAAACAAACTGGTTTTCACATGTACCAATGGTAGTTACTTAGTCAAGCCAGTAGTTGCTAAGCAGTCTTGTGATGTCAGTTTTTAAGCAGAATTCCCCTGATGTCATGATGTGACCTTATGTAAGGAAATACAAAAAGAGGTCTCATTATTCCTAAATGCTTCATGCTTCAGGGTCTGGAGGATTCTGGTTATTGTGCAGAACAGTCAGACCCTGATGTGTTCATCTGGGAGAAAGCATACAGAGGTCTGGTGTTCCCAAGAAGCTATTTAAAGGTAGATGTGAAAGAAGCAGCAATGCCATCTTCCCTCCTGACAAATCCTCCCCTCCTCCTGAGAGCAAATCAAATATCTAATTGAGACAGCATCCCAGAGCAACTGGCTCCCTTCAGTGCTGAACAAGAGCCTATTCTAGCATCAAAGTCACTGTGTATGAGTCAGCTATTGGCATTCCTGTACCATAAGAAACTGTAAGCAATAAGAAACGGGGGATATAAAAAGGTCTACAGGACCTCTGATATTAGCTGTGAGAATCTGCAGAATTTACTGTCAGAGCTAACAGGGTGTGATTTTCCCACTTCATGGATGCCTTCAGGAACTTAAGCCATCAGCACAGCTCCACGGTTTCTTCCTAATACAATATATATTTCTGCAACACATGAGAAAACTTGCACTGGAGACACTTTACCACATTATTAGAGAAAAATTTGAAGGCATTAAAGGTCCTGCCAAAACTGAGGATGACAGATTTGCAAGGCAAATACGTATTTCTACCAGACCTTTGATGTTCGCATTACCAACCACTGGATGTCCATCTAACTGTCTTTTAATCAAACATGCCTGGCTTATCTTGTCTAATGCACTGCAGAGCAGTCTATCTTCATCGAAGTCACCTGTGTGAATTACTCCCAAATCTGAGCATCTCACAATCTTTAACACACGAATTGTCACAATACTCCTGTAGGGTAGGGCAATGATGTTTTGCAAATAAGAAAAGGAGGCCCAGAGATGATCTGTGCCAGACTTCCATCAAAATCAAAGTTTACCTGTGCAGATCTGCCAAAGGGCAGGGAAAAAAAATATGGAAAGCAAAATTCTGTTAATTCCCTCAGCTAATCCCTAAACAAGGGACTGTTCTTGCTCCCATCTGGAAAGTAAAATGGATTATTTTGTTCTGTCTACGCAAAATTGCATTTATTTGTTGCAAGATCAGAAGCTGACAACGAAACAAAGATGAAAAACCCTAAAGCTGTTCTTTTGCTGGTCTTCTGTGCCCCTCGGCACCATGGAGTCCCCTGCTCTGCCTGCGCTGTGACACCTGACAGGCCCAGAACCCCCCTTTGCGATTTAGCTCAAGAAGGGGATGTTCGTGTTTTACATCAGATTGTTGAAATTAATCCACGCTTTCTCGTCCTTCTAATGCACTACACGGCTCTTCAATCGATACACTCTTCCCTGGGAGGGAGGAGGTACATGTTCCAAGTTCCGCTTCGCTGTGTACCATTGTGCGGTGAAACCAGAGTCTGTCACCCTCTTGTCATGTTAAGAGAATAATATAATTTAATCTTTCCAGGCAGTTTAAATGAAGCTGCTCTACCCTGAAATAGATGCATGGGTGTACAGCATGCAAAAGACAGATCCTTCGATAAACATGTTACCCATGTGCCTATCACACCCAAGGATGTTAAAGATGTCCAGGGTCGTGTGTCCCCCAGCACAGAAAGCTGTCACCACATATGAAGGGTACCAAACTACTATTTGTTTGTGCCACTTCTGGAGGTCAAACAGACTGACCTGCAGTTTTGCTTTTTGGTAAACCTAAGAGGGTGAGCTTCACTGCATGAGACCTCCCTCACACACGGGGGTGCCTGTGCCACCAAACACAACTCCCCTCTCACTTCATCACACAGGAGAGATTTTTTTTTCCCCTTCCCTTCCACACTCTCACACAAGACATTTTCCATCCTCACACTTCTTCCTGCATATGACACCAGCCATCCCAAACTCTTCCTATTAGCATACTTCCACTCCTTTAAATACAGGAGAAATTCTCTGGTCTGCTCTCATCACACAGTGACTCCTCATCCTAGTCTTATATGATTGTACACTTCCCGCTCCCCCCTCACTGCTTTGCTGTGCTGGGAACTGGGAGCACAGCTTCACCACAGGGGCAAGAATACTCACAGTGCACAGTCATTTGTACTAGAGAAATAAAAGGCATAAAATATTAGTTAACAGGAATTTAGAGCACAGAAAGATTACATCCATACTCAGTATACGGTTCTTCACATACAGAAAATGAGCTGAGCAATCTGCCTTTTGCAACCCTGCACCTGTTACACAAACTTAATTTCTGTTCTTATAAGCACCCACACCTATCACAAAAACTCTTCTGGTGTGTGAAGCCCATGGCACGGCACGTTCCCCACTCCAGGCAGTGGGTCAGGGTTCCCAGTGGGGAAAGTGGGATTTTCCAGAGCCAGTGACCATTCCTTGCAGTGACATATTTGCTGCCTATCTGAGGGCTTTCTAAAGACATTGTTCAAATATCATCAAAAAACCCTTACGCCAATTTCCTTCCACTTCAGTTTACAGCCAGACAATACACTTGTTCTCTCCAGAGAAAGAGAGGTGCAATCAGTTTGAAAAACCTTACACATTTCTGAGTTGGAAAGTCTAATCCCTCTTTAAACAAATACTTATTTTCTACTGCTCTAACATACTCTTGGCAACAGCACTTAGATTTGGAAACAAACTCCCCCTGCCACCTGAGAGACATAGTTTGTGTATTTGGTTACAAAAGGCCAACAAATGGCGGGCTTTGAATGCCAGAGAGACCCTTGGAGCAATCAGTGGCTTGTAAAAGAGTGTTTCTGCCTGGTGCTCAGTGGTTTGGGGGCTTTTATACATTTGTAAGTGATTTTTGCATTTGTGGTCTTGTGGGACAAATAACATTGCTGGAACCAAGCAGCATGACTAAGTATAACACAAACTTCCTTGCAAGCCTCTTCTGGCACAGCTGAAAATTCACCTCCAACAAGGCAGCTGTTACCGCAAGCACTTGGGCAGCTCTGAAATGAAGGCCAGGCACAGGCTCAGCTGTAAGAGCTGAAGTATGAGAGTAAATAATCTCTCTAGGGATTAAAACAGATTGCTAACTGCAGAAAGCCTCCCAAGGCAGTTTTAGGGACAAGCAACCAGGGCAATTGCCCAGAGCCGTGGTATGAGACAGTGCGGCTAAGCCACATGAAGTGCTAGTCACTCAGGAGTGGTACCTGCCTTTAGCAGCAGCTCAGCATCATTTCAAGGCAGTTCCACTTAACCAAGACCCATTCCTTGTTTTCTTCTAAAGCAGGTTTCCTGATCACGGGGAGGACAAATCCCCCACCCTTGGTAAGCTGTGGCCCCTGCTAGAGGAATGACCTTTGGACTACTTCTCTCCTTTGTAGAGTTTATGCAGTTCAAGCCCACAGCAGACCATTACAGCATTTACTCTGACATCCTGTATATCACCGCCTCCTAAAAATCACCCATAATCTTGTATGGAGGCCAAAGCTTGTGTGTGGGAAAGTTCCTCTGCAAGAGCAGCCCCAAGTGTTACAACTCCCATTCACATTGCTGACATTTGGCAGACTTGGAAGTGATTCATGAAGTTGGTTGTTGAGAAAGAAGGGTCTGCTGAAGTGGTTTCTGATCTCACTCCTTTGAAGAATGAAAAGTGATGGTAACACTGAATAAACAGCTTAACAAGTATCTTAGGTTCTGTCCTGCAGAGCCCGAGACCTGCAGGTATGGAGCACATTGAGCCCTGGGAGCCACATTTCCAAATGGATGGCTGCTCTCTGAGGGGTGCAGAAATCTGTACGCACGTCTCTGCCCCACGCAGTGAGTGACAATCGAGAGAGGAAAGAAAAGCAAAGAATGACAGAATAAGTGCTGCTCTGGAGCTGCCAGTCCTTTGGGGGTTGCAAGAGGCTGGAGCAAATGTTTCAGGTGCAAACGGTGCATGGAGATACACAACCTTAATGGCTGAAGCATGGTGTTGTGTGGTAGTATCACACGATCTGTATAATCTTATGACCATGTTCAAACATGCTTTCTCTGCTCAACCGTCAGTCTTTACAAGCAATAGAGCAGGTACATTGCAAGAATACAGCTTATTACACGGTGGAAGGGGACTGTAAGCCAGCCTAGTGCTCAAGAGATGGTCATGCAGCCAAGGGCAAGTGAATTGCAGCAGCTCTGTGCTTCACCATCCATCAGTAGAGCTGCCACAAGCACTCAGCTGTGGGCTCTTAGCCTGCCCTGGTCACACAGTGAATTCTGTTAGCTAAATGTCAATAAAAGAGATTCTCAGAAAATACAGCAAAGGCTGTTCCCAAGCACTACGAGGACAGTCAGCTCCCAACACAGAAGATGCTCCATGACTTTCTGATAGTCATTGAATTGTTCCCCACATCCCAAAGCAATCAGTGCAGAACTGGTCAGGAATTTTCAGGCAACACACCATTTCAGTGGAAGATGCTCTTTTGCTGAATCCAAACTATTTTGTCAGAAATGCCCTGTAAACTTCCAACACACTGCATGGGCATGGATTCCAAGAGGGCTACTGGATGGGAACCCTGTTTTCTTCAGATTTTTGATAGCAAACCTAGGCTTCCAGGCTCTGTGTTGGGAAGCTGAGCATCTGGAAGAGCAGGTAGTGCTGGTGCCACAGCAGCACAGAGGTGCACACAGGAGCTGGGAGTGCTGCAGGTGCGACTGCAGGGAGGGAGCGCAGCTGTGGAGCTGTGCAGCACACAGGCTGCCACAGCCTGGGCATCCCCGCTACCTTTTCCCTTAGAAACATCATGTGCCAGGAGTTCTGGGGGGTTTTCCCCAATCCCAAAATTTCTGGGTTTGAGGCATTTATAAACTTTTGGGTTTGTTTTGTGATAAAATCAACTTTCAGGAAAAGGGGGTGAACGCATCGCCAACAAAAACATTTCAGAGAATTTAACGTTTTTCACAACAGGACATGTGCAAAGTTTGCCTTGGACTGTGGAGCAAGCACTGGTGCTGGACTTCTCAAAGGAGAGAGAATTCTTATTTCAGTCAGTCCTAACCAGAGGACTCGACCCCAAAAGACTTTGTAGGTACTAAAGAAGGGAGCAAAGTTAATGATGGCTAGAGCCACTGAGATATTGATTTCAGAAGGAAAAATATTTCCAATTCTCTAGTCTCATCCTGCTGACATACAAGAAGCTGTATTAATTCTCAATAAAATTAAGAAAAGAATGAGGTGCCTTTTATATGAAAAAGCCTGTAACTACAATAGATCCTGACCATGAATATAAATGGGAACATATACAAAATTAGGCCAGGCAAATTAGCCGGTGCTAAAAGCCTAGATATAGCCCACACATGCCAAATGTTACTCTGGAGAAATCTTGTAATTGCTTTAAGGATAGGCTTAAGATACTGTAAGTAAAAGCCATTCAATAAGCAAGCAGAGTAAGTAGCAGGCAGCTAGCTACCAGGAATATCATCATGTAGAAAATGCTTCTTTCCATCTCCATCTAGTGGGTGAAACAAGCTATTGCTTTATCCCGCAGTGCTTTTATGGCATCGCATGCAGAGATTTACCCTCGTTATGTAACAAGCCTTTCGGTCCCCTAATTCTTTCCCCATGGCTTTCTGCTATTCCCCTAGCTGCATCTCTCTCCCTGTCTCTCTTTTCATAACAAAAGAACGATTCTCTAAGTTTCTCCGTTTTGCTTAATGGTATTCATTGCACATTAGGGCCATTTTACAATGAGATTTACAGCAATGTCACGAATAGAGAAAATTGTTGTAAAATAACCACGGACAACATTATAAAATAGTAATAAAATCAGCAATAATGCACAGCTGTGTATTTATGTCTGCCACCTGTTCACTTCACTTTTTTTTTTTAAGCCACCTCTAATCAGATCAACCAGTTCAGCAAAGGAATGATCTGATAATGTTTCACACGAAAGCGAAGGTCCAAATTTCACACAGCTCTCCCAGCCTTTATATATAGAGACAAAGAGAGTGCATTCACTGTAGACACGTTTACATGTGCGTCAGGCACAGAAACAGAGAAGGTACATCACCCATATCGCTCATTATAACAGTTATCAAATAACCATCTCTACACGCAACACATGCACAAAAACATACATCCACAGAGACACACACCAATCTGATCACATGTCGTAGGCACATATATCATCTGCTTTGGCATTCAGAGTCCTAATCCCCTCTTCCCAGACTGCAATCTATAGGTCCCATGCGGTACAAGTATTTCTTGGCTGTGGCCTGCAGAGAGGCGGCTGATCATGGGGACAATTTCTCTATATAAGAAGAAAAAATATGTCAGCTCGATATCCAAGCCATGAATCATCAGTCAGTGACAGTGGGTTCAGCGTATCCCCACCACTGGATTATAACCAGCGGCCAAAGGGGGTTTAGCCCAGCAGCCCTCACGTTGGGTGACAAGGGCTGAAGCATGTGTAAACAGTGAGGCTGAAAGATTAGTTTTGTCCTTTAGTCCAAATTCCAACCTGGACCACCCATGATGGGCTGCACTTAGTATTTAATCTCCAAATACATCTTCTACTTAGTGCTGGGATGATTTGCTAAGACCATCCTTCTCCTTGAGCAAGTGAGAGTGGACTGAGACCAGGCACTACTTGCAGAGAGTGGAATTCATACAATTTGCAACTTGCTTTCCACCTCTGGCAAACTTTTCTACATCCAGCACTCCGAAATAATTGCTGTGGGATCTGCGAACAGCCTGGTGCATTTAGATATCCCAAGCTGCTTTATGGATCATTTTGTGATGAACAAGGGCAGAACAGCCGCCTTGGGTAACATCCAACCAACAGTGATAAAAAGCAGCCCTGTGTGCTGTACCACCTAGGAGGAATGTGTGAAAGGGTCTGTCAAAAAACATTTGGATAAAATATCAATAACCCTTCTTGTGCAAACCACAAAACTCTCTGGAATGGAAAGCGCATGGGCTGAATTTTAAATGTCCTATGGTGACACAGTCAGTGCTGTGGCAGACCATTAATGGTTAGACTTAAGGCAGTGTTGTTTGGATGCTGCAGCTCTGCCCGTAAACAATGCTCCCTAGTTAACACACATTTTTAACGGTCACCTCTGAATTAGGAGGCATTTTTCATTGCACAGAGACCCAGTGGGCAAAACATTAGAAGAAACTGCAAATGAAATCAAGCATAGAGCTGGTGAAAAGTTTCAACTGAAACAGTTTTAACTGAACAACATTTTTCACAATAAGGCCCTGCTTTCTGTGAAAGAAGATGCCTCAGCAGGGATGCAATGAGCAGGTCTCATGCTCTCTCCCTTTTCTACCTGGCAGGTTTTCTGATCCCAGTTCCATCTTCCACAATCAAGCAAAACCAGGTACCCAGAGTGTGACTGCAGTGTGTCATGGCAAAGCAGATCCCTGCAGGGAAGGGAATGGGATAATACAGTGCCTGAATTACAGCTCTTCTCAATTTCAGTCTCAGTCATTTAAGTACTCCAACATAGGTTTTCCTCTTAAATATTTGGTATATTTTCATTTTTATTAGAAAACTCCAAATTGCCCAAGTTTAGTAAAACTCAGCCTCTTCCTGCTAAGAGGCACAGAACAACTCAGCCTTAGTTAAACAAACAGCAATGATATTATCACACAGCAAAATACTGTATGAAAGAACTGCTTGAAGCCATATTAGCCCTGATTTTATTCATCACTGAATCACACACCAAGCGAGTGAGGCACAAGTTAGGCTCCAGGACCATTAGCAAATGCTTTCCTTTCTCTGTTCCTCAATTCACCCACCCCTGCCCTGGGCATAATGAAGTTTCCTCTAACTCACAAGCTTCGAGGCTAAATACATTAATAATTGTAAAACACTCTTCCTCAGTAGCTAGATGAAAAGGATATAGAAATTAAAACAATGTATACAAGATTATTATAATAGGGATGATATGAAAGCCCTTGTGGAAGTGCTTGAAGGCCATTGGATAAAGTCATTCAGTGATGACCCTAAAGCTATAATGAGCTTCTCATCTCGTACAGCTTCTCCAACTAATATAATGTGATGGTGAAAAAAAGGAATATCAGGCTTTTGTGGATAGAAGCCCGAAGGCAAATCTTTCCTTATCAGAAGTTCTGCAGGTCAAAATGGGATCAAGAATCTTCGTCACTAGCAAGCAAATAATTACCCCAAAGGTGAAAGACAAGTAACTGAGGACCCATCCAAATTACACAGAGCTAGCACAGCACAAAGCAGAAGATTTCTAATGTGGTGATCTTTCTCATGGTTATTTGTCACAAGTATTCCTTTATCTGATGGTTTCTGAGGAAAAGAGAAGGATCAATTCTGGCAAAGAAATCTCTACCCTGCAGTTGAATTTTCAAAGCTACGATAGATCACATGGACATTGTATAGAAATGAAAAGAAGGTCAGGAAACACATGCAGCCTAGCAGTTAGTGTTGCATTTGAGATGCATGAAGGATCAAGCAATGATAAGCTGGATACTGTGTTGAAGTTAATAGGAAAGTACACAAAGCAATAATGAAGCATATACTTCAAAAGCATGACCCCACTCCTGCCCACAAAGGCACAGAAATTAAAACTGAAGTTTGCAGTAAAGCTTGTGAGGAGTGTATGTGTGCAAGAAAAGGGGATGTAGAAATAAAAAGCCACCATTTTCTACTATTTAAATGTCACCATTCAAAAACCTGTAGGATAAAAGACTCAATCTACCTCACTGCTTCTAACAAGCTTTCTTAATGCAAAACCCGTTGATTTTGTGTTTTGCTTTCAAATTTAAAATTCATATAGCGCCTTAAGTTTCAGACATCTTTTTTCTGCACAAAATTAGCTCTCCAAGGCTGGAGGTGGTTTGAGGTACATTTAAAAAAAAAAAAAAAAAAGTCAATGAAATTCATTTTGCCATAGCCCCTAGTCTTTAAATACCATTCCCAAGGCAGACAACAAGTGACCTGACCAATGTCAGCACCTCATGCATGACTCCTGCTCTTTGGTGCTACCTGTTGTGCACATTAGATCACAGATGCATAGCACTGGGGTGATATGAACAGGGCATCAGAAGATGGCTTAACTGTCCACAAAGCATATGATAATAAGGAGACTTAATGCTGAGTTACGTAGCCTGCTAGCACCAGTGATAAAGTACAGCTTGTGACAACATGCTGCTCTGAGTTAGCAAATCACAGTTTTATTGCTATTTTATTTGGCTGCTGCAGCGGGAGGCGTTTAAAAGCTTAGGTCAATATCAACCATTTTTAGAAGTGACAGACATCCGCAGTTAAGAGGAGCTTCAGCTGCAAACTCAGCTCTTTGGAGTCAGGCCATAAACACGCTTCTCCGGACAGACACCCAAAAGCGTAGGCACTCAAACCCAAGAGCTAGAGCTGGAATAATTGGCCCAGGTGTTTATTTCTCCCTGACTTCCAAATTTATTTACTGAGACCAGAAGATGGACTGGCCAAGAACGGATGAGTAAATATAGCACTCTGGGCGTTTTGTAATTCTGATCATGTTCTCAATGAGCATTACATCACTCCTTATCATGGTAGATGAGACCCTGGGGGAAGGAAAGAACTAACAACTTTGACACATGCCAAGGACCTGATTCACCCTTGCTTTATACCAGCTTTCTGTGCCACTGCAATTTAGTCAAAAACTGTGTGAATTGGACCTGATTTTATCAGGGATCTAGCTGGCTGGTTATTTCTAAAACAAATAAAACATGGTATTTATAGTTATGCTCCTGCCACCATGAAGAAAACTCAGAGTTGCCTTCAAACCAGGTCTGAAAGGGACTGCTGTAAGGACTGCAGAGGTGGTTTAACTCAGTGCAAAAGGAACAAGCATCTGGTGAATTCCTTTAACACTCAGCCCACCTTCATCCCACTACTTAGTTCCTTCTCTGCTACATTTTTTCCCACCTTGTAAAAAGCTACAGATTTTGTCTAGCAAGCACAAACCAAGGGTCATAGCTCCACTTACGGGTTCAGCTACTGCAAAAAAAGTGGCATTTTTTCCCTCTGGTAACTTCTCATCACACACTGGGTTGTCTCCATGTCTTCCCCTGTCCTGCAGGGCTGACTATTATTTGCATCCATGTCAGAAACACAAGAAATACCTGCAACCATCACGAGAAAACAAGGATTGAACCTGACAGATTTCGATGAACCTGAATGTGTCCCCATCACCAGGGTTGCAATAGGGACACAGAATCTCAAAGCAACTAAAACTCAAGGTAACTCAGTATAACCCACATGTCAAAAAAAAAAAAAAAAAAAAAAAGAAAAAAGAAAAGAAAGAGGGAGACAACCACCCAGCAGAGAGGAGGAAGCACATTTATCTGAGAACTGCTATCAAAAGCCACCACACACCCTTCTATCTACCACATGCACCAAGATGTCACTAGTAGCAGGGGCTTGCTGTTGTTTTCCTCCTAGACGTAACTGCAACTCTGACTCTCAGAAGTCCCTCTCCTCTTTTTCCCCTTAATCAGGAACCTTACCCACATGGAGTAAACACTGATCTTGGCCTAATTTGCAATGCTTAGCTAAGATCTGTCTGTATGTAAGTGCTATGTCAGTGTATTTGCTGTAGGTATTAAGACAGTTAGTCATCTCTGCTGCTGAGCCTACAGCAATATTTCTACAACTTCAAAGGCCCTTACAGAGAATAATATCTTTTGGCTAATTAAATCAGGATATAATGTAACAAAGGGTGTTTTTTTTTTCTTCTTTTCCTTGAGTTTCTGCTTTCATAACCTAATCAGGCATTTTACTGGGTGAAACATCTCTATTAAGTCTCTCATTTCTCAGCCACACGATACAAAAACAGGATGATAATTGAGGCTGCATAATTGATGTGCGCAATGACAGAATATAGAAAAGGGCTCCATTAGCCAGGTCACATCATTAGCATACATTACGTTCAACAAGATTGCTCTCTTCACCTCCTATTTATTAATGGGTTAATCCAGTCCCATCAGCCTGAATACATCATTGTTTAGGTCCTTTCCTGTAAGATACAGTATCTCAGTTTTACATTAGGAAAGAATTGCTGCCAAGGGCAATAAAATCCCGTAAGTGTCAGCGTTGCAGTGGTGCTGTTTGCAGAAGCTCTCAGTTCCCCTAAAAGCCAAGGCTGCAACAAAGTCTGCAGCACCAACATGACCTTGGCAGCACAGGCCTAAGCAGAGAGGGAACTCCTGCAAGGACACATGTGAGTCGTTGCTAGATCAGACCACACATGGACTCCTCCAACGATCCCACCGTCTAGTCTGTGTTCGCTTTCCTGTCTTGGTTACCATGTTTCTCAGCAAGGGGGAATTTATTTCCTCTCCCACTGTCATTGACACAGAGAGATATTAGCTTCTGTATCAAAAGAAATTCAAAGCTAAAATGATGCTTCAGTCTTATATGTGCTCTGCCCCCCTACAGTGGTGAGGATACATGGTTACTGTGTTGGACCTCTTTGGGTGGACCTGCCTAAGGAATTTGCTACAGAGTTGAATGCAGCTGTCCATCACCCCAAAAGCTCTGGAAGAGTTCACATCTGCTAGCACTGATGCAAAGGTAAAAAGTCTGGACTCCCACAGTGCTCTAGTAGCTGCTGGAGGGAAAAGCTGCTCCTGAAGACAAACCGGAACAACTTTTAGGTGCTGTGGGGAAGCTTTCTACCTTGGTTATATCGTGATGCTAGAGAAACTGGCCTTATAAATTTGGTATTTATTTAGGTGCCCTAAATTAACCTGTATCAATAGCCATGATAAATTCACTGAGCATGGGTGTGCAAAGAATAGATGGCATTAGTGGAATAATTCAATTGTCACAAGCAAAAAATGAAATGGAATCCCTAATCCAGGACTGCCTGCCACCTTCCTCTGTCTGAAGCCCGAAGCTTGCTTACAAAGTCCCTTGGAACTTCAAACCTCACCATTCACAGTCAAGTCTTGGCCAACTGAAATGTCGATTCCTGGGCTTTTTACAATAACTGTGCATGAAGTCCCAAACTGCTGTTATTACTGCACCTTTTCAGTTTATTGTCTTAGCACACGGAGAGATCAGCTGAGCTCAGAGCTCCCTTGTGCTAGACACAATATGGGTAGCCAGATAAAGGACAGAAGAAAGAAAGCACTGTTATTCCCATTTTACACCTAGGTTAAAAAAACAAACAAACAACAACAACAACAAAACCACCCCAAAAAAACCTACATGACTTGTCTAGTCACATAGAAAATCTGTAAAAGAAAGGAAGTAAAGACAGATATTTTTGACTGTAGCCATGCTCCTTACCTGTGCTAATTAACCTGCCTCAAGGCAATAGTTATCCATTTCCTTTCCTGGCCTATCATGCTCCCCTCCAACAGAAACATAGCAGAACCAGTGAGGCCAGTCTCTCAGCTTAGGCACGATTCTCTTATTGTTCCTTCAGGAAGAAAACCGTCTTTGTAAATTGACTTTTTCTTATTCTGGGAATCTGCAGATCAAGCTATTGCATTGCTTGTCTGAGTGACATCTCTACAATACAGACACTACCAAGACCACACAGTTAATCATCGCTGCCAGGTGCACTTCTGCCTAACAGTGCTGCCTTCTCAACTTAGCTACTTGAGTAGAGTAGATGCACAAACCATTCTCATTTTCATATCTCATTCAGAAAATGTCACAGAAAGACTTCTGCGCTCAAAGCTGGTGATGCATTGATATATTTACTAGCGTATCATCATCAGTACTGTGGCTGAGACATGAACATAATCAATCTGCTGTGTTGGATCTCTCAGACATGTTAGAGTTATGTTAATAAGACAGCAGGTTGTCAGCTTTTCTAGTGAAGTACCAGAGTATTTTTTTTAACACCTAATAGTAGCAACTCAGAGTTCAGCAGCTCTGGAATAAAATAAATGCTTGTATCTCTTAACTAGCCTTTCACTCATTCTTTTCTCAGAGTTGGTATGGGATACAGCACAAAATAATTACTCTGAAGACCTCCACTAGAGCAAAGCTCTCATAACAACAAGCAAATGGAGCTTTCTACCTATCCAAGATGCTGAATTAAACCATATACAGTCCACAAAAGCCTTCAAGTGCCATTGTAAATTAAAAGGAATTTATATAGTCTTGTTTTAAATGAAGCAGGCATTGTCATTCCAGCTGGTATAAATAGAAAAAGGAGGATCAAACATCCCCTTTGTTGCTGGACCCTCTCCCCCAGTCCTCCATCACAAAATTGATACAGCAGTTTTGCTACAAAAATATTGTCCTACATTCAGCTAGCATGAACTCTTTGTCTATTTTATATTTATTTTTAATGTGTATCATTTAAATAATTTTCATTCTGGTTTTGATCAAAAATCATTCATATCCAGCGTCAAATAAATCCTTACTGGAAGTATTTTCCCTGTGAAAACTGACTGATTATCAGACCTGAAATTGCAATCAGCATGAAATGGCACTGCCTGATTTCACTCTTCAACCTGAGTGTCTTGATTCAGATCTCTGCCTAGGCCAGCTGATGGCAAGGGAATTGCCCAGGGCTACCCAGCACCATCCACATTTGAATCTTTCCAGCACTGCATTGTCTGAGCACTCCATTGACACTCAAACTACAGACCCTGCTCTGGTTTAAGACAGGATTTACTCAGCAAATTCTGGCTGATTTGCATGGCAGGTGGCCCAGGAACTGACTGTGAAAAAATTCAGAATCTGGAGATTTAGCTTGTCCTAGAAAGGGCAGATTGGGGTGCTAACTGCCAGTCCTGACTAAATAACCATATTATCGACAGAGCTGCATGCAGCAGAAAATAAGGGAGGCTGGATGCTCAGCTCCATCTGCCTTCTCCCCTATTCTGAAAGGAGTAAGCAACCAAATCTATTTATTTTCCCATGTGTGCAGGACCCCATGTACTCATATCCTGGAGATGGCTATAAGGAGTTGGGATTTCTTACTCCCACGCTGAGTCAGATTTTAGTCCTGAGGAGAATGGTTTTAATCTCTTGTAAGGTCAGCATAGCTTACCCAGAAAAAAAGAGAAAGGAAAGGGCTCTTTTAATTGCATTAATTATGATACATTCTCTTTTGTTTCTGATGACTGTTGCATTTTAGGATCCAGGAATGGTATCACTGAATTTTAATCAGAGATCTGAACAAGCTACTGAAATATGATTAGTTTTTCTATCTGACACTGTGATTACTGCTTAGGAGACATCTGCTGTTGCATAAAATCAAATCTTCCTTTTCTGTCTTCCATTGTGTCAACGCAGGAGCTTTTCTCTTTTTTTAAAGTAGGTGGAGACAATCTCAAGAAACACCCCAGCAAGGAAGCGCAGCTCAGCCTTTAGCACTGCGTGCCTTCCAAGAACACTCTGATGCACCCGCCGATGGTTTTTGCCCTTTGCAAGACCTTTAAACTGACTGATTGCCCACTTTTACAGGGGGGAAAGAAAGCTTTATCGCTGTGCATGCATTTTCATGCACAGGATGTGGCCCTCCTCTGTATTGCAGTGGGGCTGCCAACTCTTCCCATTCTCGTGGCTCAACTCTTCTCATTGTCCTTGTGGCACCTGGTCATGGGAATCGCTTGAACAGCCTACAGCTGGGTCTCCGTTCCTGCTAGCATGTGCTGCCGAAATGCCCCTTCAAAACAAAATGTGTCACTCATCTATGCAGGTGAAAAGGCCTTTTTCAAGATGACTTCATCAGAGGGCAGATGGTGGCTTTAGGCTACACATTAAAAGAGTGATCTTGTGAGGTGCTGATCTCAACCAGGGTTGAGGGCAACACTCAGCACCTTGCAAAGACAGGATCCAGAAACTAAAGGTAGCAGCACAGGGGGAAGACAGGAAGAGAAGAAGAAAAGAAAAAAACAGGAAAGAAAGAAAAAAAAAGGTAGTATTTTTCACATCTGACCTCAAAGCTGCTGGGACTGCTGTGAGGTATTTTTCCCACTCAGGTTAGTCTGTTCTAAAAGGCTGTGGGCATCAAAGAGAAAACATTATAAAATATCTGTCTTCCACTCGCCTGCATTTTGCCTGTAATAGGTCTCCCACTTACACTGTTATTTTTTCCCCCCCTCATCTCACCATAGAACAGAGGACGGCTGCTCACAAGGCTCATTAATATGCATAAAGTGCAGTATAATTAGTTGCCACAGGTAACCCTTCTATAACTGTGTGAATTGAGCTAATGTGCAAATATATGAAGCACTGCAAGTAGGACGGTGTAAGTAAAAGTCCCCCATTTCATAAAAGGAAATATTTGAATAATATGCAAATGCACTGGATGTTATTAACAGGATGTCAAGGTTTGACAGTCCATGTTATTGTGGAAATAAATGAGTTTTGACACAAATAACTTAGATATGCATTGATTTTTTGAGCAAACGTTGTAATGAGATGTTATGTATTGTAGTGCAGGTTTATACAGATTTTGATGACTATTAGGGGAAAACATAACAGTGGATCAATTATTAATGTATTCATTAATATGCTCCAATGTGTAACAATAATTATTTTCTTTCTTTTCTCCCACCCCCCTTCAAAATGCCATTCCTCTTGCATTTTTAATATACCTGCTTGAAAGTATACAGAGCAGAGTCAATATAGCATTCAAATCATAGACATTGGGAAAGATGAAATTGTTCCAAAAATAAAAGAGACTGTACCTAACAGCCACTGACAAACACTACGCAAATGCTCCTTATACTCTGAATTTCTTCATTATAACTCCCTGGAGGAGGCATTAGCTTCTGTTCTTTCAAGGAACCCAGTTTACATGCTGAGGCGCATCATCAGGTCAACACTTCCTAATGTTGGTCAGTGAGCTTATGTGAATTTCCATTGTGCTGGCATTTGCTCCTGAGAGGCAGAGGAAAGATGCATCCAGAAAGCATTCAATGCCTAAGGACAAACATCTGCTGAAATAGCTTGCTGGCCAAGTTCACCAACAGGGGAATCTGCAGTTGATCCATTCTGTTGAACCTGCCAGATGTCCTTGTTTTGTGCCATCCCATCCTGATTTCTAAAAGGATTGTCAGAGAGTCCCAGTAGGTGTTTTGGAGTCCTGCATGGAAGGACTGTCAGAGCCACGCTTGCTGTACTGGCTGCCACATTTCAAAGAGTGCTCCAAAGGGCATTAGTGCATGGAAGGGGACAGGCACGTCAGCATGGGCAGCCCAGCAGCAAGAAATCCTGAGCTGATGAAAAGTGATACAGATTTAGCTTGACGCATTTTAGCTTTCGTGCAACTATTTCCAAAACACTGGACTTGAATAATCCTTTGCACTGGTGCAAAGATGATGCAGTAGGTATGAAATACTCCTTCATTAAAATGACCACAGGAAGGTGTCCCAAAAGGCCAATTCATTTTTAAGGATGAAGATAAATGATTGAGCCTTCATTTCATTATGATATTAATTTATCTTTCACTTGAAAAAACTTACCTGTGCAGTAAATCTTACTAGTTTGTAGGATCTTCTCTAATATTCTCAGGTTAAGATGTTCTGGCCTTAAAAGGTTACACCATAACAGGATCAGACACAGAAGTGAAACAATATTTCTGAACAAACATCTTCCCAGTCACTTCATAAACAGTAACAAAGCAGCAGTTGTTCTGGAAGGTGGCCATCTGAAGAGAAGCAGTCAAGTTTGTGAGTCTTGTCCTTGGCAACTGAGTCAAGAGATATTGGATTATTTGGGGGGTGGTCAAGAGAGATTCTTCTCTCAGGTTAAGCTGGCAAGTACTGCTGAGGGTTTTTTGGTTTCTTATGAAAAATGGGCATCCTGAGTCATTCAAAAATGTACTTTGTAAAATTCCCCAACTTTTCAGGAATGCAGGACACACAAAGCTCAGTCTCTCCAGTGATCTTCCTGCCACATAGGAGACAAACTACTTGCTGCTCAGTATTAAGTTTGTTACAAGGTACTGGGAAATATATCCTGGCCTAGAGAGTGTGGAGCAAGTGAAGATGCTCTGTTGACCTTCCTCCATAATAGATGGGATTCATCTCCCTTACCTTTAGATCAGTTTAACAGCCTCTTCTCTATGATGATTCATCCTAAATAACTAAACATACCTCCAGATAGTTCTCTCCCTCTCCCTCAATTGGCAATAGGTGAAGCCTGGATGAATAGCTCAAACTAGATGCCAGCTTTCAGACAAGTTTCTTGTGTGGCTGCTGAACTCAACAACCCAGCAACTTCCAAGACCCTTGTAAGACTTGGGAACTGTGGTAAGTAAACACCTTTAAGCTGATCAACTATGATTAAAAAATACTGCACTAGGACCATAGTTACATAAAGTGACTCGTTCATCAGGAGCTTTACAGTCTGAGAAAGTATAATAAATGTAATCTGAGACAGAAGTTACCCTTGGAATACCAAAAGTTTCACCGTGATGCTACAAGAGTGGCCATACTGTCTATCTAGTCCTGCAATATGGATCACCATGACTAGGTTTAATTGCTTTTAAACTATGACATGAACAAGTAAATGCTGGGGGCAAGGAGGGAAAATAGCCACAGAGAACTAACCTAAGCCTGGATAGCCCAAATACTGAAAGTGAAAAAGGAAATCCAACACCAGGCTTAAAATCACGGGTCTAGAAGAACTAAGAAACACATTTGCTAATAGTGTGCATGTCATAAATACTGGGATAGCTAGAGATTCACTGCTTAAAACACTCATTTTATACAGCCAATTAGCATGCTACCTGAACCATTATCTAGCATTACTGTGGGTATCATGGTGCACAACGAAGAGGTTCATGTAATTATAACATGATCCAGATGACCTTTTGTACCACAGGTAATACATTGCATGTCTTACACTAATACTGGCCAATGGACCTGAGACAACCCTGAATTGTTAAGCTACAGACAAGATTTCAAAAGTGTTTCCAGCCTTCAAGCATCCAAAATAATAAGTCATTTGAGGTCTTGTGTTTTCGAGAACAGGTACTGATTTTCAGGGGCAGATTAGATGCCTGAACATTTGAGGCTTTTGCTTTGGAGATAATAACTCTCTGATGGATTTTGCTCACAGACAGTCATCATCGCTGGGTAAGTGAATCTGAAAGCAGCGTGAGTGTATAATTGACTGCACACTGAGGTCTGTAGCTCAGCACGGCAACGTAACCAAAGAACAGTGAAAAGCTTCAACGGCCAAGAAAAGGAAATATTTTCCTTAGCCCATAAAAAACAGTCCCCCAAAACTGCAGGCTTTAAAACTCAAAGCCATGTTTTCACACATGACTTCTAAAGCTAACAAACTCCCTACAAATCATTCCTCTTTTCTCTTAGATATTTTAAAAATTCCAATATCACTCTCATACACAGGTGAAAATAAAGCCATCCATTCCTACTAATACCAATACTTTTATAGGCATAGCTTTTAGTGCTACAGAGCATGTCCTGTGTTTATCATTTGCATTTATTTATAAAGCTGTTGTCTTCCACCACTGGGTAGCATCGCACGTTGCATATTTGTGTAATGCAGCAGAAGAGAATAACTGGGATTCCTGCTAGAAAACCTAAAGAAATCATTTTGTGTTGGTTATTTCCAAGCCAATAATAATACTGTACAAAAATACAGCACTTTTCCCACAGCAATATTATGAAGTCTGCAAAAGATCATCTCCCAAGGAATGAACTGGCAGGTCAGAATTAACCCAGGCAATGCCAATCATAAACAGAAAATACTTTTGAGTAATAACTCCTACTTATTACTTTGCACTTTCTGGAGGGAGATTTTCAAGTACTTTTTAAAAGAAGGAAAAAAATCTTGCCTGCTCTTTACAGGTGTGGAAATCAAAGCAATAAAAGATGAAGTGAATTGCCAGTGATCATTCACCTGCAAAACAGGGACAGATCAAAGTCTTCTGGTCATCTCTAAAGTGAGCAGTGAGCAATGCTGCAGCATGCTGTAGGCCTCTGGTCCCCACTCATCCAGTTAGGGCACCTGACCAGGATATGTTACAGCTTTTAATATTGATGCACCCACATTTCTTTTGTTCAGTAGAAAGCAAAGTGCAGGTAGGGACAGAAGACCTGGGGAGTGATGCACAACTTGGTTTTGCCCCCATATGCAACATGGAAACACACCTAATCTGGCAGCTCAGAGGTGCTCCCATGCCTTCGCAGTCTGGATGATGCCTCCCAGCTGCTTCTCTGTGCAGCTCGCCGGCCAACAATATATCCCATAAGTTGCCTTGTCTGATTTGAAGAGACATCTGACTCACTGTTTGTTTTACCTGAGGCATTGCTCTTCCTACTTGTCATAGTGATATGAAAATTTAGGCTGTTTCCAGTCAGTGATATCATTATCACCACTACAGTTCCATCGTGTAAAGAAATAATGTTCCTTCATCCTAGGAAAGACTCGTCCGTAGAGAGCTACACATTTTTTTCCCCCGCTGAATTACTCTAATGTGCTGTGTCTGAGACTGAATGAAGGGGAATATGATCGCTGTGTTTTCAACATCCCAGTCCATCCAGTGGCCTCTAGCCTGTTTCAGATCTCAGGTTAAATGACTTGATTTCCATGAACTGACCCTCTGTTATCCCTGTGGCTTGTGCCAATGTACACCAAGGCAATTGCATGCACTCCACGAAGGGTGAAAAAGCTGTCAATGAAAATTCTCTGAGGAGGAGTTTTCAGAAGAAAACAGATTAATTCAGAGCATCAAGAAACACTACAAGACTCTCCATTCTATCCTCCTTTCCCAGGGTAGCTGCAGCACGTAGTTACAATAGACAGAGCCTTGTTCTACAGAAATCAGCACAAAACTATGAACCTCACCAGGGTCATTCCCCTGCCTGAGTAGTTTCCTACAGAAGCGTCATGGATAGACAATCAGACAGCTAAGACAAAACTTTGATCCATAAACAAACTTTTTAGATAATTTGTGATTATTCAGTAGAACACACAAAAAAAGATATATTTTAATTCAGATATCAAGTCCGTGAGAGGAGATCTGGTTTTATTCAATTTAGGCTGGGATATTTTTTCCTCCTTTTACTCTCTCCATCCTTAGGTTCAGAATCAAAATAGTGACAGAAAAAAAAAGGGGGGGGGAGGGGGGAGGGCAACGTACAGGGAGAAAAAGCAGGAACTGAAAACCTGGCCAGAAAGATATATCTTTTTCATTCAAAATTTCTTTTCTTAAGAAATCAGTATGTTCTGAACATTTTTCAACTATTTTTTTCACAAAACAGATTTACCTTTTATACCAGCTCCAACAGAAAAGCAGACAGATAGCTGCAATCCTCTATCTGAAAAGTTTTGCTTGAGTTCTTGCCCTCTCTAATGTGATTGCCAACAAGGAGTGACAGTTGGTACCATCTGCAGCGCTGGTTTTTCCGATTTGAATATCTGCTCAGACTTCCAGAGAGACAAACAGGTCATTTCAGATTAGACATCAGACTGCACTGGTTTTTGGTCACTTCTGCCCTGGGTCACATTTGACTACAACCTGTCACTTGCAAGTCATCTATCAACAGGTTGTACTATCTCCAAAACCACCAAGTTCAAAAATGCATGTAGTAAACCACAGACTGAGCCCGTGTATGTTTTAAAATAGTTATTTAGATGAAGGAGGATATTGAAGGAAACTTTTTAGTCCCTTTTTTATTAGTCTACTACTTCACAAGAAACTGGTTTGTTTTATTTGGGGGGGGGGGGGGGGGGCAGGATTTGATGCCAAAATTCAGTGTCAGACATAACAACACATGATAATGTAATGCTGAAGTGCAGTTCAGACAACCTTTTTCCCTCTTGCTTATCAGTTGGATGATATATGGCCCTCCATTAAAAGTGCTTGCACAGACAGGCCTCCAAGGTCTTGCTTTCAGCTCATTCAGTAAGTGCAAAATAAGGGAATCAAGAACACCAGAGCACCAAAGATGAATATTTGCAAAGACCTGATGACTGCCCGTGTAATGAAATGCCTGCACGCGCACAACGAATGGTCACAAATTCGAGAAGAACGCAAAAGTAGCTTTATACAGTTAAATAATTCGAGAGTTATTCCTGTTTAGAAGCTGAGAAACTCAGAAAACATTGACAATACAGAAGAAATCAGATGCCTGCAATGTCCTGTTCACCCAGATTTCATCCTTTACCATGTTAATAGGGCCCCCAAAAAGTTAGCATCTTGATGCTGGAACAGACCTGCCTTGCTTTTATGACTAGCTGGTCCAGGGCCCATTTCTAGGACTGGCTAACTGGCTACAACCACCAGATCTCTCCACTTCTGCATCTTCAACATCACACGTCACCTTTAACATCACGCTTTGTCTTGGTTTATTGTCTCACCCTGCTATTCTACCTAATTCCAGATCATTTCCTTTTTATTTCTAAAACGAAAACTAAATCAGTCATCTGAAAGCACTTCATATAACAATGTTTGCTTAATGACATTACAAAAAAGAGTGTAATCGCTTAGACTAAAGTCTTCTAATGTGTTTCGATACCTTCAACATCAAATTCCACATGCCTTTGTGGACTTGGGTCTAACTCACTGGAAAGCCTGGACTATGAAAGGAGAGAAAGAAGAATGACTGTAGTCATGTATAATGCACAGGGCACCTCTCTTCCATACCTAAGAAGAAAACACCAAGGAATAAGTATGTTTTTCAGAAATGCTTATTGTCTTGATATGGAGACAAGAAAAAAAATTCAGTTACCCTTAACTTGCCACTACTTATTTACCCTTGTTGAGAGAAACATATGCCTGAGTCATTTCACTTCAGCATCCAAACACTGGTTCTTGTTATAACTTCACCAGTAGATTAAAGAACCTCTTACAAACTAGAATTTTCCTGCTGTGGAGGCACTTAACACTGAAGACAAGTCATCTCTCAATCTTCTTTTTGATAAGCTAAAAAGATGGAGAGAATCTCACAGCAAAGCACTTTCCCCAGCCCTTGTATTACTCCAGGCATCTCTTTTCTGCATCCTCTGCAACCTCTCCAATTTACCAGTATATTTTTCAGGACACGAGCATTAGAAGAATCAGATAAAGTGCAATACCATTGGCTTCCTAAAGACAGGGGTGAAGTTGCCTTCCCACTTCACTGCCACCCTGATTAAATATCCATGAATGATGTAGCCCTTGCAGAATTAGCACAGAAACAGGGGGAC